>NC_092497.1:61157976-61757976 GCF_047495875.1 Pithys albifrons albifrons | reverse complement strand
TCTTTGTCACAGGTCTGTTACATCAATGTAAATTAGAAGGGAATTTCTTTCCTCAAATATTTAATTTCTAACCCCCAGTTACAGTCCACGAGCTTATCACTGACCAGCTTTTTAAATCAGGATGTTGTTCTCCTTTTTTTATGTGCAATAGCACAAGGACACATTTATTTCACCTTTGCCAGATGAACTGCTCTGCTCTGCTCAGCTTGATGTGATATAATGCTCCCAGATGCATAAAATATTTTCATCTTTTGGATATTTCAGTTTGTCTCTGTATATCAGCACAGAACAAATTTGCCCAAAGACACAGTCCATCAACTTACATGCAATTAACTCACTCTAAAGTTACAAGTTGTTCCCCCTCTGTCCTGAATTATTCCTGCCCTGCTGATGTGGCAGTGCCTCTGGAGTGCTTTTTCTTTGCGCTATCCTAATTTGTGAAGACTTTCATTAATGCACCAGAATTCCCATCACTGCCCTTCCAGCAAAGCCAGTGATTTCACAACTACATAACTGAAAACTCTATCCCACCTCAAAATCCATTGCTATCTCTAAATTCCTTATGCACTTCAGTCATCATTCCTACTTTCGCAGATCTTGTCAGACATGGGGCTCCCTGCTACACATGACATGTTCATCTGTTCCTGACTGCAAGCAGCTCTGACATGCTCTTGTCTGTCTCTCAGGAGGACAAAGCTGTTTTGCTCAAGATCAAGAAGCTCTGGGATTTGAGAGGAAGCTTAACATGCAGTAGCAGGAGGAAAGTGCCATTGCTGCGGGCCAGATTTAGGTGTCCTGTGCTGTGCCACTGAGGCAACTCAGTCAGCGACTTCAAAATATCCACTTCAACCATGACTCCAAAATGGTCTTCTGGATCTTGCATCTGCCGGCTGGAGATGGGTATCTGGACTAATACAGGGAAACTGGTGTTTCAGTGATGCCTATCCTTGGGCTGCTGGATCAAAACATTAGAACTTGGGAGGATGACTTAACTGTACTTCAGGGGTTCCTACATCAAAGGACAAATTTTGTATCTCTTCTTTATGAGATGCTGTGATTTGTTTTTTTACCTCAATCCTGACCTGCAAAGAGCAAGTAGACATATGGATGTGAGCATTTATATCCATTGTAGAACAGTTGTGGTTGGAAGGGACTTTTAAAGGTCATCTAGTCAGACCACCCTACAATGAGCAGGGACATATTCAAGGAGATCAGGTTCCTCAGAGGCTCATCCTGGCCTTGTATGTGTTCAGAGATGAGGCAGCCACAGACTCTCTGGGCAACCTGTGCCACTGTTTTACTGCCCTCATTGTAAAAAACTTCCTTAGACCTAGTCTATATTGACCCTCCTTCATTTTAAAACCATTCCCCTTTTCCCTCTTGGCCATAATCCAACAGGTCCATGTCTTTGTTGTATAACCCAAGCATGAGATGACAAATGGCTATGCCTCTCTCAAGAGACACTGAAGGAAACTGCTTGAACAGTTGATGTCTCCCAAGGAAGGATATCTCATCTTTCCCCCTCTTGGTCGACAGGGGCTCTGTTGGAACTGTCCAGCACTTTAGTCCATTTTTGCTGGAAGACATACCCAAACTACAAAAAACTCACATCAGAGGACACACATACCTGGTGATCTTCATTCTGCATTAAAGGGGACAGTTTCTCTCCTGAATGGGGCACTTCAGTGAAGAAGACACATATTATTTTTCCTTTCATGTCTAGAGACTTTAGTAACAGTTACCAACAGCAGGTATAAGGAAGCAGTGGCTTTGTGTTGGCTTCCTGCTCCAGGTGCACTGCAGACTTCGATGCTGGAGGCCAACATGGGTCTTTCAGTGTAAGAATATTTATAGTTTTCTTTTTCCTATCTCAGTGAATAAAGTCTTATATTTTCAGTTTCCAAAAAGAGAATCATGCTACCTGTTTGATCTTAAAGATTTTTCATGTATTTATTAATTCGCTCAATCCAAGGAATCTCCTTGCTGCCCTGACATAAGAATATTTTATTATTTCCTCTAAATGAGTAAACACTTCTATTTTTTTATTTAACTTTTTTTTTCAACAGCGTGTCAAAACAGGCTTAATATAAGTATATAATCCTCATGGTTATTTTGAAGATTTTCTTGTGACCTATGATTTGTCTTTCAGATTAAATATTGGAAACTGACAGTTTTATGAGTAGATTTAGCTGGAAGAAAAACTCATTTGGTCTCATATCTGGTAGCTTGAAAATCATAAAGTTACTGCAAAAAAACCCCTGTATCTCCTGAGTGAAAATCTAGATCTTGTTCATTATGGCAGCATCAGGTCTTAGGGGGATGTGCTATGCCATGTAACAAATCTATGAGAATGAGTCAATGAAAAACAAAAAGCAGCTTGACATATATGGCAATCAGTGTAATAAGCTGAATATCATGGCAGGAGAGAACATCCTTGCATAGGGAGTATTAAGGTGAACAAGAAAAATTCAAAAAATGGAAAGAAGCAAAGGACCCCTATAGGAACCACCCCTCAAACATTTGAAAGGAAAACAAAATCCAAAGCCCTCAGTGTTGCAATTTAAGCAAACACTTGGTAGGTTGGATTAGGAGCAAATTTTCAGAAGATTTTTTTTTGTAGTTTTCCACTCTAAATCTCAGGCACAGCCCACACCCCTCACCTGTTGCTGCCCCTGCCTGCTAGAAGTCCACTCCTGGACTACATGACCTTTCCTATAAATCCAAACCTGAGCTATTTCCACAGATCTGTTTTGTTTTTAAATGTTTTCACATCTTCTCATTCAAACTCTTCCCAAATGATTCAAGAGCAAAATAGCTCCTAGCAGCCCACATGTGAGCATGCACAGAGTCTAGCACATGATATCACTAAATAAGAGATCTCAAATATTTTGTCATAAGAAACATTTGGGACAGCTCTGTGACTGATAAATGTCTTGAAATACAACTGCATTTAATTTTTCATACAGAGTTTTACTTCCAAAAGTTTATCAACTTCTGTTCATAACTGTTTTTTGCTCTAAGGGTCTATTTTAAGGCTGAAGTAGTAAAGTTGTATGTTGCCTTTGCCAGTGTTTCTAGCAGCAGATTTTTTTTATCCTGTTTTTTCACGCTGCTTCAGGCAGTCTGAGCACTTGCAGATGCCCAGTACAAGTACAAAATCTGTGTTGCCAAATGAATTAATTGAGGTGCCTTAAACTTCACCAGCTGCCAATACTGCAAAATGTTGCAAAGACTAATTGGTACAGTGGAGAAACAAACATGAAGGGTTACCACTATCTTGGCAAAGCTGTTGATGAGGACATATCACTTGAATCTTGGAAGCTGATTTTCTGACAGATACTCCTACACTTTGTGGGCAGAACTGTCACAGGCAGATCTAACTGAAGGGTTTTTGTTTGGTATTTTTGTTTGTTTGTTTGATTTGATTTGGGTTTTTATGAGAATAGTGACATTTCATTCTTTCTTTTCTTCTGAAATTGTAAGTGTAACATCTCAGACTTGCTAACCCTGGAATTGAATATTATATAATCCCTTCCATAGACAAATAGCAGGATTAGTCTCCCAGTTCTTTGCTGTTTTGAAGCAAACATGTTTCTTGACACATTCCTGCTTGCCACACTGTAAGGATGAGAAAACCCTGATACGTCTGGAAGTACCATTCTTAGGCAACCAGAGAATGAACACTGAGTTTTAAAAAATAAGGAGACCCAGTGGCCTGACTCCTCCAAACTGCATTGTAGATTAGATGTCCAAATCTCCCTCACTGAAGGGTTAAAGGCTACATAGATCTTCATAGCATTTCAATATCAGTCTCTCAGAAATTACAATACTTGGTATTTGTGAACCTGCACTAATTGTCCAATGTGGGGAGTGGAATGACACCACAAAGTTTCACAATGAATATAACCCAACTATGTCCCTACAGCTAAATGATTCATTAGAGTAAAATTTACAATGTTGTCACAGCTGTTCTGGATTTTTCAGTACTCCTTTCTCCTTTGCCTTGAATTTCTTTGGGTTTGGTTTGTTTTTTGTTTTGGGGTTTTGTATGGTTTTTTTAATAGTTGGAAGAAAAGTGAATTGAGTCCTTGATAAGACTCATACTCAAGAGAGGATGAAAATACACTATTTTTGTTTGTTTTTATTTAAACCCTATAATCATACTGTGTGCCTGTTGGAAGAGCACAAGCCATGTTTCTCAAGGTTTTTCTGCCAGAGAGTATCATACTTGTCTGGGAAAGAGATGAGAACAATATTAAGAAACTGATGGATTATTTGGATTTGGGTGGGAAAATCTGTTTCAACAGTTTATCCACAGAGATATCATATGCAGTCACAGCAAAGACTAACATAACAAGAACGGTGATTATGCTTTTTTCACATATCAGTCTGAGTTATCCTGCAAGTGGATGGGAGCTGGAAAATCAGTTAAGAATAAATTTATACACTGTGGAAATTCATCAGTCTAAATTAAGCATAATTGTAAGATACTTAGCCTTTTTTACAAGTATTTTGTAACTATGGCCAACAAACAAGCAAAAAAACTCCCATAGCTGAAACTTGTAGCATTTGAAATAGTGGACTAGAATCTTCAGAAGCATTTAAGAAGCTTTTGTCCAAATGTCATCCTAACCTACCTAAACACCTATTTTTAAGGATTTCACAGATAAATAAAAAATATTTTAGTAAGGAACATTAACCTTTTCTGTTCTGTTCCTGGCAGGTACTTACTGACTTAAGATTGTTGCAGATTAAAAAAAGAAATTGTGGATGACTTGTAAATGAAGTTTAGATGAGCACAAGGGATTAAACCCCATCTGGATTCACTGGCTGAAGATCAGGAAAACACCTGAAGCTGACTGAAAACCTTTTGCTGAAGGAAGTGAAGCCAGGTGATTACCACAAGACTGCAAAACTAAGGATGCAATTTTGAAGGTGGGAACATTGTGAAAATTGTAATAAATACTTGTTTCTAGATGAGAACCAGAAAACTCCAGGAAAAGTCTGAAAAAGAATTTAGGAGGCATCTTAGTGAGAACTTTGAGAAGCTTAAATATCTTGTATTAGAATATCAGCAGAGTCTAACTGGATTTGTCTGCAATGAGTTTGATTAAAGCCATTAGAAGTAGCTGTTTAAGCAGCCTTCTGATGCAATGCAACAATACCATCCCCCTCACACATGCTGTTCTTTGATACCAGTTTTCAGAATAATTTCAGGCACAAGCTGCCTTCTGTAGCTGTGTATCAATTTGTCATTTTAACCTTCACTACACTGTTTTGCCCTCAACATGCAGATTTCAAAAGTGATAATTCCGATTTTAATAGTGGGAATTAAACACTAAACCAGAAGCATTTCTAAACTTTGGTGTCTTAGACCTATATAGATACATTTTGATTCCAAACAGAGCCTTTGTTAAATGTCTTTAGAATAGGAAGAAGACACCATTATAGACTAAATTATCATTTTAAATGGTGGTTGGAAAAACAAAATATTTTAAGCAAACAGACTTAAGTATCTTGCAGATGTGGCCAAGGGACATTCCATAGCATACAACATCAGGGTCAGAGATAAAGACTGGAGGGTTGCTCTTGCTAAAGTTTCCATTTCTCGAAGATGGTCTGGGCATCAGTCTGCTGGGAAGACGTGGTGAATAACTGTGTTTGATTCAGTCAACCCCCCCCCCCACACACATTTTTGTTAACTGGTCTTTATCTTGGCCCATGAGTTTGCACACTCAATTAGCAAACAGCTATGTGGGTGTTTAGCTGCTGACCTGGGTCAACACACAGCAACCACAACACACAGCAACCACACAGCACACAGATGAGTGACCTGGTTTGGGGCTTTTTGTTCCCTCCTAAACCTGAAAGCAGCAAGAGGATAATTAAAATGTTAATTCCAGAAAAAAAATAGACTATCAAAAAATTCTACTGTATATTTCCTAGAACCACCTAAATCCTATTAATGGAGACACTTTAGGGAGTACATGAATTATGAATGACTACCAACTTGTTTTCTCTGACCAACAATATATTTCTTTCATTACTGCTGTATAATTTTAGCCTTTAGGTGGAAAAAATCCCATTGTACTTATATTAATTATATTTCACACTTGGTATATTAAAACTTATCTTTACAAGAGCTTCAAAACTCTTCAAAAGTATTAGTTTAATTTTCTATATCTTCCATGGGAAGCATTGGTGTCAGCAAAGGAAAGGGCTATGAGCCAATTCTAGTTGCCCAGCTAGAGATTATATCCATATAAGTCCAAAAAAAAGACTTTAATTTGATATCTTTGAAATGAAAAAGTGACTTAATACAATTAAGGACTTCCTAAAAGTTCCTGCTTCAAATGTTTTAGGCACATGTGCTTTTGCCAGGGTAGTATATACCCTAAAAATATTCTTGTTGAGTTACTATGGACTGTTTTCAAAGGTATATAGGGAAGTCAAACACTCATATCCTGTTGGTTTAAGTCTCTGGCTTAAGTTTTATATAAATTATTTTTGTGTATTTCTTTAAAAGAAAACAGATACTGAGTCATGCATTTAGTTGACAGGGTATTTTGTATCCTTGTAGGTACTTGCACTTTACCATGAAAAGATGGAAAGGTCTATGGGCACCCATTTTCAAACTGTACTCTGTGTAATACAACACAAATTAAGTAAAATGAATATTTTTTGTTCAGCAGCAGAATCTCTTAATTTCCATTTTCCCTGTGACAGCCAAAGCTCCTCTTCACCCTCTTTACTTCAAGTAAAGCCAACAGATATCCTCACAATCCTGCCATCACTGCTGAAAATAGGCATATAACTTTGTTGTAGGCATGCTAAGCTGGTAGTAATGCTGTGCAGAAAAGTTATAGTGTGAAATTTAAAAACACATATTTTTTCCTAATAAGGATGGCAACGATCTCCTTCAGAACTGATATACACGTCTTACTTTTGTGGGTTGCAAAATACCATTTTCCTTGCTGCATAGAAGAGGCTTCTGTGGTCCTTTTTTATTTTATTTTGTCACATGGGATTGCTTTTTTGTGTTTTATATTAATGACTGATTTCAGCCCAAGTTAAAACCCAGAAGTGGCCCAATGATGCTGTGCTGCTCTATGCTGCATGTAACCTTGAAACTGAAACAGAGAAACAGATGTGCAAGGAGGAGCAACACCTGCCTAAATGAGAACTCTAGTCATGTGCTCCTAGTGGTTTTAGCTTTTTATGATCATTGATTATTGATTTTCCTTCTCTCCTTTTCTTGTGCTGAGACCATTTTCTGTGACTCACAGTGAGCTAAAAGCTAAGAAGTAGCATCAGCAGAAATCCTTCTTCCACCACAGGAAAGAGGAATAATTCAGTTTATAAAGGGTTTCACTACATTTATTGCTAGGGCTGCCTTTGTTTTGTTTTGGTGTTTGTTTGTTTTTATTAGTTTTTGTTAACTATAAGTACCTGTAACAAAGCAGTTACCCTCCAGCTACAGCACATCAAAACAAAAGGTACATATTCAGTGCTCCCTGGGCTCTGAAATAGTGCTGGGGCTGCAGCAGCATCACCCTGCATTATTCAACATCAGGCACCCTTAGACTGGTGCATGTTGGTAATTCCTTTGGTCGGCCTTTCTTTGTTGTCTCCATGGCAACTGTTTCCATTGCCTTGAGCATCTCTGGGGCCTGGCCTTGCTCACACATGTCCCGGGCTCTCCCATCTGAACACTGTGATTTAATAGCTGTGGTTTCTCTATATTTAGGTGCCTTGAGCTCTCTGTATTATTTTTACTGGGACAAACCATAGAATCACAGAATCACAGTATGGTTTGGATTAAAAGGGACCTTTAAGGTCATCTTGTTCCAACCCTCCTGCCATGGGCAGGGACACCTTCTACTAGACCAGGATGTTCAGAACACTGTCCAACCTGACCTTGAACTCTTCCAGGGATGTGGTACCTACAGCTTCTCTGGGCAACCTGTGCTAGTGCCTCACCTTATATCTCTGGGCAACCTGTGCTAGTGCCTTCCTTATATCTAATTTAGAACTACTCTTAGTTTGAAGACATTCCTCATTGTTCTGTCACTCTGCCCTTATCAAAAGTCCCTCTCCAGCTCTATTGGAACCCCATTAGGCATTGGAAAGGGCAGTAAGATCTCTCCTAGACCTTCTCTTCTCCAGGCTGAACAATCCTATCTTTCTCCACCTCTTTCCATAAGACAGGTACTCCAAGCTCTGATCATCTTCATGGGCTCCTATGCAGCTGCTCCAACAGGCTGATGTCCTTTTTGTTTTGAGGGTCCCAGAGGTGGACACAGTACTCCATGTAGGGTCTCCTGGGTGGGTTGTGTTGCTGTCTTTCCCTGGGCAGGTCACTGGTAAAATTCACTCTCTATCACCCACCCCCTCTGGATTGAAGTCCTGTGTGTGCTGGTTTTGGCATCAGACTTTGCACCATTTGGCTGGTGGTTCTGCTCCCACATTGTCCACAGCTTTCATGGGATATGAGCACAGAGATGTGCTGTGGAGACCCTGGCAGGAACACATCCCCACTGAAAACAATGATTAAGCCCAAACCCAGAAGTCTGGACACCCAGCCTCTGAGTTTCCCATCACAGACAGTGCATAGTATTGCTTATTTTCACAGTCCCTCATCATAAAATACCCTCCAAAGTGTGGATGCATGTGCAAAATACCCTCTATGGATGGAAATTCAACTCTTAAGTGCTTAAACACAAAATCCCTGATAACATCCTATGTTGGATGTTATTCATCCACTCGAAGTACAGGAAGCACTTCCCCACCACACTGCCATATAAAAAGAAGTGTTAAAAAGGAGTTGTATTCAAAAAAGAAACACAACTTCCCCCCCCAACCCACCCCGCCCCATACAGATTTATTACAGTAATTTATAAATTTCAAGTTTGACTTGGATTATTTTAGAAAGTCTGCTGGACTGCAAATATATGATTAGACTCTACTTGAAAACTAAATTAAAATGCATACTTTTATGCAAAAATTATCACATCCTCTTTTTCATGCCTCTTCTAAACAGATAAGCAAACAAATCACAGTTTAAACTGCTTCTTAAGATTAAAAAAAAGGGGTTTTTTCTAGTTGGTTGGTGGCAGGGGAGGGCTTTGGGTTTTTTAGTGTTGCATTTTTCATTCCTTTTGTCCCATTAGTATATTTTTGGAGCACTAATTCTAAATCTTCAGAATGTGTCTTAAAAAGAAATGCACATATACCCCAGCTGTGGTTGAGAAGTCTAATACTATTCCTTCCCAAAGACTTTTCTTCTAGTGTTTAGCCTCTGGGTAACTGATGCTTTAAATTCTGAAAAGGATGAAGAATCATCCTAATAAAACTTCCCTTTTTGTTCATACACACTCTATAACCATACTCATTGAAGTTGTGGTTTCTAGGGACCTTTTAGTAATCAGTACTGAAAACTGATGATCTCAATTAGTGCCCAGAAGTCTGTGGAACACGCTTTGTATTCTCCCTGTCCACAGCTGCTACTCTGCTCTTCCCTTCCCTTTTCCTCAGCTCCCAGATAAAAGCAAAGGCTGTCTTAAGTCTGTCAGAGCTCTGCTGAATGCTGCAGTGACCAGTCAAACATGCACTTAAAAAAAAAATAAAAAAGAGGCAGTGTATCAATATCCAGTGGAGTGAAGAATGGTATTAATTAGTGTCCATTCAGCAAAGGGAATTCCCCTATAAAAACCTGCACCTGTGTTACTAGGGTAAGGTACACTCGAATGCTCAGGGCTGGACCAGTGAAGCAGTTTCAATTTAGCAAAGGACAGACAGGTAGGAACAGCCAGCTCAGTGCTCTGTAAAGCCCAAGCCCAACTTCCTACATTCCTTGATTTAATGCTATTCCCATATGCTTCATCAGGGTACCTGGGTGCTACCCGAGGAATCGCAGTTGCAATGCCTGTTGGGGCTGCACCTCACTGGCAGATGGAGAGTGGCTGAGTCTGGAGGATGGCTGCAGGCAGCCACAGCCTCACAGCCACAAGTCCTTCTTAACTGCCAAATCTCCAGTTGCATGGACCACTCATGGCCAGTGCTGGCAGCATTTCATCTGGGGTGCTCCATGGAGCAGGACAAATGTGGGCCGGGAAATGTCCAAAGTATTTATCCACATGGTTTCACCTGCAGCACCATCAGTGCCACACGCAGTGCAGTGACAACCCCTGGGGACACTGACAGGTACGACACATGTGGCTGGCATGACAGACAAGCCTTGTCGCTGAACTAAAGACTATAAATCTGAATATGTGCTGTCAGATGTCATTCAAGGTCAGGCTGAATGAGGCTTTGAGCAACCTGCTCTAGTGGAAGGTGTCCCATGGCAGGGGGTTTGGAACTAGGAAGTCTTTAAGGCCCCTTCTGACCAAATCCATTCCATTTTCTATGATTCTACCTGTCAGAGCAGGTGATATGAGGGTTTGTGTTTGCAACACAAGAAATGGATGGCTGACACCTCTGTCAGCCTTTGTAACATGTCCTTATAACTTCTGTGAATGCAAAAGATATGCAAAAGCCATCTGGGCACAATACCAAGTAGCATATTCAAGGGGATCCTGCTAAAGCAAGGAGGCTGGACTAGATGGCCTCCAGTGGTCCCACCCAAACTCACCCATTCTGTGATGAGGAAGTTGGTTGGGGTTTTTTTGTTTTGTTGTTTTCTCAAGAAAAGAAAAATCCCAGTGAAATCTCTGTAGACCTCAGCTTAGAGACTTAAATCTTAGTGCATAGCAATATTGTTTAAGTCCCTTGACAGATGTGATAGAGCACGTATATTTATTGCTGTACATGTGGGCTCATGTGGCAGAGCCAGAATCAAATTTAGACTTGTCCTAGGTTACGGTGTGATTGAATCCAGTGTTGCAGTTCATTGCTCCTCTGTATTTACAGAGTAAATGATAATAAATGCCTGGCACATGCCAGCATGACACTTTGCTCTTTGTGCTGTTGTGGTCAGCTTGCTTCTACAGGAATGCAGGACTTACCCAGCGTGAGAGCACTGCAAGGACAGTTTTGTTAAAGTAGTGGATGTTGTAGCTTCCTTATGGGACCATCATGCCAAGGGATGTGGTAACCACAGCTTCTCTGGACAACCTGTTCCAGTACCTCTCTACCCTCAGAGCCAAGAATTTGTTCCTAATATCTAACGTAAATCTGCCCTCTATCAGGAGGAAGTCATTCTCCCTTGTCCTGTCATTCCATGCTCCCATCAAAAGTCCCTCTCCAGCACTCTTATAGCCCTTTAGGCATTGGAAAGTACTGTAAGGTATCCTTAAAGCCCTCTCTTCTCCAGGATGAACAACTCCAGCTCTGTCTTGCTACTTTGAAAGTTATTTATGCTTATTTTTAATTTCTGACTTGATAAGTGTTTCTGTTGGTGGCTGGTTAACATGGATTGTTAAGGCTTGTGACACACATCATTAAGTCAGCATATGGACTTGTACTTTTCCCTGAGGATTTTTTTTAAATGTATCTTCAGAGCTACTTGAAGAACAAATGATGAAACAAAGAAATCCAAAAGGCCTAACTTTCATAAAGTTAGAGTTGTGGAAGTGTGTTGGAAATTTCAGACCTGTGTTTCATTTCATCCAGTCTGGACATAAGAAATCCACTCTTCAGTAGGTTGATGGGGAGGTTCTCTTGCAAAATGGCTATGCAGCCTGCTGTCAGAATGCTTTTTATAAAACTTTTCTCTATTAAGACTGAACTTTCTGTCATTGTTTTGTGGTCCTGAATGCACTTATGGATCAATCACTATTTGGATCTCATAAAATCCAGGAAGATGGTCCAGAAATCTCATCCTCAAAATTATGCCATGTTTGTTTGTTTTTTTATAAAGCATTTCCCAAAATGTGTCCAGAAGTAAAGATACTGAACTGATTCAATTTCAGGTGTGCTCCAAAATTATGCAGAAAGAAGAAGGCTTGGATAGTAATTTTTTAGCATCATCACAGGCCACCAGGCACTAAAGTTTAGATTCTTGAGCAAATGACATCCAGCAGGTACCACATCTTGCCTGCTCACACATCATACATAATTTAGTTTCTAATTTAGTCTAGATTTAGTTACAT
Source organism: Pithys albifrons albifrons (assembly GCF_047495875.1). Lineage (NCBI taxonomy): Eukaryota > Metazoa > Chordata > Aves > Passeriformes > Thamnophilidae > Pithys > Pithys albifrons. The sequence goes on along the minus strand of NC_092497.1, from coordinate 61,745,884 downwards.
GCTGTTTGTTTCACCTTTATAAATACTAGAATCCTTGTTTAAGATAGAACATTTTATTTGCTGTTGATACCAATGCTTTTTGTTTTCTAGCATCTGTCTGTATTCTGTGTTTCACTTTCTGTTTTAAAATATTGTGATTACAAATCACAACCAATTTACAGCAGCAGGAGTGTAATTAAAAATAAGAGCCACCCCAGCTGTATTGAAAAAACAGTCTTTCCCTATATCAGTTAATGACAGATCTTGTGCTAATCTGAATGCAAAACATGCTCCCTTAAAGGCTTCTTCCAATATGAAAGGGAATGAAAACCCATTAATAACTATATTCTACAGCAAGGCTTTGAGAAATGAAGGAAGACCTCCCCCCTCTTCTGTCTCCTGGAAATTGCATCCCTGATGTCTGGGAATCCGTAAAATGCAGATGATTTATACCACCAACAGTTTCCAGGTCTCTGAGAAACAGCAGTGGAAAGCTTCACAGAAAGTCCCCAGGGATTCAGGCACAATCATCTACAGCGGAAGAATCGGGCATAAAGATATTTACTGTGCCGTGTTTCTCAGACCATGGTAAATAGAATGTCCAGGAATGAAAAGGAAAAAAAATATAAGTATGAACGGTGGAATTGTTGTCAATTCAAGCTGGAATATTCTTATTGTCTTCAAAATCCCTAGCTGAAGAAGATCGAGGCTGTAGAGACAGTATTAGCCCAAATCACATTCAAATGTTTGAGGTTGATAAAAGAAATCCTTAAATGCTTTGGGGAATTGAAAATGAGATCTAAAACTCCTAAAAATTTCAACATTTATGCTGCAGAAAATACTTTCCTACTTGAAACTGAATCTTCCTACAGGGATACATGAATTTCTGTTGACATGTATTATATATGCCTTGATGAAATGGAGTATTTCAACATTTTTATTCATAAATATATTTGAATTGTTATTATTGTGTACCAAATTAATTTTAGAATGAAACATAATAACTTTTTAAATTTACCAGAATTGCTTGTTTTTAAAATTTGCTTTCTGCATGGACAGAAAACATGTAGACCATTCTATGCTACAAGTTTTCCTGTAGCTAGATAGGAAAAATGCTTTTTGTACCATTTCCATACATTAACTCTCAGATACAGCACTATCTTAAAGCTGTTTTAGCAATTGGGGTTAACAGTAACATTATGCCAATAGTCTCTGTGTCTCATCTGCCACTCTCCATACAGACACTATATAGTGGAACCACAGGATGGTTTGTTTTGGAAGGGACCTCAAAGACCATCTCGTTCCAACCCGTCATGGGCAAGGACACCTTCCATTAGACCAGGATGCTCCAAACTCAATTCAACCTGGTGCGAACATTTCCAGGGATGGGGCATCCACAACTTCTCTGGGCAACCTGTGGCAGAGCCCCACAGTTCTCACAGTGAATGTTGTCTCTGTGAAGAAACTCATAAGGGGGCAGCCTGAACTGCTCAGAATTCAGTGGAAGTAGAAAGGTGAGGTGAGAAACCTGAGCCATGTTGGCTGTGTGGCCTTTAGAGAGGGGTACAATGGGTGAGGGGTGGCCTTAGGTGGAACTCATAACCGTATAATAGAGACACAAAACAGGGATGGTAAGGAAGTGGAAGTGAAGGGTGGTCCAAAGAGACTATTTGTATTGCATCATGGTTGCTTCTCTCTAATGCATCTCTGTACAGCCAGTCACTAACACTGACAATCTTGTAGCTCCACTGTCTGTCATCCCTTTGTTCTCCCAAAACAGGGTTTTGCACCTGGTGGCTGATGACTCACAGCATGGAGGTATTTGATTTATTGGGTATTCTGTGCAGAAAGGGCCACTGGGCGGCAAATCTACAAGGCCAGCACCACGACTGCCAAAATTTTTGCCTATTGATACATTTTAGCAAACCAAGGCATTAATGTTCATTGGTACAAGTTACCTAGTAGTCTTAGCAATTACTATTCTTTTATTGGTTAATGGTTCCCTCACTTCTCCTGCTAATTAGTCTCCATGCTCGGTTTTTGTCTTCTCTGGAGTCCATGGTTTTTTTGGTTCAGTGCCTGTGAGTCAGTGGTCACGATCTGCTCCTGCCGCAATGACCTTGTACCCAGTTGGAGCTGATTCAGCACAGTGGTTCGGTTGTCTTTACTAGTTTCTTCCCTGTCATGGGGATTCTGCCAGGTGTCCTGTGGCCCTTAAATTCTGCATTCCTTGTGTCCAGTATCAGTGGTATATCCTTATTTCCAAGCCTTGTGAGTCTCCCTGAAGATCTGAGATCATCAAAACATGTTGAGCCCTTAACAAGGTAATTCTACTGAGAAGTAATTTGTCTTTCTAAAATCTGGACATCACTCAGAGCTTGTTGGCTCCTTTCGGTTTCATGCATTAAATCTTTCTTCTTGTTAATTAGTCTTGAAAGTACACAAAGATCAAACATCAAAGAATATCCTTTCTTAAGAAAATTTTTTACATATTCCACATTTTGCAATAATTCTCCCCTTCAAGACTCACCTCAGAATTTTCTTAGGTTAGGAATCCACACACTCTGTGTTTATACAATAATAACAAATCCAGAGCCAATCTGTTCTGGACAATCACTTTCAAAGTTGCCTGCTATTGAGTGTTTAATATTCCCAGAGTTGTTGATTCCCTCAAATATCTGGATAAACTGTAGGATTAGATTTTCCTGTGTCAATATGAGGCAACAACAATGGATTATGGAGGTTTTCAATTTTAACATTTCCAGATCTATTTAGCAATAAAAATACTCTGTGCTGATAAATGCTTACTTTTAGTAGTATAACTACTTGTGTACACTGTACCCAACACTTTCTTCAGTCTAATTCACTTAAGAATTTTAGTTAGTTGTAGTTTAAGATGTCCAAGTTGTCATGCTATCAACTTAGCCCGTTCAGATATCAGGGCCCTTTTATACTCAAGTGTAATGAATCCAGGAATTAATTCCTTCAATTTTTTTAGCTGCATGTATCTTCAATAACACAGCACAGGGAGCTTTCCACTTTTCTTGTCAGGGTCCGTCTTTTCACATCTGCATATAAGCCTCTGCCTTTCAACCTCCTGGTTGACTGTTGAGGATGACCACTGGAAAAGATACCTATACAGAGAAGACAAAACCCACAACAGAGATAACAGAAAATTTCTCAACATATCCTCACCTTTTACATGCTTTTGATTATCTTTTTATCACCACAGTGTCAAGATATGATCTCCCATTCAGAATTCCAAAGGTGCTCACTCCCCCCTGACATGTGGAGTGATTCAAAATCTTACTAAAGCAATAGGTAATACATCCTTCCCCTTCACAGGGGTTTCTTGACACAATTTAGCAAATTTTTTTCTGCTGGTGTGATTCAGCCTTTTTACTCTTTCACTAAATTGTACTCTCCAAGGGGTATAGAAACCACATTTAAACTGAGGGAGCTTAGCACTTCCTGAATGCTCTGTAAGGCCTGTTGTCTGAATATAAACTTTCTGGATTTCCAAATCTAGGAAATATTTCTGTTAGTAAACTTTCAGCAACCTCTCTGGATTGACTGCTGTGGCAGGGTAAACCCTTCAGCCACCCTGAAAAAGTATCAACTAGCTTTTAACATTCACTTTTAGGCAACTCTGAGAAATCTGTTTGTCAGTAATCCCCTAGACTTATTTCCCATTTTCCCTCTCCCACGGAGACTTTCTTTGTTATTATATCCACATGCATTTTTTGTTCTATAGCATATCTTTTGATACTACCTATCCTCCCATGTGAGTTTCTTCTTTCACCATTTTACTGGTTGTGAGACCTTGTTGATTTACAGTGTCTGAGTTGGCACAGGCTGTCAGGACAGCCACAAACCTATGACTAAAATACAAAGAGCAGATTTACTTCCATTTTTACTTGCTTAACTGAGGGATTCCCAAAGCAAACCCTGAGCAGAGGCTCACAAGTTGAGCCACAGGCACTGTTACACTCAGTCCATGCCAGAGGATCACTGGCTGCTGTTCACATCAAGTTATCAAGGATTATTCACAGCTGCAAGGTCACTTGAGCAGTTTACAATCCTTCTAGACAGCCTTCCACTTTTATCACATTCCTCCCAACACAAAGTTGTTCACCAACTGTTTTTTAAACATCTCTGTGTTTCTTCCAGCCAATCTTCTCTCATGCACATACTGCAACAGAATAATATTGTTCTTGTTAACTTACCATTGTTCCAATTCTGTTGCAGACACATTAGTCAACAGAGTAGTGCTGTTTTGGGGGTTTATTTTGTTTGTTGTTTGTTTTTTTAATATCTCTGGTGGTACTATCCAGCATAGCTGCACATTTCTTTCTCTTGCTGGATTTTTTCCTCTCAAACACAAGAGATTCTGGCTCTGCTCATCCACTGAAAAACAGAAGAAACCTCCTTTTAAATCCAAAACAGTCAAGTAAGCACTTGTCTATATTTACTTGGTTTATTTCTCTCAAATTCTGTATCAGACTATACTGAGGACAAAACTACTGGCATTCAATTCAGCTAAACAACATTGAATATCACATCCAGGATATCATTCTCAGGTACCTCTGATGTATGGTTTATCAATAAAGAGATTCCAGCCTTTCATACCTTTTCTTGTGAGATGTGCAGCTGTACAGAGTTTTCAAAAATGTTATTCAGTCATTTAATTTGCATAATTTTTTTCCTATGAATGGAAGGAGGCATTCAGGCATATAGAAAATTATGAGTCAGTTTATTATTTCTAATCATCTACTCTGTGAGTTGTAAGAATGACTACAAAGCTCCTTTTTTCATTGTCCCAACAATTGGTGCTGTACCTTTATTTAGTGAGGCCTTGCAGATAGTTGTTACGGAATGTGTGGCTCTGCTATTAATCAAAAATCAATTGTTGTATCCCCTGGTTTTATTGTCACTAGAGGATCAGCTGGGGGTTCCCTGATACTTTTCACCAGTCCCCTGCACTTGTCAAAGTTTCTCCACCATCACATTTACATCTTCTAAATGACCCTTCCTGCCTGCAAACAGCACATTGATTTTGGCTCTGTGTGCATGTGTATGTGTGTCTGTGTCTGTATGTGCATGTGACAGGGCTTTTTAGATCCCCAAACCCTTGTCTATTCCACCTTTTTTCACCTTTTAACATCTCTTTTTTCTTCCACAGTGAAGTGTGGTCACTATAGCTTGCATTTTCCCTTATCTGGGGTTAAGAGCCAGCATGACAGTTTCCTTCAGGATTCCCTCAGTATGAACAAACAGATAATTCCAGTTCAACGAACTCAGAGCAGTAAAATGGACATAGGCAAAAACTGGCAGACCTTCTGTCCCCACTGTCTTAAAAGTGCCTATATCACTGACTGAGTATGTCCTTGAGACCAGATCACAACAGGACTAAAAGCCTCGTTTCCCATATGCCCATTATTTTGATCTATATCCTGTTTATCCATCCTCTTCACAACACACAGTCTCTTTTGTCTTTTTCTTCTTCTCTGTAATACACAGCATCAACATATGTCCTCCAAGTTTACATTTTTCTGAATGCCTGGATACAATGTCATAAAAGCATTGATATAAAACAAACCTCATCCCATTTACCAAGTCAAAAACAAAACAACACCAACTCCACAAGAACACGTTTCCCCCATTCTCAAATTTATAAGGTGGCCACTACTGATTACAGTAGTTATTAATTTTATCTTTAGTCATCAGATCTTCCCCTAACTTTTTCCATTTTTTTCAAAATACAACTCAAAGTGCTACAGGGTGAAATTGAACCTTCACAGACTTTGGAACAGAGAAGAACCTCTAAAACACTTTGTGTAGGATGCTGTGTGACCCCATATATGTTGGCATTGTCCAAAATGCTAAGTTCTTTCACTGAATTTTTAGGCTCATGATTCACCACCCTCTCTCTTCAGCACCTTTTGTTCCCTGTACTACAGGGACACCTGACACTGCTGAGTGATTGTGAACAATCAGTAAGGTAACTTACTTGTATGCAAATTGCCTTGTATTAGTTATAGAGTTTGAGTAATACCATTGCTGACTGTCCTGCTCTGTGACAGCTGCAATAGTGTATAGATACTGTTCTCACTGCATTTTACTGATGGGGAAATGAGTGAAACCAAATCAGATGATCAGAAACTTATCCTGCTTAGTGTATTGCTAGTTGCACTTCTTCAGAAAAAGACCTTATTCCACATCAACAGAGTTATGTTGTTCCATCTCAGCGTAGGATAAGTAAAAAAAAAAAAAAAAAAAGAGTTAGGATGTTGTGATGAGAATACTTTCATCTGAAAAGGTCCTGTAGCTGGCATGGGATTAGCTTTTAGCAGAGAAGAACTCATGCTGCTCTGCTGTGGATTTCCAAGAGAATGGTGTTGGTAACACACCAAGGTTTTGGCTATTGCCAAGCAGTGCTTGAATAGCACCATGCCTGTCTCCTTAACCCACCCCCCCTGAGGCCATTAGGCTGGAGGTGGGCAAGAAGTTTGTGTGGGACATCAACAGGACAGCTGACTCAAGACTTATTCCAGGCTGTGTGACTTTATGCTCAGCAATAAAAGCCAGGAGAAAGCTGGGGAGTGCATTCATTAATGAATTGTTTGTCTTCTGGAGCAACCATTACATGTTCTGAGGACTTGCTTCCCAAGAAGCAGCTGGCCATCACCTGCTGGTGGGAAGTAGGGAGTAAATGGGTTTTTTTGTCCTTTGCCTCCACATGCAACCTTTGCTTTTCTTTATTCATTTGCCATGGTCCCAGAGATCCACAAGTTTTTATTCTTATTTATCCTCCCTGCCCCAGTGAGGAGGGGGAAGGAGAAAACACCTTGGTGGGTGCCTGGTGTCCAGCCAAGGTCAACTACTGAATTACCCTTCAGCTGGTGCTTTTTCTTTCTCACCCTGAAGTAGGAGGCATCAGCAAGACTGTTCTTCACTTCTGAGAAAGCCTGGCCTCTGAGCAGGCATTTCAGATGGCAGAGCAGAACATGCACAGGCAGTCATGGTGAAGTAGGTGATGCCATCAGCTTGAAACCATGAGCACCTTCAGTACATTGTGTATCTTTAAAAGAAAAGCCTCTTCCTGGTAGGTCCCTCCCAACTATTTCTTAAGTGGCAAAGCATACTCTTAAAGAATTTGGGGGATGACAGAGGTTCCTTCAGAACGTGATAATGCACACATGGGAAGATTAAGGCAGAGCTGCAAAGACTGTGTGCCTACACAACAGCAAATTCATGAAACAAACACTGCCTCACACTCTGTGAAATGCTACAAGTCTAAACTTTGTGCTTCACTACACCTTTAGCCACTGTTTAGCCACATGAAAATAAGATGTGAAAAACTGTTCTAATTTATCCTAGCAGACTAGAGAGTGAGAAACCAAGTCCTCTCTTAAGGGTATAATGTTTGGATGATCAGAGGCCACAATGCTACTATTTTTGAACCTGGATTTAGGCTCCACCTAAGATGTCCCTGAATGCCAAAGGCTTGGTAGATGCAACTAACTCAACTAACTCAACTAAACTGAATAACTACAAAATCTAGTGGTGACAGATATCATATGGGCATGCAGATTTCCTTTTCTTTTCTTCTTCTTTTTATTTTTTTTTTTTTTGTTTTGTGTGCAGAAACCAAAGAAGAACACTCTTGGTTATTTATTTCCATTCAGACACAACCCTTCCCACCCACCAGTTTTGGGGGTTCTGCCCATCATTCACAGTTTATATCTGCACAGCTCTGTCAGTCATGTGCCTCCTGTAAGAAATTGCTTTACCCTGGAGAATGCAGAGACCCCAGCATTTGGATGTGTCTTCCCAGTTTGCCTCAAAAGCCACATAAAAGAAATGACTAAGCAACTTTGACTTTCATCAAGACAGGTGGAATAAATTCAGAGGGTAAAAATGCCTCATTAAAAAACCTCTCAGATTGCCTCCCATGTGCCTCTGCCTCCCAGCAACATGTCAAGTGACTGGAGCACCCTGATGGAGAGACTGTGGCTTGCCCAGAGCCTGCACAGCAGTCAGAGGCACTGGCTCCAAACTAGCTGCAAACTCCTTGATTTCAGATAGATTTTTTTGGGGGGAGGGAGTATGGGGGGGTGTGGAGGGTGGAGCAGGGAGCAGGGAGGGTGTATAAAGGGGAAGAGGGAGAAATGGAAAAGAGGAAACCCACTATTTTTTTCAAGGAAAAACCAAAGAATGTTCAAGCAACTTTTCAGCTGTCTAATTTAATTTAATGTGGCTAGTCTGCTTCTTCTGACTAAATGTCCAAGCTTACATAAATGCAGAATGACTTGCTAGAAATAGAATAATTTATTCCTCATCCTCACAGAGCTATTCAAAATAGCTTTGCTCTTTCTCTTCTCAATTTTGCATCTCTAAGTACTTAGGAAAAAATTACTCAAAGGAACTACAAGTTGATTTTGGTTAACTTTATCTCTGTGTGTGGTGGAAAACAGGTTATCTGCTTACAATTTGCTAAATCTCAAACTTTCATTCACAAAAATTTGTTGTCTCTCAAGTAGAAAATGGAACTTTTTTCTCCAGTAGAAGTCATTTAAGCATGTCTTGTGTATTTAAGCAAACTGGAGCATATCAAACCTGATTTATCATGGTTTGTACTTTGTGGCTAGCTGATGCTAGTCATGGTTGAGAGATCAGGAATCTTCAAGCTCTGCTTGAAGTTTTTGTTGCATTTTAAGCTTTTAAAAGTTACTTGGTCCACACACAATTTGAAGTTTCAAATATCATCTGGATGCACACCTGTGAAAAAACAGAGGAACAGTGAATCCATTCACCCCATGTTAGTGCTGTCTCTCAGAACCACACCATCATGAAAAAAATTGAAAACTGCTTGGCAAAATGTTCCTCTCCCTTCATCCCGTGGTCACTTGGTCCTCATGTTGCACAGAAGACGATGGCCATGACATTCCACCAGTCAGGAAAATGCATAATTGCTAAGATTAAACTGTGATCCTTTCATGGCATGTGGTTTTTCATGTCCTGCAAGAGGAGTTTGTGTTTGATATTCAGAGGTCAGCAAGTGAAAAATCAATCTTGCATTGTCCAACATCAAACAAAGCTGGAGGGTTACACTGAAGCCAGTGCATAAGTATTTCATCCTTTTGCATTGTGGTATCTGCTGTCAAATTACCTGCACTTGACTAAAATCAGGTTTCATTCAAAGACCACTGTAGCTGATAGAAGGCTTCCCTTTGGCTTTGGTTTGCCTTATACAAAAGGCCTGACAAAGGAAACATATGGAGCTTATGAGCTAAAACTGGGAAGAGATGCAGCAAAGGCACCAGGTGTATATGAGCATTTGTGGTCCCTGTGATCCACAGTAAATCAGAGCAGTCACATTCCCTTGTGTTTGCTTTAGTGACATTTAAAATAATTGTATGCAACAATAAACATTTGCTTTTGCAATGGCAGCAGCTGATAAAATCTGATGTCATTTTAAGTTTTGTTGTGTGAAACACATTAACTGAAATGAAAACAGCAGTATCTCACTGGTTCAGGAATACTGTTGCACTTATTTTTAGCAGTTTGGAGTTCTGTGATGCTTTTGTTTTGGTTTGGTTTTGCTTGTATTAAAGGAAGTCAGAATATGGATTTCAGGAAAGGAATCTTGCTACAGCATATGTATTGGTGGAAGGGCAAATGCTTCAACCTACACTGGGTGCATTGCAGTATGTTTAAGAATGATCAATGCCTCTGGTCACTTGGTCGCAAAGCATGAGTATGATGTCAATTATTTTGGAAGAATGTATACTGCTGTAGCTGGGGATCTGCATGGACTTGGTCAATAACAGCTCTCCCAGGATCACACTTACTGGCCTCACACCTATCCCATATGTGAAAATGGCTCAGGGGGTTTATAAGGTCCAGAACTTTGTTTCAGGTTACTGTGTGCCAAAAGGCTTGAAATGATGTTGTATCACTTATCAGAGAAGTTTTAAAATCTAGAACATTATGAGACTGTGTATTTTTCACCTCATTATTATGTGAAGGGAGAGAATAACCTTGAAATAAGTCCTGGAACATGTTAACTGTTTTGGAGGTTTTCTGGTTTGATTTGGTTTGGGTTTTTTTGTGAACCAAAAGCTGGAGATTCTGCAAGTTCTTAACCCAAAGAAATCTGTGTCCCAGCATTTACCACAGAAAGTTTCTGTACATCTGACTCATAAAGTGAGTGTATATTAAAATCATTTTAATTGTGTATTATGAGCTTAAAGTCAGGGTTTGGTTCACAGAATAGCCAAGGTTGTTGCACACACAGAGGCAGTGTGTCTAACAAGAAGAAAAATCTCATGCTGTCTGTCTAGCTGCCCTTTTCCAAAGTGTTTGTGTGCCTGTATAGACTGCCTGTAGAGGCCCAGAGAAGCTGACTTCAGTCATCAGATGGATTGTGGGGTGCATCCCCCCCACCAACCCCAGGCTGCACTATATCTGAGAAATGCTCGTTAGGCCTCAGCCTTGATGAACAACACTTGGGCTTAGCCCCTCTTGAGATTATCAGAAACACTGCCTGTTCCCAGGAACTAGTGCTGTCTAATGAGCACATGTTTTTTAATGAACAGCCTTGGAAACTTATTTTTCTTGCCTGAATAACAGCCAAAGTGGGACAATGTTTTTGTTATTGAACTTTCAAAAAAAGATACCAACTCAAGTTGTGACCAGGATGGTAAACTACTATGACTAAAAACTGCTCTCTAACGATTCTAAAAACATCAGTCTGAAGTGGAATCGTTTGGAGTTCTGCAATCCCAGAAGATAAGGAACTAATATGTATGTCTCAAACACCGATAGCTGGATGGCTGTGGAGCCAAAACAAGAATTATTGGTAATAACAGACAAGAATTGTTGATAATAACCAAGGACTATTTTTATTAACACCCTGTGAGAAAGATCAAGATTTGGCTGGAGAAGGGGGGCCAAGCAGAGATAGAACAGATTGTTTACTTAGAAAGCGATAAACCTGTCATCAGAGGAGGAGAAACTTGTTCATAAAAAGGCACCCCACCAAGCCTAGGAAGTGCCCCAAGACCCTGGACAACTCATCAGCTGGACCAACGCAGATGGATTCACACCTAAACCAGGACTGGCATCCCATCAGCTGGATTGACGCTGGAACCAGGATTGGTAATTGCTTTTTTCTCTCTTTTTCTCTCTTTTCTTCTATTTTTCTTTCTTCAATTCTCCCCTTTTCTATTTTTCTTCCTTTAATTTGCTTCTTGCTTGCTTTCTTGCTTGCTTGCTTTCTTGCTTTCTTCCCTTTCACCCTACCTCTTCATCCAAAATCCACTGCTGCGTGCATATATAGTAGGTTGGGGACTAACATACCAATTTCCCAGACAAGTGTGTAATTTATTAATAGAATATTATGATTGCTTGTGGACTCTCTGACTTCTGTTATTTGTTTTAACCAATAAGGATTTCCAAATCTTAGATGCTTTCTTTCCCTTAAAGATGGTCCCTCACATTGTTGGTGTCACAGACAGTACACTGTAGTTACAGGCGTCCCTTCGGAATACCACCCTTCTGTCTGTCAGTTCCAGGCAGGGAGTGCTGGGAAGTGATCTGCTGGCTATTAACAGCCAGGAGGGATCTGAGCAGCTATAAGCCAGACTGTCCAGGAAACAGTGTTTGACTGCTCCTCGATTTTGGAAAAGTTGAGAGAATATGATGCTTTCCCAACTGCCCCATCCTGTGTTTAAGCAGATAAATGTGGTGTTCAGTGAACAAAAGGTACCGAAGGGGGAAGCTAAAGCAGCTTTGTGTGCAGCTTTGGGAGTATCTTTAACTACTGCCTGAAAGGGGAAGTATGCCAAAAGCCACAAGCAGGGTGCTTGTTGTCAGGTGTGATTGTGTAAAGGAGATCAGGCTGCAGGGAGAGGCTTTGCTTGTCCTTTACTGCAGTCGGGAAAAGGAGAGCAGGCTGCAGGGTTGACCATTTGTTGCTGCCAAGCATGACCCTACTAGGAGGCTTCAGGCAGAGCTTTGGGATGGGTAGGAGAGAGAAAAAATTCTCACATGAGGAATTGTAGGTTTTCGAACCTGGGCCATTTGAAGAAATACCATCTTGCAACTGAATTTTTGTTTTCAATGAAGGAGTTGAAAGATAGTACATGGGTCTATCACCCTGAGAAAATGTGAGATGTAACACTTGCATCGTCATCTGGTGATGAGGAAGTAACATTAGGACCCTAATTAAAGCTGAAATATTCCATGATGATCAGGGCCAAAATACTCTTACTAAAACGGTGCTATATATGGTGGCTGAGATGGCAAAAGTCTGGGAAAGGTATATCAGATTTTCCTACGAATCAGAAGCTGAGTATATTCGGAGAGTGTCTCTGATGAGTGGTGATTAAATCCTGTTGTCTGAGGTAGCAGCCCAAGGTGTGGCCAGGAGTGGTTTTAATGATGGGTTACAGGTGACAACCATCGGCTTTAACTCAGAGGGCTGCTAATGAACAGGAGGTTTGTATCCTTTGAAGAGATGTGATCCAGTTAGGATTGAGATCCTGACCACAGATGATGTGATGGAGAGCATACAGAAGGTAGCTTTTTGCAATTGGTGAATGACAGACAGTTGGTTTTGGGACAGCACTCAGCTCGGTCACTGGTTGCTGATCCAAATACAATGTCTCCCTTGATTAGAGGTTTTCCAGATGTGATAAAACACTGTGAGGTACAATTACTAGACCGCTTGAGCTCTGTTAACCCTGCAGAGACGGGAATCGGGAAAGACCCTTAATGTGAGGGGAGATAGCTCAGGAGCTAATTAGCTGTGGCAGAAGGATGGGTTTCACCGGAACAGTCAGTAAGCAGAGAAGAGCAATCAGGAGACTGGAACGGCAGGAGGGAAGCGACTGCCCAAAAGGGAACAGCGGGGTCCTAGTGCCCGACGGAACGTGTTGTGGGCGGAAGGTTTGCCGGAGGGAAGTGATGGATAAATTATCCACTGCTGTTCTCGAGAAGGTAATACCATGCCTTGGGAAAAGGAAAGTTGCACTTTCTTGCCACAGACAGGATGAACAGCTTAATATGAAAATTAGAACTGCCTAGCGGTGTCCCGGGAGACTTACCATTCCTATGGCCCCACAGGCTAATGTTCTTAATGTGCGGGGACAGCAGTTGGGGCATTTAAAAAGGCTCACCAAAAATAAAACTGACACAGACAATGAGGTGTTAAAGACATCATTGGCTTCGCAGAGGGAGACAGGAGAAAAACTGAGAATCCAAGTCGATAAACTCATGTCTGAGAATGGTCATCTTAGGATTTTACTTGCCCTGTTACAGTGTAAGAAAAGACAATTATTGGAGAAATATTGGAAAAGTATAGTAGACAGAAACAAGATCTGAGAGGGGAAATAGAAGGGGGAAAAGCAGCTGGATTATTACTGTTATTGAAAATTGAGCAGCTGCAGAAAGTTACAGGAACAAAAAAAAGAAAAAGAAAAAACCCCCAAAATTGAAAGAAAAATTAAAGCAAGAACAACACAATGGACAAAAGACTCTGATCACTGTTCATCATGATGCAGAAGCAATCCACTGAATGGTGGAATGAGTGAAAAAAGATGGGGAACACCACTGGTTTGGCTGTTTTATTTGGGTGGTTGCCAACAGTGACGGATTTTTTTAACGAAATATTGCACCCTGTGACTGTTCTTTTAATATCAACCTTTCTGCTTTTTCTTTTGGTAATCAGATTGCACATTAGGTTATGTAGAATTGTAGACAGATTACCCTCAAAGCTTAGAGATAGCTTATAGAATGTATTTATCCCTCTGTCCTTCTGTCCCTCTCTCTCTCTACTTTTCTTCTTTTTCCTTTTCCAGGGATCACCAAGTCCATATACATGTGGAGTGCAGCAGTCCAGAAAATCTGACTTTAGCTATGAGATGGATTGTGGTGCTGCATTCCACTAGTTTGCTGTTCCTATACGGAATGTGCCTTTTTGCATAAGGGAGGAATTAGGAGCTCCAGGTGCTGAGGCCGAGGTTTCCTGAAGCCGATTACTAACAGTTGTATGCCTCCCTGACATCTGATCCTGTCAGATCTCGGAAGCTAAGCAGGGTCAGCCCCGGATTAGTACTTGGATGGGAGACCTCCTGGGAAATGCCGGGTGCTGTAGGTTCTAGTCCTGAGGAACTTCACTGGCACTGTCCAAGCTTGCTCAGCCGTGGCAGATGAGCCTCGGAACTTAAACAGTGGAGCCAGTTCTGTGCACGCTGAGCCTCACCTAAAAAAATCCACTGCGCAGGCTGGAAGGGCACACCCACGTGGGGACAGCCCTTCTCAAATCTTCGTTCGCGAAGCTGAGCCACACGCACACTAACAGCTGTTTATTTTTCCAAGTATTCTAACCTTGCCAAGTCTACTATGGTCATGGAGAAGGTTTAGCTGACATGGCAGGTACAGTGCTCCAGACAGTCGAGGGATTGATACATGGCGTGCCTGCAAGACGAGCAGTCATTAAGCATCGTCTCAGCCACCGAGCACTGGGCACCTGTGCTTTGCAGCAGTTCCATCATCTCATCTTCCTGCATCACTGGCACCCAGGAGATCTTGAACACATGAAGCTTGCCACTGTCCAGGCGTGTCTGTCAAAACTGAACCTCCGCATTCCCACTTCCCCATAGGGACTCACGAATTTCCAGGTAGGTGATGAAAAAATCATGCTGCCATCCTTTTCCTTCAAGGTTCTTGTCATCCCAAAATTGCTCCCAGGCAGCCCTGGGATCATCCCATGGGTTCCAAGGGCTCTGGGTGGATCTGACCCCTCCATGGTAAAAGTCTTCACATTTCCCTTTAGGCCACAGGTACCCTGACAGAGTGAATTGGATAAGTTTCTGAACCTCTTAGACTATTTCCTGCTGGGGAACTCCGTGTAGGAACATGCGGTTGAAGTTGAAGTCACAGCAAAGCTCTGGGCACCACTCCCAGCCCATGTGGGATTTCTCAGGCTGCATCAGCACCAGAGACTTGGGGTTTGAAGTGATGTACTGCAGTGCCTGCCACGTCTCCAACTCCTCTGGAACCACTGACTGCACACAGAAGGCACAGGTACTCCCCTGTAGCTCCTGGAAGATGCTATGGAGGTGCTTCTGGAAAGCCCCAGTTCAAACTATGTGCTGCCCAGGCATTTTACTTGTATTTAAGACTAAGGGTCCCCAGTGAACTTTTGCAGAGCCTTTGGTTCTTAATATCTTGAGTTCATGCAAAGAGAAAAAGGCACACACTTTTCCCCCAGAGACTTATTTTAATTTAGTGAGAAAATAAGCATTTTTGCAAAAGGTTCACAGGAGTAACAACCAAGGAGAAACATTTCAGTAATAGGCTGCCAGGCATGCCTTTGGTTGACAGGCCAGCCATATGGTTTCTGGCACTGCCACGAGGCTTCCATGAGGGTGCAGACTCGACCCACACACACACACAGAGATTGGTTGATTTGAACTAATTAAACAATCTAATGAGAGGTGAATCCTGTCTCTCACAGCCGCTCTTTCTGTTTTTCCAATAGGGTATTCTGGGATGTGTCCAGGTCCATGGCCACTATGTCCAGCTTTAGCTGCTTTTAGCTGCTCCTGCATCATCTTCAGATGAACCTCGGTGATCCTCAGATGTGTCCTTCTGGTGGCTCATCCAGGCCCCTTAACTTATTCTTAATAATAATAATAATAATAATAATAATAATAATAATAATAATAATAATAGTAATAATAATAATAATAGTAATAATAATAATAATAATAATAATAATAATAATTTCTTCTTCTCTTCCTGAATTGAGAGGCCCAGAACTGGCAACTGTACTCCAGGTGAGGTTTTACCAGTGCACAGGGGAAGAATCACTTCTTGTGATCTTCCTGTTCTGCTGGCCACACTGATCCTGATACAGGCCAGGATGCCATTGGCCTCCTTGGCCACCTGGACACACTGCTGGCTCCTGTTCAACTGCTGTCAATCAGAGCCCCCAGGCCCTCTCTGCTTGGGTGCTCTCCAGACACTCTGTGTCCAGGCTGGGCTGCTGCAGGGGTTTGTTGTGCCCACAGTGCAGGGCCTGGCACTTGGCCTTATTGAACTCCATGCTGTTGGATTCAGGCCATCTCTCCAGCCTGTCCAGGTCCCTCTGCAGGGCCTTTCTGTTCTCCAGCAGATTGACACTCTCCCCCTGACTTGGTGTCATCTGCACATTTACTAATGACTCTAGCCCTCCATCCAGATCATCAGTGAAGATACTAAAAAGGACTGAGTTCAACACTGATTCTGGCGAGCTCCATTAGTGACTGGTCAATTGATTGCAGCACCTTTTCCACCACTGTGAGTCCAGATGTCCACCCAGTTTTACCTAGCACAGAGTGCTCCTGTCTAAGCCATGGACTGCAGCTTTCCCACGAGTCTGCTCTGGGAGACGTGTCAAAGGCTTTGTTGAAGTCCAAGCAGATGCATCCACGGCCTTCCCCTTATTCTCAAGCACTGCCACTTGGTCAGAGGAGGAAAACAGGTTAGTCAGGAAGGACCTGCTCTCCTAAATCCATACTGGCTGTGTTTGATCTCCATCCATCTTGTCTTTGATCCCCCTGTTTGACCTGCTCCATAACCTTGCCTGGCTCTGAGGTCAGGCTGACATGACTATAGTTTCCCAGATCTTCCTTCTTGTCCTTGTGGATGGGCATCACAGCGGCCAACTTCCAGTCATCCAGGACCTCCCCGGTGAGCCAGGACTGTTGATAAATGATGGAAAGAAGCTCAGCAAATTCTTCCACTAGCTTGCTTATCACCCTGTGCCACCTGGTCCCATAGACATATGAGGATCCAAATGGCTCAGCAGGGCACTCACTGCTTCCTCCTGTATTTTCAGATGGCTTCTTGGCTCCCTGCAAGCTCAGGAGGCCAGTTGTCCTGGGGCCAACCTGTCTTATTCTTGAAAACAGGCAAAGAAGGTGCTAAGTACCTCAGCCTTTT
This sequence comes from Pithys albifrons albifrons, assembly GCF_047495875.1. Taxonomy (NCBI): domain Eukaryota; kingdom Metazoa; phylum Chordata; class Aves; order Passeriformes; family Thamnophilidae; genus Pithys; species Pithys albifrons. Next base: position 61,728,910 of record NC_092497.1, on the reverse strand, counting down.
CCTCATCTTTGGTGAATATGTTTGCCCCCTCTATGCTGAAAAAAGAATGGAGTGGGGGTTTGCCCCTCCTTTTGCTACTGATGTATTTATAAGACTTTTTGTTACCCTTTACAGAAGTGGCCAGAGTAAGTTCAAATTGTTCTTTGTCTAATTTTCTTTCTACATGACCTAACATGTCCGTAGCAGGAATGAATGAGGAAAGTAGCTCCTACATTTTCTTGTGAAGCACCTCCACCTGAGACTTCACTGTGACCTGAGAAATGCTACTAGTTTTATAGAAATAAGCAATCACTCAAACATTTCTGTTTTAGTTGTTCCAAAATTAGGGGATGCAACTTCAACTATTCAGTTCCTGTTACCACTCATGAATTACTACTGTCTTTGTACACATCCTATCGAGATTTACACCCATCCCCACCGGAATTTTACCCCACTGGTAAAAAAAGTACTGTAGCAAGAAGACCTGTGTCAATTGACAGAACACAGCTGAAGAAATGGACACAGAACCCTAATCAATGTTCATCACAACAGAGAAGAAATACACCGTGTCTTGGAAAGCATGATGAGAAATGATCATCACTGGAAGGACATTTTGTTCAGGTAGTCACTGACCACAACAGGAATTCTAGATCTCCTGTTGCAACCTGTTGTAGTTTTGCTGACTTCTGTCAGACTATGCTTATTGTTGAACATTGTTTTATATGTTAGAGTGTATACTAGCAAGATAGGTAGAACTGTCATACAGACCTCCTCACATATGATATTGTTCCATCACATTCAAAGTAGTCTTAAAAAAAATTAGGTAACCTGATTGAAAACTTCCCTCAATTTAAAATCAGAACGTGATAAATCTCTGTTTTATAGGCACAGAGGCAAAAGGCAACTAGACTGCCACTCTGTGGAGCAAGAGAAGTTGAGTTAAGTCACAGAGTGGATTTTGGTGGTGCATGCCCTCCACCAAACTGCACTGTGATCTGAGAAATGCTTGTTAGGCCTTGGCCTTGACAAACAGCACTTGGGCTGAACTCCTCTTGAGCTTATCAGAAACACTGTCTGTCCCCAGGAACTCATGCTGTCTAACAAGCTTCTATTTCTTAATGAACAGCCTTAAAGTTTCTTTGTCTTGCCTGAGAAACCACCCAAGCAGGACAATATATTAATTATTGAACTTTCAAGAATGTTCAGTGATCCTTTAAGTGACCTTAAAGCACTCATTCATGACAACCTGTAAAGAGCTAGTGTAGAAGTAGATTTGTGCATGCACATTACTGGTTTCCACAGCCTGATGTTTGCAATCCAAAACAACTACTGGAAGCTGATGTGTTTGTAGGTAGCCTGAAGTAACCTGAACTTTACAGTTCTGTTTAATCAGTGGTACAGGTGTTACCCATCTGCATTGTGGCCAGGATGGTAAATTACTATGACTAAGGGCCAACTCTCTAGTAACCCTATAAGAAACAGTCCAAAGTGACACCCTTTGTGTTCTCCTGGACTGCAGCAGGCTGTGATCAGGAATCTCCACCTTGAGCGGGGCCTCTCAGAGCCAGCCAGCTCTCAAGTTTGCTGTACTTGGAGGACCAGACCCAAACAATGATGACGGGCTGACATCTCCAGTTCTTAGCCTCAACTCTCAGTGTTTCACTTGGTTTGAGAGGAATTTTTAACATGTATACCTTGTACAGACTCTATACATGTATGCATGCAAGTGTGAATGTGCTAAAGCAAATGTACTAGGAATGTTGCTCTCTTAGATTCTTAAGTATTTTAGATTTTTAAGTTAGGCCTGTAAGTAAGTTACTGTTGTGTTATAGTAAATTCCATAAAAGAGTCTGGTGCAATAAACACTTGAAGAAAAGTACAAAGATCAGTGTTTACAGAGCCATTGTACTGTCTACTCATTTATATGGGTCTGAATCATGGGTCATGTACTGCCACCACCTGTGGCTCCTCGAACGCTTCCATCAGCGCTGCCTCCGTTCAATCCTAAACATTCATTGAACTGATTACGTGACTGATGTGTCTGTTCCTGACCAGGCAGGGGTCACCAGTATCGAGGCCATGCTGATCAGAATGTAGCTTCACTGGGCAGGGCACATCTCCAGGATGGAGGATCACCGCCTCCCAAAGATTGTGCTCTATGGTGAACTCGCCACCGGCTGCCACAAGAGAGGAGCCCCAAAGAAGAGATACAAGGACTCCCTGAAACAACACCTCAGCCTTGGCCATATTGACTGCCACCAATGGTTCACTCTGGCCTCCAGTCGGGATTCATGGAGACACACCATTCACGACGCTGCTGCCTCCTTTGAGAATGCATGGAGAGTCAGTCTTGAGGAAAAAAGATAACACAGAAAGAACCGTTTCTCACCAATATCGCCTACGGAGGTGTTCCGCTGTGTGTTTTGCAACCGGACTTGCCTATCCCACATCAGCCTTTTTAGCCACCAGAACACTTGCAGCAAGCATGGGTAGTGCCCTTCCCAAATCTTCATCGCGAAGCCTAGCCATGATAATGATAGTAAATTCTATATGAATTCTTTGTTAAACTGTTTAACTTAGGTTTTGATTAAGTGCTGTTAGGTGCTAAGTGATGTTAAGAGTAAAGGCTGTTAAGTTTGAATAGTCTTAAAGTTTTTAAATGCTGTTGGGCCTTTAGGCATAACTGCTAGGAGAGCCTGAACTTGGTTTATTATGGGGATATAGTGTGAACCATGTGACCCAACAGAAGGGTCTTCTGTATTCCTTTTTATCCTTCCCCTTTCCTACCCTTTTCTTGTTCCCTTCTCTTCCTCCCCCACCACCTTCTCCCAGCCTTCACATAGTTAGTTTTGAGTTTGTTTTAGTTTGGATTGATTGATTTTGGACTTTTGTTTGCTGTGTCTTTTAACTATCTAGTAAGTAGTAGAGTGAACCTTGCCAACCAACTTTGTTATGCTTTTGCTTTAATATTAAGGCTGGTTTTGCCAATACATTTGCCAGTGATTCCTTAAGTGACTTTAAAACACTTGTTCATGACAACCTGTAAAGAGCTAGTGTAGAGTAGATTTGTGCATGCCCCTTACTGGTTTCCACAGCCTGATGTTAGCACTCCAACCCATCTGCTGGAAGCTGATGTGCTTGTAGGTGGCCTGAAGTAACCTGAACTTTACAGTTCTGTGTAATCAGTGGTACAGGTGTGCCAAACCTCCAAATACCCACACTCGTGTGCCCATACACACACACAGACACACACATGCATACACACATACACAGACACACATACACACACACATATACGCATACATACATACACATACATATACGCATACACACACACATACATACATACACACACACATACATATACACATACCTACACATACATACATACACAAACACATACACATACACACATACGCACACACATACACATACACACATACGCACACACATGCACACACACACAGAGACACAGACACACATAGAGACACAGATACACAGACACACCCCCACACACATATACACACATACACACACACACATACACACACATGCACACACACAAACACACACACATGCATACACACACACACATGCATACACACACACACATGCATACACACACACACATGCATACACACACCACACAGACACCCCACACACACACATACACACACATACACACACATACATACACACATACACACACATGCACACACACACAAACACACACACATACATACACACACGCATACACATACACACACCCCCACCCCCCCCCCACCCCCCACCCTCCCCCACACAAATATCCTTGAGGCACTTTCATCTCATTTTGTCCCTGTGGCTGTTCTTCAGTCTGGAAGAGCTCTAGGGATTTTCTGTGCCAAACACAGATTCATCTCTGACTTCAGGATGTAGCAAGTGAAAAATCATAGAATCACACAATATGCTGAGTTGGAAGGGCCCCATGAGGATCATCAAGTCCAGTTCCTGGCCCTGCACAGGACCAAGTCCAAGAGTCACACCATGTGCCTGAGATTCTTGAACTCTGTCAGCTTTGGTGCTGTGACCATTGCCCTGGTGACACTGTTATAGCACACAACCAGGCTCTGGGTGAAGAACCTTTTTCTAGTAGCCAACATAAACCTTTTCCCTGACACAACTTCAGGCCATTCTCTCGGTTCCTGCCAGTGGTCACCTCAGAAAAGAGACCCATGCCTGCCCCTCCTCTTCCCCTCACGCAGAAGTTGTAGACTGTGATGAGGTCTCCCCTCAGCTGATTATGCAAAGAAATTTGTCCTATGTGGACTGTGCAAATAGCTTCCTAGCTGGAACTGATGAATACCCATTTTCCCTTATCCAAGAGTCTCATTTCCAGAAGAATTATGAATGAGACAGTCACATTTGAAACAGGGCAGTGAAGGCCTGGGGTTAACTCAGATAGACAAATGGGTATTTCATGCCAGGTTAAACTTGAACAGCATGTATCAGCAAATTGTTTACATAGCATTAGTAATAGCTTTTCAGCATTTATTGCAGGTCTCTAAATGGATGAAAAAATATTCTAAAACTTCTGGAATACTTTTATTATTGTAAATAGCTTGCTCAAATATATTGAAGTGATTTTCATATCTGATATAGACTGCTGTAGTTTTGCAGATACCAGCTAATGCTTCTTGTTCCTTCTCAGCAACCACACAAGCAAAGGACACAGCTTTTCTTCTAGAAGAAGAAAAGGTACAAGGTTCTAGAAGGAAGGTGCTGACAGTCAAGTCAAGATCACATTATCTGGTGGGGGTTTTTCACTTTGAGCAGCAGTAACGACTATGACAGTTCGTCACTTTAACTTTTCAGTTACTTAAAAGGGACCAGCTGTTGGTTTATATCTCTGAAGGAGCCCATAATGGAATTGCTGAAATATTTAAGGCATAAATGCACAAAATACTATTTCAGGCCTTAATACTGATGTGTGTCTGTCACTGAAAATTCCAAGATATTTCCCAAATGAAAAGTGGGATGAAGATTTGTCAGGCTTGTGAAAGCAATTTTTGGAACAGCTCCATTTCTGTTTGAATTTCTGCTCCAGTGACAGATATTGAAGGGATCCTTATGCTTTATAGTAATGCTGGCTCTTCTCCATTTCTTTCTAGCCATGAAATTCTCTGCATCTCAGCTGTAAATTCCATGACTGCCATAAGCTACAAGTATTTCACAGAGTTACTAATCACTTAAATGCCATGCTGCTCTTCCCTGTGCTTTTTACGTTGAAACAGGAGTAAACTAGAAATAAACAAAGTAGTCTCTTGTTATTAAAAAGACTGTGCAGCAAAAAAGAATGTTAAATTAGTGAGCAATCTCATTTCTCAAAATGCAATATATGAACTCAAGCCTGTGATAGAGCCACTTATTGTTGAAATTCCCTTTCACTGAGAGAAAATCACATTATACGGCAATCTGTGTGCCATCGGAATATATTGCTGCAAGTAATGGTATGTGTATCACTATGTGTATTGTACCATCAGTGTTTTGGGTCACTCTGTACTATTCTACCCCCTCCTGAGGAAAAAAAAACCTTGATAAAATATGTCAGCATGCCAGATTGAATTGTGTTCTGCATGTGACCCCCAAAGGAAAGAAGGTCATGGGGCCATTCAAGCCTTATTTCAAGCACCTTTTAATGAGATTCTGAAAGGGCTGGGGAGGAGGGAAAGACCATTTGTCACTTTGGAAACAAAAGAAGAGGCAGCAGAAACAGATTCTGAATGCAAATGAGGGTTTTTCCCACTTGGGACAAGCTGATTTCCATATTAACTATTTTTTCTGTATTTCTTCAAATATATTTCCCTTTTTATTTTGTATACAGATACCAAATGATGACAATAAGTCAAATTTACACATTTTCTAAAGAAATGCCAAGGATGAACCTAAACAGATTAATTATATTACACCGCATTTTGATGGTTATAATTTCAAACAAAACTGAAATCTGTCAGAGCTCCTGACCTGTGCTCAGTGTGTGCCTTGTCTCTTTGTCATTGCACAGTGAAGAAAGGCAGATGAGGTGGGAAGAAAATATGAAAGTATTTATTTAAATCCGTTTTTGACATTGACAATGCACCGGACTTTTCTGGGATGTAGATAACACACTACATTCATATAAAGAACCAGAAAAAATAAGGAAATCTAAGCAGGTTGATATGGTTTAAGATCCTTTTTAAAGTTGGGATGCCAGTGCAACTTCCTGAAGTGCTCTGAGGAATTCCTGAGCATTGCTGATGGTGTTTAGTCTCTCCTTGAGTGATTCCATGTGAATGCAGAGAAAAGAAGACTAAGAAGGGATCTTATTCACGTGTATAAATACCTGATGGGGGTGAGTAAAGGAGTTAGAGGCAGACTCTCCTCTGTGGTAAAGAGTGAGAGACAGCAAGTACAAAAAGTACAAGAAAATCCATTTAAACGGATGGGGAAACCCTCTTTATTATGAAACTGTTTCAGCACTAGAACAGGTTATCTGGACAGTTTGGAGCCTCCATCCTTGGGCTGACTGGATATTGTCCTGGGTAGTCTGCTTTTGCCAGCCAGTGTCTGCACAGGGCTTTGGACTAATTGATCTCCAAAGGTGCCTTCCAATCATAGCAATTTTGTGTGATTCTGTGTTCAAGCCACCCTTTGGGAGCCATGTCTTGATCATGATCTTCTGACAGGGAACTCCTTGCCAGTGGAGAGTACAGTTTTACCATCACTTTCCCAGTACTGCTTAGTGTAGTGTTCTCCAATGGCATCAGCTATGCCAGAGTCATCCCAGCAGGACCTGCAGTTGATGGATGAACTGAGACTTACATCGTGAATACTGATTTATGCATCCCCTGTAAAAATCTGTTTTCTTTTTATTCCAATTTTAAATCTGGTCTTTGCCCTTCAAAGCAGGTGTTGGAGGGATCAGACATCATCAGAGTACTCATGGCATTGAGTAGTATGACCCAGACCTCTCCTGCCCTCAGAAATCAGAGGTGGAACCAGCAGCACTAACATTGATATGTGGCACTTGGTTTCCCTCTTCTCTGCTGTTAGTTCTTCTGGACCCCAAATAATACAGAGGTTGTGTAGTCCTTCACAACCCTCCCCCTCTCCCCTGGTACCTTATTCTCTTACTGTTGTCAGCTTTTTCAGTCATAAATGATAAGGAATTTTAGAACTATATGAACAGATTGTCTTCTCAGTCATGCAAATATTGACGTTGTTTTCATTCCACTTCAGCTCCTAGATCTGTGGATTTGTCCTTATCCTTACTAATTAAAACATCTTTCCTGAGGCAAACAAAACAAAAATGATACAATAATAAAATGAGAATGCTTGCATCTGCCTGATGGTATCCTGACACCAGATGATGACAGTACTTTAAACAATAAAAGACCTTCATTGAAATACAGACTCAGAGGGAAGGAGGCAATTCAAAGAGGAAAAAAAACCTCTGCTCACCGTGGTTGGATAATAATTATCACAAAATTAATTACTCACCCTTCATAGGAGTTGAGCAGTTATACCACTTAGATCTTCTGAGTTCTGTATGTTTATTTATTGCTAAATTAATTACAGAGGTTTATGACTTTGTTACCTTAGGGCAGTCACACTAACAGAAATCCTACAGGCACAAAAATGATGCATCTGGAAATCTTGGATGAATGTGATAGTTGTGGTGTTCACCACTAACCATTTATCCAAGCCCTCCTCTGTCTACCTGAATTACACACTTCAGGCTATCAGTGGGGGGAAATGTTATCTGTCTTCCTTTGACTCAATGCTATAAATACTTTTGAAGCATCACTGTTGTGAAGCAACCTGAGATACCTTCAGCTCTGCAATGTCTTCTGGCATTCTCTCTGTCTGGGGCTAAATTATGACATTATGAAAAATACTGCAGGAACCACACAAGGATAGCTGCACTAAATGAGAACATGCAGCACCATTATGCAAGGAAATTCCAGTATGAATAAAACCAGGGCTGAAGCTGCCAAATTTTCCAAGGGGTGTTGTCAGTCTAATCTGTCATGCGTTAGAGAAGACTTTGTGATGATAGACAGCAGCAGCAATCAAAATCTCAGAGGTAAGCTGCAGTTTGCTTGCTTTTCAGAGAAGAGTGACACCCACAGACATTAGAAAGGAAAATATCACTGTAAATATGAATGGATCATAAGACTCATTAATATCCTTCTTTTACCGCACTGAGAAATTATCTCTGTGACCAAAATATTGCAAAACTATCTTTAAAAAGACAAGAATGCTGATCAGTTCCCACCTGACAGCTCCTGTGGGTCAATTTCCCTTTTAATTAGGAACAACTATCTGCGCTGTGTTTCATCTAGTCCTTGCTTATTCACCAAGTATCTTCTATAAAATTAATAGGAAATTGCAGTAGTCAGACATTTCAAGAGATGCTGCCTCCACCATTCCAAGAAGGGCTGCTTAATAGATTTCTCACAGAGGCCATTGATCAGGTGGGGATTTGTGCTGAGGCAGCATCTCTGTTTCACAAAAATGGAGCAAGCCCTTCTGAGTCTCTTAAAAGCAAGTATGCTCTGCCAGGCTTTAATTACCACTGATAAGCTCTTTACCAAGCTGCAAGGTTTTTTTAAATCTCTATCTGAGGGACTCAGAAGATTGTGTTCTTTGCTAATAACAGGTATTAGTGCACAGTTAGGGGAAAGCAGTACTCTTATATTTTCAATTTTCAAACTATTGCTATAATTACAAAAGCTCAGGCACACTGTATTAGACATGTACAGTGCTCTCAAGAAAGTGAAAAAATGAAAAAGTGAAACCTGCCCTTCTGCTTTCCCCTGTTAGGGTAGGGAGCCACATGAAGTGACATTGGTAAAGAGTTTCCAGCTCTTCAGTCTTCCAGTCCATACACACAGATACTCACGTATCTGTATGGCTGATGTCAGCAGATTTTTAAGTGCATTAGCACATAACTTTGTTATCAATGTGGGAATATTTTGCCTGCAGTAAGGCTGTAGAAGCTGAATGTGAGGCCCTCCAAAGCTCAGAAATTAGTGGCTTAGGGTTGTCTATTAGCAACAGCAGTTCAGCTCTGACAACCATGGCTCATGGACAGTCTCTGAGGGTGACAAAGGTAGAGCAGGAAGGACTGGGCCTCAGATATTTTCCCTCCCTAAGCTCCCCCTATAATCTGGCCATTTTCTGACAAGGGCATTGTCCAAGAGCAGTAATGGAGCATCCATCCCATGTGGGGTTTTGGTAGAAGCACCACATGGTGTCTCTTCTCTCAAGACAAAACTGTCCATATGTTGTCTTTACAGAATCATAGAATCACAGAATTGCTAAGGTTGGAAAAGACCCTTAAGGTCATTGAGTTGAATTGCTAACCCAGCACTGCCAAGCCCACTAGACTTTTTGACTCAACCCTCTAAAGCCTTGATGGTTTATGTGACACATTAATAGCATCTTTACATCTCTTCAACATGTACTGTCAGTTGCAGTCCTTCCATGACTGACTTCTTTGCCTCTGGAATTAGAAACTGCTCTTTTGTGGTAAGCCTTTCATCCCTTTTCTCTTGTCTATTGTCTAGATTTCTGTATTTTTCTATTAGCAGGTTTATATTCACATAAACAGATGTATCTCATTCTGTTCTCTGAGGACAGAAAAGCCACTAGTCCATGTCTATGTGTCTCATACATCAATACCTGAGTCCATGTAGACTCTCAGATGCTGACTATCTCAAAGTCTGAAAATTCTTACTGGCAATAAAACACATCTTCAGTTTCTCTTTCATTTTTCATATCCAGACTTCCTGAATACTTTTTGTGATTAATATGGCTATGGTCTTATTTTTCCAACTGTTAGGCCTCTTATTTACAGAATTTTACTTATATTTTAATTGGTTTTCCTACACACTAGTAAAAAATCTGAAAATAATGCTATTTATAAAATAACTTGCTTTGGGCTGTCTTCTGTACTTCAGATGTTTGCCTAACAAAGGGGAAGAGTTTGTCCAGGAGAAAATCTTTTTTTGGAGTATTGAATAAATTGGCATCTCAATGCTGAAGACACCCAACCCAATCAAAACCATTCTGTGCCATTAATCCCCGAAAACACTGCCAAAAGACACCATTTTCTCTCCAAAAGGAATTAAAAAGTGGTGATGTCTGGAGTGGAAATTGTTAAACAATGGGTCAGAATGTCTATCTCCTAATTGCTTCTATTCCTCTAGTTCTCTTCCAGCTTTGCCTAGCAGAAATTTCTCCAGAGGCTGCTGCAGAGGTTATTGCAAATATATGTTTACTGACACTGACTTTGTCTGCAGGAGCAGCTAAGGTGACTGGAGAATAGTCACATATAAAAGAACAACAATTACAAGCTCATTATCCTTCTACAGTCATGTGCACAGTGAATTCAGACACAGTGATCTCAGAGGTCTTTTCCAACCTAGTTCATCCTATGATTCTGTGAATTTGCTACCATAATGTCAGTAAAACTTGATGGTACTTCAGCTTTCTGGATCACCCAAGAGGACATGGATTCTTCTCTTTAAGAAAAGGAATCACTGATGAGTGTCCTTAAACAGACTACTGATCGCTTCTAGCAAAAACTTGAATTCACTGAAAATTTTGAAGGACACTTTTTATCCTTTTGCTCCCTTTTTGATTGTAAAATCTATCTTTATCTATCTTTTGTATCTATTTATATATGAGAACTTACCATTTCCTAAAGAGGAGTTTAAGCAAATTTAGAGATTATTCATATTTATGGTATCTGTCCTGAGCATATTTACTTGTTTTCTGTCCTCAGTTGCAGACAGACACTTTCAGGTCACTTGAAAATAAAAAATACAAATTTTGCATAAATGAAGAGTAGTTCCTTTCTGTTGTCTTAACCTCAGAACATATATAAAATTGTCCATAACCTACCTGTACTATTGTCTGAATGGGGAGGGAAATAAAAAGAATTGTATATAGACAGGCAGAACAGAACTCACAGCTGAATTTTACCATTTACATATATAGCAAGAAAGAAAGTATTTCTAGTTATTTATACCCTTGGGGCATTATACATATGAGTAATATTTACTTCTTCTGCTGGTACTTTAAGAGCTTGACATCAGAAACTACTTAAGTAAACGCACAAACTTCCATTTACTATGATAAGATACTGTTTGATTTTGTGCTCCCTTGCTGTCTTAAAGTTTTTTGTTCAAAACTAGGGGATGTATCAAATTATTAGTAACATGACATTAAAAATATTCACTCCAAGGCCTAAATACCAGATAAAAGAAAACCTGAAGGTGTGTCTCTATAGCTGACTAGAATGAGACTGAGAAAATTTTAAAATTAATTACTATTATGTTTAGATTTTCCTTAACATTTTTTAATGCAACATACTAAAATTATCTGTAACAGGTGGTTTCAGAGTCAGGTTCTGAAGAAATCCAGATGCCAGAAGTAACAAAAGCACAGATTTTATTATATGGGCACTCAGTTAAGGAAAGTGCCAGCTTTAAATGCATTTGGAGCACTGTGGTGTTTATTTTTATCGAGGCTTTAAAAACCAGGCTGCACAAGCTATAGGTTTCAGTGGCAGGTGACACTGGACTCCAAGGAGAAAATTGTTTACAGAACCACAACAGATCTGCTTTCAGAGTAAAACATGTAACTTTGACAGTGCAGAAGGTTTTCTCAAAGACAAGGCTTAACCTGTGTTTCAGATCAAGTCCCAGTCCCCAAATAAATACAAGCAGCAAACTGCTGTAGGAATTGAAGCTGATTATCCACAGTTTTGACTATGCCTTCCAAAACCAGAAACTGGAGGGCAGGAGGTAGCTCAGGTGTTTATTCAGGCTCTGGTGCTAGTTAATGTCACTCATGAGCTCTACCCTTGCAGGCTCCTTCAGCTGTGGGCCATCTCTTGGTATGAGCAGCAAAACTGGGCACAGTCCTGAGCTCACCTGGAAGTCAGAGCACAAAGAATAAAATATGTATCATATATAGGTATCTATATATTCATGCAATTTCTTTTAAAGGAGGATGTTTTCCAACTATATATGAGTTTTAGATGGACAATGCTTCAAATTGAAGCTGTAAAGCAAAACAAACCCCAGAGCACAATATGATATAAATGATTCTCAGTGGTAGGAAACAATGTTTTTACATGATGATGACAGGTTTTATACCCACACTTAATATGGTGTGATGTTCAATTGGTCAATATTCTTATATATACAAATAAATGCAAGGCTCCTAGTAGAAGTGCTCCATGGTGGGTTAACCTTATTTTCCTGAAAGGTGCTCATCAAGCTGTTTTCCAATTCCTCTTCCTCAATATGACTGAGGGAGAAAATAAGATGAAATAGTCCAAGGAAATCACTTACTAATTACTGTCAAGGGCAAAATTCCTTTGACTTGGGGACAATTAATTTATGGCCAAGCAAAATAGATTTGAATGGTGAGCAACAAAGTAAAACCCACAAAAATTATTTAACCTATTAGGTCCTTCAGAAAAATCACCCTCTTTTTTGTGACTGTTCTGTGTTGAATGAACAGAACAGAACAGAACAAAACAGGACAAGAGAAATGTGAAATTCAGTTCTATGTATTGAGAGGGAAAACCTGACAAAACACCAGTAACCTTGTCATGGACTCACATCTTATCAGGAACACAGCTGGGCCAAACACCTTTACACCCAGTAAATGTAATTGGCCACGTTTATGGTGCCATTACTGCTCTGGTCACTCTGATAGGAGGGAAGAAAAAGGGACAAAAAGAAAATAAAAATGGCGCAAGGGAGAGGTGGAGACAGAAAACCCATATGTAGCTCGCATCGCAACTCCATACCTTGTTTTTCAGAAGTTTTCCTTCTGAAAATATCTGAAAATAGCTTTATCCCTAAAGTTAAAAAAAATTACTTGCACTTCAATAGCTGCTCTCACAAAATTAGACTAACTGAGTCAAGCCATAGGAAAAAAAAGGCAGGTAAAACAAAAACTCCCAAACAAAACACACACAAAGTGGGAAAAAAGCACCACACCCAAACCACAACACATGCTTTCTGTAACCTCAGTGATCCTCTTTGTAGGCTGTGGCAGATGCAAGCACATCTTACGAAAGACTAATATTTAGCATGTGCAGTTTATTGTCCCCTCAGTTATGCAATTGGGCAATGTCAGAGGAAAGACTTTCATCTCTGTCTCCAAGAATACTCACAGAATCACAGAAGGGACCCACAAGGACCATCAAATCCAACCCTTAGCTCTGCAGAGGACCATTGCAAAGAGTCACACCATGTGTGACTCTTGTTAAGAAGCATTGTCCAAACACTTCTTGAGCTCTGTCAGGCTTGGTGCTGTGACCACTGCCCTGGGGAGCCTGTTCCAGTGCCCAATCACCCTCTGGGGAAAGAACCTTCTCCTAACATCCAACCTAAACCTCCTCTGGCACAACTTCAAGCCATTCCCTTGGATCCTGTCACTGTCATGATAGAAATCAGTGCCTGCCCTTCCTCTTCTCCTCACAAGGAAGTTTTAAGTGCAATGAGATCTCCCCTCAGCCTCCTCTTCTCCAGGTGGAACATACCAAGTGCTCTCAGCCCCTCCTCACAAGGGCTTCCCTTCAGGCCCTTCACCATCTTCATTGCCCTCCTGTGGACACTCTCTGATGGCTTAGAATTTTTTTTTTATATTGCAGTGCCCAAAACTGCCACAATGTTCAAGGTGAGGCCACCCCAGTGCAGAGCAGAGCGGGACAATCCCCTTCCTCACTCGGCTGGTGTTGCTGTGCCTGATGCCCCCCAGGACACAGTTGGCCCTTCTGGCTGCCAGGGCACTGCTGACTCATATTTGGCTTGGCATGCACCAGGATCCCAGGACCCTCTCCCAGCACTGCTCTCCAGCATTTCATTCCCCAGTCTATCCGTACATCCAGGGTTGCCCCATTCAGAGTCCAGAACTTCCCCTTGCTGAAATTCATCTTGTTGGTGATTGCCCAGTCCTCTGAATTGGTGAGGTCTCTGTGCAGGGCCTCCCTGCCTCTGAGGGAACCAGCTACTCCCAGTTTTGTGCCATCTGCAAACTTGCTCAGTATCCCTTCCTTAGTCCTGTGTCCAAATCATTTATGAAGATGTTGAAGAGCACTGGACCCATGATGGAGCCCTGTGGAACCCCACTAGCGACAGGTCTCCAGTCTGATGTCACCCCATTCACTATTACCCTCTGTGCTCAACCTGTGAGCCAAAATAGCCACATGATGTTTATCCAGATGTGTGCTGGACATTTTCTCCAGAAGGATCCTGTAAGAGACAGTATCAAAAGTGTTACTGAAATCCAAACAGATTGCATCAACGGGCTTCCCTTGGTCAGCCAGGTGGGTTACCTTGTCATTAAAGGAAATCAAGTTGGATCAGCAGGACTTTTCTCTCATGAAGCCATTCCAGATGTGTTGAATGACTGCTGTCTTTCAGGTGCTTTTCAACACTTCCCAGGATAATCTTCTCCATAACTTTACCAGGCACCAAAGTGAGTGAAAGGTCTGTAGTTTCCAGGGTCCTTCTTCTTGCCCTTCTTGAAAACTGGGACAACATTCACCAGGTTTCCGTCAGATGGGAGCTCTCTGGATTCCCTAGACTGCTCAAAAATCATCAAGAGAGTTTTTGTGAGGACATAAGCAGCCCTTTGAGGATTTTGGGATGAATCCCATCAGGACCCATAGATTTGTAGAGGTTCAGCTGGAGCAGCAGATCCCACACAATTACAGGATTGGCTTGGACTTGGCCATTCTCACATTCATGGTCTTCCAGCTCAGGGCATTGAGATCACCTGGATCCATCACTGTGTTGAAGACAGAGGTGAAGAAAGCATTAAAGCCCTATTGTCTGTTTGTGACATGACTGCCCTATTCTTGTAGTAAAGCATTGTAAGAGGCTGGTTCGGCGTGCAGCAGACAAAGCTTTGAGACCCCCTAACAGCACTCCTGTGTCTACTGATTGGGATAGACACAGGAACTGAGTGGTCAGGGCTAGATTTTTGATGGAAGCATGTGGTGCGAGTCTCCAGTACATGACATCAGCTGTGTGCTGAAGAGAATATGTGTCCTATGTTACAGACTCATACTCTTAATCCATCAGATGGCAGCATTTGAAAGGATGTTCTAATGTTGTGCCTTCAAAACCCTTTTAAACTTTTAATAGCAGTTCAGTCTCATACTTTTTGTTAGAAAGGCATACACAGTCATTTCTTCAATGATTCTACAACTAGGTGTTACATCTCTGCGTGGTCATGCCTATGCAGGGCAGAAATAGAGAGTGCACAAACTTCCTTGGATGTTGAGAATAGATGAAGACATATCCCCATGAAAGACCTTATGGTAGCATGCAAATGGCAACACTACTTTCAAACAAAAAGCCTGATCTTTGACAGCAAGCAATAAAACTTCCCAGGAAGCATGAAAGAACAAACATATTTAGAATGAAATGCCCTTCTGGGTGCAACACTTTGTGCTCAAAAGGTTTCTTACGCAACAAAATTTCTTCAGACTGAAAGAACATAAGGGCAATGGATTTTTTTCTCCATGTAGTTGCTTGCTTGCCTTTTGAACTTCTGTAAACTTTGTCCACATAGTCTTTAACGTATTTCCTCATTCCCTAGGAATCCTGGGTACAATGAGGATCAGTAGATTGGATTAGGGCTCCTCCTTTTCATTTAGCTATTTCTGCTTTTCCTAGAGTAAGTAATCTCCTTTTTCCTTACTTAATTTTTTTATACCTAAAACAGATGTAAATACAAGATCGCTCATGATATTGATTGATGATGAAAGGTGATGTGAAAGCATGACAAATTATATTTATTACAAGGGAGGGGACTTTACAAAAGTCCATACTAGCTGTCTGGGATCAAGGAGGTGAATTTGAAAGTAAGCAGAAACAGGCATAAATTTGAACTGCAAAGCTGTGGAAGCATCTGACAGATGAATTTCTTCCTCAATATCAGGTTTAGGTTCTAGGCTGCTAAAATCTGATATCACATATCTCCACTAACAACAGGAAAAAATTGAAGCTGGGTGATAGAGGGAAATTTGCATTGGATGATGAATATTTGGCTGACCACTGTAATCAGAACTTAGATTTGAAAGAAATATGTATTTCAATAAATTTTGATAGGCTTGGGGTTTTTAGAATATATAGTAGAAACAGAATTACTGTGATGATGGGTCTTTCGATAATTGTTGTGCTTGAACTCCATCTGGCAGCTCAGCCTCATGCAGTCACTTGTTCCCTCCCCTCCAAATGAGATTGGAAGGGAATTGGAAGGGCAAAAGTGAGAAAACCTGTGTGTTGAGATAAAGACAGTTCAACAGGTAAAGCCACACACAGTCTGAGGTGCTCTAGCCTAACACCATGCATGGTCACTGATGCCAGGTTACTCATTGGTGGGGCAATGTGGGTAGCAGAAAAGGTCTTAATGGTCTGAGTGCTGCATGCCTGTATCACCAACCCTGTGTTCAGCACAAATCCAAAACACAGCCCCATACCAGCCACTGTGAAGCAAATTAACTCAATCCCAGTCAAAACCAGCACACAGTACATGTGTGCAAGCAAGGTATGCTTGACTTTACATCAGGAACAAAGAATGCTCAGTCAGTGCTATTTTAAGTATCCATAGCAAGGCTACAAGAAATGTTTTATAACTCTTTGCCTCATTTAAACAACTCTGTTACAAACCTGATTACATAGAAATGAGTAAAACTAAGCCTGGGAAATGCTTTAAATTAGCTCTTCGCTTTGAGTATTGGCCACTGCATTTAATGGAACAAGGGAAATAGAACAAACTCCTTCTAATAAAAAAGTGTCTGTTTTTTTCATTAAATGATTAAAATCCAATCATACATTTGCATTTCTCATTGCACATGCTTCTCATTCCAGCTGTAGAGATGAATAATTTGGGGTATTTTTCTACAAGGCTTATTTTTTAATATAGGTCTAGTTCTGAAGCTTGTTTTAAAAAGGGTATCAAACTTCCACGTGTCTGAAGTTGCAATGGACATTTCACAATTGGAAAGTGACTCTTCCAGGAAGAGACTTGGAGAGCCATGTTTTTTGCTGGAAACCATTGCAGAGTTTCGTGGTAACACCTGAGGAACACACTACATATTCAATCCCAGGCATAAGAGTCAGGGATTTCAACCTCTTGAATCATTTGCTCTCCCAAACCCAGGTTGATGTTCATTAATATCAAAGGCATCTTCATTTCACTGACACAGATACATCACTGTGGTAGCAATAATTACTGTCACTGGAGGAAGCACCCCTGGCACAGGCTCATGTACTTTGCTCTATGCAGAGCACTATCTTCTGTTTGTTCTTTGCTGTCAGCAGATTCTCTCTGGCAGAAGTATTTACAAAGGTCTAAAGAGGCACAGGATTAAAAAAGCCGCAGTTTCTGCTTTGCTATTATTGCTATAATTGGCCAGTATAAATCAGGTAAAGTCACAGAGAGTGGTAAAGCTCTGGAATAAAGTGGTGCTTTGTTTCACATTTCAGTGTTTGACAATGGGAATATCTACAAGGCATACATGGGCTTCAGAGGAAGTACAGCCTGGATACCTTGGACTACAACTTGGTCATTGTTTTCCTTTAATTGTTTGCTGCTACTTTATTTTCCAGAAGTTGAACAGACAGTCATTGACAGCTGACTGGCTCTGAAACTGACTGAAGTCATGCAGGCTGGTATCAAATTCTACCAGGAACCCAAACAGAGGTGCAAGTTGCACTGTCCTTATGCTGATATTTATACTTGTGACTCTAACTTTAAAAATCCAGACGCTCAATATCCTAGGAATTTCACCACCATTAGCTGGGGGTCTTGAAATATTACTAACTTAGGTACTACTTCTATCAAAAACTCACGGTATAATCACATAGGAATGAAATGCTATAGGTTCGTGGAAATAAAATAACTTTGCAAAAGAAATAATTGAAAAATAGAGATGTTGTTTTATTTGGGGGCAGGACTATTTTTATATTTAGGAAGGTCTGATCAGAACACATCCGGGTGGCCCCACCTCAGTTTTCTTTTATCTAATACCCTTGTTCCATCCCATTTGATTTTCTGCTTTTTTGATTCTCTTTCCTGCTTAGTCTAATGATAGCATATTTTTTTATCCTAACACATTCATGCATATATCTGTATCTCAATGGGAGTATTATCTAAAGAAACACCTCTGGAAATCAGCTCAGCTCTCTCTCTACTGGCCTTTCATGTCAAGTGGTAAGTTTTTGTAACTCCTGGTGTGTCTGTCTCCCAGTTACCAGTGCCATTCACCTTTTTATTCAAGTTTTCTCCACTTACAAAACCATTTATCCTTTAAGATAAATCCCCTTATAATTTACATTACCAAGATAAAGCATCAGTGGTAGGGAAGGCCAGTTGAACCTAAAGCACAGTGCTAAATGTGTACAACATCTCCCTTTTCAGGGAGGCAGTGAAATGAAAGTGTATGGAATATCTCCCGTGTGTCGGTGTGTCCACAGGACAATGTCTGTGTTTCTTACAGACCTTCATACTACTCAGAGGGGACCTCTCTGCATGTAGTAGTCATGACAAATTCTCTGAGGCACTTAGCCTGTTTTGCTTCTCTGTCCTCCCCAAAGGCAGCAGGTATTTGAAGTGATCAAGGAATGCAGCACCAGCCCCAAAATACAAGCTCCCCAAGGACATCCCAAGGCTTGACTGACTGTTTTTTACTGTTATTACCAGAATCCTCATATCAAGTCATCCATGATATGATTTTTTCACTGTTTAACAGCATGCAGATGTTAGCATCATTCAGATGTTGACAGTATTCAGGGTCCTTCACACTGAAGAAATTCAGGTGTCAAGACAGTAAAATTATAGAGGCTTCTTAATCATTTGGGCTAATGTACCTGAAAACAGGGCACACATGTAAAAACCAAGTACATGAACATCCTTCCTTATACCCAACCATGACAGTGAACTTCTAACTCTTAAATTCTAGCTGTCTGAAATGTCATGTCAACATAAGGAAGTGACAACATAAGGAATTGACTATTAACTAGAGTTAATATTTTTTATTTATGTATTTGTTACTCTTGAGATGAATTCTTACTATAACCTGGAGAAGATTGTGTACCTTATCATTTTTACTTCACTCTCATGAGATGCAAAACACTCACTTGTGTTTGATTATGTGTCCATTTGAGAAATAAGGAAGGAATATGTTCAGCAATACTTTTTTGAGTCAAATTATAACATTTGTTTTTATAAGAGACGCATGACTGCACACTGAGTGGTGACTGCTTATGCACCTTTTACATTTTAATGGAATCAATGAACACTGGACTTCCCAGGCATTCAAAAGACATGGAGAAAGTCTTTTACTGCATGCAAGTGCATAAAATTACCTTTAATCACAGAGTCATTTACAACACCACATCTCTCTTTTCAGCATTTATGTTTGAAATGTCAAGATAGAGGATTTTCAGTGCTAAGCTTTCCAGATTTCTTCTAGTTTGCTTCCTTTTATTGGAGGCAGGAGTAAAAAATACTTCAGCTTCCTTGAAAAACCGGGAGCTGTCAGATTTTCAGCATCCTCTTTGAGTTATGACAGCACAAAAACAGCCATTGACAAATCCCTTGACATGCAAGGTCTAGTGATTTCCATCAAAGAGAGGTAGCACTCAGATGCAGTTCCAATCAGTTTGCTCTTGGATGACTGATTTTTGTTTTTTCTGGAGTACTTTGCTGACTTTTAGTCTTTTGTTATTAAAGTATATATAGGCATTTTGGACGCTATCACATTGATTAGAAAGAACACGCTAAAATACCAGGATGCACCCACTGCAACTTGTAAACTCGGCAAGCAGAAACCTCAGTGTTTCACTGAACTTGTTCACTCAGTTTATTATGCTCCTCTGTCTTTACAGATGGGGTTAAATGGACTAAGACAGGCAAAAAAGATTGAAAGTGAATAAAAAAGGGCACGCTTGTGATGTTCAAGAGCTTTCCTGTGCAATGTCTGCCTCCCTTGGGCTGCCCTGCAGGCATTGTATGGAAGGGAATGATGGCCTGCAGAGAAGAGGAAGAATTTGCTGTGATGCCTGATAAAGCCTTGCAAAAAGCTGAGCAGACCCAAGGATATAACGTACCCTGTGGCCACAAGTCACTGGTTCTCTGGTGATAAAAGGTATTTGCACAGGAGAGGGGTTGACAAACTGGAGGGGCTGAGGGGAAGCCACCTGGATGGCAGGACTGCATCCTGTTCACTGCAAGAAGAAGCCAAGTCCTTTGTAGGGTGGCTGTCTTTAGTTTTCTTCTTTTTTCTGCTTTTTGGGAGGTGGGTGTTATTATTTGGCTTGGGTTGGGTTTTTTTGTGGAGTTTTCTGTTGCTTTGCTTGTGTTTGTTTGTCTCATGTTTTGTTTCTTTTGAAATGTCATGAATGTCACACCTCTTCCAAAAAATGCAGCCCTCCCACACAGAATTAGAGATGCTCTGGAGAGACCAGAAGGCAGTGTGGGCTGACAGCTTTGCAGTTTCTACAGATGTGCAGCCTTCTGTCAAGAAGCAGATCAGCCCAGTGCAACCATCACCATAATTTATCTCTGAGCTACTGCTGATAGGATTGAGCCTGAGAGATGACATGTCCTGCGAAAGGCCTTTCTGGTACTGTACTGTGGGGTTATAGGAGAAGGTGAGGGCACAGGGTATATGCAAAGTGGTGACATTTGAGCACAAGCCTCTTGTCCACATCTGCTTTTTCCCACCTTCACACTCCTTGTCTTGTCTCCTCTGCTGATATGTCTTCATTTCTTCTCTCACTCCAGCTTTGGCCTGAAGTAAAGAGGTACAAAATACTGGAAGAACAATTGTCCATGTGGCATTTCACAAACTGCCCATTGTCTGTGGAAAGGGGAGAGGGAGGTGCTGACTTCTGGTCCCTGGGATACACTGACAGGACACATGGCAATGGCTCAGAGCTGTGGCAGGGAAGGTTCAGACTAGACATGAGGAGGCATTTCTTTAGCAAGAAGGGGATCAAACACTAGGACAGGTTTCCTTGAGAGGTGTTCAGTGCCCCAAGACCACCAGTGTTCCAGAGACATTTGGACAATGTCTTTAATAGCATGGTTTAACTTTTGGTCAGCCCTGAGGGGGTCAGGCAGTTGGCCATTGGATGGTCATTGGACTAGATGGTCATTGTAGGTCCCTTGCAAATGAAATAGTCCTACTCTGTTCCATTCCATTTTTCTTTCTAGTCTAGTCTAGTCTAGTCTATATTCTAATTCTTAAAAAGGCTGTTTGCATGGAGATGCTCAGCCCATTTTTCTTTCCCAGGCATCACAGTGTAGAAATCAAAGGTGACTGCTTGTGTTTCACCTTGATGTGCCTTTTACTCTTGGAGAAAGTCAGATTGGCTATGGAGAAGGTAAGTCTGCTGAACAGCACAGCTTGTCTGCTGTGATGGTAAGCAGAAATAAACCACACAATGACAAATTTGTTCTCATGTCACCTCCCTGTGCCTTTACTTTCCCCTTTTATACTGAAGGATGTGGGAGCACCAGTGTCCTTATAGGATCTCTGTGGGCAAGAAAGATAAGGCAATGGTGTCCCAAACTAAGGGGAATATGGTGGCTGACTATTGCATAAAGTGTTGTAAAATCTTTGAGGGGGAATGAAGATTAAACAAATCAGCTCAGAAAAAAAATCTCTTCTTTGCTATCCTAAGGTGAGTAATTTCAATGAAAGTGAGAAAAACACAATTTTTCCCGTTATCAGTTCCACAGAAGTTGGATACTTTGTTTATTCTGGGCATATGCTGGAGCTTTAAAAAAAAATTCTCCCAAATAACTGTATCAGGCTGCTGTTCAACTGCAATAAATACTTACGGTCATCCTTATTATTATTATTACACCACCAACATTGCCATCACAGTTATCCATCAAAATGTCTAATAGGTCAATTGTAGAAGATCCGAAAGAACATGCTGTAGAGAAAAATCCAATTTTTGACTATCCTGTTGGAGCTAAAATGCTGTCATTATGAGTAGGCCTGTTCTACAACATCTGAAAAGCTGAACCCTTGTGAGAGATGCTGACAGATAAACACTGGTGCAGCTCTAGGGAGTTTTCAGATGGAAAAAATGAAGATGGTGGGTGCAGAACAGCCAAACCAAACAGACCAAACCCAAATCTACACCCCAGTACAGCCAAAGGATGCAGCTATCTGGCTAATGATGTGGCCAACTGCTGGGCAATGCTTGGGGTGATGTAGCCTTAGTGCCACCCTCCTGTTTCCAAGACACGGAGTGCTCTGCCCATGACTTTGCTGTACTTCAATCAGAGAGCAGGAACTGATTTTTCTAGGAACAGGAGGTTCCTGGAGGTTACTGCTGTTAGCAATGGGTTTGGCAATCAAGACAAGCCATTGAACATGATGTTCTGAAATTGCTCATGGCCTGCAATCTTCCATCACAGCCCCTGTCCAGACCAGAGTGCAGTGAGAGAGGCACTGCAGCAAGTGCCATCCATCTGCCCTGTCCAGGTACACATGTTGGAGCTGAATGTCTTCTGTTGGTTGCTCCCACAGGAGGGAGGCCACAGCTTCCCATCTGCCACACATGACTGTGTTCAGCTGCATGAATCATATGAAGTTTAACAGGGACAAGTGCCGGATTCTGCACTTGGGATGGGGCAAACCCAGATGTACATATTGATGGGGGAATGAGAGGGTGGAAAGCAGTGTCAGGAGAGACCTGAGGGTCTTGGTTGATGACCATCTGGACATGAGTCAGCAGTGCCCTGGCAACCAGCAGGGCAACCATGTCCTGGGGGGCATCAGGCACAGCATCGCCAGCTGGTGAAGGGAGGGGATTGTCCCACTCTGCTCTGCACCAGGGCAGCCTCAACTGGAACATTGTGGCAGTTTTGGGCACAATACAAGAAAGATATTGAGCCTTTACAGAGTGTTCAAAGGGGGGCAATGAAGATGGTGAAGGGCCTTGAGAGGAAGTGTGTGAGGAGCAGTTGTAGGCACTTGGTGTGTTCAGCCTGGAGGAGACTGAGGGGAGTCCTTATTGCAGTTGCAACTTCCTTGTGAGGTGAAGAGATCTCTTCACTCTCATGACCAGTGGTGACAGGACTCAAGGAAACAGCATGAAGCTGAGTCAGGGGAGGTTGAGGTTGGATACTGGACAAGATTTTCTACCCAGAGGGTAGATGAGCACTGGAACAGGCTCCCCCAGAGCAGTGGTCACAGCAGCAAGCCTGTCTGGAGTTCAAACAGTGTTTGAACCACTCTCTCAGGCACATGGTGTTATTGTTGGGGTTGTTCAACACTCTGGGTTAGGATTGCACTATCACATTTTTAAACAGAATCACTTAGGACAAAAATCTGTAGGAGTGATGTATCTTGTACAATTTTTTTTAATGTTGTTGATAAATACTATCAAAAAAAGGAATAGCAGAGGAAAAGAGCATAGAGAAAGCAAGAACGGAGTGGGAAAGACAGCACTTTAATAATAATGTATTTCTGCATTTTTTTTGTATCACCACATTTGCTCTTCCCATTTGTCCTAGTTCAGCAGGAGGGACCAGCTAACACTGTGTGGGGGTGATCAAAGCTGTGTATTCTACCCCCTCTATTCATTCCCCAAGGACAATGGGCCATTAGCAGCAGCTGCCCAGGGAGTCATTATCACCTTCACACCCAGCCTGAGGGGGTATGGCTGCTAAGGGGTCATCAACAGTTCAACAATACCCCCTGGCTCCAGAGTTAATCACTCATTGTGTGAGTCCCTGCCCAAGGGGAGGGACTGGGTGCTCCCTGAGGTTACATAAGTGGTGGGTAAGAAGACCTCGGGAACTTCTCGTCAGATCCAGAGAAGCAGCAGGACCTCGACAGGAGGAGATCAGCAGTCTCGGCCAGACTACAGCCCTCGCCTGCACCAACAGGTTTTTCATTTCCTTTTGCTCTGCACTTGGGGGAGCCACAGGGGGTCTCAGCACAAGGGCAAACAGACACCCTTGGGTTTGTGCCCCAGGACACTGGGTTGTACTGCTGGGTTTTTGTGAGTTGAAAGCAATTTCCCTTTTGTGCCAGTGTATTTATTGTAATATTATTATTAAATTTTAGCTCTGACTTATAATCTCTCTCGTGGTGAGTTCATTTCCCCTGCTGGTTTGCCTTTAAATCAGCACATCTTTTTTACACAACGTGTTTCTCCATCTTTTTGCATTACCCACCAAGTGCAACCAGGTCCTTGAGCAAAGACAATCCCTTGGATGGGTTTGCCTTTGTTTGAGATGGGACTAACCCAAACAGTCTTTCCTAACATACCTCTCATATGGACCACAGGGACTTTATCTCCATCTACAGTATTCAAGAGTTCTGATTGGGCAGGGCCAGCTCAATTGATGGAGCCCCGGGTGTTGACCAACCAGGTGGCCTTTGCCAAATGCAGCTCCCAGTGTTTGAAAGTTTCTCCACCCAACGCCTTCAAGGTGGTTTTCAGCAGTCCATTACATCGCTCAACTTTCCCGGCAGCTGGAGCGTGGTAGGGGATATGATACACCCACTCAATGCCGTGCTCTCTGGCCCAGGTGTCTATGAGGCTGTTCTTGAAGTGGGTGCCATTGTCAGACTCTATTCTTTCTGGGGTGCTGTGTCTCCACAGGACTTCTTTTTCAAGGCCCAGGATGGTATTCCGGGCAGTGGCGTGAGATACGGGGTATGTCTCCATCCATCCAGTGGTTTCCTCTACCATGGTCAGCACGTAGCGCTTGCCTTGGCATGTTTGGGGAAGTGTGATGTAGTCAACTTGCCAGGCTTCCCCATACCTGTATTTCAGCCACCGTCCACCATACCATAGAGGCTTCACCCGCTTGGCCTGCTTGATGGCAGCACATGTGTCACAGTCATGGATAACCTGTGAGACACTGTCCATGGTTAGATCCACCCCTCGGTCACGAGCCCATCTGTATGTCGCATCTCTGCCCTGATGACCAGAGGCATCATGGGCCCATCCGGCTAGAAACAATTCACCTTTATGCTGCCAATCCAGATCTACCTGAGAGACTTCAATCCTGGCAGCTCGATCCACCTGCTCCTTGTTACGATGCTCCTCATTAGCCCGGCTCTTGGGTACATGAGCATCTACGTGACGGACCTTCACACTCAGCTTCTCTACCCAGGCAGCGATGTCCTGCCACATCTCAGCCGCCCAGATGGGTTTCCCTTTGCGCTGCCAGCCAGCCTTTCTCCAACGCTCCAGCCATCCCCACAGAGCATTGACCACCATCCACGAGTCAGTGTAAAGGTAGAGTCTTGGCCACTTCTCTCGTTCAGCGATATCCAAAGCCAGCTGAACAGCTTTCAGCTCTGCAACCTGACTTGATCCACCTTGTCCTTCAGTGGCTTCTGCAACTCGACGTGTAGGACTCCATACAGCTGCTTTCCATTTCCGGCTTGTCCCTACAATGCGGCAAGAGCCATCTGTGAAGAGAGCATATCGCTTCTCCTCTTCTGGTAGCTGGTTATATGGTGGGGCCTCCTCAGCTCGTGTCACCTGCTCCTCTTCTTCTTCAGAGGACAATCCAAAACTCTCACCTTCTGGCCAGTTAGTGATGATTTCCAAAATCCCAGGGCGATTAGGATTCCCTATCCGGGTTCGCTGCATGATCAGAGCGATCCACTTACTCCATATGGCATCAGTGGCATGATGAGTAGAAGGAGCTTTTCCTTTGAACATCCAGCCCAACACTGGTAGTCGGGGTGCCAGGATGAGCTGTGCCTCAGTGCCAATCACTTCTGAGGCAGCTCGAACTCCTTCATAAGCTGCCAGGATCTCTTTCTCAGTTGGGGTGTAGCTGGCCTCAGATCCTTTGTATCCCCGACTCCAGAATCCCAGCGGTCGTCCTCGAGTCTCCCCAGGTACTTTCTGCCAGAGGCTCCAGGATGGGCCATTCTCCCCGGCTGCAGTGTAGAGCACATTCTTCACATCCTGTCCTGTCCTGACTGGCCCAAGGGCTACTGCATGGGTAATCTCCTGTTTAATCTGCTCAAAGGCTTGTTGTTGTTCAGGGCCCCACCTGAAATCATTTTTCTTCCGTGTCACAAGGTAGAGAGGGCTTACAATCTGACTGTACTCAGGGATATGCATCCTCCAAAAGCCCACGGCACCTAGGAAAGCCTGAGTTTCCTTCTTGCTGGTCGGTGGGGACATAGCTGCTATTTTGTTGATCAACTCTGTTGGAATCTGGCGATGCCCGTCTTGCCACTTCACTCCTAGGAACTGAATTTCCTGAGCAGGTCCCTTGACCTTACTTCGTTTAATGGCAAAACCAGCTCTTAAGAGAATCTGGATTATCTTCTTTCCTTTTTCAAAAACCTCCCCTGCTGTGTTCCCCCATACAATGATGTCATCGATGTACTGTAGATGTTCTGGAGCCTCACCCTTTTCCAGTGCAGTCTGGATCAGTCCATGGCAAATGGTGGGACTGTGTTTCCACCCCTGGGGCAGTCGATTCCAGGTGTACTGCACCCCCTTCCAGGTGAAAGCGAACTGCGGCCTGCACTCTGCTGCCAACGGAATGGAGAAAAAGGCATTGGCAATGTCGATGGTGGCATACCACTTGGCTGCCTTGGACTCCAGCTCATACTGAAGCTCCAGCATGTCCGGCACAGCGGCACTCAGGGGGGGTGTGACCTCATTGAGACCACGGTAATCCACCGTCAGCCTCCACTCTCCACTGGACTTTCGTACTGGCCATATGGGGCTATTAAAGGGTGAGTGAGTCTTGCTGACCACCCCTTGGCTCTCCAGCTCACGAATCATCTTGTGTATGGGGGTCACAGAGTCTCGGTCAGTGCGGTATTGCCGACGGTGCACTGTGGCTGTGGCCAGCGGTACCAATTGTTCTTCAACTTTCAGCAGTCCCACAGCAGAAGGGTCCTCTGAGAGGCCAGGCAAGGTGCTCAGCTGTCTGATTTCCTCTGTCTCCACAGCAGCTATGCCAAAGGCCCAACGCAGTCCCTTTGGGTCTTTGAAATACCCATTCCTCAGGTAGTCTATGCCAAGGATACATGGGGCTTCTGGACCAGTCACAATGGGGTGTCTATGCCATTCCTTCCCAGTCAAGCTGACTTCAGCTTCCAGTACAGTCAGCTGTTGGGATCCCCCTCTTACCCCAGAAATAGAGATGGATTCTGCACCGACGTATCCTGATGGCATCAACGTGCATTGTGCACCAGTGTCCACTAAAGCTTTGTATTTCTGTGGGTCTGATGTGCCAGGCCACTGAATCCACACAGTCCAATAAACCCGATTGTCCCTCTCCTCTACCTGGCTAGAGGCAGGGACCCCCTAGTTCTGGTCATGGTATTCACTGCGCTCTCCCTGTGAATATGACTGGGAGGTTCCTTCAAGAGGATCGGGCATAACATCATCATTCCTATACTGTCTGGAGCCTTGCCCACGAGAGACCGGAGCAGCCTTTAACCTTGAAGAATTCCCTGTGTTAGTTGTGCCTCTTTGCAATTCACGTACCCGAGCTGCTAAAGAAGAGGTGGGTTTCCCATCCCATTTCCTCATATCTTCTCCATGCTCATGGAGGCAAAACCACAGATTTCCGGGTTGAGTGTACCCTTTCTCCTTAGCTGGAAGACGCCTGCTTCTGATGGCAGAGACTCTCCTTTGTTCTGGAGAGATATAGAAGAGTCCTTCCTTAATCTTCTCTTCCAGTTCAGCCAGTTTTGTTTCAACAGCTGAGACGTGGGCTCGTAATGGAGCAGTGACAGTGTCTTCATAAATCCTGAGTTTGCTGACCAGTGCACCTACCTTGTCTTCTCCCTCTCTCCACTGCAATGTTGCAAGGTAGCGAGAATACATTTCTGGTCCAAGTCGTGCAAATTTTAACCACATCTGGGATGTGCACTGGACACCATCTGGACTTTTAGGGAATCTCTCGTCTTCTGAAAAGATTGTCTCCAGTATGGCTAATTCCCTTAGGCACCGGATACCTTGTTCCATTGTGTTCCACTGTCCTTGCTGTACGTGGAGGTCCTCCTTACAAAGATATCTCTCTCTTACGCTTGACAACAGTCGCTGCCAGAGGCTGAGAGTTTCCTGTCTCTTTCCAATGCCCTGATCAATGACAACATCTCGAGAAAGGGATCCCAGCTGCCTTGCCTCATTCCCATCTAGAATTGTATCATTGGCTGCAGCATCCCAGATTCGAAGTAGCCAGGTCAAGCCTGTTGCGTGAACTCTCTCCGGAGCTCATGCAGCTCTCCCAGGGATAGGGACCGGGTGATTATTTCTGGCTCCATTTCTTCTGCTTGAGGTGAAGGTCCTGACTCTTCCTCGTCATTCACTATACGAACTGATTTGGTCTTTGATTTTCTTTTCTGGACAGGGGCAACTGCTATCGGTTTCTGTTGTCCTTCTGGCTTCTCCATGGTTTGTGTGGACATGGTGCTGGTTGATTTGTTTCCCTTTCTCTCTGGCTCAGCTGTGGTTTGTGTGGACATGGTGCTGGTTGGTGTATCTCTCTTCCTCTCTGGCTCAGTCATGGTTTGGGTGGACATGGTGCTGGTTGGTATGTCTCTCTTCCTCTCTGGCTCAGTCATGGTTTGGGTGGACATGGTGCTGGTTGGTGTATCTCTCTTCCTCTCTGGCTCAGTCATGGTTTGTGTGGACATGGTGCTGGTTGGTGTATCTCTCTTCCTCTCTGGCTCAGTCATGGTTTGTGTGGACATGGTGCTGGTTGGTGTATCTCTCTTCCTCTCTGGCTCAGTCATGGTTTGGGTGGACATGGTGCTGGTTGGTGTATCTCTCTTCCTCTCTGGCTCAGTCATGGTTTGGGTGGACATGGTGCTGGTTGGTGTATCTCTCTTCCTCTCTGGCTCAGTCATGGTTTGGGTGGACATGGTGCTGGTTGGTGTGTCTCTCTTCCTCTCTGGCTCAGTCATGGTTTGGGTGGACATGGTGCTGGTTGGTGTGTCTCTCTTCCTCTCTGGCTCAGTCATGGTTTGGGTGGACATGGTGCTGGTTGGTGTATCTCTCTTCCTCTCTGGCTCAGTCATGGTTTGGGTGGACATGGTGCTGGTTGGTGTATCTCTCTTCCTCTCTGGCTCAGTCATGGTTTGGGTGGACATGGTGCTGGTTGGTGTATCTCTCTTCCTCTCTGGCTCAGTCATGGTTTGGGTGGACATGGTGCTGGTTGGTGTATCTCTCTTCCTCTCTGGCTCAGTCATGGTTTGGGTGGACATGGTGCTGGTTGGTGTATCTCTCTTCCTCTCTGGCTCAGTCATGGTTTGGGTGGACATGGTGCTGGTTGGTGTATCTCTCTCCTCTCTGGCTCAGTCATGGTTTGGGTGGAAATGGTGCTGGTTGATGTATCTCTTTTCCTCTCTGGCTCAGCCATGGTTTGGGTGGACATGGTGCCTGTGGATTTGCTACTTTTCTCCTCCTCCTGACGATGCTGTACCACACCAAGCAGTGTGCGGTAGGCAGTGGCCAGGGCCCAGCAGGTTGCTGTCAGCTGCACATCTCTGGGACTATCAGAGCATCTTCCTTTCACATAGCTTAGCATTTTGGCAGGGTCCTGCAGTTGTTCCAGGGTGAATTTCCAGATCATTTGAGGAGAGAAGATCTCCAAATACTGGCCCATATCTTCCCACTTCCCGTGCCACTCAACATCATCTGCTCCCAGGGCAGGCCTCCAGCAAGCCTCCTTAGAAAGCCCAGTTCTGACCCTAAACATGGTGTATACAGTACAGAGGAGACAAAGCAACACTAACAGCACTAACAGTAGGATTATGCTGTCCCTAACATCAAAAGGAAGCTCAATATTTTCAATGATTGTTGTAGCAGAGGTGAAAAGGTGGAAGTAACCATCTCTGCCTGTTTTCCCCACAGTCTGGGTGCTATTTTTAATGAGACCCCAGAGGTAACAACCCAAACCAGGACAGGCACACCAGACTGAATATACATTCACAATGAAATTCACTGCTTCTGATGTTATGACAACATAAACATAGTATATTAATAAAGCAATTTTGATCCTTCTCCCTGGTATTAAAGAGACAATCAAAAAAGGCAAATGGTTTCCCATGTGTCGAAATATGAACAGGCCCAGATACACCATCCACATGAATACATCAGGCAACATGGTAGTCAGGGAGTTTCTGTATCCAAATACACAAAATGAAAT
This sequence comes from Pithys albifrons albifrons, assembly GCF_047495875.1. Classification (NCBI taxonomy): domain Eukaryota; kingdom Metazoa; phylum Chordata; class Aves; order Passeriformes; family Thamnophilidae; genus Pithys; species Pithys albifrons. The sequence goes on along the minus strand of NC_092497.1, from coordinate 61,698,697 downwards.
CGTAATTCTGACTTCTCTCTCGTGGCCCCACGTTGGGTACCAAGAGATGTGCTGGTTTAAAGGTGAACCAGCAGGGGAAATGAGCTCACCACGAGAGAGATTATAAGTCAGAGCTAAAATTTAATAATAATATTACAATAAATACACTGGCACAAAAGGGAAATTGCTTTCAACTCACAAAAACCCAGCAGTACAACCCAGTGTCCTGGGGCACAAACCCAAGGGTGTCTGTTTGCCCTTGTGCTGAGACCCCCTGTGGCTCCCCCAAGTGCAGAGCAAAAGGAAATGAAAAACCTGTTGGTGCAGGCGAGGGCTGTAGTCTGGCCGAGACCGCTGATCTCCTCCTGTCAAGGTCCTGCTGCTTCTCTGGATCTGACGAGAAGTTCCCGAGGTCTTCTTACCCACCACTTATGTAACCTCAGGGAGCACCCAGTCCCTCCCCTTGGGCAGGGACTCACACAATGAGTGATTAACTCTGGAGCCAGGGGGTATTGTTGAACTGTTGATGGCCCCTTAGCAGCCATACCCCCTCAGGCTGGGTGTGAAGGTGATAATGACTCCCTGGGCAGCTGCTGCTAATGGCCCATTGTCCTTGGGGAATGAATAGAGGGGGTAGAATACACAGCTTTGATCACCCCCACACAGTGTTAGTTGGTCCCTCCTGCTGAACTAGGACACTACTTTTACACTTTCAATGGAAATAAAGGGAAATCATATCTCCTTTGTTAGCAGATAGTACTCCACTGATTGTAAAAAACACAAACTGTGAAAAAAGCTGACACATAAAGGATGGGAACAGAACAATGCAACATTGAAAGTAGAGCCCATAACTCAAGAGCTTGACTAAGAGCATGTTTAGAGAGATTTTGTAGAGAGCTTTAGCGAAGCCAAGGCAGAGTAGCCACTGCTCTCCTCTCATCTACCAAACTAGTCATATAATTGTAGAAGGTATCAGGGTGGTTAAGCAGGATTTCTCCTTGGTGAATCCATGATGAATGTTTCTGAGGACTTTCTTGCCCTTCATACACCTGGAAATTCCAGAACTCACCTGTTCCATCACCCTCACAGAACAAAGTAGATAAGTAAGGGAGGCAGCACAGGGCTTGTGGAAGATTGGCACAGGGCTCAAGGAACGGCTTTCCAAGGCCACACAACACTGACACTCTGAGTAGCCATTTCTGTAGCACAGAAAAACAATCAGTAGCTAAAAGCAGTGTATTTTTGCTACCTTTTTAGATATATGTAGCTTTTTATTTCTTGCTAATGATTATGATTTCTCTCTCTCCTCAGTTCTGGGAAATCACTTGTATTAAAGCAGGCCTGTAGTCCTTTCTGACAGCTCTAGAATCTACAGTGTGGTTTCATTTTATGGAGTAGGTTTATTGAGCTATATGCAATAAAGTATCAAACAATAACTGTTTTCACTGGCCAAGCTTTCCTCTTGCTCATCTTATTTTGCTTAGCAGAAACAGGTTGGCATAACACTTTCTATTAGTACAAAACCAATATGGCACTGCTGAACACTCACAAGGCAACCAGGGCCGCTCCACTACACTGTCAAAGACTCTGAATGATGCATCTTGTAACATGCAGAGGTAAAACAATGCACTGCTGTGCTACAATGCAAACCTGGACATAAGAGGAGGCAGCGAGAGAAGGAAGGACTTCCAGGATGACTGCTTGGATTTAGATGCCTTGCTGCACTCATCACAGGCTGGTGGACCCTCACTGTTCTTGTCAGAAGGTGAAATCACCCACCTTTTCCTGAGACGTTTAGTTCCAATGAACCTTAAGGAGACAAAGAGCCACAATATTTGCATGGGTTTTAAGGCTCCATTTCAAGTCTAGCTGCACTATACCTACATATGGATCTAGGCAAGTAGGGGTCAGAAACACCACTGACTGCTCAGTCTTACTATCCTGGTTCTGTGCACTGTCCTTCAGAAACTGGATTATCTCTTTCTAAAGCTGATGAAGCTCTGCCTTTTCTGCACCTTCCTTCTGTTTTTGACATGTTTCAACCACCTGTCAACAGAGACAAATTAACCATGCTGTTACTTTTAAAAACCTGGAGGTCTGATACAAGTTTCCAACTCTACCACACTAGGCTGGACAACAGACTAACATTTAAACAACCCACATGTACCTACTTTTCAACTGAAGAAAGAAGTTCCAGGCATTCTGTGGGACCTGTCCATCTTCCACAGTACAGTAAATAAGGGAAGAGACCTCAGGAGTATGAATTCTGATTCTGATACCTGCATTAAATCTACAGTAAAAGTATACTTAGACAGTCCTCTGATAAACCCTGAAGAAAAAATTTAAGCCTTGATGGATCTCCAGCACTACAAATAGGAAGAGAAGAACAGCAGCAGTCCATGTTGAAATTCCAGTGTGGAAAGCATCAACAGAACTGAGAAAGAGAAAACAGGACCCTCAATAACTGCATTTAATAGCTCCACCTGGTGGTAACCTACCTGTTTCTTCAAGGCCATGCTGACAGACTTCAGGAGTGCTGGGTGAGCCAAACAAAGTTTGGGTTGCCCTGAAGCAGCTTTGTGTGTTTTTATCATTAAGCGTGGAAAACACCATACAAGGCACAGGCAATGGAGGTCATGACACTTCACAGCCAGCCTAGAAAGGGATCACCAGACCTGTGAAGGGCAAGTCAGACACTTAGAACTGACCAAATGAGGCAAAGGACATGCAGGTAAAATAAAAGTGCATTTGGGACCCTGCTTGACTTCTAGAAATCAAATAGAAGAAAGGTGCTCCACCCTCTCAGCCTGCAGACTAATGTTCTTTGTCACACTCTGTCAGTTTAATGGATTGCATCTAAGTCTTACTCAGTGGAAAAGAAAGGAATATAGTTAAAATAAGTTATTCCTGGTTATGGTCCATGCAGAGATCTTAAGTGGTCTGTGGCCCAAAAACTTGGAGATTCTGTAATGAAGACTAGGTAGATCTGATCAAAAGGAAATATATTTTTAGAAGACAGAAAGCAAAGTACTCAGCCTACCTCTAGGTATTTCTTTTCTTGATGATAAAGTTCAACGATCTTCTCACATGCATCACACCATTTCTGTTTGTCACCACTAGAAAAGGAGAAGAAAATCTCACATAAACAATTCAAGTTTTTCCATAAAACCAAAAATGGCTTTCAAATTTTAGAAAATAATTATTAATAGATATAGATGCCAAACAAATAATACTGGTTATGCTTCAAAGTTTTACTCATTGCTGATGTGAGTAAAAAAAAACACATTAAGGGATTTTATTTTTCTTTTTGAACAATTTTCAAAGTAAGGAAACAAACTCAATACTTCAGTCAGTTACAGTGACAGCTGAGAGCGTGATTTGTTTAGACCTATACCTCTATAAGTTGAATGATACATACTCTGTGATTCTAAAGCAGAGAAAAATAAGTCTACTAATTAATGCAGAGTTACCAATGAACTATCAAAGCTAAATGCATCAAGGCAGTATATTTCATCAGCAGACAGAGGATACACAAAACGCTTTAAACTGCTAATCTCAAGTACAATTATGACAGGAGTACTTCCTCTATCAAAACAGACAGGATCAAGAAACATTATACAAGTACAAAGTGCTAACCCACTGATTTTTTTTTTCTAAAAAATCACCTATTTTGTGTATCAGCAATGGCATTCACTGAACCACAAATCTTAAGAATGAATTATGGTATTTAATATACTTTACCTTCCATAGAGTTCCAAGAGCTTTTGGTAAACATCCTCTAAGTCTTCGCTGATATCTGTTTGGTTGGATTTCTCTTTTGAATTTGATAACCACTTTAAATAAGAAAAAAAAGTTTTGGTGTCAACAGTCATGTGTGACAAGAACAAGTTCTGCCTACAAATATTATTTTATTGACTTCAGTGGGGTCAATAGTGTTTATATAGCACTCACTGAGCAGAATTTATGTTGATATTTTTACAGAGCCTTCTGACTCCTTGTATTTTTAAGTGAAAAGCTTTCCTTGCTTCCTGAGCTAATTGCCAACAACTATTTGAAACTTTCCTCTAATATGTAATCTGTCTGCATAACAGACAATATAGGAAGCATTAAGTCATGCCATAAAAGACCCAGACCCAAGTATCATATTGTCTTGTACAGGTAACAGAAAGCCAAAATCCAACTGCAAAACAGAAAATTTTAGTATGTCTTGAAAGCTGGCAACAACAGTTATAATTTAAAAAGGTGCTTATATTGGAAACATGAGATTCTTAGAAAAATAGTAATTGTTGCTGTCAGAGACAGACTTAATATGCAACCTTATGCTTCACAAATCTGCAAATGACACAACAGTATGTGGTAACTATATCCTGTAATAGGCTGTCATGCACACATCCCCCAGCACTCAGCTATTTTAAATGTATACTACTGCTTTTAAATAATAACAAAAAATTTCAGTAAAAATTCACTTGATGCTGGAAGGTGGAAAAATAAATAACTAGCTAAAACGAGATAAACTAGATAAAGCTAGAAAAGCATTGTCATGTGTTTCTTCAACTGCAAGAAATTTCTAAGCATGGAACAATGGCCTGCATTTGTTTCAATTCATGTTCTCCCTTGCATGCTTCACTGCTACCTAGTCTACACAGGAAGTACAAATTTAAACTCCCTGAAACTAAAGTTCACTGTGGCTTTACACTGGACACACAAGTAATAAGAACTTCAGCTCCTCTGAAGGTTCCCTATAACTAAGGACCTCCAGAAAACACAATCGAAATCTGAACTCTTCTTTGTTCCTGTGTTCAACTCCATAGTAGCACTCTTCAGGGGAAAAAAAGAAGTGGATCTTTACTGTAACTGACAATAATTGGTTTGCTTCAGGTTCAGTAGCTTCTTGTATTCCCCTTTGGCCCAATAAGGATGCTCTAAACCAAGAGCTGCCAGGCCAATTAGTTAACCCATGTGTTGTAGCTATTTTTTTCATGCTTCAGGACTACCTAGAAATACACAATTTTAAGTGAAATGAGGAATGAAATGAATGAAATGCATATTACAGCTCCATCATTTGACTTTTATCATTACAGTTTAGTACTCTACCAGGTAATGCCAGAAGGAAGAGGCTAAGATTAGTAACTTCAGCTTTTCCTGACAAAGAGTGCTTCATATCTGAAGTGTTCTGTCAGTAACCATACCAGGAGTTCAGCAATTAAAGCACCTTTGTGAGGTCAGGATCAGAAATGGATTTTTATCAATAGCATTCTATACTTCATATTCTTATCACCATGTATAAGCAAATCCAAAAGGAAAAGGAATAAAAGTTCAATTCACTTGTGGTCAACTAACGGGAATGATCAATGAAGTTAAACCTGAAAATCAATCTCAACCATTGTATCAGTAAAGTACTCCACACTCTGCATTACTATACAGCTGTAAGAGTATGGGAACAGCAAACAAAATGTGCAAAAATATTATCTTACAAGGAAAAAATTCATTACCTTGCATTGCTTTGAGGCTTCCTTATATTCTATATTTATTATGGCATCTCTAGCACTCTTTAATGTTGTTCTCACATCTTTATTTGTGTGGCTACTAAGTGAAAAGGACATATAATCAGTTCTTATAAAAATAACTACTCAACTTCAAAATGTTATTTATATCCAACTATAGTTGCACAGAGTATTTTAAACACCATAATACAGCGCAAAATCCCAAAATACAAACACAACAAGAACTGCTGGAAAAAATAATATGGTTTAAAAAATACTTAAGCTGAGCTCCAAGGCAGGATTCAGTCAATAGCCCAAGCAGTTGATACAAAGTAGCTATTCCAGAATGAAAGCTTTGTTAATGTTTAAGGTAAATTTACATGGGAGGAGATGTGTTATAGGACAGGCACCTCAGTTATGCTCCTAGGAAAACACCCTGCAGATAGCCTCTTTTAGGAATTACTAGCCAGTGAACTGTATTCAAGAGGCATTTCGCATTGGATATGTGCTCGATTCTTAAGGATCAGGGGTTTCCTTGTGTGGTCCCTCCAGCAGCACCATGACCAGCCTGTCGCTGCTGCTCTGTGTGGCCTTCCAGTTTCTCTCACTTCGTGTTTATTAAAGGCAGACCCTGCTTGCAATTACACCACACAAAAGCATTTAAGGACAAACAAAGAGGCACTCACAACTGCAGGGCAGGGCTGCTGGAACAGTGCTGGTGTGTGATAGGAATGCTGTTCTGTTGGCTTGGAAAGTGGGAAGGAAGGGAAGGTTGCTAAACACTGTTATCATTGGCAATTTCTGTCCTAATAACATTAGGGATGGGATGGAAAGTTCCTGTAATCACTGATGAAATGACTCAGTTAAGTTGTTGGGCATCATATCTTGATTAACTCAGGCTTTTATTAATTATCAAAAATTGACTTGCCAGATGAGTCTTTCCAGCTAGAAGGATAAAGGAAACAATAGATATGTTTTTATAAATTTCTAGCAGCTTTATTACAATGATTTATCTACACATTTGCATTAACCTCAAGGCAGGTAGGGAAGATTTTATTTTTTTCATTCACAAATACTAAGAATATTTCTTTGTGCAGTGTTAAAGAGAGTGCATTTTTTTATCCTTTTCTCACCATAGTTCTATATGTACATCTAGCATACTGGGCATGCTTTACTTCTAGGAAAGGGAAAGCCTGACTTCTCTGCTTCATCTGAGCTCTCCTTACTGTGGAATCCAACATAAGGTCAATGATATTACTGACAGGGCAGAAAACATTAACCATTTGTCCTAGTTCAGCAGGAGGGACCAGCTAACACTGTGTGGGGGTGATCAAAGCTTTGATCAAAGCTGATCAAAGTATTCTACCCCCTCTATTCATTCCCCAAGGACAATGGGCCATTAGCAGCAGCTGCCCAGGGAGTCATTATCACCTTCACACCCAGCCTGACAGGGGCAGAGCTGCTAATGGGCCATCAACAGTTCAATACCCCCTGGCTCCCAGAGTTAATCACCCATTGTGTGAGTCCCTGCCCAGGGGGAGGGACTGGGTGCTCCCTGAGGTTACATAAGTGGTGAGTAAGAAGACCTCAGGAACTTCTCGTCAGATCCAGAGGAGCAGCAGGACCTCGACAGGAGGAGATCAGTGGTCTCGCCCAGACCACAGTCCTCGCCTGCACCAACAGGTTTTTCATTTCCTCTTGCTCTGGACTTGGGGGAGCCACAGGGGGTCTCAGCACAAGGGCAAACAAACCCCCTTGGGTCTGTGCCCCAGGACACTGGGTTATACTGCTGGGGTTTTGTGAGTTGAAAGCAATTTCCCTTTTGTGTCAGTGTTGTTATTGTAATATTATTATTAAATTTTAGCTCTGACTTATAATCTCTCTCGTGGTGAGTTCATTTCCCCTGTTGGTTTGCCTTTAAACCAGCACACCATTTTGATTAAATCATTAGTAGAGCAGAGGAAGTGTCAGGTGCTGTTGAAACTACCAGCTTTTCTAGGGAAAAAAAAAATCAGAAGTCCTGCTGCCTGTTAAAAGGCCTGGGCTTTCATTTGAAAGTGTGCCTGTTTTTGTGGGAGGTGGCGCTCCCTGTGGAAGACTCAAACCTGTTTCATGAAGTGTTTTAAAAATTTCCTTCTCAGTGAAGAAGGCTGTATTCCATTTGGCCAGTTTTGTGGTGCTGAGTCACTTAAGGTGCTGTGCTTCTCACAGGGCTTGCTCATGGAATATGCTGTTTGGCAACTCAGGTCCTAAAGTTCTGATCGAGGTTAACTTGAGTGATGATATGCTCTTCTTGCAACTCAGCCTGAGTTCCTCGATGACAGAAGCTTGTTGGAGTTACACAGAATAATTGGACTGCCTCAGGTCTCACAAACCCAGCAAGCCCTACACAGTTCTTGGAGAGTGGATCTCCAAAAATAGCTGTTGAGTTTTCACCTTCTCAGCCTGTTCAAGAAGCTTCTTTCACTGAATAGACGTTGCTTGTCCAATAACCACAGAATGAACTCTTGTCTGTAGATGTTTAAACAAACATAATTGCTGGAGAAACTTGTGAGTATATGATTGACAGGGTGACACATCACTTGGGTACTCCCTCAAAAGCACTTTCAGCTCAAAGTCCCATTCAAGTTCCTATTTCAGATTACAGCTTTATTTCCCATTTGTCCTACTGAGTGCATGTTCTAGTTGCCACTCACAGTAGTGTACAAAATTAAGTGATTGGTGTTTTGACACATTCGGATATGGGCACCTGCTGAGATACCACTGTTAGCTCTACTTGTGCCAAGGGAAATTATTTTCTTTACAACACCATATTATACAAGAGCATTTGCTGCCACAAAACAAATAGGGGGATTTTTTTTCTGCTTGCATTCCCACTGTTAAACTCTAAATGGTGGAGAAAATGGCAATCTCTGATTGGGAGTGTAGTGTGAGAATGATGGAAGGGTGGCCAGTGAGGTAGTGAAGTACTCGTGCTGTAAGGCTAAAATATTTGAAACAGTGATAGAATAATTGTAATCTTAAAATATTTCTGACATTTACAAGAATTACTTCCTGCTGTGGAATACAATTTTGCTGTTCTTAACAATTTCTGGATTCTCTCTGAAACCTCACACAGTCTAATTATATGCAGTATCCTTTGCAAATTCTCACTGGGATTGTTAGTGCTTAACCCTAGGGAACTGTATGTAATGAAAGCAGTAGTAACACAGACTGTAAATTTTCAGGTTTGCTCTCACTCATTTTTGTTGGGGTTTTTTTGGTCCTCTCACAAATTATTTGAGAAAATTCAAATAGTAAAACTAAAGAGTAAATTGGAAAGCAAAAAGTTGAGAGTATGAAATTGATAAGAAGGCTTACGTTGTCAAATCTGTATTCTTGAGAAGATGAAGACAGAAAGAAATTTATGCTTCTAAAGCTTGATATAGGAGAACGTTATGTTCATCACAGCATTTGTTTCAAATGGCTATTTTAAAAATAGAGACAGTTTTTCAAAATAAAAAAAAAAGAAAGAAAGCATTTTCCTATTTTAATAACATGGCAGATTTCACTGGGAAAATAGTCTTCCTTCATGAGCTGAACCAGCATTTATCTGCCAGTATCTCTTACAAGGGTTCAGTCTCTCAGATGACTATACAACAGGCCTGCTCATAGTGGCAGCATTTTAGCTTCAACTGGATAATTGGAAATTGGATTTTTCTTTCCAGCATGTCCTTTGGGATCTTCAATTGAGCTATCGGATGTTTTGGTGGATAATTGTGATGGTAATGCTGGTGGTGTAATAATAATAATAATAATGGGGATGATTGTAAGTAATTCTTGCAATTGAACAGCAGCCTGAGACAGTTATTTGGGAGAATTTTTATTAAAAGCCCCAGCGTATGCCCAGAATAAACCAATTATTCACCTTCTGTGGAACTGATAATGGGGAAAAATTGTTTGTCTCACTTTCATTAAAATTACTCACCTTAGGTAAGTGAAGAGAGACTTTTTCTGATCTATGTAATCTTCATTCATAAATACTCTGTAGCACTTACACAATAATCATCCACCTTATTCCCTAGGCTTGGTAGAATAATGACCTGAACATATCCAAACAATCTGTTGATGAATTAGAATAGACAACAGAATTGAATATAGATGATTTCATTTGCAAGGGACCTACAATGACCATCTAGTCCAACTGCCTGACCCTCTCAGGTCTGGCCAAAAGTTAAACCATGCTATTAAGGATATTGTCCAAATGTCTCTGGAACACTGGTGGTCTTGGGGCATTGAACACCTCTCAAGGAAGCCTGTCCTAGTGTTTGATCCCCTTCTTGCTAAAGAAATGCCTCCTCATGTCTAGTCTGAAACTCCCCTGCCACAGCTCTGAGCCATTGCCATGTGTCCTGTCAGTGTATCCCAGGGACCAGAAGTCAGCACCTCCCTCTCCCCTTTCCACGGACAATGGGCAGTTCATGAAATGCCACATGAACAATTGTTCTTCCAGTATTTTGTACCTCTTTACTTCAGGCCAAAGCTGGAGTGAGAGAAGAAATGAAGACATATCAGCAGAGGAGACAAGACAAGGAGTGTGAAGGTGGGAAAAAGCAGATGTGGACAAGAGGCCTGTGCTCAAATGTCACTACTTTGCACTTGAGGGCACCAACTCTGTGCCCTCACCTTCTCCTACAACCCCACAGTACAGTACCAGGAAGGTGTTTTGCACACAATAAACAGAATAAAATTGTTGCTGGGCTTAACTGCATTTTTTTCAGTACTTGTCTGAAGTTCTTTGTTTAGAATGTTCCTCCCCGTGCTTGTTATAAATCATGCTAAATTTAATCATTCTGTCTGAATTTTATGGTGAGAAATTGACTTTTGCAGCCATGTGAACCTCAAACGTGAAGTACTAAGACACAGCAGAAGTCTCTCTTATCTTTTCCTTTGTTGCTGTGGCTTTTCAATGGTTTTAGAGTGCAGAAAAGTCCCTTATGTCTGTATGTGGAAAGCTAACAAGTAATACTTCGTTCCAAAGAAATAAATGCCTTTTTTTCTGTCTTATGTGGTCCCCAGGTGCCATTATGTGCCATAAAAACATAAATAGGTTACAACAGCTATCACTACACAAGAGCATTAACATTCTCTCCATTCAGGTGAAGAACTGAACATTAAGTCTGGAAGTAAGTTATGCTTACTAAAAAAACCCAACCCATATACAATTTATATAACTCGTGGCCTTTTCTCCTGAAGAGCTGCAAAATCTCTATCTGTGCAACAAAAATACAAAGACTTGGAAAAAAGGATATAAAAATTAATGTTGGGAGATGTGAATGTCTCTGTAATAGGGCTTCAGGTTCTTCTAGGAATGGTGAGCATTTTGTGGAGAGAGAGAGAGAGAAAGCATAGGGGAAATGTCCTCATTTGCCAAAATCAAGATCTATCTTGGGTATTAAGGAAAACTTGATAGGTTCATTTGGAAGTTTAGATGTGTCCTGGGAAGCAGGGGTTCTTTTTTTCTAGTCATGGACAGAGTTATAACATCCTTAATCCATAGTTTGCTGAGATCCTTTCCATCACTACCTACACATTCCTGATATGTGAACTACATGCTGCCTTTTATTGACCATTGCATGATTCTTCTGGAGTGTAGCTGTGGTTTGAAAATGACAGAGCTCAATGTGATGAAGATGTTTGCATGCATAGATGAAGAACTTGGATTAAATTTTAAGTCTGCTGGGGTGCTAATACAGAACGGAGTACCAACACAGTATGCTTGTAAAACCCTGTGTTATTAAGCAGATGGTCCCCTACATTTTTCACTAACTGGCACTTTTTCAGGGCACGTGGTTTCTTTCCTAGCCAAGAATTACAATCGACAAGTAAAGACATTATCTTACAGATCTTTATAACTAAATTGCTTGACATCTGTAAAAGGAAATATCAAAGTATTACAAAATTAGTCTAATGTAGGGAATTCTTTTTATCAAGGTGTCACAATTTGTCATCCACTGTTCTGGAGACCCTCCCAGATTAAGTGAATTTCCATGTTGTTCTGCAGTCTCACCCTGATCTTCTTTACACATACAGTTTATAGTCAATACAGTTAATGAGACACTGCCAGTACTTCTGTACTTATTCTAGAGTACAATTCTAGGAGTTTATTCTGCAGTATTGCTCTTAAAAATACATCAGCTATTAAAGAACATATTTTTCATTGCTACTCTTGGTTTCCAGCTAATTTTTATAGCTGTCTTTTAAAATGACATAATACCTGTGGAAGCAGAGGAAAAGCATGGAGAAGGTAGAAGCACCATGTAACACATAAGCAACTGGGGCCAGTTCTGCACACGCTGTGCCTCACCCAAAAAATCCACTGCACAGGCTCGAAGGGCACACCCCCCATGGGGAGAGCCCTTCTCAAATCTTCATTCGCGAAGGTTGGCCATACATACATACATACATAAACAACTGGTTTTTCTTGGACCACAAATTGAGAACTGTAAACTTATGGTAAAATATTTTAAATTATATTTGTAAGGTTTTTCATTTTAATTTTAAATTCAGTTGCTAAAGTATTTTTATTTTCTTCTTGGTTTTAGGTAACTTATGAAGCTATTAAAAATACCCAAATGGTCTTCTCTTTCAGAGATGCATCCAGTGGACTATTACTCATCATACACCAAGAATTGCACAGGAGAGTTCACAGAGCAAGAAGTGAGAAAAGTAAAGCATTTTATTACACTCTGTACAGGGACAGATGCCATTCTGGGTAGTTAATGTTCTGAATTTTTAGAGAAAATGCTGGCAGAATGGTATTTGGGGGAAAGAAAAAAAGAGAGCAAAACACCACAATTCAGGTCTGGGAGTAAGTCATGGGGATGTTGGTTAATCAGTCTATCTGACAAATACCCAGGTAGCTTTTGAGGCTCTTGCAAGGTCAGTGCAAAGCACTCTGAAAAGGTGTCATAAACAGCAGTTGGAGGCCCTGTAAAAGCCCAGTAACTGCAGCAAAGCATTGCATGACCCATGTACAAGAGGAACTAAATACTTTTTGCATAAGTGCTGACTGAAATAATGGAAACATTTATGAAAGAGGCAGACTGGCAAAGCACAGTTGGAAGGAGGCACAAATTTTAGGGCATAGATGACATGGTCTTGCATGTAGGCTAAAGAATAAGGTTACCTTAGCATATTATTGAAAGACTAGAAGAAAGAATTAATTGGGCATTCAGAATTCTTTCTAGTTTATAGTAAAGTTTTCATACATAAAAATGGCAAATGCATATCAGTCATAATTTACAGTGTTTTTATTTCAGTATTTTTTTAATTTTTAATTTGAAAAATTACCATGAAAGAACAAGAATTCCTTTGCATTCTAATATGAGATTCTTGAATAATTAAGCTAATCTCTTTAGTAATGTTGGAATAATAAAATAATTTAAAACTCACAGAATTACTTTTCCATATTTTATGATTTAAAAAAAAAATCAACAGAAGCAAGGGGATGTAGGCACGGAAACAAGAAGCTTCCATTGATTACATGTAAGGTAAGAGTCCTTCACCCTGGATATGGTGTCAGGGTTTCTGATGATACAAAAGTGATGACAGCAGCTTGTCCTATGATGCTTTCATGCCTTTTGACTTTTTTTTTATGGTTGTTCAGTGCCCTCAACACTTCATTGGGAGCCAGACCCATGCTACTCATTGGTGACTGAACACTTCAGACTTTGCCATCTGTGGCAGAGGGAGGAATTTCCAACCCGCTGGCTAGAATTCCTTGCAGTTTTCATGCTGTTTTGGAAGGAATATTTTGAACATATCTTTCTCTTGTTGCAAGTGAGATTACTTCAGCCATGGGAGATACTGGGCTTCTTACAAAAACAGTATTTATATTCCCTACAGATCACAGAGAACTTGCTATGGAACATCATCAGTTCCATAAAACGGATATGCATGAAGGAAGTTCCCATGTTCCTGTTTAAGTTGTGGGGCTGGGCATGAAAGGACAGCAACAAATGCCAAACATGGTGTCTCTTGTGAATATACACCCTGCTATACTTGATAAGCTAAATAATTTCAAATTATTTTTTTCCCCAGTTATTATTAGCATTATGCATTTGTAATACAGTCAGAATTAGGTCTGCACTTTGTGAGACAATGTAGTAACACAGCCAGAAGGAGCAATTTATCCGTGGAGCATAGAAGTATAGAATTATTAATGTAGGAAAATACCTCTAAGATCACTGAGTCCAACTACGCACCTGACACTGCTGTGTTCACCACTAAACTGCATCTCCAAGTGCCAAATCCACAGGACTCTTGAACACTTCCAGGGATGGTGAGACCAACACTTCCCTGGGCAGCCAGTTCCAATGTCCGACCAACCTTTCATTCAAGATATTATTCCAAATATCTAATCTAATTCTCCCATTTCCTCTCACTCTGTGACTTGTTAACTGGGACAAGGGGCCAACCCCCACCTCAGTCAAACCTCTTTTCAGGTAGAGAGTGAAAAGGCCTCCCTTGAGCCTCCTTTTCTTCAGGACAGGAAAAATACATATGGAATTAATACCAAATGCAGAAAATTGATAGAGAAATTAAATAAAGGAGCTCATGATTTTCCTTGTTTTTGTTACTGTCATCAACACAACTGCAGGGAACGATTATATAAAGGGTTATTTGTTAGTAAAAAATAAAGGTTCTAAAAAAAAATCACATGTGTTTTAGACATTAATAATTGTTGCTAGCTGTGATGTTTAGCCATTTACTATAGAAATTACAGTGTAAATGCATCCAGAGATAAGATTAAACCTGAAAACATAGCAGGTTCATTAGCTTATCAAAAAAATGTCCATTATGAAGGGTCATATGGAAGGAATGCAATAAAGGCTTTGTACAGGAAATGTATCACAGATCTGCGCACGCATGATAGGATCTGATAATAGGTATCAGTTCTTATCTTCTTGGAAATGCAGGCATTCATTATGAGAGAGAATCAGAGAAACAGGACTGAAATTAAATTACTTATACACACATGGAAATTGGTGTTGAGTGAATTTTTGAAGTGACCTGTGATTAAAAAAACAGGAGGTAAATCTCACTGAAATTAAACATTAGGTGAAGTCACTATTCTAGGCCTTTTTCAGAGTCTTTTAGGCTACCGATCAGAAAAATGTTCATTTCAATGCAGTCTGCTAAACTTGCTTTTTCACAAGTGTAAACTGCAGTTTCTGGAGAGAACATGAGGCAGTAGATAAAACTGACTTTCTAGCGGTAAAAGGCAGTGAAAAATCCTTTTCTCTATTGTTTTAAATTGATTTTCTAAAAACAGAACTGGATATATTCATGTGCTTGTCTTCTTGCAAAACTTTAAATCAGTTATCCTATGAAAAGGATATAAAATCTGAGTAGCTCTGTCTTCCAAATTCTTATATCAAATACTACGTATATATAGTAATCTGTATTAGATATGGTTCTTATATTATGGTATCATCTCTAAGGAGTTTCAAATCTGTTTTTTTCTACTTTGTGCCTTTTCTCCAAATAATATAATTGGACTGCTAGAATTTCATGCAGTGCTATTTGGTATTTTTTCAGTAAAATACAGGAATACAGGAGTGTGCAGTTTTATTCTTATTAAACATGAGAAAATGCACCCTGTGAGAGCTATTAGTGTTCCTGAGGATAGGCTAAAATTCAAAGGAGTCTTGACTGGCTGCAAAAAATTATCTGAACTCAATTAGGTAAAATTCATCATGGATTAAAGGTTAAAATTAAAGGAAAAAGAAAAAACATTAAAATGGTTACGAAAAAGCTTGCATATTCACAATAGGGAAAGGTGCAATATACCTGGAAATTTTAGAGAACCTGAAACAGAATATCGATCAAGAGCATGGTGTAGTGACAGAGGAAATGAGTGACATTCAAGTGTGACTGAAAGGAAAGCTGTATGTAAGACACAGGAGGCAATTTGTGCAGGGAATGGTCAGGGTATTGTCTCTGCTTTATGACATTGTCTTTTAAGAAGGACATAAACTGAGGAGAGCAGTTGGAAGAAAATTATATAAATAAGGGACCTGTGAACCATATTAGGTATCAGCCATCAGAGAAACCTTGGCAAGTGTTCAGCAATGACTACAGCTCACAAAAAAGCATGGAAAATGCTGCCACCCAGAGCAGAAAAATGAACTACTTTGTTATTCAGGCAGTGCTGTTCTGATGAGCTCTTTAGAGAAAAAAAATACAGAGAACTCCAAGTGGCCAAACATGAAAACAGCCTCTCAAGCTACCTAAACTTTGTCACTAGAATTGATTAGAAATAAGTTGAAAGTATTTGTCAGAAATGGCCAAGGTACATATGATCCTGCACAAGATTGGGGAGCCAGTACAAGTTCCCTGAGGATGCTCTTTACATCCCTTTCTACCTGCTGGAGAGTGATTTAGACTTCACTGCTATTACATCCTGGCAAAAGTTCAGTCCCATTTACACAGCACAGTTTCAGCATTTATAATAACCCTTTATCAGCAGCAGTAATTGAGTAGATGTGAATTATTGTAATGAGGTTCTGTAAAAACAGCACATGAGGTCACTGCTTTTGGAGTAATGTCTATTTCTTTAGACTAATGTCTTCTTCTAAGAAAAGGCCCCTTAACCCTAAATTTCTCAGAGGAAGCTTGTTCAGGCTGTCATACAGCCCCCGGTACCTTTACAGGTAGCTCCAGTACAACATGAGCCCCCACAGCGTTCTGATGCATGATGAGATATCCACAGAAAAGAGGGAAGTGCAGAGAAAAGATACTGGATAGGTTGGTGAGAGCCAGAGAGACAGCAAGACATGGTTAGGCTCAGATCCTGTGTCTGTAAACCAGTGATGATTTGTCACTCACAACCAGCAAGGAAAAGCCCCATGGAAGAGCAGGGGGACCCTGCACAAGTAGGAGCTTTGTTCTGAGCTAACTACCGTCACTCTCTGCCTGGGTAGCATCTGTGAGAGCCCAAATGCAGCCACACCACTGCCAAATGCAAGACCTGTATGGGTTTTTTCCAGCATTTTGGACTCCTGGGGTGTCAGTTGGTCTAGGAATCCGGCATGAATGCAGGAATATCTCCTGCTCCATCAGGTATCAGCAAGGTCAATTCCATGTGTGATAACAGCACCTAGCACAGGCCCAGTCTACAGCCACTGAGCTCTCAAAGTTACCTCCTTGATTTGTCCATCATTTTCATACACATGAGCTGTCATCAACATACTGAGGGTATTGATACATTTATGGTACCAGCCATAAACACTGCAGATTGCTCATGCCCAGTCCCACAGAAAACAGAGCTCTCACATCACAGAAAAACATCAGTTGATTCAGTGAGTGCAGTGAAAGTCTCATGAACAAAACCAGAACTGAATGAGGAGGATGCGGTCTCAGAGCAGTAGTCCTTCACTGCTCTGCCTTAAAATATGTTAGGCAGGAATTATAATTACAATGTTTTAGAAGACTTCTGCCACAGAAGGGGAGTTTTACACACAGACATCCCATTGCAGTGTGCCTGTTACAGTCCCCTGCTCAGTCTGTACAGCTCATTCTCTAACTAATGCAAGAATTGCACAAGCCTGCTTGAAACACACTGGTCACATCCACACCATTCTAATCGTTTAAACAAGAGAAACAATAACAAAAACTCCAGAGTATTCTTTGACTGATCGACTTTATTTCTGAATGAGGCATCACAAAATCCACTAAGTATGACCAAAATACTGATGAGGCTTTGTAAGGATGACAAGTATGTTGGGCTCTGAATGGGAACAACATCCAGGCAGTTTGTGTAGCTACTGCTATTTTGCTGATCTTACCTCCTTCTGTAAGTGTGTTTTTCATGAAAACACAGGGGGGGGGAAAGCAGAGAGTTAAAAGAAAAAAAAAAAAAGAAAAATAAGGAAATCCCTCAAACTCAGCCAACACTAAGGTAAAATACAACAGGCACCAGCAGGAGGATAGTGGCCACGCCCACCACGTCACCAGGGCATGCCTGGGCCATGCCCCACACAGCAGTGGTATTCTTCCCTCTCCCCAAAATAGAGGAAAATGAGTTAGAGGAGGGTACAGCAATAAGTTGCTACAATGCACAAATCTCAAACCCTTCTGCTGCTCCCAAACACCTTATTTCCACCAGGTGGCACTTGGCTATATGCTGTCTAGAATGCCTTGGAAAATATCCAAATAGCCAAACTTTTAAGAAAACATCAGGAAAAAATCTATTAGAAGATTTTACCTATTGTCTATATGTGTGGAAATAACCTTTTCTTTTGCTGACTTAAATGTGCTCACTTCCATGGCCAGGTGCTGCTCCAGGAGCTGGTTGGTAGCTCAGGATTCTGTCATGGGACCTGTGAGGGGGTGACCTGACCCATGGTACTCCATGTCTTACTTGAATGAATGATTCAACGTGATTAACAGCCTGGGAAAAACAAACAAAGAGAAAACAGGAGCAAAACAAAGATTAGTTCACCTTATAGTGCAGAGGACAATGTGCTGCCCCTGGGGCTGTGAGATGACAGGAAGGCAAAATGTCATTTTAATGTGGTTTTGGTCAGCAGGTGATGGTCACCAGCTCAGCTTATCTATGCTTAACACTTGAGCCCCATGGCTGTGCTATTTAAGAAAAGGGAGGGAAAACCAGTTCTTTGTTCATCTGGCACCAGCTATATAGGCAGTGTTGTCCAAGTGGCACCAAGCCAGGGCCTGAGAGGAAAGGGAAGGTGAAAACTGCTTTGTAAGTCTGTCACCTTCCCTTATGTTGGGTGCTGCCCCAAACTCAGTGGACTCCTTTAGGCAAGACTCTGTTGCTTCCTTTGGGGCTTTTGCTGCCTCTGGGTGCTATAGACTGAAATAGCAAAGTTCTATTCATACTTTGCAGGTTCACATCCACTTCATTGGTAAGAAAGTTGCCATGAGTAGGTGTGCAGTAAGAGGATCTGGTTACAGGTATTTCATGATGAGGAGTTCTTAACTATACCCCTTATCTAAGGGAAGAAAATATTTTGCCACCTTGCATTTAACATACTCGGTAGCATAATAACAAGTTGCCATAGTATGTTTCTTTTCTAGGACCTCTGATGTCCCAAGGTAGTTATTAATCTGCAGTTGGTTGTAGATAAGCATTCAAGTATCAGCTGTGAAGCAAAGCTGTTGGCTGTTGATTGCTTGTGCCTTTTGGGACACACAGGGCCCGCAACATGCAGACTCAGGTTTCAGAATAAGATGCCTGGATAATTTATGTGTGCAAAATCCAGGCTGACTGTGGAAATGTCATTAGAAAATGAGCTAGAGATTAAGTGCCAAGTGGTATTTTAGTATTGGTTCAGACCTACATATATGTGTGTGTGTCTTTGCACAAATATGTACGTGTGTGTATTCCTATAGGTGTATGTATTTATAAATACAGTTTTTTAGAGATGTCTTCGTAAGAGCGTTTCTAACTACATTGTGCATTTTAGTATTTTGGGCAATTTGCAAAGTTTATAGGCAGAGTCAGTCCAAAGGTGGTAGTAAAAACTGGGGATTTCCTACTCTGGTTCCTGTGGTTAGTTCGCTGCATGCTATCCTTATCTCCTGAAGAAATAAGTGTCAGTGCCTTACTGGGTCATTCTGTGAGTCTGAAAGTGACGCTTCACTTTCTGGGTAAGACTGGGTGGAAGTTCCTTGAACTGGAAAGCAGAGAGTCAGTCGGTCTTTGCAGCTGATTACATGCAGATCAGTTAACAATGGGCCTTGGCAATGGCACACCATCGCTTAAACCACACTTCCCAGTGCTGTGAAACATTGAAAAATGCAGCTGCTGATGCTGACAACGCATGTCATGTAACCTGTGACTTTCAGCAGGATTGAGAGAAGGCAGTGATCGCATGGGCGCACAGCAAGGGCAGCAGCAGAACTCCAAGCTCTCCTCTGCTGTTATCAGGCCAGCCCCAGCATGTCCCTGCTTCTTATCAGCTGGAGCAGAGCTGGGTTCTGACGTGCTGAGCCTCCATACAACCTGACATAGGGAGTTATAGGGGCTGGCTCCACTGCACCGTGTTTGCACATAAAGAGGGACACAAACAAGGCAGGGCAGATAGACACTGTGAAGAGAGGCAATGCTGGACCTCATAATCCTCAGCATCCATTTCTTCATCTGCATTCTCATCTCCATTGTCATCTGGCGTGGACCAAAGGTACAGTGTTGCTTTCAGTGACTCTGGATCCCCCTGCAGCCAGAAACCCCCCTACCCACGGTTCCCCTTTGGGCTCCATGTTTATTAGCACTTGTTTTAGCCTGATTTTTCTGAGGAAGTGAGGGTAGCATGGTTGTACTGGGAATTTGAAAGGAACTGGAACACAGTAGCTTATTGTAAGTAAACCTAATGGGAAAGCACGTTTTTGTCATAAAGCTGTTAAATAATCTTTTAGCAGAGGGAGAGCCTGTTCAATGTTTGAAATACGTAAGAGGAGGAAGGGAGAGGCAGGTACATACATAGGTAAATTTTATAGTATTTTACATTTACCATCTTTGTATTTGTTTGCATATGGTTTTTGAGGTGAGAAGGTGGTTATGGTGCAGAGTAAACGAATAGTGATTGAGAATTTATCTTGTCTCAGCCTCAGTTATCAAGTTGTCAACAGCTGGTTCTCCTTGTCCCAGTTCTGTTAATGAACACATGGACTGAACATTATCACCAAACTTCCGTGCTTTTCTTCATCTGCATGTTGATAGTCTTACACTGAAACTTCCCCTTTCACCTCATGCATCAGTGTTTTCTGTGTGATGTCCCCCGTACCCAGAGAAATCCAAATGTGAACTACTTTATAAGTGGCTTTTTCATTTGTGTGTGTGTTTTTATATTTTAAGGATGTGGATTTGCACAGCTCAAGCACAGAAACAGATGAAACAGGGCCAGGTGGTCTTATATGCATTGGCAAAGAAGAAAACATAAAGAAGTCTGGAAGAATAACAGCCAAAATCAATGGCAGAGAAATTGTTGTTTTCTATCACGACGGGAAATTTCATGCTCTGGACTCTCGTTGCTACCGTAAGATACTTCCACATATGATCTCAATGCTGCAACAATTAAGCAAAATATGTTTGCTACATAAATAATGATGATGTTTTGCCATGTTTCAGATGAAGGAGGCCCTTTGTGTCTTGGAGAAATAGAGGTATGTAAGCAAAATAAAAATAATGCAGCAGCCTAGAGTCATGTGAAAACACTAATGCATTTTTTCTAATACTTTTATCTGAGAGTAACATTGAAAAAATTGTTATATATGTGTAACAGCAGACAGCCAGACAGCCAAATCATCCAATGCATCTATTGTCTTAGATCACTTGCTGTCTTTTCTTCTTCCTACAGGATATCAATGGCCAAGCATGTATTGTTTGTCCTTGGCATAAGTTTAAAATTACCTTGGAAACAGGAGAAGGATTATATGAAGGAATAAACCCTTTGGAGCCATCACCAACACCACAGTGGAAATCAAAAGGAGTCAAACAAAGGATTCACAAGGTCACAATAGACAATGGAAACGTTTATGTGTGTCCTCCAGATTTGTCTGTGAGCTTTGACTCTGATTATTTTGCTGAGAAGTACAAAAATGGTGGTGAGTTAGCTATGCAAAAACAAAGCCCCTCAAAAGCAGCAGAGTAGGTCATGACCAGAAAGCAGAATCCTGGGGAGTGCACCCCAATGAAGAAGCATTATCATAAAATTAAAATGTACTGTGCCATGAAGACTATCTCCAGATTAAATTCTAGTGTTATGTTAAAGGATTGAAACCCATAGAAATGGATAAGAAGCCCTGCGTTGTCAAAAATGTGACTGATCTTGTGCTGAGGATTTTTTTTTTGTACTTGCATTTCAAAAAGACTTTTTTACAGCAGAGTGCCTCATAATATTTGAAATTTTAGAAGCCCTATTTTGCTAGAACTCTTTTACATTATAAGAGGGGGATATAGTATATTACGGCTTATAAAACTTATTACATAGTTAAAGGTCAATAGTCAGTTGTAAAGGTTATGTTTATATACTTAACAGTTTATACTTACAATGCCTTTAGTATAAATGACATGTAAATTTTTAACTTTTTATGTATTTGAGTGATATTTTGGTGTTTAGTAAGTGCCACAAATGAAAGTACAAAACTTGACCATATTTAGGTGAGCTTTTCTATGCTTATTTGTGCATTAATACTGTGAGTCTGGAGAGATATTTGTTTTCCTTCTCCTCATGGAATGACTCTTGTTAGGTCATCAAATAATGTGACAAGGATTTGCTACATATACTTTGTTCTTCCTGATTCTCTTGGTTAAAGTGGAAGCTGTTGTGTATGGTATGTGATATAGTGGCCATTGATTGCTTGTTTTTATTTATCATAAATACATTTTTTATACATTCATTTGAAAAAATGTGCTTTCTCTTTGGAGCCAAAAGTTGTGTTTCTCTGTGTGTGTTCGCTGTATAATATCACACCTGCTCTGAAAACTGAGCAGCATTGGATCACTGAGGCTGGAAAAGACCTCTGAGACCATCCAGTCCAACTGCTAACCCAGCACTGCCAAGCCCACCACTAAGACATGTCCCCAAGTGCCACATGTACACATCTTTTAAATACCTTTTGAATATATCCTCTTGTATGGCTGCAATTCTTCAGCATGGTTCGGGGTTTATTGTGATTTTTTGGCCTTTTTGCAAATTTCACTCAGAGCCAAGTTCAGTTTGAAATGCTTGTTTTTCCACAGGTTTCTCTTGACTGCTGTTTTTAATGTATGCCATGGATAACTAAGTCTGTGTCAACACTATCGTTCATACAAATTTATGTAAAAGTAGTGTGGCAGAGGGAGGTTTCAGAAGAAAATATCTGTGTCCCGTTGTTTACAATGAAAAAAGTAGAGTACAAAATCAATTTATTTTACCACTTCTAAATTGTAATAACCACCTTTGGTCACACTTCCTGATGCTGTTTTTGTGGTCAACAGGAAGAAGTGGCTTCTTGAGAGTGCTGTTGAGTTGACCTATTTCAGTTTTGTGTTTTATAAGAACTACAGCATGAAAATGTTTTCTTCCTCCTCCTCCCCCTCTCACTGAACACTCAGGCAGCAAGTGCCTGCCTTGTCAGATGAATCACATCTACAGAAAATGCTGTTGTACTGACCAGTTCTGTGTTTTGATGGGGTTTTTTTAATTACTATTTCTTTGTTTGCTTTTAAATGAATATGTAAATTCCTCTTGCAACCACAGGGTAGATGGAAGGAAGGTGGGACAGATGATACAGCTGTTACCCCAAGGGGCTTGAGAGGTGCCAAATGTGTTGGAGAATTGCTTCCCTTCACTCCCTCCTCAACCAACTACTTGCATTTGTGGTGAAACTAAACACACATACTGTGTCCAAGTGAAACATATGGATCATTAAAAGGAAAGTATTACAAAATCTTCAGATATACCTGCATTGACTGATGCGATTGCTGAGATATTGCTTTTATTGACTTTTTTTTAAGTAATGCATCGTAAAAATGAATTATTTAAATTAATAAAGATGCAGTTCAGTTTAGGAAACACGAAGTCCAAACAATATGCTATTGCCGGTATGACATTCAGAAGAATGCTAGTAACAAGAAGTTTTATTTAAAAGCTTCACAAACATGTTCATATTAGTGGAAGAGTGCTCAGGTTTTTGCAAAACTGGATTTACTGTCTAAAATTCAGCAAAGTGTTTAATCATATGCTTCCTGTTAATCATATGGACTAGGGGAAACTGCATGTCCAGGTGTTGTCCTTTATCTTCTGTACTTCTCAGGCATAATAACTATCTGCAAGGTTTTAAGGGGTTTTGCTTTTAAATTAACATGTTCTTATTCCCAAGAAGACTGCATTAAAAATCTAAATTAACACTAAAAGTTTGCCAGTTAGTTTGCCTTCTCCTCAATTTTCATCTTGATGATCACAGAAGGAACAGAGAGCAGCTGTGAACAAAGGAGGGAGGGCTGATGGGCTGCTAGTTTTTTATTTTAGTTCTTTTTTCCCCTCTCTTTTTCCTTCTTTTTTCTTTTTTCGTTTATTTTTGACAGCAAAGAACAAAGCCTGCAGCATGTTAAAAAGTCACTGTATAACAAAATGCACTATATTCTGAGCTTTATGCACCAAAATCAAAAATACTATACACATTTATTGTCCCAGAGTTGAACATTTTGAGTCTCTTGTCTTTCCAGCCCTTTCGAGGCTTCTATTTATAATATCTCATTAAGACATGGAAAACACGGAGATTATCCTGAACGGGAGCCAGTGAAGAGATTGGTCGTGAGGGATGGAAGAGAGTGTGGGGGGATCTCAGATGTGGTGGTAGAGCAGCCAAAGCCGGATGAGGAGTGAGGAGCCGGACAGGAGAGAAGAGGGGTTGCTGGTCCTCACAAGAGAAGGATACTTGAGAGGTGAAAACCAGGAAGGGCAGCAAAAAGCACTTTTGGGAGCAAGGAGACTGAAGCATAGTGCGGGACCGTCCGGGGAATGCCTGGAGGGCATGGCGGAAGGCTGGGAGTTGGCTGTTCGCAGTCAGAGACTAACACTGGAACAAGGAGGGAGACGAGGAGTTAAATTACGGCAGTGAGACTGAGGTGGCGTTTAAGGGACGACAACAGACAGAAGGAATGAGTAGCTGTGGGCAAGAGAACACTGAGTCACTGGATAATTGCCAATTCCTGGAGAGATGTGTCAATGAGAGTGATAAACCAAAGCATTCAGGAGTGGTTTTGTTGCTTTTGGGCGGAATCTAGTTTAATTTGACAAATGATGTTTTCCCGTCATTAATCGGCCAGGCAAAGAGAAGAGAAATATATTTTGTGCTCTGGAATGAAAACTTCCGTGATGATTCTGCAAGATATTCCAGCTCTATAAGCTGCTTTCACAAGCAGCTTGAACAGAGTAAGTTATGTTTATCTTTTCATGGAGTCATCTTTTCAAGAAAGACAGGTGAAAACTATGACTGTAGTAATCTGAAGTGCAGCATGAGCCTTGAACTGACATAGATTCACTGTAAACTTTGATTAGACAGTACTAACTGTAAGGCTGGATACTGTAGATTTTCCTTCTGCCTTATTCTGCAGTGTCTCCCTGACTGCACTCAGTGTTGCACATTAAATAAAGGACACCTTCAAAGTAAAACTTGCTGTTAAGTAGGGATTGAAAAGTTCATGAACGTATCCCCTTATGGAGCACATTCTTTGGAAAGAGTAGTCTTTGCAAGATAACAGACCACAGACAGAAAAATACCCACCCAGTAGGAAAACAATTTTAAAAGCAACCTTTCACTGTTGAAGCAGTTTTCAATAGCTTTGTGCTGTTCCTAATGTCATACTTAATATTGAAATTAAATCAGTTCTGAAATTTGCACCTCTGGCTTCTGAAATGATTAAGAGAAGTATCTCATATGGTTCCCTTGCTCATAGTACAAACGGATTGTGAGAGTCAGATTCCCATTACTCTATCCCCTTGGCTTGGCAGCTGCATTCCAAGGTTTCTGGGGGAAGCAGGAAATGGGGAATGGATATAATATCACAGAGAGGTACTTAAATGTCTGTGTGTGTGAGGGGAGGCTGCTCTTTGCTGGCAGAGCCATGGGACAGCTGCTTGCCTCAGCAGACCGGGCCACCGGGGTCTTCCACACCCTCTTTGCACCTGAGGCATCTGGGATCTGTGGTTCTCTGTCGGATCAGCAAATTCAGCCAGCATATGCTAAGGGATGCAGGACGAGTCTGTGAGGCTTAAAAGGGTGTGATAAGTTTGGTCAGTTCTTTGAACTCTATCCAGCAGACACTGGTTTTGATGTGGCATTTATTCATGCAAATCTACGGATTTTGTTAAGTGGATTTTTTTAATTGAATGAAGAATTAAGCAGTTTTCAGTGTCTGACATTTATAAATTATTGAACTAGAATAAAAGTGAAAGTGATTGTTTTGTCTGTAGGCACACAAACTGGAAAATTGGTGCAGATATCCTAATTAACACATTCATGACTCTTCCTCCATGAGGAGAGTTTCCTGACAAGCAGTGGTTGTGATGCTTGAATAGTGGGATTGTTCTCCTGAAACAGATGTTTCAGATGGTTTGTTGTACTACTACCAAAGTAGTTAGAAATATAAAGCTAATGAAGGAAAAACTACCCCAGAAATAATCATCCTACATGAAAAGAAAATGTGTGTTATCTTATTAAAACAACAACAACAAAAGTTATAATTAATTCAAGTCTTCAGATTACAATTAATTTTGGTTGGGTTTGTGATTGACTAAGGAGCCAGATAACACAGAGATTACAGATAAAGGTAATGCCTCTTTATTAACCCATCCACTGTAACAGAAAAACTAGAAAAGCTTTTACTCACACTGAAGTGAGGCTGTAGCATCTTGAGGCTTTTCTGGTTTTTTTTTTTTAGTGTATATATGTGAGTTGTTTAATAGGAGATTTCACCTCTGCTTGCAAATGTCCTGCCTTGATTTCAATTAATATCAAAGATTCACATTCAAGAAAAAACTATTTTTCACAGTGTCTGCTGAACACCCCCCCACCACCAAAAAAAAATTCGCATGTTTAATTGACACAGATTACTACAGGAAAAATGGAATGATTGTGTAGTTGCATTTTGGCCCAGGAAAGCACAACAGAGCAGTGAAGTGATGTCCTCCCCCTATATTCATTATATGGCCTTGAATGTTCCTAGCACCTGGAACACCTGGCTCCTGGCTCAGCAGCCCAGAGACGAGCACCATCCCCTGCATTTGAAGAGCTATAGAAGTTCAGGATCAGCAGCACCTCCCAGGAGGCTGTATCACCTTGCAGTGCTCATGGTATTTTTCATAAGACTCAGCACTGAAAGAATATCCAAAGCTCACAATCAGCCTGGAGGTGTAGGTGTTCTCAACAATTTTCATTATCGATTTGTTTGTGCTAAGCAGAACAAAGGGTTGATGTTAACTAAATTGATGTTCAAGATCCACACCTGTGTCAGGTTGTTATAGGTAAAATTGACCGAATTATTGAGTTGAAGTCGTTTTGAATAAAATTTGAAAGTATTAATAGGCAACTAAGCAAAGTCACAGCACTGGGCTCAGTAAGGAGAAACTTCACTTTTTCTCCCTGACTGGCAAAGATTTGGCAGCTTACAGTCCCAAGTTATAGTCTTCTTACTTCCTCTTTTCATCATGGGTCTTTTTCCATAATCGATTTCTTCCACAACATCTGCCTTGTGACTGGGGTCTTCTTTTCCTCTTCGTTAGATCGTATAGTGGTCTTGTGATGTTTTTAGATACCAAAATGGGATGAACAGTCTGGCTGCACATGTTTTTCGGACACGCAGGGTCCACGCTATCCACCCATCCCCGATAAATGTGGTTTTATATTTAAACCTTACACCTTTTATGGAAATCACAAGGTATATTACAAAATACATTTGAGAAAGTTCCCAAATAGTCTACAGTCTCACAGGATACATGAAGCAAAAATATTTCAATCCTATTTTTGCAATTCAGCCTTAGTTCCTCAAAAACAGCTAAGCGTTATAAATTTATTAAATAGCCACAAAGCTTTCTATGCCATAACAATACTCTTTAAGCTTTATTATTATTCCTTTTAATTGGTTTCGATGAGCAAATTTACTTCAGGTGTTCATTACAAAGTCACAATGAGGGGCAATGGCTTTAAAGTGAAAGAGGGCAGGTTTCGATTAGGCATTGGGAAGGAATTCTTTATTGTGAGGGTGGTGAGGCATTGGCACAAGTTGTCCAGAGAAGTTGTGGATGCCCCATGCCTGAAGTATTCAAGACCAGGTTTGGATGGAGCTTTGTGCAACGTGGTCTAGTGGTGACATCCTTGCCCATGACAGGGAGGCTGAAACAAAGTGATATTTAAGATCCCTTCCAATCCAAACCACTCTGTGATTTTGTGATTTCATTACTTTATGTGATGTAGTACTCCTGGATATTTTTTCAGTTATTTTTTAATAGCTGATAACTGGTTAAATTTTAACTATAGAGACAAAACATAATGACATTTAAGAATGTGCTACTTCTGTGTTGATCTCTTATCCCAATGGGCTTTGCTTTAATAATTCGGACAAGCCAAGTTTTATCAGTAATGTTCTGCTCATTTCATGGACATCTTTTACCAAGTTTTTCTTTGCTGTCCAGAATGGAACTATCCAAGACCATTCATAGCAGTAAAATACAGTATATCACTAATATTGCCTGATCAAGCCTGCATTTTCAAATTTTATCAGGCAGTTCCCTGGTGACTAATGTAACCAGTGCTTCATAGCTGTGAAACTGAAGAAGAAATAAACATTTTAAATGTTCCCTAGTTTTGGTATAGGTTAGTATTTGTCTATTAAAGAAAAAGTGAAAATGCTGCAAATGAAACAAACAAAAAAAATATACTAAATGTGGTTTTGGCATTTACCCAAACACTCATATCTTCCCAGTGCAAAATGGAAACAAGAAGCAACCCACAAGTTCCCTCAGGCTAAAGAAAATAAATTAGATTTCTTGTCTTTTTAAGTTCAAACAGGACAAAAAGAGCACTGTTGTAAATCCCTTCCTGAGATGTCAGATAAGCGATGGAGCTCATAGTGGCTGCCCCTTGCTCAGGGCAGCAGTTTTGCTCTCTAACATTGGTGACCGTTACTGAAGCAGTGACACATTTACCTTCTTCTTACCTGTGTGGGGCAGTTTTGTCAGAATACTCCCAAACCCTCCCTGTTCAGTCTTAGGACAAACCACATTGCCCATCAGAGACGGGTGGGGAGGAGGGGGAAGGACTGTCTTTTGTTGCTGCCACGCCCTTCTAAGTCCTTTCTGTGGGACTTGGCTGCATGTGGAAAAAGAACACGAGTTTATTTACAGAATTGTTCCAGGTGAAATAAAAAGTGCAACTTCACACTGGCAAACTTGTTCAGCATTAAACAGGCTTCTGTAACATCCTCTCTATGCCTCAGGAGCAACATAAGCATTAGTAAAGAATGAATACTTCTAACAAAATCGTTGTCAAGGTCTTTCATCTTCAAGTTTCCCTGCAGGCTGGGAAATGGAACAATGGAGGGTGAGGCGCTCAACAGCCAGCAGACTTCAGGTCTTTATTTCAAAGGGGAGGAACTGAGTTTCCAAAACAAGGCGCCCTGACTCTATACAAGTCTAGCTGACTGCAGCTGTGTCCTGTCCTGATGAGCATGGGGCATGCATGATGCGGAGACGGGATGTCAGCAGAACACTTGAGGTTTAAGAGGAGCTATGGTATGTCGTTTTGCACATAAATGCATATTACACAAACTATCTCTGCAAATAAAGCTCTAACTGCCAGGTTGTGGCACTTCATCAGTCACGAATGAGGTAACTCTGCGATCATGTCTTCACTGAGATGACCATCCTTTCCAGTCTAATAATTCAGGTTCCAACAAACAGAAGCCTTACAATTTAGTGGTATTGTAGCACCTAAAAAATCCGTGGAGAAACACAGCTGCTGCCTCCCCCCTGCCTTGTGCCCGTTTTGAGGGAACCATGGGCAATTTCTGCTTTATTGACCCTGAATTCCTCTGACAGGCTGAGAAGTTGCCTGTGGCCAATCTCCTCTTTCTCAAGTGGCTCCTGACCCTTCTCCAGCACATTGGCCACAATGCAGTCACCAGCACCTGCTACCTGCCACCAGACCAGCAGGAGGGAGGTCTCCTGTTGGAGGCCATGATGGAGCTAATGGAGTTTGTAATGCTGCCTGGAGCAGCAAGCTGTGGCTTTCCTGGCCCACCAGAGCTTGAGTACTCAGAAGTCCCTGGCAGCCCCCTCTCTCCAAGAACTGCCTGGAAGACCAGCCCCACACTACACCCTTCTGCTTCAGGGGGCTGCTTCACACCTCTTCAGTCACCTGGGTTGAGACCAAGGCTTTGATATGTGCAGGTGAAGGTGCTGGTGGAGTTCATGGTTGAAAACTGTGTTGATATCTTAGGGGAGGAGATGGCTGGCCTCTCCTGTCCATCAGCCCAAGCAACCCCTGTCCCCAGTGACAGGCTTAAGGAAGAACCAGAGGGTTGTCACAGCCTGAGGCTTGGGATATCAGAAAACTCAAAGTCAAGAAGACAACTGGTGAAGGGCTTTGGGTGGGTTTTGCTTCAAGTGTTCTTGGCTTCTAAGAAGTTGCTTTGCTGCATGTTTGTACATTTTAGAAGTGCATTTGGAACAGCAAAGTGGCCCTGGAGGCAGAGCAGACAGGGGACTATCAGGTAAAAACCTGTCTGGATAAATTCCTCTTTGCCAGACATCTTTAAAGAAGATGGGGGGGACACAGTGGCAGAGTCCAAAAGTCAGGTGTCTGTCAGCTTCAAAAACTCTGGGCCAATGTGTCCCAGGGACGGGTGCACTTTCTGCTCTGCCCACTGCTTGCAGCCCATCTCCTGATTATGGGTCCATCCTACTCAGAAAATGACACATTGTAACCCAAAATGGCATGCTTGTTTCCCAAGTGTATTAGGCATATGTTGAATTCAACTCCAAAATAGCCTAGAAAAACAGACGGGAGTAGCTACCATCTTCAGAGGGCTTTTCCTCAGCTCCTACTTTATCATGGCTTCATCCAGTCTGTTTTGGGGTGGGTGGACTGTGCAAGATGTGGATGATGCAAGCCAGTGTCTTCTCTGCAGAGCTAAGGTGGTGATGATTTGGTAATTGGTCACTTACTAATCCAGGCTATCTCTTGCCACCTTTTAACTCCAAACTGTCTTGTTTAGGTGCCTTCAGCTTTGCCTCCAGCCTCACCCCAGTGTGTGGCAGAGTCCCTGGTACATGTGAACAGCAGATGTGATTTGTGGAATAAAGACTCTACATGTGATAGGGCTATAGAGAGGTATGTTTATTCTGGGTCTGGCTGTACGTGGGATAGCTCCTCCAAAAACATGCTCACCTGGTCGAGCTAACAGCTTGTTTATATGCAAGTAAGTTATACATTTTCATTATTTCTTTATGCATAAATATTATTTTCTTAGAAAAGGCAGGGTTATTATAATGAGTTCTAAGAACTGATTTCCATCTTCTCCGCCCCCATGCACCTCCGTCTTGCACCTGCACCTTTCCTCCTGGTAATTAGGGGTCAGGATCTCTGGTGGTCTTTGGGGATGAAGTTTGTAGTCTTCCTCGGGTGAACTTTTCACCTTTGGCTCAAAACTGCCCCAAACCAGATCTGTTGGCAACTATAACCAGTCTAATTGGCGAATTTCTCTAATTATCCTGTTCTTTTGACATATCTTCTAATTTATCTCTGTTTCATATGGTGTCCAGTCTATTTTAGTTAGTACAAGAAATCCCTAAGGCCCCTTAGTATAGAAGCTTCAAGGACACATCTGTACCTTGTGATTTTTGCCATATTCTAAGCTACTTTATATAAAGTGATTTTTATAATAACTATTAAGCAAATTCTATAATAGACATTACCAATCAATAAGGATAAGTCCCTCCAATCAGGTGAGCCTTTCAGAGGAAGGGAGGTAAAAATGAGCCTTGTTAGCTTAAAAATGAGAACTGACTCCAGTGGGTACCCGGGCCTGGTGCTCACAAATGTGGGTGAGCTTATCAAAGAAGTTGAGAGTGGAGGGAACCTGGGCTGTAGTGACCTGATCTCAGGAACATGAGACTGACAAGGGTCCAGGTCAGGACTGTGAACTTCAGCAGAACGAGCTTTCAGGTGTTTGAAGAATTGGTGGATGAGATCCCTTGGGATCTATCCTTTATCTTAGAGCACAAGGGCTCTCCATTCCAGTGTGTAAGGAATCAAGCAAAGCAAGCAGGCAACCATCGAGGATCAGTGGGGAGTAAACTGAGGAATAAAAGGAAATGCACAGCAAGAGGCAGCAGGGCCTTGTGGCCTGGGGACAGTGCAGAGATACTCTTTGGATGTTTAGGGAGGGGATCAAAAAAGCCAAGGCACAGATGCAACAGGACTTGGCAAGGGATGTGAAGAATAACAAGAAGGGATTCTTTAAGGAAGGACACCAGTCAGAAAACAAAGGCCAAGGAGAGTGCACCCCCTGATATACAAGAAGGGAGAACTGGTACAAACAGATATGGAGAAGGCTGAGGTACTCACGAAATTCTTTGCCTCAGACTTCACTGGCCAGCAGGCTTCTGATAACTCTTGAGTCCCTGAGGCTCCAGGTGCGAGTTGGAGGACCAAAGTCCCTCTAATTTGATTGTTTCTGAACAGACCATCTTTCATGCTGACCAGTCTGGTTTTTGGGTTGCATTTTTCTAGCAATTGCAATGCTATTAATAAAGTAAGAGATGCTAAACCTAGTTACTACAAAATATGTAATGCTAATCATACTTTTATTTACCTCAATTTAGAAAAAATAAAGTGCAAAACCACGTTATTTATTCATGGATTAAATCAACATTTTATTTTTAATTTGGAGAGCTGATATTCAGAAATGTCAGCTTCTAACTGAATACTATTCATATGAAAATTTATCAGATCTATCCTGGTCCTTCTCAGTGGTTTCAGAAGTAACATATTTAGTGCAGATCTGAAAATAAATTTTTAAAAATATAATAAAATAATAATTAAAAAACCCTGACAAGCAAAAATTCAAAGATCAATTGTGAAAATAAAAAAATTACAGACTGCTATGAATTTCCATCTCTATCCTCTTCAGTGGGAGCAATTGACAGCTTGAATTCTTGCAGAACCAGTGCTTAGAGTTGTATTTTCCACATCATCTATCCATCAGACTGTAGTAGTAAATTTTGACTAAAGTGAACTGAGGGTGGAAAATCCTCAAAGGCACAAAATTCCTCATAGCTTTGTAAAAATAGGCAGTTCACTAGAAAGACCTTAACTAACTTCTTCGGAGATGACAGTCAAAACAAGAATCCTTCTGTGACCATATGTTATATACCCAGGTTCTGAGTCAAGGAAACAGTCATTCACTGGCTCCTGTCCCCAAACATGACCCATTTATAAGGACAGTTTCATTTATGCCCTTTTATCACATGCCATTTCCCACATCATATACAGAATTACCATCCAGCAAAGGCTCCTATGTGGCCAAACACCTCTGGAGAAAGGGCTGCTCTTCCAGAATAAGCAGTATGAGTGTGGAAT
Organism: Pithys albifrons albifrons; assembly: GCF_047495875.1. Classification (NCBI taxonomy): domain Eukaryota; kingdom Metazoa; phylum Chordata; class Aves; order Passeriformes; family Thamnophilidae; genus Pithys; species Pithys albifrons. Next base: position 61,666,100 of record NC_092497.1, on the reverse strand, counting down.
AATGCAAGGGGCTACAAGGCTAAAATTAAGTGATTTTTCTGTTACAGTGAAAGCACTAAGGACAACATTCAATTCTGTGAAAAACATTCAATTACCTAACTGTCTTGGTTTGAGATAAGCAACTGCCAACCCCCCCAAGCACAGAGAGAACACACACAGCTCTTGCTGCTTTCTTGCTACCTTGATACTGGCCTTTGTAGTTGGAGACATGCAGACAGCAGAGAAGGCTGAGAACTAGAAAATGGCAGTGAAATCATAACAGAAAGGAAAACAATAGAAATCAGAAAAATCAGGAAAATAAAGGGGAATAAAAGAAACAAACAGATGATTGAAAGTCTAGCTGTGAACTAGATTTGTGGATTTTTCTAACCAAAACAATTTTTTTAAATATGACATGGCCATCCAATGGCCACTTGGCAGATGTTTAACAAATGTCTAAAGAAAGCTAATTAACAATGTGCTCTGTCTTTTAATTCTGTAACAGTGCAGTTGTCTGAAAAAAGAGTTTGAAGGTAACTTGAAACAGGAAACTTACTCCTGATAAAGTTCTTTTTATGACTCACTGAGACCTTACAACTTTGATAGGTGAATAATTGGGTTTGTTATTTGTATATTTAGGTATCATCTTTGTTCTTTAATTTTCTTTTCTTAAAATGGACTTTAACTCACATGTTTCACTGACATCATTTTCATCAATAACTCACATGTTTCACTGACATCATGAATGCTATCTGCATTCCTGTTACATGTTTTTACTAAGAAAAAGCAGAAACATGCTTTTAATAAGAAAAACTGGAAACTTACACATTACTGAACAGAAGTGTGGGCAGGCAAAGGGCAGAGCTTCTGTGGGAGCACACTGAATAGTTTGAGGCACTTTGCTCTCTAGAATTCACATGGTGGGTCACTGAGTCTTTAAGTGCTTATCCAGAGGATCATAAAGTGGATTAAAATAGCCCAGAACTTTAATCTTTCCCTGCCCCCAAATATCAGCCGCATCTCTGTCCAGGGTGGTCCTGGACAGAGGACCCTGTGGAAGAGGAGACCCAGGCAGCAGAGACTGTGGAGGGGTTTGATCAGGGTATGTCATCAGGCTTACCCAGAAGAGACCCTTGCTCCCTCTCTGATGGGGAGCTCCTGCCACTTCCCCATGGCCTGTGGTGATTGCTCCACGCCCACTTCTCCCTGCAGCTCAGCCTCAGCCCAAGGCCAAGTTGACAAGTCTTGGCAAGGGAAACCAGTGCAGGCTGGGGTGAGAGTGATGCTTTGCTGCATGACATGGTGGTTCAAGTCCACCTTGTGGCAATGGATTCTATTTCTAAAAGAGCAGAAACAACATATAAACTACTTTTTTTTGATCCTTTGACCTGCATTCTAATGCAATTAATAGCACTTGTTAAATTATGACATGAGAAAGAAGCTCTGCATCTACTGTTGGGGATTCCCACCAGTTGTGAGTGGGGTTTCTTCTGCAGCACATAGTGCTTTCAACGTTTCACTTCTGTATGGGGTGAAGGGCTCAAAGTTTGGGGCAGGTAGGCACGAGATGGGTCCCCTCATGATACAGGACTTTGTTCCCTTCACTGCAGAAGGCAGTGACTATGTGGGACATCTAGAATTGAATCTGGTAATCCATGTCTCACCCTCAGCAGCTTTCCATAGCTAGTTGCTTGCACAGCTCTGTTCTACCACAAACTTGATCTAGTTTAAATTTGAAAAGTGACAGTTTTCTTTCTCATTCTCGTCCCTAAAGATCATTTCCCACCCCTTCATCATTTTGTTTCAATATTGTGCTGATATTACTTGATCTGTTACACTCAGACTAGAAAAAACAAGTAGTTAAAGTAGATTTCAATAAATGGCCAGGAGCAGATAACATATTTGAGAACATTCATCAGAAATGGTTACAAGAAAACAGAATTGCACGTGGGGTCTGTGTATTATTGGAGGTGCCAGTATTTTGAAAAACTGCTTTAGCAGGCCCTGGGGAATGCCAAAGCAGTGGGACTAGGCACCATTCCTGGTGAGATGACAGTGTGTGACAGAGAATGACATCAAGGGTGTGGATAAACACAGTGGTTGGAAGGTGTTGGAGAGGCTCCAGTGAAGTTCCACATCACTGGCTTTTGGAGGAAGGGCGGTAAGTATGCCAATAAGGGGGGTCCTGTGGGCATAATAATCCTCTTGCATTTTCAAAAAGCCTTTGAGAGGCTTTTTGCAAAGCTTATTAAACTTTGTAAAGAAAATCAGTTGCCACAAGTTTGGATGAGAGGTTGGTGGTTTTGGAGTTGAAAGCTGGTGTAAGAAGAGGAAGTGAAGGACAAGGCTTAGTGGTCACTCTCTAAGAGGGAGATTTGTGCATTCATGGGATAATTCAGGTCAGACGGGACCTCTGAATGTCATCTAACCCAGCCTCCACTCCAAGCATGTTTAATGGGCTCAGGTTGTGCAAGAAATTCTTCAGTCCTTGAATACCTCCAAAAATAGCCATTCCACAACTTGATACAAAAGCCTTGGAATTTGTGCTGTTTTTTCTTGATGCCTTCAACTGTAACCTCTAGAAGGCATCGAACAGTGAAACCCATTGTGTTGGAGGGACAGCAGACTTCATCTGGGAGTGACAGTGCCATCACTGAAATAGGCTTCCATATACAGGGAGCATTGAACTTGGTGTCCTTAATGTCCTTTCCAACCTATTCTGTGATTCATGTAGGGAAATTAAAAAAAAAAAAGTGTCTCCAAGTGCTTCCTATGCAATTTTTCTGGTGTGGTTATGCTGAAAACTGCTAGTGGTCCTTAACACCATCCCTCCTTTCATTCCTTGCTTTCCCACACACAGACAGCTTTTGTTGATAGGGCTGTGGCAGATGGCTACAACAATGAAAAACCTTTTTTGTTTGTGCTTTGTCCGGGCAGGGGGTCTTGGCCGGTAGATCCTGAAGCAGCTGTGTCTAGTCTGGATAAGCATCAACAAAGCCAAGGCTGTCTCAGGTTATTTTTGGCCATATTAGGAGGAAACGGCTCTGTACAGTAAAGTGCTTTTTTTTTTGTTATTTAGAATTATCTTCTGTCTTTGGAGGAAAAAAAACCCCAAACCTGGAAATTTATCTCTCCTGGAACAACATGGTTTCTCATGCACCTAAAGCTGAAACCATCAACGCAGCACCTTTGTGTAATGGGCACTCAGATAATGAGAAGGCCTGGCAACAACTTTAATTTCAAGTGCATTAAATCTCCTCAATGTCCTAAAAATATAGGCTAGATAGTTCTGTATGAATCCATTCAAGGAAGGCTGCATCTTCTACAAGGGAAAATTCCTCCTTCTTGATTTGCCTGCAATTAGGTCCCTGCACTGGATAATATCATTCCCCTTTGTTATCAAGGACTGCATATTTGGTTTCAGTGCTTTATCTGAGGTACTCACTGGAAAGCTACAACAGAAACATTTGAAAAAAAAACCCAATAATGTTACAGTGCAAACTGCACAAGAGTGAACATGTGATTGTTTCCTGAACCCTGTCAAAGACTCCCTTTTCTGCAGTTGTTTGTCAGTGGCAATGGCAAATGCCTGCTGCCTGAAATGTTTGCTGATCACAGGGTATTCAACTTCCAGATTGCCAAACAGGGAATAGTCAAGAAATCCTCTGTAATCCTCTCAGTTAAACAATCTTTTACAGCTTTCCCTTCCAGTGCCCATGTAACTTGCTCAATGTATCTGGGGTAGGGGTGCCAAGCAACTTCTCTGTGATATTTATTATTCTGCCAAATTGAACTCATTTCCTTTCCTGTTTTGTTTGTTTATATGAAATGTATTACACAGTCCCTCAGCAGTGCAGGCAAAAACTGGGTTATGGACCTACATTCACAGGAGAACAGACAGCATTCTCATCTAATTTTAATGCTTGCTTTTTAAATGTCATTTTCAATTTTCTGATTGCTGGAGCATTATTATAACAGTTCAGTATTTTAGTCTGTATGCTCTAAGTGCTGTTCACCAGCTAAGATGACTGCCACATCCACCACCTTCTTACTTTGCCAGAACTGATAGTTCTGTCAGTGCCAAGTAGTTTCCCAGGTGGTTAAAGGAAGGTGTGAGAGAAAAATAAGTGTTTTCTGCAACTCCACCATCTCAGTTGTTACCCCTGCCCTTGGCACCCTTAGGCAGGACCAGGTCAGCAGCAATGACTAAGCTATGTTAATTGGAGTTCTGGGTTAATTAGGTCATGTCTCATTAGGACTGCCTTATTTACCAGCCCAGTTTTTCTTATGGGTACATGTAATTAAAGACAAATTATATATGTGTCTGTGCATACATATTTGTGTATGCATATGCACATAGACATTTATTTATTTATTTTATTTAGCTATACTAGGTTGTGCTCAGTAGTGTTGAAAGAACTTCTGCCGAAGGTTTCCTCATTTTCAACAGACAGACTGCTACAAGTTCAAATGTAATGATTCCAAAGAATCCTTAGTGACCTTTAAAAAGTACACAGATAGACATGGTTGCAAAATTTTGAGTGCTCTGAGTGTGTTGACTTACAAAGTTAACATCATACACCTATTGTTTGAACACCACTGAGGTTTTGGATGTGGAGGATGATACATCACAGTAGGAGGAGTCAGAGGATCATCCGTGGAAAAAAATCAGTCATTCCCTTTGATTGCCTACTTTTTTTAAACTCACCTCAGAAACTTGGATTTAAACTTTACGGTGGGGGAAAGAAAAACAAAACATAAGCTCCACCTGCCACTTGTCTTAGTTTTCTAGGCAAATATCGAAAAGCAGAAGTTGGAATGGAATAAAATGTGTGAAAACAAAAATTATTGTTTTGTTTTATGGTTTGTTTTGGGTTTTTTTCAGTAGGCCCTGTAGAATTTGTAATAAAAAGACAAGTACTTCATTAGCATTCATTAGCAAGTATTAATACTTAAGATTTTTTTAAATGGCCCTACCCATCAATACTATATTGGTATAAAAACTTTAACAGTGACATTAAATGGCGTCTCCTACATTTGCCAATAGTGTAATAGTGCTTCTCTCAAAGTATGGACTGTTGCAGGCAAAGCTCTATTAATTTGTTGTAGTTTGGGATTATTATGTAAATTCTCTCCCCTGCCACTTAACTGCCCAGGCCAGCGGTTAACAAAAGAGGCAGTTAACTGTGATCGCTGGGGTGGGGGCAGGTTTGTCTCTTTTGGTTTTTTTTTTTGGATATTCTGCTCAGTCTTGGCTCGGCGGAAGGGGGGAGTGGGGACTCCAAGGAGGCAGGCTGCCCTGCTGGTTACTGCTGGGGTTTTTCCCTGGCTGTCTTGCCGCTGCCTACTTCGGACCACCTTTTCCTGCCGTGCTGCTGCCTGCCTTGGATTTGCTGCTTCTTGGACGGGGAACACAGGGGGAAGAGACTGAGTCCATCTGAAAGCCCACTGCTCGTCTGTTTCGCTGGAGAGGGACTGAAACTCACTCTGCAGCCAGCCGAGTTGTGACAAGGACACTTAAGTATAACCTTTTCTCCCGGAGGAAAACCTGCTGGGTTTTGTTGTTTTTTTTTTTTCTCTTATGGTGTTGGGGAAGTGGGTTGCACTAGTCTGTTTACATATATATATATATATAGCAGTTATCCTTCTTGTATTAAAATTCCTTTTCTTAAATTTGATAAAGAGTGGTGTGATTGTTGTGGAGGGGGCCCCTCCCCTGCTTGTGGGTAAAACATTTTGGTTTTTCCCCTCAAACCGAGACATTTCTTGGCGCCCAACGTGGGGCTTGTAAACAAAGAAGGATAACTGCTATTTTGTGGCACCATGTGGGTCTTGAGCTTAGGGTTCATCAGGACCATCCTGTATAATATATTGGCTTTTTGTTGGTACAAATTCATGCCAAAAGGAGCGGCAGGTTTAAGTCTTATCAACAAATCAATGAGCAAAACTCAAATAGCCGCAATTATTATTGAGTTCTTACTCTGGATTTATGGTGCCATGAATTCGATGCCTTTGGATGTCATGTGGGTGGTGCTCTCCAGGCTGTTTTCCTGCCGCAACCTAAGCTGCTACCTCTGGGGATTCAGTGATAATAGTACGGACCCTTGGGAAGGAACAAAGGGGAATCTCTTCTCCCAACCCTTTGTCCATTCCCCATTCAAGTCTGCTACAACAGCTTTTGAGATGTTTAAATTCTCCCTGGATGCCAGAGATATCTTGCTCTTTATGGTTTTTCTGCAGGGTTGTATCCCTGCAGCTTACAGAATGTTTGAAGGTAGGGCCAGGGTTTTTCCAGAATGCATTCAGAAACCTAGCCCAGTGAAGGGGGAAAAGCGAGAGAATAAAACCCCTGATGCCACAGTGAAGGGAGAAAAGGATGAGGCTAAACCAGGAGGACAGGCCAAGCCTATGGAAGTTGCCCCTATTCAGAAAAGGAAATATAAGACCAAATTAGACCATCCAGCAGACGATGAGGGGGCTGCTGCACCTCCACAGCAAGCAGACCCAGAGCCTGAGATCATCACTGAGTCATTGTCATTTGATAATCTCCGTAGTTTGCGGAAAGACATTGCTCGACACCCGGGTGAGCCCATCCTGACTTGGTTGATCCGAGTTTGGGACCTTATGGGTGAAACCTTACAACTGGATGGTGCTGAAGCCAGGTTTTTTGGGGGCTCTGGCCCAGGACGTGGCTATTGAACAGGTGTTCGTGAGGGAATCAAAGCCCCTTTCACTCTGGGCACGACTTCTAACGAGTATAAGAGAGAAGTTTGTTTATAGAGAAATCCTGCAGGAACATCATATTAGGAAGACTTGGAAGACGATAGAAGAAGGAATTTTACGTCTGAGGGAGATGGCAATGATGGACGTGCTTTTTGGAAGAGGTGGGCAAGCCAATAATGACCCTGACAAGGTCAGATGCACACCACATATGTGGTGGGACCTTTCACGCTCGGGGCCAGCTGAATACACCGATTTCCTGGCATCCATGTATAGGGAAGAGAACCATGAAACAGTGGGCGCAGTAGCAAATAAGCTCCGGATATATGAAAGCATGACCCACAGCCCAATGCAGGCCCGTATTTCTGCTGTAGAGACATTGGTTGAGAGTCTCAAGACGCTGCCTGCAGAGGTAAAAGCGATCAGAGAGGAAATTAGGGAAAGTCTCCAAGTGGCACCAGTGCGAATGAGAACCTCTGAAGTCAGAGCCAGACGCCCCCCAGCCAGAGGAAGTGGACAGACCTCACGAACTGAGATGTGGTACTTCCTGGCCAAACATGGAGAAGACATGGGACGGTGGGATGGGAAACCCACCCGTGCCCTTGCAGCCCGAGTACAAGAACTGAAGGAGAATGGAAGAAGGTCAGTGAGAGTAAGTGCAGTCCCAGTTTCCCACGGGCAAGAATCTGACCCACAGGAGGGCACCTCCCAGGTGTACTCATCGAGAAAAGGTTCTGACCGCTATGACCAGGATCAGTGTTAGAGGGGCCCTGCCTCTAGCCAGGTAGAGGCACGGGACAACCGTGTCTATTGGACTGTGTGGATTCGATGGCCTGGTACATCAGACCCACAAAAGTATAAGGCTTTGGTTGATACTGGCGCTCAATGCACATTAATGCCATCAGGACATGTGGGCTCAGAAACTATTTCTATTTCTGGGGTGACAGGGGGATCTCAAGAGTTGACTGTGCTAGAAGCTGAAGTGAGCTTGACAGGGAGAGATTGGCAGAAACACCCCATTGTGACTGGTCCAGCCGCCCCATGTATCCTGGGCATTGACTACCTCAGGAATGGATATTTTAAGGACCCAAAGGGGCATAGATGGGCTTTTGGAATAGCCACTGTACAGACAGAAGGGATTGAACAATTGAACTCATTGCCAGGTCTCTCAGAAAGTCCTTCTGCTGTTGGACTGTTGAAAGTTGAGGAACAGCAAGTGCCAATTGCCACCACGACAGTGCACCGTCGGCAATACCGAACGAACCGTGATGCTGTGATCCCCATCCATAAGATGATCCGTGAACTGGAGAGCCAAGGGGTGGTCAGCAAAACCCACTCACCCTTCAACAGCCCCATCTGGCCTGTGCATAAGTCTGATGGAGAATGGAGATTGACTGTGGACTATCGTGGCTTGAATGAAGTTACCCCACCGCTGAGTGCCGCTGTGCCGGACATGCTGGAGCTCCAGTATGAACTGGAGTCCAGGGCAGCAAAGTGGTATGCCACTATTGACATTGCTAATGCGTTCTTCTCCATTCCTCTGGCACCAGAGTGCAGGCCACAGTTTGCTTTTACCTGGAGGGGCGTGCAGTACACCTGGAACCGACTACCCCAGGGGTGGAAACACAGTCCCACCATCTGTCATGGACTGATCCAGACTGCACTGGAGAAGGGTGAGGCTCCAGAACACCTGCAATACATTGATGACATCATTGTGTGGGGGGACACAGCAGAAGAGGTTTTTCAGAAAGGAGAGAAAATCATCCAGATCCTTTTGGGAGCTGGCTTTGCCATCAAACGGAGTAAGGTTAAGGGACCAGCCCAAGAGATCCAGTTCCTGGGAGTGAAGTGGCAGGATGGACGCCGTCAGATTCCAACAGAAGTCATCAATAAGATCACAGCAATGTCTCCACCCACCAGCAAAAAGGAAACACAAGCCTTCCTGGGTGCCATAGGGTTCTGGAGGATGCATATCCCAGCATACAGTCAGATCGTAAGCCCTCTCTACTTGGTAACCCGTAAGAAGAATGATTTCCACTGGGGCCCTGAGCAGCAACAAGCCTTTGACCAGATTAAGCATGAGATTGCTCAGGCTGTAGCCCTTGGACCAGTCAGGACAGGACCAGACATACAGAACATGCTCTACTCCGCTGCCGGGAATAATGGCCTGTCTTGGAGCCTTTGGCAGAAGGTGCCTGGTGAGACTCGAGGCCGACCACTTGGATTCTGGAGCCGAGGCTACAGAGGATCTGAAGCCAACTATACCCCCACAGAGAAAGAGATCCTAGCCGCCTATGAAGGAGTTCAAGCCGCCTCAGAGGTGATTGGCACAGAAGCACAGCTGTTTCTGGCACCTCGACTACCAGTGCTGAAGTGGATGTTGTCAGGACAGGCTGCCTCTACACATCACGCCACTGATGCTACCTGGAGCAAGTGGATTGCCCTGATTACGCAGCGCGCCCGTATAGGAAAATCAAATCGCCCTGGGATCCTGGAAATCATCACAAACTGGCCTGAAGGTGAAAATTTTGGTCTAGCAGATGAAGAGGAAGAGCGGGTGACACGTGCGGAAGAAGCTCCACCATACAATCAATTGCCAAAAGAGGAAATACGCTACGCCCTCTTCACCGATGGCTCCTGTCGCATTGTAGGGACTAATCGCAAATGGAAAGCAGCTGCATGGAGTCCCACACGACAAGTTGCAGAAGCTACTGAAGGAGAAGGTGGGTCGAGTCAGTTTGCAGAGCTTAAAGCCGTGCAGTTGGCCCTGGACATTGCTGAACGAGAGAAATGGCCAAAGCTTTACCTCTACACCGACTCATGGATGGTGGCCAATGCTCTCTGGGGATGGTTAGACCGATGGAAGAAAACCAATTGGAAACGCAGAGGGAAACCCATCTGGGCTGCCGATATATGGCAAGATATTGCCACCCGAGTAGAGAAGCTGATTGTGAGAGTCCGCCACGTAGACGCACACGTGCCCAAAAATCGGGCCAATGAGGAACATCTCAACAACCAACAGGCAGACCGAGCTGCGCAAGTGAAAGTATCACAGACAGATCTGGACTGGCAGCACAAGGGAGAGCTGTTCTTGGCTCGATGGGCCCACGATGCCTCGGGCCATCAGGGCAGAGATGCCACTTATAAATGGGCACGAGACCGAGGGGTGGATTTAACCATGGACATTATCTCTCAGGTTATCCACGACTGCGAGACATGTGCTGCCATTAAGCAGGCTAAGAGAGTGAAGCCCCTGTGGTATGGTGGGCGCTGGGATAAGTATAAGTACGGGGAGGCCTGGCAGGTTGACTACATCACACTGCCACAGACCCGCCAAGGCAAGCGCTATGTGCTCACCATGGTGGAAGCAACCACAGGGTGGCTGGAGACACACCCAGTGCCTCACGCCACTGCTCGGAACACCATCCTAGGCCTGGAAAAACAAGTGCTGTGGCGACATGGCACCCCAGAACGAATTGAGTCAGATAATGGAACTCATTTCAAAAACAGCTTAGTTGCTACCTGGGCGAGAGAACATGGCATTGAGTGGGTGTATCATATCCCCTACCATGCACCAGCTGCCGGGAAAGTTGAGCGGTGTAATGGACTGTTGAAAACCACTTTGAAGGCGTTGGGTGGAGGGACTTTCAAACACTGGGATCAACACTTAGCAAAGGCTACATGGCTAGTCAACACTAGAGGCTCTGTCAATCGAGCCGGCCCTGCCCAATCAGAACCCCTTCACACTGTAGATGGAGACAAAGTCCCTGTAATACACCTGAGAGGTATGCTAGGGAAAACAGTCTGGATCAACCCTGCCTCAGGCAAAGGCAAACCCATTCGTGGGGTTGTCTTTGCTCAAGGATCTGGTTCCACCTGGTGGGTGATGCAGGAAGATGGAGAGACACGATGTATACCTCAAGGGGAACTTATCTCTGGGTAAACGACTCATATTACTGTATTTGTAAACACTTAATTATTTGAAAGAAAATTTAAGTTTAATGTAGAGTATCGGCATGGAAGAGAATTTAGGGGTGGATAATGTTGTAGTTTGGGATTATTATGTAAATTCTCTCCCCTGCCACTTAACTGCCCAGGCCAGCGGTTAACAAAAGAGGCAGTTAACTGTGATCGCTGGGGTGGGGGCAGGTTTGTCTCTTTTGGTTTTTTTTTTTGGATATTCTGCTCAGTCTTGGCTCGGCGGAAGGGGGGAGTGGGGACTCCAAGGAGGCAGGCTGCCCTGCTGGTTACTGCTGGGGTTTTTCCCTGGCTGTCTTGCCGCTGCCTACTTCGGACCACCTTTTCCTGCCGTGCTGCTGCCTGCCTTGGATTTGCTGCTTCTTGGACGGGGAACACAGGGGGAAGAGACTGAGTCCATCTGAAAGCCCACTGCTCGTCTGTTTCGCTGGAGAGGGACTGAAACTCACTCTGCAGCCAGCCGAGTTGTGACAAGGACACTTAAGTATAACCTTTTCTCCCGGAGGAAAACCTGCTGGGTTTTGTTGTTTTTTTTTTTTCTCTTATGGTGTTGGGGAAGTGGGTTGCACTAGTCTGTTTACATATATATATATATATATAGCAGTTATCCTTCTTGTATTAAAATTCCTTTTCTTAAATTTGATAAAGAGTGGTGTGATTGTTGTGGAGGGGGCCCCTCCCCTGCTTGTGGGTAAAACATTTTGGTTTTTCCCCTCAAACCGAGACATAATTATTCTGTTAATAATCGTATCAAGTCCTGTTTTGAATGCATTCTTGCCCGTGGGATTAACAGTAGCATGTGTTCACATAAGAGAGTGTTGTTTATCAAGTGGTGTGCCTAAAACAGTTTTACTCTCTTTCGTTATTTTAGTGTGTAATAGTAGTATCTGACAGAGAACATGGCATTTTTAGGATGGATTTGGTATGTCTCTTGAGGAAGCTGCAATAGGTGGATTAGATGATCTTCAGAGGCCCCTTGCAATCCAAACCATTTTATCATTCTTTTTTTTTGTATTTCATTTTATTATAGTTAGATTGTCCTCTTCTGAAAACAACGCTTTAGTAACATCATAAAATGCTGAAAAAATGTACACAGCATTAAAGAAGTTACCAGGTTTATATTGGAAAGATAGATACTATGTAATTAAAAAAAAAAAAAAGAAAAAAGGGAAGGAAAAAAGAGTTTAAATATTTTAACAGAGGATCTTTACATTGCTCTGACATCTGTCACAGACATCTGTCACAGAATCACAGAATATGCTGAGTTGGAAGACACCCACAAGGATCATTGAGTCCACCCCTTAGCCCTGCACAGGACCATCACCACGACTCACACCATATGCCTGAAAGTATCATTCAAATACTTTTTGAACTCTGTCAGACTGGGTGCTGTGACCACTTCCCTCTGGTGCAGTGCAACAACCTGGGATGGCGATGTTGGTCCTTTTCCTGGGGGGCAGCATCAGAAGCGGGTCCTGCAAACGCCCTCCGGTGCAGGGCGGGACCCTGCGCTGCTCCAGCGCCTTGTCCTGCTGCGCTCACCTGGCTGCACCTGCTTTGCAGAGATCCAGCTCGCTGTGCCCGTGGCTGCGCTCCCGCTCGCTGACGTCAGGATGCGATGGCCGTGACCGCCCGTCCTGTTGCTCCGGGTTCAGCGGGAGCCGCCGGGCAACACTGCCCGGGCTGCCGATCCTGCTGCCGCTCCCGCTGCCATTGCCGATCCTGCTGCCATTGCTGATCCTGCTTCTGCTGCAGCCCCGGCGTGCAGCTGCAGTCTCGCTTGGAACAGACAGCACCGAGCTATCCAGGCTGGCCGCCGCCGCGGGAATGCGGCAGCAGCTCCGGAGGTCACCGCAGCGAGGCTGAGCGTGGACACTGACAAACAAGCCGAGCCCGCTGGGGATTTGTAATGCAAGCAGCCTTTCCAGATTTCTTTTCCGCTCTGCTCTCACCCTGCTGTTGGATTTGAGATCATGTATGTGTTTTGCTGTTGATTACAGGAGGGTGTTAAAATCCAGGGAGGGAAGAGGATTCGGAAGGATTAATATGTTAGTTTTGATTTAAGGGGATTGTATTTTCTTTCCCCTTATCCCTGCCCTTCATCTTTGTCAACACAACTTTGTCTTTATTATTTTTATTTTAGGTCTGTTAATATTGTAGCTTTTGGGAATGAAAGAGATGGTTTTTCTGAGGACAACCAGCAGCCCAGCCTGATCTGGAGCTATCTCGGGAGAAGTGCTCTCATTTCCCAGATCGACAGCAGCTTGTCTTCCAGTCACGTTGGAAACCCAGTTTTCACAGAGTATCAAGCCTGCGTGTTTGGAAATGTCAGACTGGTGGTGCACGACTGTCCTGTCTGGGTAAGACATCGGTCTCGGTCTTTTTAACTGCACTTAACACTGTAAGCTCTTCTTGTAAAATGAAAACATATCCTAATTTTAATCATTGTCATTGTTGTTGGATTTTAATCATGTATTAATCATATTTCAATTATGGGATATATTAAAAGTGTATAAAATGTAACCAGGCAAATGCTGCAAAATCTCAAAGGTGATACAGAAAGTTTCCCATTAACAAACCCCTGCCCACCTCCCTGCAGGAAGGCGGTATTGTCAACTACGTTGCTTAGTGGAAATGTTGTTAAAGATAATCCATAAGTAAACAAGAATGCCTTTTTTGTGACGGTGAATCATCCCTCCACATATTTGTCAACAACAAAACTTTTTTTTTCCTGTAAAAATGAAAAGGCCGTAAGTTTTCCAGCTGTGACAAATGATAGATTAAAAGATTTGATATTTTGCAAAATACAGTGTAGGAAGTAACTTTACTTCTCTTCCAAGGAATAATCACATCTTAACATTATTACCCTTATCTGATGGTAAATAGGTTTTTGCAAGTTGTCAGCACTGTTGTTAGTAAGTGAGATAACTTAGTTGTGGGCATGAGCAGACCAATGATTATGTAAGAAATTATACTGATAATCTAAATTAAAATATTTTTAATGACTACTTAGTAGCCTTAAAAAATGTTCAGCTTAGCAGCTTTTAGAAATTAAAACAATAATCAGTTTCAGCTCCATAATTTTATCCTTTGGGTGATTTTTGTGCTCCTGTAAGGGAAACCTTTTTCCCCCATCTTCAGGAATCGTAACAGCTCCACAAAATACATGATCAGAAGCTAGCAATCTTAAAACTAAACAATCTAGTTTAGCTGTCCTGTTCTTTCTTTTTCCTGCTGCATTTACAGACACCAGTTCAGATGGACTGAGGGAACCTGTTTCTAATCTGTGAAGCTGCATGTGACCTGCACGTGCAGTTTGCTAGAGTCACTGAAGCGCAGCAATGAGTTAAATCTCCTGAATATAAATTAAGGCTGTAAGACTTCAAAGGCTGTTTTCAGAGGAATGGAGGATGGTAAGGGAGGTGGGAAGGCAAGCGGGGATATCTGGAGAAGGGGGAAGAAAGGACCTAATCTGGAGATGCAGTTGATGTGTTTTTATGTTGTGTTTTTTTCTATTTGCCCTTTTTTGAAACAAGGTTCTTCAGCTCCTTAAAATTTTTGCCCTTCAAAAGCTACCTTGTTATTGTCTGAGTTACTGCGTTTCTGAGGCCTCAGATTTTTTTCTTTTATCAGCTAAAGGAGGCAGGAGATATATTACTAGGAATGTTCAGGACAAACTGGCATTTTTCTCTTATTTGAAGGCATCTCAGATAGCTGGACTGGACTCTGCAGGAGGTTATTTGTTATGCATGAAGCAGTGTCCTGCACAACAGGACTATATTCCGTAGTCTGGATGCTTGAGGTTTGCTACATCACAGTGGTTGTTTCGGGGCTGTTCCTCTGGTAGCTTGGGGAAACAGTACAGAACAATTCAAAATGTTGATAGACTTTGCCTTGAGTCATATTCTGCATAGAAAAGGATCCTCGTTGCATGTTACCAAAGCACAGAGGTGGTGGTATGGTGGGCCTTGCATTATTTCCACCTCTTACTGCCTGAGCATAACACAAAGGCAGATTTTCATTTTACCTGAGATTTGTATCTCATCTAGATTAAATCCATATGATTAAGGCAAGCTAGTTGTAGACATAAACTTGGCAACTGAGCACACTGATAACTGTGAGGCTCAAAACTCAGGGGTGCCCAGCTGCTCGGTTTGTCCTCCCCAGACATCAGCCTGGAAAACCAGCTTGGATGTGAATTTAACAAGTAGAGTTCCCCAGTGCACTGGGGTGACCCTTTTGTACAGCAGACTGTGGTACAGGGTGAGTTTGCCTGACTTCCAAGTCTGCTGATGCATGTGTCTGTCAGCCCAGGCAGGGGATTTCTAAAGCAGATACCTCCGTCTGTGCAGCAGATTACTTATCTGAGTAAGTTCAGGGGACTAGAATTTATGGAGAGTACACCCGTAAAATTTGTCCTGCTGCTGGCCTGATAAGAAATTGCAGAGAAATCTTGAAAAAATGGAGAAGGCTCTGGTATGTGGTGTGGAGGGCACCACTGGGAAGAAGTTTCTGTTGATGGAGACTGGGTCTGTAAATGCATCCTAGAGAAGCATGAACTTTCCAATATTCCCAATGGAGTTCAATGGAAATCCCAGGAAAACAGTACTATGGGGTGGCCAAGTGCTGCTCATCCCCACAAACAGTATTTGCTGTTGCTGCTGCCTCAGTTCTAGGGCTGGGCTGGGTGGACATGGGGACATTCACGAGCAGCTTTTAGAAAGAGCGTGGGCATTGCAAGGGCACTTGTGTGAGGAATTTCACTGCTGTTCCATAAAGGCATTCATAAATCATTTTTAACAAAACAAGTATTGTTGTCTTGAGGGATCATGTGATTTTGAAGAAAAATTATGTTTTCAATATCTCTGAAGGCCTAATTTTCAACATTAAATCTTGAGAAGTATGATCTACTAACGGCAAGAGTATATTATGGGACATGTAGAATGGAGGCATGCAAGGAAAGAATGAAGCTTTTTCCTAGCAAGTCTTAAGAGAAATAGCAACAGAATTATAATTTTAATTAATAAGGTCATCCTATATTAACCTTAGTTCTGCAGTAACTTTTTCCTTTTGTGTCAATAGCTGACTTGGGAAACAGACTTTGCCAAGACCAGGTAGCATGATGAGGAATAGCTGCTACAGGAATTTCATAGATGGAGCCTTAAACTAAGGTCATTCCTTAATCTGAACTGTTGCTTATCATCTGAAGAAATTCCCACTGTCATTTTTGCATGAAAAGTTCTCTAAAAGTGATAATTGAAGGAGGCTCCAGATGCTCTGTCTCAGTGATGCCTTGTGCAATTAAGCCATTGTTGCTGGAGGGGCTTTCAGAGATGTTAAATCAGGATAGTGAGGGTGTACAGAAACTGCACAACAGTAGCAGTGGGTGTCTTGAAACGCCAAGTTAGCATATTCTGCACTTTTCAGTTCTTGATGTACCCAGGGCTTACCCTTGCCCTGGGAAAGCAGGGTGCCTCCCCACCAGAACTTCATAAAATTTGGTAAAATCCATTCTGACATGATTAACAGACACACATGATTGTGGCACAGTGCACAGATCTCCACAAAGCTCCCACAAGAGGCAGCCACACACACTTGGGAAGCTGTGACAGCCTGCATCACATTTATGTAGGATTTCTTTCTCCTAATACTTAAACAAATAGTTGTATTTGCACTCCTGTATGACTGTTTCTGGTAAGGATTTTGCCTTCTCTCATACGTGCAAAACGGAAATACAGCAAGTTGGGCTCAGTACAAAAAGGATGAGGGAATCATATGAGGCAAGGAGCAATTTTTTTTATTGTTTTGTTTTCCAGAATACAACTTTTTTCCTGTTAGTATTATTTTCACTATGTTATATTGACCTCTTAAGCCACTGTTATACACACGAGCAGGGACATGCAAACAGAAGTCTACATCAACGTGATTGGTTGAGATTCCTATCAACAAGTAACAAGCAATAGGATGGGATGAAACAACCTCAGGTTGAATCTGGGGAGGTTTAGGTTGGATAACAGGAAAATTTCTTCACCTCATGGGTTGTCAAGCACTTGAACAAGCTTCCCAGGGCACTGGTGGAGTCCCCTGGAGGGATTTAAAAAATGTGTAGATATGGTCCTTACCGATATGATTTAGTGGTTGGCTTGGCAGTGCTGGGTTATTGGTTGTGCTTAATGATCTTAGGGGTCTTTTCCAAGGTAAATGATTGTGGGATTCTAAGAATATTGTAACAGGTGCCTCTGGTTGAGTTTAGGGCATGGAGAGTCTTTCAGGACAGTGTTGACTGGACAATGCTCTCCTTGGAGAGCCAGGGTGAGGGCTGGGGCCAGAGCAGTGCCAGGGTGTCTGTGTGTTGGTTACCTACCTGGTCCTCTGCTGCTGGTGGGGCTGGTGTCAGGATGAAGCCATGGCTTCATGTATTTTGGTATCCAGAAACCCTTGTGCTCTGATGTAGGTCAAGATGAGGTTTATGCTGATGATAAGCACAAGAGTCAGACTTGTTTTTTCACATGGGCATGGCTGTGTTAATATTGAACAAAACCTTAGACATCTTCCCAAAATCTTTCCTTTGTGACATGAGATTTACCTCCATTGTAAACTGGGGGGAGACCCAAATGATATACAAACACACCACTACATGTAAAAAAGTACATATTAAATTCTGTGAGAAGTTTCCAAAATGTTTGTTGCTATACATGTTTAAAGTTATGGCAGAGTTATTGTGTATTTGTGCTCTACACCTTGCTTATCATACTGCTGGTTGTCTCTAAGCTTGTTGAGATGGGCAGTTGCAAACCTGGGCTGAACTTGAAGACAGCTAGAAGAAAATTGCAAAGGAACAGGCACACTTTCTGTCTCCCAACACAGAACAGCTAAATATTCTGCTATTTTTGCCTTTGTACTGTATTTTCCCTTAACCCTTGGTTGTGTTAAATGTATCCAACCCTATTAAAAATTCTCTGTTGAGATCTTCATTAGCTAAAATGTATTAAAGCTGCCTCTTGAAAATTCTCATTTTTCTCCTGCCTGCGTGATCAGGTTCTGCAAATGCTTATCTAGCTGGCTGTCATGAAGCACCATAGCTGGTACTTTTACTGCTAGATGTGCTAAAGAGGCATTTTTCTGTAAATGTTATATACTTAACAGAGCCTAAACGATTTTGTTAAATGCAAATGAGACTTTCCTTAGCCTGGGATTATAATAATCTAACTAAGTTGTCTCAAAAATACAAGTACGAAGAGCATTGCACCTAAAATGCTCTCTTATCAACATGATTAATCATGTAAGGGTTATTATTGATAAATTGCTAATTGTGGTTTACTTGTTGCAGAACAAGAACATCTGTTAAAGAAATCAATTGAATGCCTATTATTATTTTATTTCCTGACTTAGTTCTTTGTAAGGGCAAGACCTGAATTGGAAATGATGTGCACTGACAGTGTAGGCAAATATTTGCTGACTTTGATTTCCATCAAGGTCATGTTACTTCTTGTACTTAGGAGCATTGCCGCTACCTCACCAGATTTCAAACAATGACCCTTTTGAAGTGATCCAAAATAGTTTTATTGACAATGCAAGCCATGTCACTTCTTGATATTACTAATCTTTTATGTATTTGACTCCCATTAATGCTCTTATTTCTGTGATTTGTTCTTCAAAATTCACATTGATCCTCCCCAACCCAAACTGTGAGTCCTGCTCTTTTATAACTTCTTCTGTGCTCTTTTATTCCTCTTTTCAACCTCATCTTTATTTCATCATTGCTAATTTCACTTTTTTTTCCCTCAATATCCTGACTTCTTCTGGTTTTGTTTCATGCTATTCAGGGCTGTTAGAATCACAGAATCAGAGCATAGTTTGGGTTGGAAGGAACCTTAGAGATCAACTCATTCCAACACCCCCTGCCATGGGCAGAACACCTTCCAACAGGCCAGGTTGCTCAGAGGTTTGTCCAACATGACCTTGAACACTTCCAGGGATGGGGCAGCCACAGCTTCTCAGGGCAACCTGTGCCAGGGCCTCACCACCCTCAAAGGAAAAGATGTCATCCTTATGGCCAATGTAAATCAACCCTCTTTTACTTTAAAACCATTGCCCCTTGTCCTATCACAACAGGCCCTTCTAAAAAGTTTGTCCACATATTCTCATAAGCCTCTTCTCAGCATTGAAAGGACAAAATGAGGTCTCTCTGTTCCAAGAGGTGCCAGTATTTTAGGGTTTTTTTAGTTGTTTTTCAGTTGTCTGGACTTGTTCCAGATTTCTGTCAAGAGTTTTCAATTGATTTTATATGTAACCCAAGGCTTTCCCTGGTATTTTTGAACTACCTTCAGATAAAGCAGAAATTGTGAAATTATAGTTCCATGACAAATACACAAGTAATAACTGTGTATTGCCTATGGATACAGTACTGTTGTAAATTAACAGGGTATTAAACAATTTGAAAGTGTAAGTCTTACAGCATGGAACAACAAAAAATGCATGTGAAGTCAAAGAATAAAGTTTAGGTATGTGATTGAAGTCCTTGTCCTGAAGACATTAACACTTGTTGAAGCGACATGGAATCTCTTGTGAAGTAGATAAAAGTCACACTGAATTTATTAATTTTTTATTTAACAGCTCACAGGTACATAGTACAGTTCCGTGTAACCCTTCCCCTAAAATGGTGTGATTAATAATGCTTTTGTATAAATTGCTGAAAACCTCTACCATTGAAACTGTGTTTATTTCCTAAATGAAACAATTATAAAGTGATTAGATGTAAAGTTTTTGCCTGCAAAGAATATTCCTAGAAAAATCCAATTTTTATTTCTTCTTGAAGAATTCCTGAATTCATAGGAGACATTTGTTGTGTATTATAACTTGTTCTCCAAACAAGGAAATTGCAAAGCATGAGTTCTGCTCTTTGTTGCACATCTTCAAATAAGAGCTTATCAGTGAGAAATACTTCTGAAAAGTTTTGCATTAAGAACATTGAATATTTTACCTTTTTCTTTATAGACAGTAAATCCTTGATCAGTGTATTTTCT
Source organism: Pithys albifrons albifrons (assembly GCF_047495875.1). Lineage (NCBI taxonomy): Eukaryota > Metazoa > Chordata > Aves > Passeriformes > Thamnophilidae > Pithys > Pithys albifrons. Next base: position 61,646,397 of record NC_092497.1, on the reverse strand, counting down.
TTTTAGGGCATATTTGACAGTGACTGGTACACCTCTTGCAGACTCATTGGAGGAGCTGATGTTATTGTGATTAAATACTCTGTCAATGATAAGATTTCCTTTCAAGAACTAAAGGACAGTTATGTCCCAATGGTAAAAAAAGCATTAAACCACTGCTCGGTTCCAGTAATAATTTCTGCTATTGGTGCAAGAAAAAACGGTATGTATCCAACCCCCTGTAACAACAGTTAAAATCTCATTTGGAAGTTTGGTGTGGTGTAATTTGAGTGGAAGCTGGTTGTTTTTCCAAGTTGCTAACAGAAACAATTAGTCTGTCAGGATGAGAGTAATATGCACATGTATTATGGCTCTGTAGACGGATGTATTGTCAAGAACATTGTGCTTAATTAACCCCAGTGATGAAAGGCAATTTATCCTTCTCTGACCTCTGCAATGACACTTCTTGCGGAGCCATCACACATGGGGATTAAATCTAGTACTTTGTATCAGGAAACATACATTTAGGCATGAGATGAACACTACAGTTAAGAGTTCTCTCCGGTCTTCTCTCAGGTATAAAGTATCTCCAGTGTATGAGATTAAAATTGTATCCACCAATTTGCAAACACTGGAGAGTGGGTGGGAAAAACCTTGAAATTCTCTGGGATGTCATCAGATGAATGGGCACACCAGCCTTTTTGGCAGCACAAAGTGTCACATGCTGCTGCATCAACAGAGTTATCTGTTTTGACAGAGTAATTATGGTGCAGATATGGTATAGCTATGGTATAACTTTCTGTTCACACTATGCCCTGTCCAGTCTGCTGTGAGAGCAGCAGAAATTGATTTTACACAGAATACTTAGAGTTGGTGTTGTTGTGGCTGTTTAATCAATGTGGAAATCAGAGTCTTAACATCTGTGTAATGACAGAGTGGACTTACAAGCATCCAACAGCTGACAAGGACAATGTGAGGGTAATGAGAACATACTCACCTTTTGTGTGGATGTTAGGAACTCCTATCTATATCAGGCAATTAAAGTTCAGAAGGAGTACAGATGCCCATACAACAAACTTACAAACTTTATTCTGTATTTCCAAGTGTTTCTCATTGTGCTTTTACTGACTTTCATATGGACTTTTTAGTCATGGGGTCTAATTTTTAATCTACTTTTTCCACTAAAGCAATGAATGCAAAACATGACCCTGACTTGCCTTTTACTTTATAAATTGGTGAAAACAATTGTTTCTGAGCATCCCTCTTTTTAATGTGTAAGGCTTATGATGGATGTAGATGCAGACAGTTATTTTACAACTTACATAGAAATATTTAGATATATGAAGTATATCTTCCGTGGATGGAATGTTCAGGTTTGCCATGGTCTACTTATAGATCTTTTAGCTCAGTGAGTGATAAAGGACAGTTGAATAATTACATACCAATTAAATAGTTGTGTTCTTCCCTTTATTATTTACTGATAATGACCAAATGTCTTTATGCTCTGATTTATACAGGGGTAATAAATCTGCCATTCTGAAGGCTAAATTGTTTGTCTCCCCCACACCTTTTTGTACACTTCATATTTAAGCACAGGATACCACCACACTGAGGGACTCCGCTACTGGTTTTATTTTTCCTTTTCCAGCTATTATTTTTCTGTCTTTCTCCCTAAATAATGCAGCCATGGGAGACATCAGGCTGGACCTCTGGGTTTGCTCTGGGACCTGTCAGAGCAAACTGCTGTGCACACACAGAACCCTTTTGTTTCTAGGAGGTATTTGTGAACACAGCAGTTTGCTCATACAAAGTACTAAGATCTTAATCCTCTGTAGTGTTAAATGGTGCTGCCAAAAAAAAAAAACCAAACAAACAAACCACAAACTTAAAAACCCCCAAATCTCTTTTATTAGATGTTGTCTATAGGTCTAAGCAGAAGACACTCAATGTGGACAGCACATTTTAAAGAACAACCATGGCTGGCAGGTTCTTACTGACATTAAGCAAAGCTGAGCCAGGGTGGCTAACAGATTTTTAACAGTTAACTGCCATAATCATAGAAATACCTATTTTGGTTTTTAAAAAATGCATGTAAAATATGTGTAATTGAATATATTCTGCAGTTTGTACATAACCATCAGAGTTTGGTCTGGAGTGAAAATTTTCTGCTTCCATTACTGTATATGCTTCTTCTTGGACAGGCCATGATAATCAGACAAGTTTAAGGGTGACATTAATGAGTGGTAACACCTGAAGGCTAATACAAGACCTGGGCATATAAAGGGCATTTTTGAGCCACAGCCAAATTTGGCTTCTTGAAGTCTGACTGGTCTTTTCCACCATAACAAAACCAATGAAGTAATCCTAACATAATGTATACTGAGCTTTGTAGAGAGGCTAGTATTTTGAACTGATTATTAAGAAGTTGCTTTTTTTCAGTAATTATAGATGTCTTGCTATAAGATTACTATTTTTCCATTTCCATCTTTGTTCTTTTCTAACTAAGGTATCTTTAAAACTACTTAGGAATCTAAGAATTCTGGATCATTTGACCAAAATGGCTTTTTTTTTCATCACTTTTGCCCCAGGAGTGCCTTGCACCTGTCCCCTGTGCACTTCAGACAGGAGGAGCTGTGTTACAACCTCTGAGGGAGTTCAGCTTGCAAAGGAACTAGGAGCCACTTACCTGGAACTGCACACTCTTAATGACTTCTACATACAGAAGTACTTTGGAGGAGTGGTGAGTGAGAATCCTCTGGGTTGGAAGCAGCATGGCACAGGTGGGAGGTGCACGACTGATGTCAGGGCCTTGGAGAGCAAGTGCAGGTACACAAAAAGCCCTTCCACCAAGGGCAAATTCCTACAGATGTGACATTTAGGTTAGATATTAGGAAGAAATTCTTCACTGTGAGAATAGTGAGGCACTGGAACAGGTTGTTCAGGGAAGCTGTGGATGCCCCACCCCTGGAAGTGGGCAAGGCCAGGTTGGATGGGACTTGGACCAACAACCTGGTCTAGTGGAAGGTGTCTGCCTATGGCAATGGGAATTGGAACTGGATGGATTTGAAGGTTCCTTTCAAGCCAAACCATTCTAGAATTCTATCTTCCCAGCTGAATTGGCAGTACCAAGTTTGCTCCAGTTTTAAGTAGGAAGGTTTAGGAAAACCATATAACATATTGAAATAAGTTTTACACTTCTGCTTGACAAGATACAGTTACCACCTAAAGGGGTTGGTAAATGGAATATCTTTGTGTCTGTCATTTCTAGGAGGATGAAACACACAAGAATTAACCACCATCATTTGAATAAATAGTCTTTTAAGTAGTGCTAATTCCACCTAAACATGGTAGCTTCTGGTAAAGGAGCATTGGGACTTTTCTGGACAACTGGTCATTGTGTCAGTATCTTCAGTCCTGCATACAGTAACCTGTTTATACTTCTTAGTTTGATGTCTAAGTTGTTTTAAATAACTAGGGTTAAAAAAAAACAAACAACAAAACAACAAAACCAACAAAACTATTTCTGGTTTTAGCTGGAATATTTCATGATCCAAAGTTTGAATCAGAAGTCATCTGAAAAAATGAAGAAAAGGAAAAAGACTCAGAAGAGCCATCGAGTCCAGCCACCTCAGCTTGAACAGCCAGGTGCTCACTGATGTCTAGTCTCTGTTGTCGTTTGTTATGTGTGTCATGTTCTGTGTGTAATTAACATTTGTAATTGTTACTGTGAGGTGTGCTGTCTATTGTCAGCTCTACTGGTTATGTTGCTCTAGTTGCTTCCTGTCTTAGCGACAGTTTAATTAATTTAGGGAGAATTGCATGGCAGGATGCAACATTGCAATGGACTTCTAGTTAATTTTAATAAAACTAATAGGAGTGGTTTTCTCGTGGACTTGATGAAATAATGAAAACATGAATTAGCACAAGCTTTACATAAAAAGCTTTACAGACAAATTCCAAAAAAAAGTTGTTAGATTGTGAATTTATTATTCTACAGTATCATCAAACAATGTTTTTGTTTGCTGCAGATTAAGCAAAGAAGAGATGTATGCCCCTGCATGTGATTTCTGAGCATCTGATGGATTTATTCAGTGAAATAATTACTGACAAGTAATTGCCTCTAAATTTGTAATTGCCTCTTCTTACATGTGTTAGCAGTTTGTTCAGATCCTTGAGCAATCTCTGTAGTTTGGGACACAGAGTCAAGGTTTCTTTATAATGTAACTGCCTAAAGAGGGTCATGAAAGGATGGACACTTACTATTAAAACTAAGTATTTCTTAACTTTTTTTATTTTACTCTACGAAGTATTTCCATTTTTAGAGTATTTCACTGAAGATGTTCAAACAGCATGTAAGAAAATTTTCTTAATGAATGCTTCCTTCAGAAATTGTCCTTCATTCGACCACACCAGTTGTCCTGTGGTTAACACTTACTTCAGTCTTTACAGCCTGATTCATTGTCTTTCACAGAAAAAATGCCAATCCTGAAGGGTGAAGCCTCTCACTACAATGCAGACCTGCACAACCTGCTCTGCTGCTGCCAGTGTGCTGATGTGGCCTTCTACCCCGAGGACCTCAGCACGGTGGTAGAGGCTCACAAGATCATCCTCTGCTCTGTTAGCCCCCTCTTCATGCTGCTCTTTGAGGTGAAGAGCCCTGCCGACATCCCTGACACTTCTATCCTGCAGATGGCACAGAGTCTTTTCGCGGTGGAGCCAGGGACTGCCTTCCCCCCAGAGCCCCATGAGGTCGTGCCCTGCATCCCACCCGTCAGGGTGGTGGTAAAGGATTCTGTCTTCTGCTCTTGCCTACCAGACATCCTCCACTTTATTTATTCAGGTACCTGCCAGGAACAGGTCTGGCCGCTCACGTCCTGTGCAGCTGTTGTCTTATGAAGGTGCATGTGCATCGCCCTGAGGAACATGTCTTTGCTGTTGCAAAATGATGTTTCACCATGTTTCTATCCCTTGTATGAACAATGTCTATATGAAAAGATCACATTGCCTAGATTTACCAAAAATTAAACTACTGTCATTCCAGATCTATTAAACCTAAATTAAATTAATTCATAAGCTAACAAAGCTAACATCAATAATATTCAAAAGATTTGCTAAAAGAAAATCTAAAATCTGGGACAGTTTCACATCCCAGGCTTTTAAAATATTTTGAATGGTTGCATGTTCTAAACACAAGGACAAAAGTACAGGCTTACCAAAGAAAACTCAAGTAATTTTTCTTCTGGGTATGGTGCTGATGAAGAGAAAATGGTGGTAACTTGTTGGAGTCTGGGAACCTCTGATGTTTCATGAGTTCTGGTACCAATTCAGTACAGACAGTGACCTCACCTACCTAATGCCAGCTGTCTGTTAAAATAGCACTGATATTTTTCTAACTTTTCAGATGTTGCTTAGGAATCCTCAGCTGAAAGTTTGCTTTGTTGTCTTTTTTTTTTCTGAAAGTACCAAATACATGTTTGTTCTTTGTAAAATATTTTTCAACTTGTCTGTGCATAATATATTTTTTATATTTGTTGAAAAAATTAGTAGGCTTTTTAATGATGCAATCCCATTTTATCTGCAATACTAAAAAAAGGAAAAAAAGCCACAAATAACTATAATATTACAACTATAAAGAATCTCAGTCAATATCTGTATACTGATATTTGCCTGACATATGAAAAATATTCTGCCTTAGTTGGTGAGACATGAGCACTGGCTTATGAAGACACAAGAGAGAATCTTTCAGCCTTCAGTTAGAGATTGTACACTGAAGGTATCTCTTTCAGTTTTTTGCAAAACAATGCCAAACATAAAGAACAGATGCAGAAGTTTTTCAGTGTGAATGGATTTCTTTTGTTCTTTCTTACTGGAGACATGAATAGGGGATTAAACCTGAAATTTCAGCAGGTGATGGGGTAAGTGTAGCATCTTGAAATCATAGAATAATTTGTGTTGGAACACATTTATGAGATTATCAAGTGCAACCACTAGTCCAGCACTGCCAAGCCCATCACTAAACCATGTCTTCAGATGTCACATCTACACATCTCTTAAATCCCTCCTGGGATGGTTACTCCACTACTGCCCTGGGCAGCCTGTTCCAGTGTTTGACAGGCCTTTAGGTGAAAAAATTTTCCCTGGTGCAAGTTGAGCATATTTCCTCTCATCCTGTTAGTTATTACCTGGGAGAAGAGAGTGATCCCCACCAGCTGCAATCTCCTATCAGGTGACTGTAGAGAGCCAAAGGCCCCTCTGACCCTCCTTTTCTCCAGACTGAACATCTTTGTAAACATCTTCATCTGTTATCATTTGTAACTTGTGTCTTCTGCCTTGTGTGCATTAATTTTACTTTTTCCCTTCCTTTATACCAACCAAAGATGTGTGAAACTGTGTAGCTGCAGGAAAAGCTCTGCTTTAGGTCACAGCTCTCAGCTTGAGAGACATGACCAAAAGTCATTGTGCTTTTTGGTGCCTCTAAGAGGCAAGGAGGTCTTTTGAACTTGAGGCACAGGCTGGGAAGAGCTAAATTTATGAGTTTTCAGTTTTTCAGGATCATGGCATGATGCCCATCAGTTTTAAGCACTTACCATCCCTATGGTACAGATGGGAGCTAAAGAACTTCCACAAATATGGACACACTGAGAATTACTTTTATCCTGAATCTCTACCTGCATTATGTAATGACTGAGGTGGGAGGAATTCAGAAATTGAGTTTGAAAGCAAGTGAGATGCTGTAGTCTGTTGCTACTTGATTGTCAAAGTACCATGGAATTTTTATTGTGCAAGAAATGCATCTTGCTCTTCCTAAACACAAAGGTTTGGCTGATTTATGTGCAACAATAAAAGGTTTCTGCGTGATCTGTCTGGCATTGATACCATCTTCTCTCTGCCTCCTGAGGCCTGTTCTTTGTTGGTTTATAACCCATCTCTCCCTGGTCTTGTTACAGGTGCTTTCCAGTGGGAACGATTAGAAGAGGATATAAAAAAGAAGTTGAAGGATCCAGAAAAAACTGAACATGTTCTTGAGAAAGTTAAATGCATCCTGAAAACTCCGGGAAAGGTACATCTAACTCTTTGGGTCACTGTTAGTTGCTTAAGTTCCTGAGAAATTATTTTGTAGAAAAGGTTTCCTTGTCAGTTTTGGTTTTTTTAAAGTAATTTTGACTTACACAGCCCGTACAGTGTCATCAGGGGGTTGTTTGCAGGCACGTAGAGCATAGAAACACAGAGATGCTGATGCAACATGCAGAATTAATGTAATCAGTAAAAATCACACAAGTGGGTATTCTAGAAGGATTACCCGTATTCACAGCTTTGCACATTGTCTGACAATATGATTATGTGTTGCTAATTCCCATGTAATAGAGGCTGCCCAGGAAAGCTTTGCTTTCCTGAATATGTGCCAAAAGTTGGGCTTCTGTAGTAGATCTGGAAGGGTGGTTTCTCTTTCAAGTGCTGCGATGTGGAAAGCTGTCTATAACTCAATATATTTAATTCAGTAGATGACTTCACAGTAAAATGTAATTCATATCACATTATTAAGTTAATAAAAAGTTGCAATATAGAACTAGTTTTAACAGTCATTTGCTGGTGGAACTTTTATGTTCCCATGACAATAGAGAATTTGCTCACAGTATTTCTGTGTGTTTAAGTTGGAACCTGTCTCAGGTGCACTTGAGATAACACAAAATAAAGATCAAAAAGTTACTGAGCTGTTTTAAGCTTCTGAGTGCTTAGTTGTAGGCTTGCCAGTCCTAAATGTCTGTGACTAAAACATACATAGGTTTGGACCTGGAAAGAACCGAAAATTTTTGAGATAATAAGCCTGAGCTGTTGTTGTTTCTTTTATTCTTTTTGTATGCCTTCAGAGTACTTTTATTTCACATTTAAACATTTTTCTTTGAAGGCCAAAAAAATGAAGCGTTATTTTTCTTAATAAAATTTTTTAAAATAATAAATTTAGATTTTAACCATAAATTCAACCTTGTCTGAATTTCACTTATCACAATCTAGCAAAGTGATTTTTATGTTGTTCCTTTTGGCAACTTTAGATTACATTTTTCAGGTAAGAAAATCAAAACTGAAAATTGACTGGGAGTACTGGGTTTTGAAGGATCTTGACACAGGCGTGCCCAGATTATTTTAGGAGAACTCTGTATTCCAGCCTTTAAGCTCCATCTGCCTCTGTGGAGGCAATGCCAGGGAAATATCAAGAAACACACAACTTTCACCATATAAATGATGCCCTGTAATTTTTAATTCTGTGGGCAACTACACATGACAGTGCTGTATTACCGATTTATTTTTCAGCTAAACCCTGTAAAGGACTACAGGTCTCACCAGATAAAACAGCTGTATAATACTTCTCTCAGGCTGTTCTTTAACACACCTGTCCTAGCTGATGTCATCTTCAAAATACAAGGTAAGGTCTCTCAGTTCTTCTTGGCGGGGGCACCACTGTGACTCCAGCCTTTATCCTTTATTCCCTCTGCAGAAGTGTGGGACATGGAGATGGCCATGTTCTGTGGCATCACAAATAAGGAAATTTGCTATCACTGTGGAAAGCAGGGAAAGCTTGTCCCTGTGGATGCTCTACAGCAGTATCCATTATCAGCGTAGTTTGTCTGGGCTGTACGGTGGCCTTTGCCTGTCTGATAGACTTTGTGCCTTCCTGATTGACATACACCCCTCAGAGGCTTAACGAACTGAGGGCTGTGCTGCAGGAATAGCAATGCCACAGCACCAAGGCTAAACCACGCATTGCACAACAGCATCAGTGATTTGATTCTGTTCTCTTTCTTCCTCTTCCTCTTTCTCTTTCTCTTTTGGGTATTTTCATCTTGCTTTACTTTGTTTTATTTTATATTGTTTTATTATATTTTGTTGTATTTTGGATAATGCTGTTTCATTTTGGTTTATTTTATTTTATATTTTATTTATATTTTATTTTATATTTTATTTATATTTTATTTTATTATCTCACTCCTGTTCCCACCTGCACAAGCACTGGAACATACTCAAGGGCTCTGCCCTGCATCACACCTTGGAGAGCCATGATCTCCACATCTGTGCTTATTACCCTCAGTGGAAATGCCAGAGATGATGGTTATTCACTCCACCTTCCCTCTCTGTCTCAGGCAGGTGCTGGCTGTGGATGTGAATTTCTTACCCTTCCAGAAGCCAACAGGGACTTGCTTTATTCTCTGTCCTTCTTCCCCCCAGAATGGGCACCCCAGCAGTGTACGTAGATGTCCTGGGGTCTGATGACCTGCAGATCTGGTGCCATCAACACCCACTACATTTGGCTGCCCAACGTGCTGCAGTGCCATTTCTGGAGGAAATTAAATGTATTCATCCTTAAATTGAAAGATATGATGGGAGAAACCTATTGCATGCTTTTCTAAGAATAAGAAGGTTTTTAAATGCTTAATGGTTTTCTTAATTTGTCTGTACCTATCCTTCATGCAGAAATAGTCTTTTAGAATTAGAAAATTGTTTGATTACTTTCAGTTTTATATCTCAATACTTCAATTAGGAAGCATTTAATCCTTCAAGCATAAGCACAAAAGGACAAGCAGATTCTTTCTAGATGTTCTGTTTCATATACCAGGAGGGGGGAAAAAACACAAAAATATCTTTGAAAATGAGAGGAAAATACTCATGTTGCGTTCAATGACACAATTCACATCAGTGTCCCTCCCACTCCTGAAAGAGGCTTTGTGGGAAGTTGATGAAAGCAGAACAACTCTGTATTTTTTACAGGAAAAACCAAAACCTGAATGGGTTGACAAGCATTTTAAAAAGCATGCTTATGTGCTAATAAAATGTGAACTGTTTTTCCTAATACTTGATACACCTTCCAAACCTTTTTCTCTAATTCATCAACCACAATAACTGTATTAAAATTAAGGAACTACTAAGAAACTGAAGGCTTGAGTCTTGATCAGACAAATAAATTTGTAAGTTTTCAACTAATTCCTTGGATACTCCGCATTGCTTTGAGCTTTCTAGCTTACAAAAGTGCTTGGGAGCCATGGAAAATGGGAGCCCTTTATGTTTGTGGAAGGACACATAATGTGACTGAACGTCCTAATTAGTAGATTGGTGTCCATTCACATGCACATACAGAGCCGCATGTGTGTTTTACATCACAGCAGCATCATATATTGCTCATGTTATGACCACAAATATATAATACCATTCACTAGTGTTCTCTCCATATACAAATATATACATTTTGGATACAGCTTAGACATTTTGGAAGTAGAAGCACGGGGAAAAGAAATAGAATAAAAAATTAGGACTTCAAAGAATAAGGTAGGTGCCAGTGTTGCGGTTAAAGCAGAAATAAGGACAGCAACTCCTTCGTACGTATTTACAGTATATCTTTCTTGCATATCAGCTAATCTGTTTATTATAATTCTGGTTAAAACATTTACATCCAACTGTAAAACTCATTTTGGTTTTAGTTGCTGTCCTGACTGGTGCTTGTTTGGCACTTCCTTGCACACTGATGGGACTGCTCAGTTCAGCAGGACTCTGCAGCATTCTGCGTGTCAGCACTTCCATTAAGAGCCTGTAGCCACTGCTTCCCAGGGCTGTTGGCCTCACTAGGTCTTCCAAATGCTGTAGCAGAGAAAGGATTCACTTGCAAATAATACAAAATTAATATATTTCTGGAAAAATTCATCAGGTGTGGTTTTTTTCCTCTAAGACAGCCATCAGGAAATCCATGTAGACAAAATGCTTAACCCAGTTAAATTCATACTTAATTAATGGAATTTCATCTGGAATAATTTGCTTTTAGTTTGTGTGGTTATTCTAGTACACACGTTCATTACCAAGGGATTACTGGTGAACACAAGTTACTCATAAAATCATAGAATCATTTAGGCCGAAGAACCCTAAGATCATCAAATCCAGCCATTAATAATTTCCATAACAATTCATAGGATTGCATATTTATGCAAATGGCTGGAGGTTCAGTTACTGTGAACTGATGTATTCTATTTTGTTTGTTTTATTTTGGTTTAATTTTTATTTTGCTTTTTGTTTATTTTTGCTTTTTTGGTTATTCAGTTTTATTTTATATTTTATTTAGTTTTGTTTTATTTAATTTCATTTCATTTTATTCTCACTCATGCTGCCACCTGCACAAGCACAGGACATCTCAAGTACAGTGGTGTCAAGAGTTTTTGCTGGTATAAAACCCATTTCTGATAGATAAAATGTTGCTCTATTTGTCTCATCTGATGTTGAGAGTGTATTGTCATCATAAATTTGGTATTCCATTTTGTTTGATAGGCAGATGTGATCATCTTGGCCAGTGTGAAGTGAGTGTGTTATGAGTTACAGTTAACTTCAAATATTTAAATCATGTTCAGTGAAGTGAAGACCTTCTAAGATGAGCTTTAAAATAAAGACCTTTCCGTGTATATAAAATCATTGTATATTTTTATCTTGCATCCTGCAGGTGCAACTGTACCAGCCCACAGGGCAGTTCTGGTGGCTCGCTGTGAGGTTATGGCAGCTATGTTTAATGGTAATTATCTAGAAGCAAATAGTGTCCTGATTCCAGTGTATGGGGTTTCCAAAGACACTTTCCTCTCCTTTCTGGAGTATCTTTATACCGACTCCTGCTGCCCAGGTAATAAAATTTTAAAGAACCACATATATCTGTTGCTTATTTTTCCACAGTAGGACATTGATAGAATGTAATGTAGCAGCATTTCTTTCACTAAAAAATGCCAGTATTTTAATGTGTAGCATTTCAAGAGAGAGAACTTGTTCATATTGTGCAATAAAGAGAAATCGATCTTACTCAATTAAAACCAGCTGTAGGCAGAAAAATATTACTAGTAAAATTATATATTTGTTTTATGCTTACATAGCAAGACTCAAAAAAGGTGAAATTTTATTTCTGATCCATTACAATATTTCTAATTTTCTTTCTACATCACAATAACATTGCTTTCTAGCATTCGTTCTATGTTTTATTTCAAAGTTGTAAATTTTTTAACATGCACATAGTTAAGTTTTATATAAACAGCGTGAAATTTCAAGAATACCTAATTTATACACGTGGATATATTTGTATGTAAAACTAGGAAAAAAAGTATATCAACAGGAGTGGGCTAAAATATTCTGTGTGTCTTAACCTTTGTCTTCTTTTATGAGATGATAGCCTACATACTGAGTATGAAATATGATCTAAATACAGCTAATTTTCCCTTAATGAATGAATGAATGATGTTACAATACATATTTTTGCTTTGGTTTTCTTTTGAAATAATTCTACCTTATTCTTCAGTTTTCTGTGTGTTTCTCTTTTCATTCAACCTAACATTTCTTTGTCCATCAGTTCAAATATACAACCACTATAACATATTTAAAAAAAATACAGTTGCTCTGTTTTGTCTTTACCCTTTTTGCTATATTCTCTTGTAAAAGTATTATAGAAGAACTTTCATGAAAGAGAAATTAAAAAACTAAATCCCCATTAATCATAACTTACATATATCAGCCATACTTGACTCAGCATCTTCAAGAAACAGGATATTGACAGCAATTTTTTACTCCTGCCTGCTAAAATGTTCTAAACACTCTTTTCTTCTTAATCAAATAGCTTATCTGGAAATAGAAGGTGATATAGCTAACTTAAAATTGTAAGACTGAAAAATAAGATGATCACAGCAGTTTGACTTTGTGTTTGTTGTTACGTATTTAAAAGATGACTTGGTGAAAAGTGGCTTTGATTAACTTGTCAGGAAAGTAAAATACATGTACTGTATGCTTATTGTTTTTCAGCCAGTATTCTCCAAGCTATGTCTCTGTTGATCTGTGCAGAGATGTACCAAGTAATGAGACTTCAGCATATTTGTGAGCTTTATATTATCACACAGCTCCAGAGCATGCCTAGCAGGGAACTGGCATCCACAAGTCTCAGTATTGTTAGCTTGCTCAAAAAAGCTAAGGTATGTGTTGTGTGTATCAAATGAGAATATATATGTTGACCCTGATTAGTTGTTCAGGTGCTAAGATTTTTAAGACCTTAATAATATCTGTTCCTGTTTGTTCTCAAGTTTCCACCTGTTCACATATTTCCATCAGTGACTTTACTATCTCCCACATTCAAAACTTTCTTTAGTGAATTTCTATATTGACAGTGGAAATCTGAAATATTTTGACATGTGAGACATGGTTGTGTTTCAGACATGGAAACATTACATGTTGTTTGTGTTTCCTTTCCTCTCACAGTTTCACAATTCCGATTGCCTGTCAACTTGGCTTCTTCATTTTATTGCCACTAACTACCTCATCTTCAGTCAAAAGCCTGAATTTCAGGAACTTTCAGGTAATTTATCTGTTAGTTCTGAAACAATAAATGTTTTTCTGTTCTTCTTAGATCAGGAGTGATGTTCTGGACAATGTAACTTTTACATGAGAAGATGATTAGGGTTTCTTTAGGCTGTGCAGTCTATTCCAGTAGTATGGTTCACTATCCTATTTTGGGACCAGCATGTGACCCAGCCAGCACTGCATCACCTTGTCTTTCGGTCCCCATCCATAACTGAATTGCCTGGAACAGTTTGGACATAGTATGTCAACCCCTTCACATTATAATTTTGTTTAGTTTGTACATTTGAATCATGGTAATGAGTCATTTGAAATGCATCCTCTTTAAGTGTTAGACTTTTCCTTGAATAAGGATTGTTACAGTACTCATGAAATCAAACAGCTATTGTCCATTTGAGTAAATAAATACAATTTCCTCCAGGGAACTGATATTTGTTTTCCAAAACTGCTATTTGCTTCCTTATGTGTAACTCTAGAAAGTCTGAGTCCTTCAAAGGACAGGAGCCCACTGCTGTAGGCTGACTCTGGAAACTGGGGTAGGGGGATGAAAATCAATCTTCCTGCAAAGGCAAGGGGGATTCATCTAAATAATGTGGCTAAAAAAATTTGTTACCTGATTTTGTCAGTGACAAAACACACAGGCTATAAGAGATTAAAATCTTGCTGAATTCCTAATTATGCTCCTCACTGACTGTTTGTGGAGGAACCAACATACCCTGATTTATGGTGTTGCAGCATGGAAAAAGCCTTCCAGCTGACCACCACATACAGCTATCATCTAGGTATAAAGAATGTTCATATTTAGAAATATCTCTGCTCTCTTTAATGAGTATTGTATTAATTTAAAAACCCCCACCAAACTGTTAATTGCTAACTTAATAGTAAGGAGAGATCGTGTGGTAACTTGTATGTCCTGTGCTATAGCACAGCTCAATGCAAAATGGGCAGTGCTCTTCTTTATGTCTCTTGTATTTATATCCTTAGTGTTTTTTAACCTATTTAAAAGACTTTTTGCAGTGTGTGCACTTGTGCTGTATGTCTGCATATTACATTTAATTTCTCTACTGCTTTGTCTAGTCGAGGAGCGCAATTTCGTAGAGATGCATCGATGGCCTTCCAATTTGTACCTGAAGCAGCTTGCTGACTACAGGAACTATATCCACTCTCAGAAATGCCACTGCACAGTAATGTAAGGAGACTGGACACACACAAAGTGCATCTTGACTGTGAAATGTCAGATTGGGGATTATGCAAAATATAAAAACCATGTCAAGAGTGAAACCAGATGCTTACCTGCTCTGGAACACTCCATGCCATGCTGTAGTGCACTTACAGACATTCCTTGTTTTGCTGATAAATCACTCTATTTTTTTCCTTCAAGCATTGAGAAATGTATCTTGAAATTTTATTTCAAGCATAAAGACTTCATACCCTTGGGGATTAAATGTAGTACAGGACACTGTCATCTGTTCCTTCTTCTAATTTCTGTATTGTTTATTTTATTGGTTTTCATAGTTACTTATGGCTGCTGAACTCAATTCTGTTGAAAAAAGACTGGTTTTGTAAATCATAGTTATAATAGCAGCACAGTAGCAGTGCAGGGAAGCTGAAAAGCCAGGTCATAAACTGTTTATACATTTCAGAATGCAAAAATTTACTGCTGCATTTGTTGGTTTGTAAAATAAATGGTAGGCCTAATAAGAAGTTACTATTAATTTTCTACTTAAAGTAAGTCTGTATTTCTCTTACAATCCTGTGAGTAGATACTTTAATTCCAGAGGAATGCCTATGCATCACTGTATTTTCTAGTGAATCCCAAGTCTCTAAAAATAATTTTTTCCTGACAGTAAATAGGAGAAGAAAGTCTGTTTCAACAATCTGCAGAACACCTTTGCCAGTGTGGTCATGTTGTATTTTTCCCCATGAGGAGTAAAATCAGGGAGAGCTACATCTGCTCAGAGCATACCCATAGGGTACTGATGGACTGGGAAGAAAGGATAGGGGTCAACAGCCTTTGTGGGAGAAAACTCACTGGCAGAAGTGACTTTTTTTGGGAAAAGTGGGTCCCCACAACAGCTGACCATCCAGGTATCCTGGTCATGAAGAAAGTGACCCTCATGGATATGCCAGCCCTGCGAGGGATGTCAGTTTTTGTGGTGGGACTTTGAGCTTGACTGTCCCCAGCAGTGTCTCACTTTATCTTCATGTACTCAAAAGCTACACCACACCATATGAGACAAACCTAACTGCAGATTCTTTGAGATATAACAGAGAAATCCTGAACATTATGACTGGGATGATCTTTGCAGATGCTATTTAGCGTTTTCTTGACCAAAATAATGTCATGCTACTAACTTATGGGTATACATAATACTAATGCCAAAATTAACTCAACCTTTACATAAGGGTGTCTACCTGAACATAGGTGCTTTTCTAGAAACAAAATCTTACCGAGGAATTAAATGCTTCATTATCATTCCTGTTCTTTCAATTTTGCCTCTTCATTTTGGTATGTAGTCTGAAAAAATTCCTTAGTGTTTCCTCGGTGTCCACAGGACACCACATCAAATGTATCTGGAAACTGCACCTGTGAGAAGGTGGAAAGGCAAATTACTGGAGCCGAACCTTTTTATTTTCCCTTAGCTAAAAGATTTGTTTTTCATATTTCAGTACAGTTTTATAGGTGAATTGGTGTTTTCAAATTCCATGCTAGAGTCATAGATATATTTTTTCTGGTGACATTTTGCAGAGTTTGAGAGGGTATTTCCTTCCTTATTTTGGTATACACATACAAAAAAAAAGAGCTTGTAACTCAGCTGGCTGCTGCAGGCTCAAAATTCTGAAGTTAGTTTTACGCAAGAATGATGATTTTAATTGTTTTTAAAGCTTTACTTCAGAAGATCCTAAAATTCTTTAAAAGATGAGATATACTTGTCTATCTCTTGCATATAAAGGAATCTGAAAGACAGAGAACTACATATCTATTTCAAGATCTCTGAAGAAAACTGAAATCATTAAAGAAAAAATGAGTAGGAAAGTTACATTGCTGCGACTTATGTGAAAATGGTAATTTTTATCATTATATAGTTATTAAAAAAGTTAATAATAAATTAGGGTTATGTGAGATAAGAATAAAACTGTAAGTTTTTTAATCTTAAAGTCATGGATAACAATGAGCACACAGCTGAACTCCAGCTTGCCTGGTCACCTGACAGCATTTGCTTCTACCAGCAACCAGCTCAATTACCAAAAGTGAGGATTGTATTGCCTCCTAATGATTTCTTGTGCAAAACTGATACAAAAGCTCTGTGAATGTTTATCTGAGCTGCATGTAGTCCTGAACTTTTAACACTTTGAAAGCTTTCCCAGGTTTTTTGCTAGAAGTTAGTCTGCTGCCAGTGATTTGCATATGGATAACAAGAAAGAAAACACTGGTTTTAACTTTCTGTAAATGTTTTGTAGGAACTTAAAAATAGGCTTAATGGAAATACAAATACTTTATATCCAACCCAGAAAAATATTTTACTATTATGCATTTTAGCCAGTGGTAGCCTCAGGGTTTATACAGAGAAGTCAGGCAGTGTAAAAATATTTATTATTTATTCACAGGTCAATACATACTACTATTCAGACATTAAAACAGCTTTCCATTTTCCTCAGTATACTCGTAATGCTGCCTGTATCAGGTGCAGACATTGACCATCTGATACATTTTAATTCTTGGAAGAATTCTTACTATAAAAATTCTTATTTTAATTTTTGATGATTTTCTGTAGAAATGTATTTATCTTAAAAATATTTTAAACCTAAGAAGTCAGCATTCAGAAACATGACTGAAAATACATCATGATGCTTTGTCAGTTGCTGTTGGTGGCTGTTTTTAGTTGAGGCTTTAGGACCTTACAGTCCTTTTAATGGAGACTTTAAGACTGTGGTTAGTCAGGAGTTAGGGCAGTACTGCATTTGATATTTGTTAATGACTTTGTATAGTATAAAATAAAAATTATTATGATACAAACCCCCACACTTTATACTATGATACAAAGTAAAATCAGGAACCAACTGGAAAGAAAAGTTATTTAAGAAAGTAATTTTGAAAAAGTAATATATCTGAGAAATGCCTCCACTGGTTTAAGCATCTCCCAAACACTCCCGGCACTGGCAGCATTGAGGCAAAGAAGGAGGTCAATGGTGAGTTTGGGTGCCCTTAGGCAGTCCTTGTAGCATTAGAGATTGAATATTCAAGCTTAAGTTTAAGTGGAGATGCAACTCCTGAGTCCATCTTAAAGCTAACTCTCAAAATTCGCTTTTAGAAGATAATGTTTTGAATAATGGATTGCACCATATAACGTGCTGTACCAATATATGTATGTGCTTGTCCCAAACTAAACTAAGCTTTATAGAGAATTATAAAACTTTCTGCAGTAATAATGTTTTCCACATGATAGGTAGAAAACCTCTGCTATCTTCTTTAGGCCATGGTGCATTTTATTTGAAAAAAAAAACAGCTGCTAGACAGAAGAATAAATATTTTATTCAGTGTGCTGAAATTCTTGTATGTTTTTCTTTTAAAATACTCTGCCTAAATTACGTATTTTTAGAATGCGTATGTAAAATTTTGATACAAAATAAAAAATTGTCTCTAGTCTCTCATGTGATTATTTACCCATGTGTATTATAATATTTGTTACACTGGAGATACTTTTTGTAGCTTATTAGAAATACAGAACCATAGAATTGCTTCTGTTGGAAGAGACTTAAAGAGCATGTGATTCCACCCCCCTGCTGTGGACAGGGATGCCTTCCACTGGATCAGATTTCTCAAGAGGAAAGGTGTGAGACTTGCTAGCAAGAGAAGTGCTGGCAGTGGCTGAAGGCAGAAGGTCATTTCCCAGGAGTAGATGGATGGGGGAGCCCACCACTGGATTTTGTATTTGAACTTTTTTCTTTTAAATTTATGTCTTTGCTGTCCTGACCAAATTTGCTATAGTTCTTCACTGTCTCAACGTTCCATTGCAAAAATGAGGAATTCAGCATATCCTAGATAACTTAAGCTGACTCCTGCAAATTTGGAAGTTCAAAGCAGACATTTCCAGATTGCATGACGAAATTTTTGAAGCTGCTCTCAAGCTGAACCAGCTCCTCCCAGTCCTTTTATGCAACTCCTAGTGTATGTAAACTTTAATGGCAAAGTTAAACGAATAATCCTCCAGAAAGTGTGTTGAAAGAGGCTGTTGTAGAAATCTTCTCATGCACGGACACACCATGCATGTCTGTAAGTACATCAGAACTGTTGCTAGAGGGTGTGTTTTACAGCATTTCAGAGGAGAGTTGTATTAGGGTGCTCTCAATTTCACTGAAATACAAGACTGCAGCTGTTCCAAGAGGCAGAGGAACCTAAACTTACCAAGAATGAAGATTTTGGCTTTTCCATTCCTTCACAGGAGTGGGATGCAGACTGTCACTTCCTCTCACTGCTGATGAGGTTCAGGCAGAGCAGCCACTCCACTTGGCATCATGGGAGTTTGGCAGTAGGCAGAGTTTTCCTGGCTTCTTGATGAACATTGGGAACAGGCTTGTGTAGCCTCATCCCACCTCATCCCAGTTCTGTCATGGTAAGAGGGACTGTACCAAGGGAAGGTCCTGTCAAGGAGAAGTTATCAAGGGGCCAGGTGATGCAGTGCCCCAAGGCTGGGCTGGTCCCTTAGGTTTTGTCTGCTCAGAAAATCCTACAGGTTAGATTGCTCGTCAAAAATAAGTTTCAGGCTTTCCAAAAAGAAGAAAAAAAAAAAAAGAAGCTTGGACTTGAAATATGATAATGAAACTTACAAAAAAACAAGAAAAACTTATGCCCCACATAAATGCAGCAATGGCACATGACAAGGATGAATATTTTAGGGATATTTTTTGCTCTGCATGAGACTTCCATAGAGATGATGCTGAGACAAGCTGGTAATGCTTGTACATCAAGTATTTTCTGATGTTTGAATAATGCCTGACTGGGAAAGCATGGATGTGTGTGCACAGCCCACTGGTTTATTAAACACCATATCAACCTGTGATCATCACACAATACAAGAGGGACAGCTGCAAAATGGGAATAGAATTTGGAGTCTTAGTTACTGTTCCAGTAACTGTCTAATGATAGGTTTCAAAGTCCATAATGAGCCTTGTGATTTTGGGTCCTACAGTGGTGACTTGGTGTGACCCCAGCCATGATCTCAGGTCACTCACAAAAATGGGCCCAAGTGGATCCATCTTGCATTGCTGAGCATAGGGCCTAATACCTAAGTCTAAATCAAGACCTTCTGAAAGGTTTCTGCCAAATAGAATGCACTGAACTGATGATAAAACTGAACAATCGTTTTTATCCATTTTCTTCTCAGCTAATGGTGAGTCACAGTTCAGAGTTGTGCAAAAATGGTGGAGAAATACCCAGGAGGAAATTTTTTTTATACTCATCCAAATTCATTGAATTGCCATGTGGTGGCCACATGCACAGCTGAAAGCTGTTTATAGCAGTTGGTGAGGGTTCAGGGAATATTTGTCAGAAAATAACATTAATACTGCCATGATTTTGTAATTGTTTCCCTTAATGTGGGCTTTGCACCACTGGGGAGAGAATACTTGGGATGCCAAATAAAAACAGTGCTTGCAGAGTCAGACAGGCTGAGTATACTTGTAGGAATTCTTTCAGGATGATGTGGAGTGATTAAAATTGGTTTAAAAACTTACATGAAGATGCTACTCCTCTTGTTATTTCAAATAACTTTATTTTCAGAATAAAGAGTAATACTTATTAGGATTTTGAGTGTGATGTGGCAGTAGATGGGTACCAAGTCCCTGAGAAATCTTGTCTAGTTAAGTGAAGCACTTAGAAAGCCACCCAGACCCTCACTGTGCTTTGCACCTTCTTCTCTCTCCAATTTCTTTAATAAACAGTTGCTAGGAAAATTAATGTCCACTATTTGGACACTGCAACAATAATGCAGGAGTAAATAGTTATGTGTATCAATAAGAACAGTCCCTTCATCTGGGAATGCAGTATAATGTCATTTTACACATGGACAGTATTGGACACAGCCATGTTCTCATTTTTTTCCTCTTCCTATAACTAAACCCAGACATTTGAAATTTATTTTCTCTGAAATATACTGTAACAGTTGTCTAGACTTGGGAAATAAATGGTAAGTTCTGTGTTTCTGCCAGGAATAAGCAGGCCTACCTCTACCCTCCCATGTGGCCAGGGGTAATAGGGGGCCACCGTGGCAGAGATGGCCAAAGGAAAAGCACATGGGGACCTCGGGGATGCCACAGGCTTCTTACAGTGGTCATCAACAATCTTGCCCCTGGGGTCTTGCCCCCTCTTTGTGCCTGTTCATAGGGAATATTAGCAGACACCTGGCCAGGATGTCTGGTTTAACTCCTGTTGGTAGAGATGAGTGTGGCTTTAGGGCAAGCCACAGAGAATCACATGCTGTGGGATGTTGTTGCACTGGAGGACAGGTGCCAGAAAACTGCAAGCTGTGCACTCTGGGTGATGCAGCAGCCTCTTCCCTAATAGCCCTGGTTGGACTGTGTGTCTCACAGGGTGTTTGCATGAGAAGTAGGGGAAGGAAACTACTCAGAATATCTCTCCTCCCTCTCCCCACACAGCCACCTGCATCCCCACATGGATCTCCCTCACATTCCTCTGCACATCCCCTGTGCATCTCTCCCCACACATCCCCCCACACTCCCTGCTGCTGCCACAGGATGAATGGTTTCAGTAGCCTTTGTCCCACATGTTCCCTGTTTGTAGGTTGAAAAGGGGACAAACCAAAAGGGATGCAGGGTGCAAAGTGCCCATTGATGGTGTTGGGGACATGACCCAGTCAATGCAGGCAGGGAGTCGTGAAGGATGTCAGCACCTGTCTGATGTCCTTCAATATGCCAAAAATATGTGCTGACTTTTCAGCCTCATTGCAAGCAGAAAACTCTGGTTTTGAAAATTAGTTTTATAGAAGAGGGAAGGGGAAGCTATTGAGGGTGTTACTGTCTAGTGGGAAGGAAGAGGAGCTTGGCCAAGGCTGTGGAAAAGCATCAGCATAAAGAAGGCTGCCAAAACACCCTGAAGAAACTGGAGTCTTTGTGAAAGCAGACTTGGAGGAAAAGAAGCCAGTTCATGGCAGCAGGCAAAAGCAGGGTTGAGATCCATATGCTTGAAAACAGACCCAAAAATTCCTCAAACTGGCTTCATAGGTGGAGTTTCCTGGAAGAAAGCAAGACTGAAAACTTCAGATTACTTTCATCCTCCTGTCCATCTACACTGTGATGTTAGTGCAGGGCCTTCAGCATCATCTCCACTACATCCCACTCCCTGCTGTCCCTCATGGCTTTCTTTGCCCCAACACAGAGTGAATTGACCTCCAAAATGGATGCAAATCCTTCCTCTCAGCACCTACAGAGAAGAAGATATGTCCACTCGAGGTCACACCTTGGAAATGTCTTCTGCTGACATGAGATGTAATGCCAATTTTTGACATTTGAGCAACACAGAGGGTTTTGGTGGGGGGTTTGCTGTTTGTATTCAGGCACAATAATCCTTCACAGAGCTAAGGCAGAGTGTCTTTAGATGATATTTTAAAACGATAAAGCACTGTCAAAAGGGAATAAGAAGACATGCTGTATCTGTTACAGTGATGATGTTCAAAGTGAGAATTTCTCCAGGTTTTTAAAACATATTATTATATTTAATTTTCTATTATAGTGATTACAGAGAAAATTTCTTATTTAAAGTATTTTTAAATGAAATGGAAAAATGTTTCTTATCAAGGCGATAAGCACTTTCTATGTAATCAGAAACACTTCAGCTTGTACTGTTACTTAAAGGCTGGAATTGCTGTAGGGAGAGATGATGTGTCACTCAGCATTGCAATGACAAACACCTTTAACATGGAGGTAATTAGGGGACACAATGTGTGGCTGTGCATAGCCTTCAGTTTTAGCTGGAATCAGCAGGAAAAATATGTTTGGCACAGTATGTGGCAAAGGTTGTAGGGGTTTAATCACATTTCTCTTTGCTCCAAAACCTGTCATGATAGAAGATACCCCTCTAATAGTTTGTGTGAAGGATGTCAGGCTGGTCTCAACTTTTTTTTAACAGCAGATGCTTATGCAAATAGTCACTGAAATCTGAGAGTAAAATTTATTCTGTAATTACCCTTGAACAACAGAGTTTCTGCTGTTGAACATGTGGTACCACATGCAGTATCCCAATCCCAGCAGTTAATTACTGAAGGTCTCTCCAAAGCCCTCTCCTCTCTCCCATCAGATTTCCTGTCTTCCAGGTGTCGCAGGAATGGGTACTCTTGGCAACTGTCACAGCTCATGTGACATTTGCTGAGGGTTGGTTTCTTGTAGCCTCATTATGCTGTGTGCTGAATGGAATCTGCAACGATATGGAACGTCTGGTCCTGGGTTATTAGTCCATTAACCTAGGAGAAGTGTGTGCTCTTGCTTTACCCCGACCATGTCGTCTCTGAGAGCCCTCGAGAAAGGACACACAGGGACCACTGGTGAGGACAGGGAACAAAGAGGAAGTTTATTCAGGGGAACAGGTTTATATGGACTTTGGAGGGATACAAACTCACCAATAAGGGAAAAGGGGGGAGTCTGGCTTTGGGCCAATAGGAGTAAGGAGATTTACATTCAATGGGAAAGGGTTTCAGGTAACATGAGGTCACAATTTTTCTCCCAGCCCCCTGGCCTGACAGGGTATTCTGGGAAGAAGACGCAATGACAATGCAGTTTTTACATTTAGTACATTCAAATCACATTAAAAACATCAGTTGTTAAATCATTCTCAGTGACTGGTGGATTTTCTTCATCAGCCCATTTTTGACGTGACATTCTCCAAGCCATGTATTGAGAATGCATTGCTACAATTTGCTTCCCTGCTTCCTGCTGGGAATCATCAAATGTGAAGAAACAAAGCTGCAGTGCAAGAAGATGTAAAACTTTTAAAATAATTTCAGATTTCCATCTTGGTTGGGAAGCTGAGAGCCTGCTCCTGCCTGAGCTGCGGTGCAGATATTCCTCTGGTATCCTCTCTTTCTCCAGTTGTCTGCATTTCCACATCTCTGGGCTACACAAAACGAGCCAATCTTTGTGTGGCTGGCAGTGGCATGGTATTGCTGCACAAAGTCTCTGGTGCTGGCAGACAGCGGGCAAGGAGAGTGTTGCTGCCTCTGGATGTGGCAAGAGTGATGACTCAATAGGCCAGAGTTTCCCCACAGTCAGTCCCCAGATTATGATTTAATTCCAGGGTATTAGGAAGCTGGAAAAAGGAGGCATAGCTCAAAGATCCTGGTCTGTTCCTTGCAAGAGGTGAAAGTGGTAAATTCCAATATTGGCTTACTTCTGATTTTCAGAATAAACTTCTGCCTAGCACTGCCACAGAATTTCTGCAGGAATCCTTAATTTTCCTATAAATTTATACTCTGCAAATTACACTCAATAAAAACATGGTTTCTACCAGACACAAAAGACTGGGGCTGGTATGTGATGCAGGGAGCAGCTAAGGTTTGAGTATTGTGTATTTTGTAAAGGCAGACTTACATTGCACTGAAGGTAGAGAATACCAAACTGCAGCACTGATTTAAGGTACAGTACAGCAGCCAGCTCAGAAAGGAAAACTGGTGCCTCTGAAGTTCTTTTCCTAAACTGTGGAACAGCATGGCCTTGTCAAGGTTTGTACCCTGGAAGCCATGAAAAGCAATGTACTCTTCATCAAAGTTTGCTTCATATTTGCCTTAGATATTAGAAATAAATTCTTGGCTCTGACTGTGGTGAGGCCCTGGCACAGGATGCCCACAGAAGCTGTGGATGTTTCATCCCCTAGAAGTGCCAAGGCCAGATTTGACAGAGCTTGGAGCAACCTGGGATGGTGAAAAGCAGGGTGTTGGAGCTAGATGGTCTTTAAGGTCCTTCCAATCCAAACCATTCTCTTATTTCGAGCCAAACGAGGTTGCTAAGAAGCAAAAATTGTTCTGTTTTTAATGGCCTTGTAGGTTCATTATCTCTGAAGAAACAAGACAAAACTATCCTCTGGGAATTTACAGAGCGATTGACATGCAGAATCACAAACTATGCTGAGTTGGAAGGGAACCATAAGGATCATTGAGTATAAGCCATTGCCCTGCACAGGACCATTAGCAAGAGTCACACCATGTGCCTGAGAGTATTGTCTTGGTACTGTGCTGTGACCTGGGGAGACTGTTCCAGTGCCCAATCACCCTCTGGGAGAAGAAACTTTTCCTAATATCCAGCCTAAATCTCCCCTGACACAACTTCAGGTCATTCCCTTGGGTCCTGTCACTCATCACCACAGAGAAGGGATCACTGTCTGCCCTTCCTTTTCCTGGCTCACGGAAATTGTAACTGCAGTGAGGTCTCCCCTCAGTCTTCTCTCCTCCAGGCTGAACAGACCAAGTGCCCTCAGCCATCCCTCATACAGCTTCTCCTTCAGGCCCTTCACCACCTTCATTGCCCTCCTTTGGACACTCTTTAATGGCTCAATTTCATTCCTACATTGTGGTGCCCCAAACTGCCACAATATTCAAGGTAAGGCCTCCCCAGGGCAGAGCAGAGTGGGAAAATCCCCTCCCCTGATCAGCTCATACCCCCAGGACATGATTGGTCCTCCTGGCTCCCAGGGCACGGATGACTCATATTCAACTTGCCACTGACCAGAAACCCCAGGTCCCTTTCCATGGCATTGCATTCCCCAGTCTATACACACAGTCGGGTTGCCCCATTCCAGGTACAGAATCTAGCACTTCCTCAGCTTCATATGGCTGGTGATGGCCAGTGGTAGCAGCGGAGGGCCTGCCAGTGGAGAGCAAGTAACACAGTGTTTGCAGTCCTTAGAAGTCCAGTCTTTCTTAGAAAATGCTGAAGAAGGTGGTGTCAGCATGAAGACAGACACATATCATCAGCCAACCCTGGTCTGCTCCAGAAGCCTCAGGTTGCAAAAGAGAGCATGCAAATTCCAAACAAATCAACATTTCACCCAAGTACGAGGGGTTGTTTGGGTTAGAAAACTGAGTTCTGATTAAAGCTTTATTTTTAAAAGGTTTCCAGCATCTTGCAGGCTCTGTCAATCAGCAGCAGGATGTCAGGGTGAGGGGAGGCACCACTGCAGCAGAATTCACCCTGTGCTCCCCATAGCAGCCTTTGTTCTGCTGCTTCCTTGCACAGGGGTAGGAGAACCCCTTGCCTATAGCCAAAAAACAGAGCAAAGTCTCAGGATTTAAGAGTTAACCTTTTATTGAGTTTCAGTTGAGAGAGAACAGAAAGGCGGCAATAGCTCACATGTTCAACCACAAAATGCCACAGGATGTGTCATGTCAGAGGCTTAACACAGTTTGCAAGGAGACAATTGAGGAAATTGTAAAATACTCTCCAGGAAAGAAAGAGGAATTCAGAGCCCTGCTTTAATGTTCCCAATATTGTCCTCTCTCCCTCAATTTCATACCCTTCCCCAAAAGAAGCTTATGGACTTGCTGGCCACATCTGTCCTCCATGACATAAATAAAGAAATGGTTGTAAACTCAGGGAAAGAACTAGACTTCAGAGTCACGCAGGTCTTTGCAGGAATCAACACTTGGGTCACTAAAAAGACTGCTTGGGACAGACTATTTGTAACAAAACTAATAAATGCGCAAAGTTTCTGTGAGATATGTTAAGGTTTCATTGCAAACAAGGATATGCTCATTATAGTCATTGATAGGAGGTTAATTAATTGCTGAATGTTAATTGTTCATTGATACTGGTTTTGCAGTTTGTGTTAAGCTGTATAATTGACACCTATAGACAGTGAGGAGGATTTAGGCGAATCAGAAAGCATGTAAGCAAACATGGCCAATTAGTACTTGTTTCCAGGGAACCAGGCAGCTGGAAACAGGGATCGGAGAGGTGGGGTCAAAACCAGAGCTGTATCATGATGAACTACTGGCCAGTGGCTTTGTCCTGCTTTGTAAGTTTCAGAAAGGACATTATAAATTCAGACATAGCTTGCTGATGCTTTCCCTTGGAGGCTTGATGGGGAGTTCTAGGGTGCTTGAAGGGTTTCAGGTGAGCTGTAGCTGTGCCCTGTGCTTTGTCGGAGCCCTTGCCATTGCAGGTGCCACACAGCAGGCTTGGTAAGAGCAGTGGGAGTGAGGGCAGGGCCAAGGAAGGCTCCAGGGCAGGACCTTCCCACCAGGAGGGTGCTGGGGCACCTGCCCGAGCCATCCCTGTGGCTGTCACTGCAGCCACTCTCAGAAGAATCACCATCGGTCATGTCAGGCCATTGGATCACACTGACTGGTGACACTGGCACAGCCCGGGAGTGTAGAGACAGCTGGAAATCTGGCTGTGCCCTAGCTGGCTACCAGGACTGGAAAATGTGTGTATTCCCCTGTTGAGGCAGGTTTGAAAGTTCCCATTACAACAACACGGCTAAACCTGAAGCAGTGCCTGAAGGGCTCAGCCTTTTTCTGTGTTTTTATAGTGTTGGAGCCATGCAGCTCAAACTCCTGAGCCAGGCAGAAAAGGTGCCAGGAAATGAAGATGCAAAGGCTAATGAAACTGAGGCACCATCTTCAGGGATGGTTGCTTTTCATTTCTTTAATGAGTGCCTCTAAGTTTGAAACCTGGCAATCAATTTTTGCAGTGTTTTTTTGGGGCCAAGGGATGGGTTCAGAGATCTCAGGTGAGTATCATTCATTACTGAACTGTTCTGAGCAGTGTTTGCCCCAGGAGCCTGTCTCCAGGCAGACACAAGGTGCACAGCCACCTCAGGGCACTCAGTGGCACCAGCAGCAGTGCTCCTGCCTGGAGCAGTGAGCTGAGCCAGGAACACGCACCTTGGCTGAGTGAAAGGGGCTCTCACTTGGCTGTGGCTGCAGTCGCCGCCCAGCAGGGACATCCCTGACAATGAAGTGCAAATCTTGCTCTGCCTCAACTTCCTGCAGAGCATTTTAAGCCAGCAGTGTCCTGCCTGTTGGAGAGAGAAATGCAAGCCTGTGTGGCCTTGTCTCCAAGGGAGCTTGGCTGGGGTTCATTGGAGGAGATGGAGATGAAGCTGGCACTGGTGTCCCTGTGTTTGAACTGCTCCGTAAGGCAGCGTGAGAGGACCCACTTTCTTGTATTTCACAGCTTCTCATTGGGGAATGTCTGTTGGACGTGGGATTGATGATTTGGGTGATTCTTGGTGATGGTTTAAATAGATCTGAAGTGCATATTTACCATTCAGTAACTGGGATTAGACGACTGAAAGTAGGAAGAGAATTGTGATGTTTGTGGGTACTTTTCTTTTGGGCTGGCATTGAGGAAACTCAGGTAGGACTGGTAGGACATGGGGTGCCTTTGCAAGGTGCTCCATACAGTAGCAGTTAAGGACTGGGGCTTGTCACAGAATCATAGAAGGTGCTGAGTTGGGAGGGGTCCACAAAGCTCATTGAGTTCAGCTCCCGGCCCCAAGAATCCCACCATGTTCCTGAAAGGTTGTCCAAGGGCTTCCTGATCTCTGGCAGACCTGGTGTCTTGACCCCTCTTCTGGGGAGCCTGTCTGGGTGAAGAGTCCTTTCCTAATTTCCATGTTAATGCTTGATCTTGGTTTCTCTTCACTTTTTTTCAAGTCCTTCAGGGACATGGCTTTAGGAGATGTTTTGCTTGAATGCTGTGGCAAGTTTCTGTATCTGCGCTGAATTTAACATCTCAAAACATTAGTACTGCCTCCACTAGACAAGTGGAAAGGTTACAGTGTTCTCAAAAACTGAACTGTGTGTGTTTGTGTGATTAGGTTTGCAGTTGAATACCACAAAGGCAGAGTCGAGGCCGCAGGCAGTGTGGAAGGGCATTAAAGGCTTGCCCTCCACTGCAAAATGGAAGAAGTTCAGAGGAACAGGTCAGTCTCTGTGTGCCTGATAGAAGAGAGAAAGCTGCAGGTTTTGTCACCACTACTCATTGTCTCCTTCAGGTCCCAAACACAAATCAGTGGATTCAGAGAAGTGCCTGGTATGCCACATCCTCCCTCTTGACCTGCTGGCCCCACCTCTGCTGATGCAGCCGAGGACAGGGTTGTCTTTCTGGGCTGCAAGTACATGTTGCCAGCCTCTCTCCAGCCTCCAGTATCACTCATTTATGAGTGTTTTTTAATGACTAGTTGTTTGTTAATGCCCAACTTCATGTATCTTTACTATGGGGATTCTTACAGATCTGTAAATTATGAACAAATACAGGTTCATCAGTCTTGGCTAATTCTTTTAAATCACATTCCTTATCTTCTCCCAAATGCCACTTCTTTGGGGTTTTTTCCCTTAACATTAGCAAAAAAACCAGAAATTAGAACAGTCAGAGACAGCAGACCTGATCCTGTCCTGGGAGGCAGAGAACGAGCCCCCTGAACCCTGCAAACATCATCCGCAGAATATTCACTGGAGTTTCTCGCTGACCATTCAGGGACAGGGTCATTCACTTGCTGGCTCTGCAGAATTACAAGAAACCAGAGTTACTTGCCTGGTTGCAGAGAGATGAAGTCATGCAAAAGGACAGGGATATCCTTGGAAACATCCTTCAACAGGTTTTTCCTCTTCCTATTCTTTTAGTGCTGATTTCTACCTGTGTCACTCCAGTGCTGAAAATGAAAACTAATGAGCAATTTAGGCAGTGTGGTTTGTTTACGTTTTTCTTTGAATTTTATGCAGATTTCACAAACTCCAAGTCCATAGGAGGAAGGGAAAGAAGGACTCCAAACATTCAGGGCAGAGGGGTTTTTTTTTGCTACAATGGCAGGCACTAATTAACTCTTTCTGAAGTTGTTGCTCCTCATGTCTCCCTCTTTTCATTGCACTGTTGAACTGCCAGTGGGGAGAAATCACCCAGGGCTTCTTTTGATTGTGTTAAATAATGGTTGTTGTGGTGATTTCTTTTCGGCTCTGATTTAGCTTTGCTGTACAAATTTTTGAACTGCACATTGCATTTATTTCCTTAACTGTCTGCCTGTAGGTAGACGACCTGAATCCAAAGGATAATTCTTGCAGTCTGAAGGCACACTTATTTCAAGACATTCAGAAAGACTGGCCTGGCTACAGTGAAACAGACAGAAGGACTTTGGAGATAATACTTTCTAAGTAAGTTCAGTCTGTAGGGGAAGGACAAGAGGCATTTCAGAAAACTTCCTACAAAATGAAGGTCTGTCTTCTTGATAAGGAAAGAACTAGGACAATAAAAACTTGATCTTGTAACCTGCAAAGTCAAAAAGCTTTGTAACCTGGCCTGTGGTTTACTGGAGTTCTGGTGTGAACTGTGCTGTGTAAACATCTGCACAGTTTTTTTCTTCAAAAACCTTGGAAGTGGCACAGACTCAAAATTACATTGAAAAGCTAAACAGAAATGGACAAAGAGCACTTGATTTCTTAAACAGGGACATACACAGCAGAGTTCAGTTCCTTTGTTATATCTGTGTGTTGCCTCATTTTAGAATCTGGACTTGCAAATCAGAAGTTGGGTTTAACCTGCAGGCATCTTTAGTCTGCAGGGGCCTCTTGGAAGTGGTGTAGTGCTTGTAGAGACAGGTGCTTGGGATGACTTTCCACATTTACCCTGGACGTACACACGTTGCCCACAAACCTTGGGATTCCTTTGGAAGTATTTGCGCTTGAATCCATAAACATCTGAGCATCTATCTCCAGGTGCCAGTAACAAAATTATGAACAGAAGGACCAGGAAAAATCCATACTTTGTTTCAAGTTGGTGCTTGCACTGAAGCTTTTGTGTGGACTTAGCTGTGTCAGCAAATGAACTTGAATTTTTAGAAATGTATCACTTGCAGCAAAGCTGTTCACCCAAGCTGTACTGTACATCTTGTGTTAATTAATGTTCCTGTTTGTATTTCTCTCCAGTTTGGTTTCCCTTTTGTACTTCCTTTTATACTCCTGCTATACCACATCACAACTTTAACAGCATAAAAATTGAGTGGAGCATCACATGATAGCTCTTTTCTCTCCTCAAGATTTAAAGCTCAGATAACTAAAAGACTGGCAAGAACCCCTAAAGTTTAGCAGGACTACTGTGTGTATACAGGGGCAATGTAAGCTGATAATGAATATAAAGGACTGTGTGGGGTTTAAGTGTGCCACAAAACCCCAAAGGAGAAGCAGTGAGAGATTACCAAGGTTCTGAATGTTCCATCTTGTTCCAGCTCACTTTTCCTTATGGCAGCTTTTTTTTTTATTGAGGTTATTCTTAAACATTCCTTTAAAAAGAGGGATTAGAGGGTAGGTGTGAGGTGCTTACCTCGTGCCATTTAAAAGGGCGAAGAGCAATCTACAAGTGCAAACCGCTTTCCAACCCAGCCTTGCCATGTTCATGAGGAGCACTCAGTGTTTGCAGCCTGTTATTGGAGCCTTAGTGCCACTAACCCCCATGCCATGCAGTTGACTTTCCTGCTGAGATTAATGCTGAGATTCAGCCAAACTTTGGGCATCTCTAATTGGCAGGCCGAGATGGATAAAAACATGGCAGGAGAAGGACTTATCTTCCTAGTATATTTCTTGCTAGAACTTTGACATTAATATCTCCATCTATTTTTATTTTCGATGCAGCTGCATCTATTGCTGCCTAACTTGAATGGCTGTGCAGATGCCACCTCATGCCTTCAAGAAAAGCTGAGCTGGGGTTAATCCTGTGCCAGCACAAAACCTGTAAAGCCATGCTGTCTTTCTAAAAACAGTATTGCCAACTGTGGAGAAGGTTGTGTGAGCCCTGTTATCTTATGCAGCTACTTCCAAGTAATTTACAGTGAGAACAAAACTCTGAAGTACTTTTAATGCTCATCCAGTTGGTACTGCTCCATTCAGCAGCACCTCAAAGTCCTTCTTGGCAGGGCTTCTTTCAGTCCCTTCATCCCCCAGCCAGGATCGATACCAGGGGTTGCTCCAACCCAGGTGTAGCACTTTGCACTTGACATTGGTGAACCTGATGAGATTCCCAGGGGCTACACCTCAAGCTTCTCCAGGTGCCTCTGGATGGAATCCCAGCCCTCTGGTGTCAGCAAACTTGCTGAGGGTGCACTTAATCCCACTGTCCATGTTGTTCTTGACATAGCTCAAGAGGTACATGAGCTTACAAACGTGGAAAAGAATAAAGGCACCTCCTGTCAGTATAACTCATCTACTAGCAATTTTAATGATATTTATTAAGGCCCAACTTGATGCATCTCTGCTATCTGGATTCTTCTGTTGTGTAAATGCTGGACAAATACAGGTTTATCAGTGTTGGTAAATACTTTTAAATCAAATTCCTTACCTTCTCCCAACATCCCATATGACACTTCTTTCTTTTGCCCTCACTTTAGGAAACAAAGTAGAGGTCAGAACAGCCACCAAAAGGAGTGCTGATTCTCTTCCTGGGAGGCAGAGAACGAGCCCCCTGAACCCTGCAAACATCATCCGCAGAATTTTCAGTGGAGTTTCTCACTGATCATTCAGGGACAGGGTCATTCACTTGCTGGCTCTGAAGAATTACAAGAAGCCAGAGTTGCTTGCCCGCTTGCAGAAAGATGGAATCATGCAAAAGGACAGGGATTCCCTTGGAAACATCCTTCAGCAGGTGAGATCAGGAGTTTGTGCCAGCCATGCTTCCCTCCTGCTATTCCTATAGTGCTGATTTCTACCTGTGTCACTGCAGTGCTGAAACTGGAAACTAATGAGCAATTTAGGCAATGCTCCTTAAGTTTTCCTTGAATTTTATCCAGATGCCACAAACTGCAAGTCCATGAGAGGAATGGAAAGAAAGACTCCAGACTTTTGGGGCAGAGCTTTTGTTTTGATAGAATGGCAGGCAGGAATTAACTCTTTCTGATGTTGTTGCTCCTCATGTCTTCCCTTTTGTCTCTCTTTTTCTTGCACTCTTGAACTGCCAATGGAGAGAAACTGCCCATGGTCATGGTACTTACTATTTCCATGGGACAAGTGTCTGAGCAGGCAAGTTTGCTAGTTACATGGGCCAGTATTTCATTTGGATGGAGTTGATGGTCTGCTTGGTTCTTCTTGGCTTCTCCTCCTATCCGTTGGAATTGACTTCCAGGGAAGGGTGTTCCAGGCAAATCCTAAATGAAAAAGGTGGAGGTGCAATTTGGAGCACAGGATTCTTTGCTGTCGTACGAATTGTGTCTTCATCTGCCTTGAAACCTTTATTAACTGTGTTACGTTGCAAGTACTTCTTTTGAGTTCAGTTGTACTTGGGTTGCTCTATCCCAGCCATTCCTAAGATGCATTTGTGAAGTTGTAGTGGCTCTTTCCTTCCTTTCTAAATATTTCCTGTCCCCATAGACTGTGGCTGAATTATGCAAGCATTATTATGTCAAGCAGAAATATTTCCTCATTATGAAGGAAAAGAAGTGTTTTGGAACATAGTAAAGGGATGAAACTTCCATATTTATACAGTTTGGGCTGATCCTACACTGAATTTTCAGAATTGATTCCTTCAACCTCCTATGTTGCAGCCCGATTCAGGTGGGCCTGAGTGACCACCTTACAGGTTTCGTTTTCACCTTAAAAGGACATGTTTCCAGCCTCAACCAATTGGAGTCAGACCACCGCAACTGGGGCGGGATCACTTGAGATCATATATACCTGTGTTTTTGAATAAACTTGGGATTTGCTTTACATCACATTGGTGTGTGCAGTCTCCTCTAGGGCCTGGCGACAACAAATGGTGGACCCCGACGTGTCTCAGAACATGAAACCCACCTGCAGGCCTGCCTAGAGCCTTAAGAAGTGGCCCCTGAGAGCTGCTATGCCCCAGTTTTTTTGGGTGCTTTGTGGAGAAGCCCCTGAGAGCTTCTGTCTCCTGTAAACTTGGGAGTTTTGTGTAGTGGCCTTGAGAGCTGCTGAAAGAACGTGGACTGAAGGAACCACGACCTTCGAACCGGTGAGTTAAAGAAACATGGGAAATTCCAACTCGTCTAAAACCAACTTATTGCTTGATAGATTTGAGAAACTAGCTCGTGTTACAAAAACAAACATTAAAAGACAAGCATTACAGGAATTTTTGGATTGGTGTTTCAGTGGAGGGCACCTAACAGATGCCAATTCCACGCTTTCCATGAAATTATGGGACAATATTGGGGCAGATTTGTGGAATTTAGTGCAAACTGCACCAGACGAATTTTTACAGCTCATTCCGTCATATGCAGCTGTAAGGAAAATGCTGTTAGAGGTAGAACGAGCCCGTAAAAACCTCGATCTACCGGAGAGAAGGGAAAAAAGTTTGTTTTTGCAGGGCGATTTTTCCCCTGAACATCCTTCTGCACTGCCGTGGGCACCGCCGCCCGCAGAAACGCCACCGCGGTACCCACACGCGGCACCGCCCTCTCCCGCTCCGGAAAACCTGGCAAGACCACAGCAACCATGGAATCAAAGCTTTTCAACGCCGCTCATCACGGCAAAAAGCCAAGAAGTCGTCTTTGCACCGCCTTACAACTCACAGCAAATGAGACCACTGGCTGCCGCTGTAGAAGCGGCCGGACCTCAGCAGCAACCTTGGAACCCCACGAGACACGCCGCAGAAAACCAAACCGTGAGTGAGTTTTATTTAAATCCCAACTCCGAAAAGGCGCGATGGGAGATGCCCTCAGCCGAGAGAGACATGTGGAGGGGGAGACAAACCCCTTGGAGTTTCTCTTCCCCTGTCCATCCACCTTCGGTGCCGGCTCCACCGCCGCCGCCGCCAATGCCCTGCGGGTACCTCGGGGCTGGGGTCGCCCCACCGCCGCGCTCCCCGCCGCCCTGCGGGTACGCCGGAGTCACTCCGTTGCGGCAGGAGACTGTTGAGGCAGACATTCCAGCAGGGCTACAGCCGCCCGCCATAACCGCGTGGCCAGGAAAACAGAGAGACCACGTGATGGCAAAGCCCGCGAAATCAAACAAAGGAACGGCGCGCCCTTACCACGAGGCGCAAGGACCGCCCAACCCCCCTCCCTACTGCATGCAAATCACAGCGCATGCGCCAGGCGCGGGTCCGCCGCAGCCTGCAGGGGCCGGGGTCGGCTCCGAATTCGCCCGCTCCGGAGGCGAATCAGTTCCCGCGCCACCACCACCACCTCCTGCGTGGATCGACTACGTCATGGAGAGGGGAGAGACTCCTCCTCCGTGGAGCAGAGCCACCGGAGCTCCCCCTGGTCGTTCCCTTCACTGCGTGCCATTCACAGCGCCAGCGTCAGCGCCGGTCGCGCAAGACCCAAGCGCTGCAGCACCAGCGGGGACCCTCTCCCCGATGGCCGTGCGCTACCCGCAGCTGCCAACACCAGCACGGGAACCCCCCACGCCGGTAGAGACTGCCCCTGCGCCGGCAACCTGGTACCTGCAGCCTCCATCACCGACAGCCACACCCACCGGCTGTATCCCAGAATGGAGAGCAACACACAAAGAAGCCTCTGTTTGGGACATGCTGGGAGGAGCTAGGAATCACGATGTAATAAAAAAGGGATTTGAAAGATCCAAAAATGCTGCTTTAGCTGTCTTTTCTAACCTTCCTAAAATAGGGAAGCCTCTGGTAACTCAAAAGACCATTTCAGAAGCCTTCACAGCTATGGTGAAGCCAGATGAAAAGCATCTGGCCACCATAATTCAAAAGGTAGTTAAATCCAGAGAGTATCTAAGTGTATCTCTTGCATTTGTAACCTGTCTTGTTGCTGTTACTAATCAAAATGTATGGATAGTGCTTTCTCAACAGGAAAATCTAAAAAAATTCTGCTCAGATAACATAGTTAAAGCAGGAGAACCAAACAAAGTGTGCCTTATAGGAATACCTTATCATAACATCAAAGATTTCATTCCTTTTGGTATTGAGGAAGCAAAAGTGTCCTGCAGTGGTACTGGAGAAACCATAGCAGACATCATATGGCAATTGAATACTTCCTTAGAGAGAGATCCACAAGAGCTAAGGTTAGTAGGAGCTCTCCCTGGAAATGAGTCATGTGTTGAATTTCACCCTGTGCATTCCAGTGTATCTGAATGGTCAAACAAACACTGGTCACAGCAATATTTTCCTGTGGGAAGCACAGATGTCACTCCTCATAATAAGAGTTACACCAATAGCAGTTGGTGTTGGAATGTTATTGGTTCACAAAATACAAATTACCCCAAAACTAAATGGGTTCACACAAAAGGTAACCAGAGAAGAGCGCTGCCTCCTGGATATTTCTTAATTTGTGGTAATAGAGCATGGCCTGGAATACCTGCCCAGGTAAAAAGTGGACCTTGTTACTTAGGCCAGCTGACCAAATTTACATAATCAATACAAAAGCATGTTAAGTGGTCTAGTCCTCAAGCTGAGGAAAACACCATAGAACATTGGAGTGATACAAAAAATTTGCTAGCAGCAGTTTTTTCCCCAGTTGGTGTAGACAGAGCATTACGTTTAGTGCAAATGCTTAACTACTGGGTGCAGGAGCAACTAAACATCATTGCCAAAATGCTTAATGATTTTTCAACAGATGCTGATAGGATAGAACAAGCAGTATTACAAAACAGAGAAGCCCTGAGATTCTTGTTGATGATTCATGGTTACCAATGTGATGAGTTTAAAGGGATATGTTCCACAGAATTAAGTAAACACTCCAAAGAAGTACAAGCAGTGAAAAATAATCCTGACAAGCTAACAGTTGACATTTCTCCTTTAAAGAAATGGGTTCATTCCCTAAGCCTAATAACCTGGCAAGAAGCAGCACTGATTCAAGGAGTATTGATCCTAGTTGTTATTATGATTTGTTTGATTGTTCTTATTTGCAGGAGTGGTCATTAACTGTCCAATCAAACAAGAACAGTCCAGTTCAAGTTAGCATGTTGTTTAGCCTGTATTTTGAAATTCTGTTAATTTTCAGTTAAAGTGCAGTTTTGAGCTTATTGCACTGCAAGTTGCCCAGCAGGCTGCAGGGGTAAGGATACCTGTCCCCTAAGCTGCTGACCATTTTTTGCAGAATGTAAGTAGTTATGTTTAGCCTTTGTGAATTTTCTCTGTGAATTCACACTTGTTTACTGCTTCAACAAGAGTGTATAAGGACTAAAAATCAAAGCTTCATTCTCAAACCTCTGTGATGGCCACACAGAAGTTCTGAGAATGGACCTTGAGCATGAAGAGATTTAGTTCAGCTGGACTGAACTTGCTTCTTTGCTAAGTTAAGTCACTCTGCACTCTTGAACACTTTGCACAAAGTTTAATAAAATTTGTAGTTTGTTTACAGTGGTTTGTGCAGTGACGACTGCACAAAGAGACCACAATTTCACGCGTGAAAGAAAAGTTTCTTGTTTTGCACTAGTTGTAAGTTTGCAAGTTCCAAACATACATGTCTTAGTCATGTATTAGTTTGTGTGAGTTTACAAAGGTTACTGTACCTCCTTCCAAAAGTTCTATTTTGAAAAGAGAGGGCGAGGTAGGGATGTGTAACCTGCAAATACCCTGTTAAGTCTTGAATTAGCAAAATTTGAGATTTTCAAAATGTTATTTCTCAATTTTCAAAATTTTCAGCCTTTCTGTTCAAGTTGCAATATGCATGATGTGTATTCTGTTGTTTGCATTTTTGCTTTGTTCTTTGAAACAAAAGGGGGAGATGTTGCAGTCCGATTCAGGTGGGCCTGAGTGACCACCTTACAGGTTTCGTTTTCACCTTAAAAGGACATGTTTCCAGCCTCAACCAATTGGAGTCAGACCACCGCAACTGGGGCGGGGTCACTTGAGGTCATATATACCTGTGTTTTTGAATAAACTTGGGATTTGCTTTACATCACATTGGTGTGTGCAGTCTCCTCTAGGGCCTGGCGACAAGACTCCTAGGTTTGTTGCTTTGCTTGCTCAGAACAGTGACAGGAATTTTCACCCTGAAGAGACACACAATTTGACGAGAGCCACGTTCTTCCATCCAAACTGAAACAGTTCCTTTATCCTTCAGGTTGATTGTAAAATTCCAATATCTCACCACTTAGATGACAAAAGTCAAAACATTTTCTCCTGTCCCTTTATGTTTGGCAATGTTTAAGGAGACTGTCTCGAAGTTGGTTTCCTTTAGGAGGGGTGAACTTCCTCAGGGACCTGCTTTGCATTCCAAAAGGGTCCTCTTAGCAGCACTGACCCCTGAAAAGACTATTGTGCATTTTTCTGACTTTAAAAAGAAGGTAGCAGGCCTTATTTTGTATAAATCTGAAAGCACTAGGCTGAGCAGCTTGAGTATTGTCTTTGAAATGGGCCTTAGTTTGTTTTTCAGGAGTCAATTACGATTTCTGGGTATATTCATTACTTTGAGTTTGTCTCTGCTCTTTAAGGTTAGCTCTAGGGAGGTTATCCCATCCCACTGTTCAGTAGGAAGCTGTACTTTCCTCTGGGCAGGCACTTGAGAAAGCAAAGCAGCTGTGTTTGGGGGGCGACATCCTGTGGTCGCTCATGGGGTGATGAAAACATGCCTGGTTCCAGGCAAAGCCTGTGCTCTGCCAGAACTGTGCAGTTCTGTCAAACCAAAGGGCAGCAGGTGTCCTGCTGAAGTTGGACAAATCTACACTCAAACATGGAGACAGTACTCTTCAGTTATTCGAGAAAAGAGAACTAAATGGACCACAATTGTTTAAAGTTTATGTTCTAAATCTAAGAGCTAATTGAACTTTCACATCCAATAAAAGCCCTGGGAAAACGGTACAGGACTTTCTTTTTCACTCTGACGGATCTTTGCAGTACCAATTCAGGATCTGCAGTTTGCATTCAGGTTTAATGAACATTGATTTCCTTAACTGTCTGCCTGTAGGTAGCTGACCTGAATCCAAAGAACAAGTCTTTCAGTCTGAAGGCACACTTCTTTCAAGACATTCAGAAAGACTGGCCTGGCTACAGCGCAAGAGATAGAAGGACTTTGGAGATCATACTTTCTAGGTAAGTTCAGCCTGTTGGGGAAGGACAAGAGGCATTTCAGAAAACTCCCTGGGAAATGGAGGTCTATCTTCTTGATAAGGAA
Organism: Pithys albifrons albifrons; assembly: GCF_047495875.1. NCBI lineage: Eukaryota > Metazoa > Chordata > Aves > Passeriformes > Thamnophilidae > Pithys > Pithys albifrons. Next base: position 61,608,038 of record NC_092497.1, on the reverse strand, counting down.
AGAATTGGGACAATAGATACTTGTACCTTGTAACCCGAAATGTTGGGCCATCCTTACAGAAAAGCAGCTCCAACTGAGAATGCCACCAGCACCACCCATTTGCCATCTCCAGGGCCTTCAGATGCAGATGCTCCATCAAGATCCTCTCAGGTATTTGGTGCATATTTTACACATTCTATGGAGAGTCTTCAGATATTTTATGAGACTTGGTGCTGCTGTAACAGCTGTGGGGTGAAGCACTACTCCTGCTTTAGAAGCAGAAGAACTTGAAGCATTTCTTTCTAAGTAGACGTCCATGGATGTGAGCAGTGTGTGCTTGGTAGGGAAGAGCATGTGAACCAGCATTTCAGCTGGAGAACAGCTGGAGCGACAACTGTAGCCAGGCTGGAGTTGTCCCTCTTCTTCCCAGCTCTGCACTTGACACGCTGGAATCAGCCCCCACCAGAGTGTCTGACCAGAAACTGAGACCTAAACAAACCTCACCGGACCTCCTATTTTGGGGAAGCCTTTCTTAGATCTCCTGAAGGAAGCCTCTTTCTCCTCAAGCCTTTTAGCTGTAGACTTGAAGAAGGACTTGCCAAATGCCAAGATGAGAAACTAGGAATGGCATAAACCAAATAGTTAGGTGTAGTACTTTCTTATTGGAGAGCTCTTTCTGAGTTAAAAAGTTGTGCTTTCAACACTTGTGTATTCAGAAATGCTTCTTTCTCAGCATGGGAGCAAAGCCTACTTATGATCTTTTATTAATTAGTTATTTTGTTATCACTACAGAAAAAACCTTTGGATTCCACTTCTACCTGCCCTGTCCTGAGCAAAAAGCAGAGGGTTGCACACCTGACCCATCAACTCCCACCAACGGCCGGGGGCCTCTGTCCTGCTTCCTCAACACTGCCTGCCACAGTCTCTGCTTTGTCAAAGGAACAACCAGATCACTTCACGTGAGTAAAAGAACGATGGTGTCCCTGGCCACACAGTGGGGAGCAGTCTCCAGCTCTTTCCTCATTTGGAGAGATGAGCTGGAGAAGGACTTGCTGGGCCTTCAGTGCTCAGAGCTGAAATGAACACGGTGATGGGTCAGGGCAGGAGCAGCCTGACCCTTGCTGGCAGCGCAATTGCGCAGCAGCAGCTGCAGCCGTGGAGTTGTGTCCCCGTGTGGTCCCTGCAGTGCAGGAGTGGAGGGGGAAGTGTGTCTGTCTGGGGAAACACTGCCCGTGGCCCGGCCCGCAGCTTCTGTCGGGGCAGGGATGTCGGCAACAGTGCTCAGGCCTCCTTCAGCTCTGCAGCTCTGCTGCATCTCCCGACTGCCTTGGAGCAGGTGGCGTGCCAGCGCCTGTGTCCCATTGGATACAGTCAGGGATGCTCCGTGGAAAGACTGAGAGCAAGGGTGGCCCTGCAGGGAGGCACTTTAGTGCTTCGTGGTTTAGGCTGGGCATTCAAACCCACCTTCAATTCCCAGCCTCTGCTGGGTGAAAAGGAACAGGTTCAGCTCTGTGCTGTCTGTTTCCCAATCAGCTCAGAGCAGTGGCACTGAGGAGTGAGGGAGATAGTTCTTTGTTTTACTGGAATAGTGAAGTAGGAAGTCCATAACCTCCACAATCCATTGCTGAAAGTTAGGAATGCAAAACAAAACCGAAAGGAAAACACCCTTCACGCAAGATTTCATGAAGCTGGCTTACTTCTGATTGGAATTAAAAATATAAAATTCCCTGTGAAAAGAGCCATATTGGGAACAGAGTCACAGATAAACTCCTTCTCTCAGTGATGTCAGAAATGGACGTTGTGCTGTGTCAGTCATCTGCCCGATGGTTAAGAGAAAGTTTGAAACCTCAGAGCACCTACAATGTGATCCAGCTCATACACTGTGGTAGTTTCTTCTAAGCTTCTCCTCCTGATTCTTAGTGCTGTGTAATTCACGAGTCTGATCACAGCTTTAGCATAAAACCAATATCCATCTTAACATAAAGGTTACATGAGTAAAGGGACTCAAGTTTTTAAGTAAATTGTAAGCAAAAGGAAGGAAATAAGTTCACATTTTTCCTTATTGCTCCTCTCCACACAGTTGCACTGCTGCCACTGAATTTCAACCTGTAGAATTTTTACTGCTTGTTAAAATTAATGTCAGAGGGTCTTGGAGGATTCATCCCCATGTGGAGGTGCCTTTGTCATCCCAAGACAAACAGGTCCAGAGGGCCAGAAGTCGTGGTGTGGAGGGTTGGGAAGTGGGCTCTGTTATTTGCATTGCCACTTCATCCTGGATTTGCATAAGGAGCTTGTTGAACCCACTCATCATTGACATGAGGGAGAAAGGAATGAAGACAGTTTCACTCCCATCAGTGGCTTCAAGCATTAGTAGGTTTTGCTCTCCTTAGGGGCTGATGTGGTGGTGGTTTGGGTTTTTATTGTTGTGGTTTCAGACTTCTCCGGTTTGTTGCTGTGGCTGCATTGCAAGTGCCTCAGTTGAATGGACAGTGATGGAACTGGTGGTCTCTCAAAGAATAAATTTTGTTCTTAACTCTGCTTTGCTCTTCAAAAGCCATAAATGTAGCCTGAAACCTGAGGCCACCCAACTTCATAAATGCACTCCCTTCCAAACATGTAACACAGACGGACTTTCAAAAGAACATGGAACTAGATTAAGTTGTCCCTTCATAGAAAGAGTTTGTAATCTGGCAGTGTTTCTTCCCTCACTGAAGCTGGTGCCTTTGTTTGTCCTTTGATATTGAAATGATTGCCCATGTTTCCTAAGTGTGCTACAGCTGCTTCTGAAGAAGAACTCCAAACTGAAAAATATTAGTAAATAACTGTCACAAAAATGTGCCCCATTCCCAGAGATACCTGACCACATTCCATTGAAGCACATGCACTTGCCTGTGGAAGCAGTAAATCAGGGAGTGAAGGGACCTGAGCTTGGGGGTCTGGGCTTGACATTCCCCATGTGCTTAGTGTAAAATTGCATGTGTGCTTGACAGAGTAGACTCAAATTAGAATGTTCTCTTCCAACACATTAAGAGCCAAATGTTGCCATTTCCCAGGAGAACATATGGAGCTATAGTCTCCTACGAGCAACGCCAGCGCTACGAGGAGGACTTCAATGCAGAGTATGGCGAATACCAGAATTTGCTGGCTCAGATAGAGAGTATCACCACGACATTCAGGAAGTTGGACGAACAACACAAGCTTGTGACTCCGGGGTCCTCAGAACATCAGGTAAAGAAGGAGAACACTGTGAAGAAGGTCCTGGTGAGCTGAGGCGGTGCTGAGACACCGGTGGGGAAAGGACTGGACATGCCTGGCAACCAGTGGCTGGAATCCCAAAAGCTTTCCTGACGCTCTATTTGCCCTGATTTTCACCATGTAACTAAATCTAAAGCCACAACTTCTTCATCTGCCAGGCGGCTGATCCTGGCTAGAGTTTTAGCAGAGAGGGCTGCTCAAAACCTGCCACTCTGGCCATCCAGCCTGGGCTTCTCTGATTTGGACACACACATTCCACACCTTCCATATCAGAATTTTTCAGTTCTGTCTGCACCCTGAGGCTTCTTGGATGGTGTTTATTTCAGTTTGGGCCACATTGCAAATGCATTTGTGAGCAGTAGGAGTATCTTTTAGATTCCCTGGGACTGCTCACTGAGAGAAACTGGCAGATCTGCTCAGACCGTGCTTGGGCTGGGTCTGCTTTTTACAACCCCTTGTCAAATAAACCCCCGTTTTAGCTGTCTGTGAATACACAGCAGGGTGAATGATGTCCCAAAGGCAGACTTTTAGGATGGGCTTCTTTTGTTGCCTCTTGAAAGGACTAAGTGGAGATCCTGGGTGATAGCTGGGTCTTTGGGATTTGGTTTTGCAAAATTCCTACAGGAGTGATGGCTCATAGAGAAGAAAATCTCTTGAGTCAAAATGAGCATATTTTGAGTGGTTTAAATGTTTCCATTTTGTGGTTGTAATGACATGTTCCTCATATTGTCTTCTTGGTTTATTTTTCTTATAGATCCTTTGTCATCAAGTCCTAACAGAGTATCAGAAGATCCAACAGGTACCTGTAACACCTGATCTGCAGGAGGTGGTAACCACCGAGTCGGCCTCAAGGCTATTGTAAAGCAAAGGACATGGACGTGGAGACTCTACAGAAATGTTTGCATGCCCTAAGTTCCTTTTTCTCTTTCTTTATAGTGCAGCCCCAGCTACTCTGAACTGAAGAACAGGTGCCAGTGTCTTCACAACAAGCTGTCTCATATTAAGAGACTAATACAGCAGTTCGACCACCAGCAAGAGGAGTCCTGGCACCTGTCATCTCCTTCAGACACCAAACATCTTTGAGCTGGGGCTTACTTAGTTAGAATTTCAGATTGGTTTCTCTAGGATTATGTAGCTTAGTATAGAAGAGTAGGTAGTTTATTTGAACACATAGATTAGTTTTCATAAGATTCGTTTTCATTAGATTAGGTAGGTTAGTACTGTGCCTTGTTCATTTATGTTGTAGTTTGGGATTATTATGTAAATTCTCTCCCCTGCCACTTAACTGCCCAGGCCAGCGGTTAACAAAAGAAGCAGTTAACTGTTGATCTCTGGGGTGGGGGCAGGTTTGTCTCTTTTGGTTTCTTTTTGGATATTCTCCCCAGTCTTGGCTCGGCGGAACGGGGGAGTGGGGGCTCCAAGGAGGCAGGCTGCTCTGCTGGTTACTGGGGTTTTCCCTGGCTGTCTTGGTGCTGCCTACCTCGGACTACTTTTCATGCCGCGCTGCTGCTGCTGCCTGCCTTGGATTTGCTGCTGGTTGCTCGTATCTTTCTGCTTCTTGGACGGGGAACACAGGGGGAAGAGACTGAGTCCATCTGAAAGCCCACTGCTCGTCTGTTTCGCTGGAGAGGGACTGAAACTCACTCTGCAGCCAGCCGGGCTGTGACATGAACACTTAAGTATAACCTTTTTCTCATGGAGGAAAACCTGCTGGGTTTTGTTGTTGTTTTGGTTTTTTTTTCTTTCTCTTGTGGTGTTGGGGGAGTGGGTTGCACTAGTCTGTTTACATATATATATAGATATATATATAGATATATATATCTATATATATATCAGTTATCCTTCTTGTATTAAAATTCCTTTTCTTAAATTTGATAAAGAGTGGTGTGATTATCATGGAGGAGGCCCCTCCCCTGCTTGTGGGTAAAACATTTTGGTTTTTTCCCCTCAAACCGAGACAATTTAAAACAGAATATTAGTTTCCATAAGATTATCTAAGTTAGTATTGTAGAGTAGGTAGTTTATTTAAACCCAAAGATTTGTTTTGCTACGAATAGCTCAGTTATTATTGCAGAGTAGCTGTTTTATTTAGAGCCTAGGATCCAGTTCCACTAACATTCTAAGACACCATTTGACATTTTCATTAAAGAATTTTCAGTATTAATAACTTCTTGTGTTGCCCTTGTTGCTTTTATCCCACTTGAAGCTGCTTCTTTCTGGTCTCGGGGGATGCCCTGATGGCACCGGGCCCCGTGTGTGGCAGTCCCGGTGCCCACGGAGCGCTCAGAGCAGGGCCCGGGGGCTCTCCAGGTGCAGGGTCAGCCCTAGAGGAGTGGAGAGACACGAGGCTGGGCATCTTTCTACAGAAAAGGCAACGTAAGCCTTGAAAATAGTGTGTTTCCACCTGCCATTTCCCTGTGGCTGCTGCATTCTCTGTGGGCACCTGTGAATCACAGCTGGGTTTCACCACACACACCCCCTGCCTCACGGGCACACACGCTGCTCTCTCATCCTCAGCAGGCAAGGGATGAGCCACAGTGTTGGGGCCAGCCTTTCATTGTACAGCTCCTTTCTCCAAGCAGCTCTTGCAGGGCAAAGCAGACTCTGGAAGAAGACACAGGATGCAAAACAGGCAGCACATTCCGCTCCTTCCTGCGCTCTCCTTTCTGCTTCAAACTACAAAAAAGTCCTGCCAATCCTTACCTCTATGTACTATCCTGTCCTTCTAGAGAGTGCCTGCCAGAAAGAAGCATTAGTACAAGCTTTACAAGGTGAAATTCTATTTCTCACCTTGACACAGAATGTTGTTGGAAAACATACAGTTGCAGAAGATCTAGAAAATGCAGAAATGTTACAGCTCATCATGCATGGAATCTGCTTTTTAAACAGGCAAGAAATAAAACAAACCTCCTTCCCTATTTATCCCCTGCTGGTAGAAGAAATGATGTCACTTCTCATTTGCCACTAAAGCAGTTTATATCAGCATTTCTGAATTCACTTTTACACGAGAAACTTAAACAATTTCCAGCAGTAAATCCCTCTGTCACTGGCCTAAAGGTTTCCACTTGCCAAGCTGAAGCAGCTGAAGTAGCTCCATGTGCCATCACACATTGAATTAAATTGGGAAGAGCACAGGTTCTTCCCTAGAGAGGCAAGTCCTAGAGACCCAAAGCTGTGCAACAAGGAGAAAACAAGGCTATGGGCTCCTCTGGGACATTTGCATGGAATTCTCCTGAGGGCTGTTTTAGTGTATAGAGCGCAGGAACTCCCTCTTGTAAAACCAAAGACAGCGCTGCCATACCATCATCCACCTGCTAAGCTGCCCACTGTTCTTTCCTGAGTCTCCTATGGCAGCCTAGTCCACTTTGATCCTGATGGGAACAGGAGCTGGACCAGATCCTAAAGTGAGCAGAAATCTTTCATTTCCTACAAGGGACTATTTGCAATTTCCATCTTCTCCTGTAACAAAACTAGCAGGTGAAAGAAAACCAGCAAGAGGGGGAAATGAGCATAAACTGGGCTTTGCTTTTCTCATTGCTGCAGGTGTTTATTTTTCCACTGTAAACCTTCAGCTTGTTTCACCAACATTCCCAGCTGTGTGCCTGAAAGCTGAGGTTCTCTCTGCTTTTCCTGTTGGTGGGGGAGAGCATGTGCCACTTTCCTCCTGTGGGGATACCTTTGGGAGCTCACTAAGGTGGTGATGGTGGGGAAAACTTCAAGACCAACATCTCAAGGCATTTCCCAGAAATCACTGGTGGCTGCTCTCCATACCCTGCTGGTCCCTGAGATGGTTTCCTATAAGAAAGAGTGATGGAAATAAAGATGGACGTTCCAGAGAATCATTCTTGAAAAGAAACTTACACAGGGAGCCTTGATTGCGTTAGAACATGGCACAGACCCACCTACAGGTAGAACATTCGTAGGACTTACTTAAGCCTTCCCCAGATAGGAAATGACATGGGTGGGACAAGAACACTGAATCAGGAAAATTGTTGCCATTAACTGTCTTCTTCTGGTCTATTTTCTTGGTTTTGCCAGAAAATGACACGACAAAAGAGTGATGCTGAATGAGTAGATACTGAGAAATGATCTGAACAAAGAGGATTGTGTATTGTCACACCCACACACACTCATATATATTCATATACAAATACATTCATATGTATGTGTGTATATAAACCATAAAGATGTTTTGCTGTAGAGCAATATAGAAGAGCAAGCAAATACTAACAGAGGAAAAGGCCAAAAGCAGTGGAGACAAAAACTGAATCTTATAATCTGAGCATGACAGCAAGGAGACCAGACATGGCCAGAAATGGACACAGTTTTCAGGATCAACATTTTGTGACATGCAGAATGAGCCTGGAAGATAAAAGACTTGGCCAGGGTTGTTGCCAAGTGCCACAGCTGTCCGGATCCTCAGTGATGTCACAGCTGTGCGTTCTGCCCTGGAACGTGGAACTGCCCGTTTCCAAGGACATGTGACAGAGCCCCTCAGAGCGTTCGACGCCCGGAGCGAGAGCGCAGTGGGAGTGGCGTTGGAGCTGGAGTGTCACTGTTGGAGTCAGAGTGTCACCGTCGGAGTCGGAGTGTTGTGTTAAAACAGGTTCTTGCACCCGGTGTGCAAGAGTCTGATCACGCACAGTGTGGAGGTATTTGATTTGGACTTCCAAAGTCCTCTTAGCTTCCCTCTACCTCTGAGATCATGGGTACCTCTTGAACCCTTGACAGGGCAAATCTACCGACAAGTTCTTTGTCTTTCTAACACCTGGACACCACTCAGAGCTGGCTGGCTCCTTTCTGATTCATGGATTAAATCTCCTTTCTGGCTGATTTGCCAGGAAAGTACACAAAAATCACACAAACAACATCCTCTCTTAAGAAAATTTTTACATATTCTTTTGCCAACAGAAGCAGTTGGGAGCAGGAGCACCAGTGGCGGAGTGGGAGCCCGAGACGGAGGAGCTGCGGGACAGAGCACGATCCGCCATGTCCAGGGGGAGCAGGACCTGGAACACCATCGGGATGCACGTCGGGCTGTCCGAGAGCTCCCAGGACTGCCAGGTGATGGGAGGGCCCCGGGCTCTGCAGGTTGGAAGTCAGTGGAAGTCAGAGGCTATCTGTGCTGTGACACTCACTAAACTCGCACTCTGGCTCAACTCCATTAGAGTTACCTACCTAATTGCAGATGCTCTTTGGTTTTATTAATAGTTGTTTTATTAATAGCTGAAAAGAATATCAGAATGGAGGGGGGAATGAGGGAGGGAGTTCGGACTGTGCCGAGGAAAATTTGCAGTGAAGGTTTAAGGTCAGAATTTGGATTTTTCAGATCTGACACCCACACCTGCCAAATTGTGTCTCTTCCTGTCACTGGTTGTACAATAGTAGCAATGCCTACTTATGGTGAATAGGTGGATAAAGGCTCTGGTGTTTGGGAAGTGCTCTTGATGAAAGGATGAGCTCTGTGTCTCCAGGGTTTGTGCAGCAAGCAGGTCATGGAACTTTGTGCTTTGTAAATATTACCTGACTGCCAATTACTGTCTGGGTCATGTGAAGACAGTGAACATTTAAAAATAAAACCCAAATGTGCAACCAAACAATTGAAAAGGAATTCGAAAAGAAATCAGAAAGATACACTGAAGGAGGTGAAATTCCTGGTATATCTCCATAGCCATGTCTTCGACTACCTCTTCCACCCCCCAGCATAGTGCTTTTAATATATGGGAAGAATTTGCAGGCTAGTTGGAGGATGTGGAATTAAAAGTGACATTTTGAAGAAGACAGCAGAGGGTCAAAGAGCATTCCACACTCATCCTGAAGTGCTCCTGCCAGGCCAGTGGTGATGCTGTGGCCAGGTCACAGCACAGCACATGTGTCAGACCACAGTGCTGCTGCCAGAGTGAGGGTCTGAGCTGTGGGTTTTCCTGGGAAAACTGCCTCTGCCAAGGGCTGACTGGCAGGAGGCAGGAACAGGGTGTCCCTGTGAGCCACAGAGCCTGCTCCTGTTGGTCCCCTCACCAGTCTGGCTTTTCCCAGGTTGCACAGGTGCTTGGTCAGAACAGGCCAGAGTTTGTCTCAGTTTGTCTCAGTTTGTTCCATGTCTTGGCTTTTTTGTTGTCACTTAACTACAAGAGTCTATGCTCATTGGAGAAGATTTGGAAGTTTTCTCTGCCTTCTTTCATTTTCAAGGAGCTTGCAGCAAGAAATCTTTACCATTTTAGTCTAAAGTCCCAAATTTCAAAAGAGGAAATTTTAAGACTTAACCTCTACAGAATGTCTTTTGTTCACTTTTTTTCCCCTGTATCCTTTGCTAAGACCTTTGCTTTTTTTTTTTGAAGTTCATGATGATTCTGTACCAATTCAGTCCTTCTTTCCTTCCTTCCTGGGATTTCATTTGTCATATTTAGGCTGCCATCACCCAATATTCCCTGTGTACAGATGAATAGGTTTGGTGTCCTTACTGCCCTGTGCACTGCTGTACTTACAGACACTTGTCTCTGCCCTTTGGCACTAAATGGGGGTGCACCAAAGCAGGTTTGGTCTGTGTTATGGCCAGTGATGCTCCAGGCAAGGAGGGCCCTTCCGCAAATGCCTTGCTGTGCAATTCCTGCACTGATGCTCATGAGGAAGGCCTAGGAGAAAACTGTTTTACTATAATTTTTTATTTTGAATTTCTTCTCTATTTTTCACGAGGCCTGGGGCACAGGACTGGCACAGTCCAATGGCCTGGTTGGCTGGCCCAGGGAAAGCAGCAGGAACACTCTGGAGAAGCCAGGCTTCTTGCTGGCAGCCACCCTGTAGGTTGGCTTTGCTGACATTTAAGAGCACACCTTGCTTGTGGTATTAAACTGACACTAGTGTTGGTGGAGTCTCTCCTAACTTTTGTATTCTACTGTCACATCAGTGCTGGACATCCAAGCACTTGAAAGTAAGAGCTCCCTACACAACTCATTTGAAAACTCTGCCAGTGAGGGAAGGTTTCAGGGGCTGATGAAATTTTTCTTGGAGTTGTAAGGCACCATAGCTGAAATTTGTGTCTTGTAGAAACTTAGAGCAGAGGTAAAAGAATTGAGTTTCCTGCAGCTGCCACCAACTAGGAATGATCTGCTCAGTCCCTCCTGTGTCTTTTCAGCCCTGATCCAGAAGACAGGCTTTCTGCATCTCCATCAGCCTAGAGAGATGCATTTGATGTCAGTGGTAGGACTTCCTGCATGCTTCTCCTTTTTTATGTGACGTGGCTGAAATCATAGAAGAATTTTGCATACTCAGTTTCTCCTGGAAAGTTATGGGTCTAGTTAATCACCAGCAGTGGGATGTAGGCTGAAGGTTTAGGAAACTGTTTCTTTCCTTGTAGCCAAATGAAGGGCAAGCATTTAACTTCCCTGTGCCAAGTGCTGGTGAAGACAATCCTCAGGGAAGCTTTGACTGTGAGCAGCAATCGAGCTCAAGGTAAGTTTTCCTTCATGTTTTCTTTCATGGCACCTTTCAGTAGATTCTGTAACTTTGAGCATATGGTGAAAACCTCAAACAGAAGCACGTTCCTGGTGATGAGCTGCAGTAGAAAGTGAAATCCCAGCCTTAGTTGGTAGTTAGAAAGATTTGCTTTTCTATCGAATTCTCTTTGGTTTTGCTGAAGAAAAATTGACCTTTTGAATACTTTGCCCCCTCCTCTAAAAGCTTTTGGAGCTCATGCTGGTCCAAGCCTGGCCCAGATCCATTGTACCACTGAATGTCAATAGGATTATTATGGCTGGCAGCACACTGGCCTTGATGCAGAGTTGTCTTATCTTGACAGCCACAAAAAGAGCATCTGAAAGGGGACAGATTTCCAAGGCTGGCACAAAGCAAGCAGCAGGAGTTCATGCCAGGAGGGAGAAGTCTTGCCTCCACTCTTGACCTGTCTGGGGTCAGTTTCCTCTTGGCAAGGAGCACCTTGGCTTGAATGAAGCTTCTTGACATCAGATTAAACTGAAGCTGGATTAGTGCTGAATAATTCTGACTAGGGCCCGAGGTAGTTCTGATGTGGTTTTGCTAATTTTCCTCAAGATCTAGTTCAGATGAGCTTTCCCAGGGCACTGTGGAGGCAGCTCTCAGTTTGTGCAAAGTGCCTGCAAAGATAACACAGAACTGGTGTGATGTTACACACAGTCATTTAAAAAATTACTTTTTCTTTCTGTTTTAAATGCACTGGGTTTGGAGCAAGGAAGCAATCCATAGTTCTTGGCTATTGTCAAAACCAAAGCTCTATCATGTTGAACTACTGGCCAGTGGCTTTGTCCTGCTTTGTGAGTTTCAGAAAGGTCATTGTAAATTCAGACATAGCTTGCTGATGCTTTCCCTTGGAGGCTTGATGGGGAGTTCTAGGGTGCTTGAAGGGTTTCTGGTGAGCTGAAGCTGTGCCCTGTGCTTTGTCGGAGCCATTGCCATTGCAGGTGCCACACAGCAGGCTTGGTAAGAGCAGTGGGAGTGAGGGCAGGGCCAAGGAAGGCTTCAGGGCAGGACCTGCCCGCCAGGAGGGTGCTGGGGCAGCTGCCCGAGCCATCCCTGTGGCTGTCACTGCAGCCGCTCTCAGGAGAACCACCAGCACGGCCCTGCCGTCGGTCATGTCAGGCCATTGCAACCACACTGACAGGTGACACTGGCACAGCCCGGGAGTGTAGAGACAGCTGGAAATCTGGCTGTGCCCGAGCTGGCTACCAGGACTGGAAAATGTGCGTATTCCCCTGTTGAGGCAGGTTTGAAAGTTCCCATTACAACAACACGGCTAAACCTGAAGCAGTGCCTGAAGGGCTCAGCCTTTTTCTGTGTTTTTATAGTGTTGGAGCCGTGCAGCTCAAACTCCTGAGCCAGGCAGAAAAGGTGCCAGGAAATGAAGATGCAAAGGCTACGGAACCTGAGGCACCATCTTCAGGTATGGTTGCTTTTCATTTCTTTAATGAGTGCCTCTAAGTTTGAAACCTGGCAATCAATTTTTGCAGTGTTTTTTTGGGGCCAAGGGATGGGTTCAGAGATCTCAGGTGAGTATCATTCATTACTGAACTGTTCTGAGCAGTGTTTGCCCCAGGAGCCTGTCTCCAGGCAGACACAAGGTGCACAGCCACCTCAGGGCACTCAGTGGCACCAGCAGCAGTGCTCCTGCCTGGAGCAGTGAGCTGAGCCAGGAACACGCACCTTGGCTGAGTGAAAGGGGCTCTCACTTGGCTGTGGCTGCAGTCGCCGCCCAGCAGGGACATCCCTGACAATGAAGTGCAGCTCTTGCTCTGCCTCAACTTCCTGCAGAGCATTTTAAGCCAGCAGTGTCCTGCCTGTTGGAGAGAGAAATGCAAGCCTGTGTGGCCTTGTCTCCAAGGGAGCTTGGCTGGGGTTCATTGGAGGAGATGGAGATGAAGCTGGCACTGGTGTCCCTGTGTTTGAACTGCTCCGTAAGGCAGCGTGAGAGGAGCCACTTTCTTGTATTTCACAGCTTCTCATTGGGGAATGTCTGTTGGACGTGGGATTGATGATTTGGGTGATTCTTGGTGATGGTTTAAATAGATCTGAAGTGCATATTTACCATTCAGTAACTGGGATTAGACGACTGAAAGTAGGAAGAGAATTGTGATGTTTGTGGGTACTTTTCTTTTGGGCTGGCATTGAGGAAACTCAGGTGGGACTCAGGTAGGACTGGTAGGACAAGGGGTGCCTTTGCAAGATGCTCCATGCAGTAGCAGTTAAGGACTGGGGCTTGTCACAGAATCATAGAAGATGCTGAGTTGGGAGGGGTCCACAAAGCTCATTGAGTTCAGCTCCTGGCCCCAAGAATCCCACCATGTTCCTGAAATGCTGTCCAAGGGCTTCCTGACCTCTGGCAGACCTGGTGTCTTGACCCCTCTTCTGGGGAGCCTGTCTGGGTGAAGAGCCCTTTCCTAATTTCCATGTTAATGCTTGATCTTGGTTTCTCCTCACTTTTTTTCAAGTCCTTCAGGGACATGGCTTTAGGAGATGTTTTGCTTGAATGCTGTGGCAAATTTCTGTATCTGCGCTGAATTTAACATCTCAAAACATTAGTACTGCCTCCACTAGACAAGTGGAAAGGTTACAGTGTTCTCAAAAACTGAACTGTATGTGTTTGTGTGATTAGATTTGCAGTTGAATACCACAAAGGCAGAGTCGAGGCCGCAGGCAGTGTGGAAGGGCATTAAAGGCTTGCCCTCCACTGCAAAATGGAAGAAGTTCAGAGGAACAGGTCAGTCTCTGTGTGCCTGATAGAAGAGAGAAAGCTGCAGGTTTTGTCACCACTACTCATTGTCTCCTTCAGGTCCCAAACACAAATCAGTGGATTCAGTGCCTGGTGTGTCACATCCTCTCTCTCGACCTGCTGGCCCCACCTCTGCTGATGCAGCCCACGACAGGGTTGTCTTTCTTGCCTGTCAATGCATGTTGCCAGCCTCCACTATCTCTCTCTTTTAATGAGTAGTGGTTTCTTAATGCCCAACTCCATGCATCTTTCTATCAGGATTCTTACACATTTGTAAAGGCTGAACTACTAGAACTTTATCAGTCTTAGGAAATACCTTTAAGTCAACATCCTTGCCTTCTCCCAGCATCCCTTATGACATTTCTTCTTATTTTTTGGCCCTTCCATTAGGCAAGAAAGCAGAGGCCCAAACACCTGCACAAGGCAGTGCTGATCCTGTTCCTGGGAGGCAGAGAACGAGCCCCCTGAACCCTGCAAACATCATCCGCAGAATTTTCAGTGGGGTTTCTCGCCGACCATTCAGGGACAGGGTCATTCACTTGCTGGCTCTGAAGGATTACAAGAAGCCAGAGTTGCTTGCCCGCTTGCAGAGAGATGGAGTCATGCAAAAGGACAGGGATTCCCTTGGAAACATCCTTCAGCAGGTGAGACAAGGAGTTTGCGCCAGCAATTTGTCTCTCCTGCTATTGATTTAGTGTTGATTTCTACCTGTCTCACTCCAGTGCTTAAACTGAAAACTAGCAAGCAACCTAAGCAATGCTCTTTATGTTTTTCCTTAAATTTTATCCAGATGCCACAAACTGCAAGTCTGTCTAAGTTTTTCCTTTGACTTTATCCAAACAATACAAACTGCTTGGGAGGAAGGGAAAGAAAGACTCCAAACATTTGGGGTAGAGGTTTTGGTTTGCTAGAATGGCAGGAAGCATTTTACTTGTTCTCATCTTGTTGCCTTTCATGTCTTCCAATTTGTCTCTCTTCTTGCACTCTTGAACTGCGAATGGAGAGAAACTGCCCAGGGGTCATTGTGTGAAATAGTGGTGGTTGTGGTGCTTTCTTTTCAGCTCTGATTCAACTCTACAGTACCAATTCTGGATCTGCACTTTGCATTAATTGCCTTAACTGTCTGTCTGTAGGTAGCCAAGGTGAATCTAAAGGATAATACTTTCAGTCTGAAGGAACATTTCTTTCAAGATATTCAGAAGGACTGGCCTGGCTACAGTGAAACAGATAGAAGGACTTTGGAGATCATACTTTCTAGGTAAGCTCAGTCTGTAGGGGAGGACAAGAGCCATTTAGAAAAACTTCCTAGGAAATGAAGGTCTGTCTTCTTGATAAGGAGACAACTAGAACGATACATACTTGATTCAGCCATGCTGAATCCAAAGGATAATTCTTGCAGTCTAAAGGAACACTTGTTTAAAGGCATTCAGAAAGACTAGCCTGGCTACAGTGAAATAATTAGAAGGACTTTGGAGATAAGACTTTCTAGGTATGTTCAGTCTGAAGGGGAAGGACAAGAGGCATTTCAGAAAGCTTTCTGGGAAATGAAGTTCTGGTTTGATAAGGAAAGAAGTGGGACAATAGAAACTTGATCTTGTAACCTGAAATGTTGGGCCATCCTTACAGAAAAGCAGCTCCATCTCAGAATGCCACCAGCACCAGCAATTTGCCATCTCCGGGGCCTTCAGATGCAGATGCTCCATCAAGAACCTCTCAGGTATTTGGGGCACGTTTTAGATATTGGTGGAGAGGCTTCAGGTATTTTATGAGACTTGCTGCTGCTGTAAAAGCTGTGGGGTGAAGCACAGATCTTGCCTTTAGCACAGAAGAACTTGAAGCATTTCTTTTTCATTGGATTCCTCTTTTAAAGACACACTGCAGCAAACTTGCACACATGACTTGTTTGTTGTGATTCACAAGAAGCTCTGCTAAAGGCAAGAAGTGTTTGTGGGTTTGGTACCTGGCTGTGTCTGTGCAAGGCTCTGAGTGATATGGCAGCTCTAGGACATAAAACATGGCCAAACATTCCTGTTCTATTGTTTAGATAGAAATCCTAGAAATGTCTGCCATAAGAACAAATTGCAGTAGTGATTCACTTGGAGCAATATTGTTTATCCAGGCATGGCAGCATTTAAGGAAGGCCTTGTTTTGGTTCAGACAAGCCCATGTGTGAATGGCTGGAGGCTTTGTGAGATGAAACTGCACATCAGTGCACTCAAGGTACAGCAGTGAGCTGGGAAGTACAGAGCCATCCACCACGGAGATAACCCTATTTTAACAGAAAAGGAGTGACACAGCTCTGTTTCTCTCTAACTGCCTTCCAGTCAGATTAAAACATGGTGTAGGTCCCAGCAACCTCTTTAGACCTGCCTGTGTCCACACAGAATGTGGATTTCTTTCAGCAGCTGGCACAGAGCCATGTCTGGCACTCATGGTCCCAGCTTCTGATGTCCCTGGACGTGAGCAGTGTATGCTTAGTAGGGAAGAGCATGTGAACCAGGGTTTCAGCTGGAGAGCAGCTGGAATGACAACTGTAGCCAGACTGGAGTTGTCCCTCTTCTTACCAGCTCTGCACTCGACACGCTGGAATCAGCTCCAGCCAGATTGTCTGAGCAGAAACTGGGACCTAAACAAACCTTTGCAGACCTCCTCCTTTTGGGGAAGCCTTTGCTAGATCTGCTGAGGAAGCACCTTTCTCCCCAAGCCTTTTAGCTGCAGTCTTGAAGAAGGACTTGCTAAATGCCAAGATGAGAAACTAGGAATGACATAAATTATATAGTTAGGTGCAGTACTTTCTTCTTGGACAGCTCTTTCTGAGTTAGAAAGGTGTGGTTTTAACAACTGTGTATTCAGAAATGCTTCTTTCTCAGCGTGGGAGCAAAGCCTAATCCTGATCGTGTATTACTTAGTTATTTTATTATCCTGACAGAAACGAACTCTGGCTTCCAATTCCACCTCTCCTGTGGTCAGCAAGAAGCAGAGGATTGCACACTGGGCTAGTCAAGTCCCACCAACATCTGGGGGCCTCTGTCCTGCTTCCTCAACACTGCCTGCCACAGACACGAACCAGCCGACAACATCCCACCCTTTGGAGTTCAGTGAAAGTATTAATGCGCTGCTTTTCCTAACTCCTCTGTGGGTAAACCTTGGTGACAAAGGAGCACTGAATCCAGAGACTGGGGACACAAAGATTCTGCTATTTATTAGTGATGTCCTCTTGCCCCTGCTTTATGGCCCTGGAAAAATCATTTCTACCATTACCCTACATTGTAACCTGTTAGTTTAGAGGAGAACAACAACAAAGCCCGGAAGCTGTTCTGCTGGAATCTTATAGAAAATTACGCTCCTCTTTAAGAATTCTCCCTCTGTACTGCAAGAACAAAGAAATATTAAGTGGATTACAGTAGGGAAAACTCTGGTTAAGAGGAAGAAGAACTAGAGAAAGGGAATGGAATTTTTTTCCATTTAATTTCCAGTAAACTGACAGAGGACTGAAAATCCATTTGTTTTCATCAACAACTTTTAAGTCTGCATGCTGGAGATACGAGCCTGTCACACACTTGTGGCAGTTCATTTAACTAAAACACGTGGATCAGATATCAGTGATTTCATTGGGGTTCATTGAACTCTGCCTGTGCATGGAAAGTCAAACAGCTTCGTAACCTGGCCTGTGGTTTACTGGAGTTCTGGTGTGAACTGTGCCATGAGCTCCTCTCCATCTTAGCTGCAGAATTTATTTCTTCAAAAGCCTTAAATGTTGCACAGACTCAAAACTACATTGAAAAACTAATTAGAAATGGACAAAGAGCACTTGATTTCTAGGGCAGAGTTCAGTTCCTTTGTAAATTCATCTCTGCCATCTGGATTTTCCTGCATCACTAAATGCTGGACAAATACAGGCTTCTCCGTCTTGGTAAATACTTTTAAATCAACTTCCTTACCTTCTCCCAACATCCCATATGACACTTCTTTCTTTTGCCCTCACTTTAGGAAAAAAAGCAGAGGTCAGAAGAGCCCCACAAACCACTCCAGATCCTGTTCCTGAGAGGCAGGGAAAGACACCCGTGAACCCTGCAAACCTCCCCAGAACTTTCTGTGGGGTTTCTCGCCGACCACTCAGGGACAGGGTCATTCACTTGCTGGCTCTGAGGAGTTACAGGAAGCCAGAGTTACTCGCCCACTTGCAGAGAAATGGTGTCACACAAAAGGACAGGGATTCCCTTGGAAACATCCTTCAGCAGGTGAGATCAGGAGTTTGTGCCAGCAATTTGTCTCTCTTCCTATTCTTTTACTGCTGATTTCTACCTGTCTCACTCCAGTGTTTAAACTCAAAACTAACAAGCAACCTTAGCAATGCTCTTTGTTTAAGTTTGTTCTTTAGCTTTATCCAGATGCCGCAAACTGCAAGTCCATGAGAGGAATGGAAAGAAAGACTCCAGATTTTTGGGGCAGAGCTTTTGTTTTGATAGAATGGCAGGCAGGAATTAACTCTTTCTGATGTTGCTGCTCCTCATGTCTTCCCTTTTGTCTCTCTTTTCCTTGCACTCGTGAACTGCCAATGGAGAGAAACTGCCCATGGTCATGGTACTTACTATTTCCATGGGACAAGTGTCTGAGCAGACAAGTTTGCTAGTTACATGGGCCAGTATTTCATTAGAATGGACTTGGTGGTCTGCTTGGTTCTTCTTGGCTTCTCCTCCTATCCGTTGGAATTGACTTCCAGGGAAGGGTGTTCCAGGCAAATCCTAAATGAAAAAGGTGGAGGTGCAATTTGGAGCACAGGATTCTTTGCTGTCATATGGATTGTGTCTTCATCTGCCTTGAAACCTTTATTAACTGTGTAACGTGGCCAGTGCTTCTTTTGAGTTTAGTTGTACTTGGATTGCTTTATCCCAGCCATTCCTAAGATGCATTTGTGAAGTTGTAGTGGCTCTTTCCTTCCTTTCTAAATATTCCCTGTCCCCATAGACTGTGGCTGAATTATGCAAGCATTATTATGTCAAGCAGAAATATTTCCTCATTATGCGGAAAAAGAAATGTTTTGGAATCTAGTAAAGGGAGGAAACTTCCATATTTATACAGTTTGGGCTGATCCTTCACTGAATTTTCAGAATTGATTCCTTCAACCTCCTAGGTATGTTGCTTTGTTTGCTCAGAACAGTGACAGGAATTTTCACCCTGAAGAGACACACAATTTGACGAGAGCCACGTTCTTCCATCCAAACTGAAACAGTTCCTTTATCCTTCAGGCTGATTGTAAAATTCCAGAATCTCACTCCTTAGATGACAAAAGGCCAAAAATTTTCCCCTGTTCCTTTATGTTTGGCAATGTTTAAGGAGACTGTCTCGAAGTTGGTTTCCTTTAGGAGGGGTGAACTTCCTCAGGGACCTGCTTTGCATTCCAAAAGGGCCCTGTTACCAGCACTGGCCCCTGAAAAGACTATTGCGCAATTTTCTGACTTTCAAAGGGAGGCAGCAGGCCTTATTTTGTATAAATCTGAAAGCACCAGGTTGAGCAGCTTGAGTATTGTCTTTGAAATGGGCCTTAGTTTGTTTTTCAGGAGTCAATTACGATTTCTGGGTATCTTCATTACTTTGAGTTTCTCTCCACTCTTTAAGGTTAGCTCTAGGGAGGTTATCCCATCCCACTGTTCAGTAGGAAGCTGTACTTTCCTCTGGGCAGGCACTTGAGAAAGAAAAGCAGTTGTGTTTGGGGGGCGACATCCTGTGGTCACTCATGGGGTGATGAAAACATGCCTGGTTCCAGGCACAGCCTGTGCTCTGCCAGAGCTGTGCAGTTCTGTCAAACCAAAGGGCAGCAGGTGTCCTGCTGAAGTTGGACAAATCTGCACTCAAACATGGAGACAGTGCTCTTCAGTTATTCGAGAAAAGAGAACTAAATAGAAAGAAAACCCTGGCATCAAAATATATTTCAAGTGGGAAAGAGTGAAAGTTTTGGCACAGTTTGCCTTGATTCTGAAAGATCTGTTGAAGATAAAAACTCCAAACCTGGTTACCTGGTGCAGAGAGAGGTTTTCATAGAGCATATTTCATACCAGCTTACAGTAGTTTCTGTTTTTTATATCCAAATTCCTACATCCTAAATGGACTACAATTGTTTAAAGTTTATGTTTTAAATGTAACAGCTACTTTGACTTTCACATCCAATAAAAGCCCTGGGAAAATGGTGCAGGTCTTTCTTTTTCACTCTGACGGATCTTTGCAGTACCAATTCAGGATCTGCAGTTTGCATTCAAGTTTAATGAATATTGATTTCCTTAACTGTCTGCCTGTAGGTAGCTGACCTGAATCCAAAGAACAAGTCTTTCAGTCTGAAGGCACACTTCTTTCAAGACATTCAGAAAGACTGGCCTGGCTACAGCGCAAGAGATAGAAGGACTTTGGAGATCATACTTTCTAGGTAAGTTCAGCCTGTTGGGGAAGGACAAGAGGCATTTCAGAAAACTTCCTGGGAAATGGAGGTCTATCTTCTTGGTAAGGAAAGAATTGGGACAATAGATACTTGTACCTTGCAACCTGAAATGTTGGGCCATCCTTACAGAAAAGCAGCTCCAACTGAGAATGCCACCAGCACCACCCATTTGCCATCTCCGGGGCCTTCAGATGCAGATGCTCCATCAAGATCCTCTCAGGTATTTGGTGCATATTTTACACATTCTGTGGTGAGTCTTTAGATATTTTATGAGACTTGGTGCTGCTGTAACAGCTGTGGGGTGAAGCACAGATCTTGTCTTTAGCGCCGAAGAACTTGAAGCATTTCTTTCTAAGTAGAAATCCATAGATGTAAGTGAGCACTGTATGCTTGGTAGGGAAGAGCATGTGAACCAGCATTTCAGCTGGAGAACAGCTGGAGTGACAACTGTAGCCAGGCTGGAGTTGTCTCTCTTCTTCCCAGCTCTGCACTTGACACGCTGGAATCAGCCCCCACCAGAGTGTCTGACCAGAAACTGGGACCTAAACAAACCTTAGCAGACCTCCTCCTTTTGGGGAAGATTTGCTAGATCTGCTGAGGGAAGCCTCTTTCTCTCCAAGCCTTTTAGCTGTAGACTTGAAGATGGACTTGCTAAATGCCAAGATGAGAAACCAGGAATGGCATAAACCAAATAGTTAGGTGTAGTACTTTCTTATTGGACATGTCTTTCTGAGTTAAAAAGTTGTGCTTTCAACAATTGTGTATTCAGAAATGCTTCTTTCTCAGCATGGGAGCAAAGCCTACTTATGATCTTTTATTAATTAGTTATTTTGTTATCAATATAGAAACGACCTTTGGATTCCACTTCTACCCGCCCTGTCCTGAGCAAAAAGCAGAGGGTTGCACACCTGGCCCATCAACTCCCACCAACGGCCGGGGACCTCTGTCCTGCTTCCTCAACACTGCCTGCCACAGTCTCTGCTTTGTCAAAGGAACAACCAGATCACTTCACGTGAGTAAAAGAACGATGGTGTCCCTGGCCACGCAGTGGGGAGCAGTCTCCAGCTCTTTCTTCATTTGGAGAGATGAGCTGGAGAAGGACTTGCTGGGCCTTCAGTGCTCAGAGCTGAAATGAACACGGTGATGGGTCAGGGCAGGAGCAGCCTGACCCTTGCTGGCAGCGCAATTGCGCAGCGGCAGCTGCAGCCGTGGAGTTGTGTCCCCGTGTGGTCCCTGCAGTGCAGGAGTGGAGGGGGAAGTGTGTCTGTCTGGGGAAACACTGCCCATGGCCCGGCCCGCAGCTTCTGTCGGGGCAGGGATGTCGGCAACGGCGCTCAGGCCTCCTGCAGCTCTGCAGCTCTGCTGCATCTCCCGACTGCCTTGGAGCAGGTGGCGTGCCAGCACCTGTGCCCCATTGGATACAGTCAGGGATGCTCCGTGGAAAGACTGAGAGCAAGGGTAGCCCTGCAGGGAGGCACTTTGATGCTCTATGGGTTGGGCTGGGCATTCAAACCCACCTTCAATTCCCAGCCTCTGCTGGGTGAAAAGGAGCAGGTTCCGCTCTGTGCTGTCTGTTTCCCAATCAGCTCAGAGCAGTGGCACTGAGGAGTGAGGGAGATAGTTCTTTGTTTTACTGGAATAGTAAAGTAGCAAGTCCATAACCTCCATAACCCATTGCTGAAAGTTAGGAATGCAAAACAAAACCAAAAGGAAAACACCCTTCACGCAAGATTTCATGAAGCTGGCTTAGTTCTGATGGGAATTAAAAATATAAAATTCCCTGTGAAAAGAGCCATATTGGGAACAGAGTCACAGATAAACTCCTTCTCTCAGTGATGTCCGAAATGGACGTTGTGCTGTGTCAGTCATCTGCCTGATGGTTAAGAGAAAGTTTGAAACCTCAGAGCACCTACAATGTGATCCAGCTCATACACTGTGGTAGTTTCTTCTAAGCTTCTCCTCCTGATTCTTAGTGCTGTGTAATTCACGAGTCTGATCACAGCTTTAGCATAAAACCAATATCCATCTTAACATAAAGGTTACATGAGTAAAGGGACTCAAGTTTTTAAGTAAATTGTAAGCAAAAGGAAGGAAATAAGTTCACATTTTTCCTTATTGCTCCTCTCCACACAGTTGCACTGCTGCCACTGAATTTCAACCTGTAGAATTTTTACTGCTTGTTAAAATTAATGTCAGAGGGTCTTGGAGGATTCATCCCCATGTGGAGGTGCCTTTGTCATCCCAAGACAAACAGGTCCAGAGGGCCAGAAGTCGTGGTGTGGAGGGTTGGGAAGTGGGCTCTGTTATTTGCATTGCCACTTCATCCTGGATTTGCATAAGGAGCTTGTTGAACCCACTCATCATTGACATGAGGGAGAAAGGAATGAAGACAGTTTCACTCCCATCAGTGGCTTCAAGCATTAGTGGGTTTTGCTCTCCTTAGGGGCTGATGTGGTGGTGGTTTGGGTTTTTATTGTTGTGGTTTCAGACTTCTCCGGTTTGTTGCTGTGGCTGCATTGCAAGTGCCTCAGTTGAATGGACAGTGATGGAACTGGTGGTCTCTCAAAGAAACCAATTTTATCCTTAACTCTGCTTTGCTCTTCAAAAGCCATAAATGTAGCCTGAAACCTGAGGCCACCCAACTTCATAAATGCACTCCCTTCCAAACATGTAACACAGATGGACTTTCAAAAGAACATGGAACTAGATTAAGTTGTCCCTTCATAGAAAGAGTTTGTAATCTGGCAGTGTTTCTTCCCTCACTGAAGCTGGTGCCTTTGTTTGTCCTTTGATATTGAAATGATTGCCCGTGTTTCCTAAGTGTGCTACAGTTGCTTCTGAAGAAGAACTCCAAACTGAAAAATATTAGTAAATAACTGTCACAAAAATGTGCCCCATTCCCAGAGATACCTGACCACATTCCATTGAAGCACATGCACTTGCCTGTGGAAGCAGTAAATCAGGGAGTGAAGGGACCTGAGCTTGGGGGTCTGGGCTTGACATTCCCCATGTGCTTATTGTAAAATTGCATGTGTGCTTGACAGAGTAGACTCAAATTAGAATGTTCTCTTCCAACACATTAAGAGCCAAATGTTGCCATTTCCCAGGAGAACATATGGAGCTATAGTCTCCTACGAGCAACGCCAGCGCTACGAGGAGGACTTCAATGCAGAGTATGGCGAATACCAGAATTTGCTGGCTCAGATAGAGAGTATCACCACGACATTCAGGAAGTTGGACGAACAACACAAGCTTGTGACTCCGGGGTCCTCAGAACATCAGGTAAAGAAGGAGAACACTGTGAAGAAGGTCCTGGTGAGCTGAGGCGGTGCTGAGACACCGGTGGGGAAAGGACTGGACATGCCTGGCAACCAGTGGCTGGAATCCCAAAAGCTTTCCTGACGCTCTATTTGCCCTGACTTTCACCATGTAACTATATCTAAAGCCACAACTTCTTCATCTGCCAGGGGGCTGATCCTGGCTAGAGTTTTAGCAGTGTTCAAAACCTGCCACTCTGGCCATCCAGCGTGGGCTTCTCTGATTTGGACACACACATTCCACACCTTCCATATCAGAATTTTTCAGTTCTGTCTGCACCCTGAGGCTTCTTGGATGGTGTTTATTTCAGTTTGGGCCACATTGCAAATGCATTTGTGAGCAGTAGGAGTATCTTTTAGATTCCCTGGGACTGCTCACTGAGAGAAACTGGCAGATCTGCTCAGACCGTGCTTGGGCTGGGTCTGCTTTTTACAACCCCTTGTCAAAAAAATCCCATTTGAGCTGTCTGTGAATGCATAGCAGGGTGAGTGATGTCCCAAAGGCAGGCTTTTAGGACGGGCTTCTTTTGTTGCCTCTTGAAAGGACTAAGTGGAGATCCTGGGTGATAGCTGGGTCTTTGGGATTTGGTTTTGCAAAATTCCTACAGGAGTGATGGCTCATAGAGAAGAAAATCTCTTGAGTCAAAATGAGCATATTTTGAGTGGTTTAAATGTTTCCATTTTGTGGTTGTAATGACATGTTCCTCATATTGTCTTCTTGGTTTATTTTTCTTATAGATCCTTTGTCATCAAGTCCTAACAGAGTATCAGAAGATCCAACAGGTACCTGTAACACCTGATCTGCAGGAGGTGGTAACCACCGAGTCGGCCTCAAGGCTATTGTAAAGCAAAGGACATGGACGTGGAGACTCTACAGAAATGTTTGCATGCCCTAAGTTCCTTTTTCTCTTTCTTTATAGTGCAGCCCCAGCTACTCTGAACTGAAGAACAGGTGCCAGTGTCTTCACAACAAGCTGTCTCATATTAAGAGACTAATACAGCAGTTCGACCACCAGCAAGAGGAGTCCTGGCACCTGTCATCTCCTTCAGACACCAAACATCTTTGAGCTGGGGCTTACTTAGTTAGAATTTCAGATTGGTTTCTCTAGGATTATGTAGCTTAGTATAGAAGAGCAGGTAGTTTATTTGAACACATAGATTAGTTTTCATAAGATTCGTTTTCATTAGATTAGTGTCTCGGTTTGAGGCGAAAAAACCAAAATGTTTTACCCACAAGCAGGGGAGGGGCCTCCTCCACAATAATCACACCACTCTTTATCAAATTTAAGAAAAGGAATTTTAATACAAGAAGGATAACTGCTATATATATATGTAAACAGACTAGTACAACCCACTTCCCCAACACCACAAGAGAGGGAAAAAAACAAACCAAAAGAAACAAAACAACAACAAAACCCAGCGGGTTTTTTTTCTCCGGGAGAAAAGGTTATACTTAAGTGTCCTTGTCACAGCCCGGCTGGCTGCAGAGTGAGTTTCAGTCCCTCTCCAGCGAAACAGACGAGCAGTGGGCTTTCAGATGGACTCAGTCTCTTCCCCCTGTGTTCCCCGTCCAAGAAGCAGAAAGGTACGAGCAACCAGCAGCAAATCCAAGGCAGGTAGCAACAGCAGCACGGCACGAAAAGTAGTCCGAGGTGGGCAGCGGCAAGACAGCCAGGAAAAAACCCCAGCAGTAACCAGCAGAGCAGCCTGCCTCCTTCGAGCCCCCACTCCCCCGTTCCGCCGAGCCAAGACGCCCGAGAAATCCAAAAAAAAAAAGAAACCAAAAGAGACAAACCTGCCCCCACCCCAGCCATCAACAGTTAACTACTTCTTTTGTTAACCGCTGGCCTGGGCAGTTAAGTGGCAGGGGAGAGAATTTACGTAATAATCCCAAACTACAACAATTAGGTAGGTTAGTACTGTACCTTATTCATTTAAAACAGAATATTAGTTTCCATAAGATTATCTAAGTTAGTATTGTAGAGTAGGTAGTTTATTTAAACCCAAAGATTCGTTTTGCTACAAATAGCTCAGTTAGTATTGGAGAGTAGCTGTTTTATTTAGAGCCTAGGATCCAGTTCCACTAACATTCTAAGACACCATTTGACATTTTCATTAAAGAATTTTCAGTATTAATAACTTCTTGTGTTGCCCTTGTTGCTTTTATCCCACTTGAAGCTGCTTCTTTCTGGTCTCGGGGGATGCCCTGATGGCACCGGGCCCCGTGTGTGGCAGTCCCGGTGCCCACGGAGCGCTCAGAGCAGGGCCCGGGGTCTCTCCTGGTGCAGGTTCAGCCTCAGAGGAGCGGTGAGACACGAGGCTGGGCATCTTTCTACAGAAAAGGCAACAGAAGCCTTGAAAATAGTGTGTTTCCACCTGCCATTTCCCTGTGGCTGCTGCATTCTCTGTGAGCACCTGTGAATCACAGCTGGGTTTCACCACACACATCCCCTGCCTCACTGGCACACACACGCTGCTCTCTCCTCAGCAGGTAAGGGATGAGCCACAGTCTTGGGGCCAGCCTTTCATTGTACAGCTCCTTTCTCCAAGCAGCTCTTCCAGGGCAAAGCAGACTCTGGAAGAAGACACAGGATGCAAAACAGGCAGCACATTCCGCTCCTTCCTGCGCTCTCCTTTCTGCTTCAAACTACAAAAAAGTCCTGCCAATCCTTACCTCTATGTACTATCCTGTCCTTCTAGAGAGTGCCTGCCAGAAAGAAGCATTAGTACAAGCTTTACAAGGTGAAATTCTATTTCTCACCTTGACACAGAATGTTGTTAAAAACATATAGTTGCAGAAGATCTAGAAAATGCAGAAATGTTACAGCTCATCATGCATGGAATCTGCTTTTTAAAAAGGCAAGAAATAAAACAAACCACCTTCCCTATCTATCCCCTGCTGGTAGAAGAAATGATGTCACTTCTCATTTGCTACTAAAGCAGTTTGTATCAGCATTTCTGAATTCACTTTTACACGAGAAACTTAAACAATTTCCAGCAGTATTGTAGTTAGTTTATGTAAACCGAAAGATTAGTTTTCCTACAGTTATATGTTAGTATTGTAGAGTAGGTAGTTTATTTAAACCCAAAGGTTCGTTTTCCTACGAATAGCTAAGTTAGTATTGGAGAGTAGCTCTTTTATATAGAGCCTAAGATCCAGTTCCACTAACATTATAAGACAGAATTTCCTATTTTCATTGAAGAATTTTCAGTATTGTCAACTCCTTGTATTGTTGCTTTTATCCCACTTGAAGCTGCTTCTTTCTGGTCCCAGGGGATGCCCTGATGGCACCAGGCCCCATGTGTGGCAGTCCCGGTGCCCACGGAGTGCTCAGGGCAGGGCCCGGGGCTCTCCAGGCACAGGGTCAGCCCTAGAGGAGCGGAGAGCCGCGGCCCGGGCGTCTTTCTACAGAAAAGGCAACGTAAGCCTTGAAAAATAGTCAATGTGGGAAGATGCTGAAATAAATTTCTAAAACATCGCTGGACAAACACCCTAAAAAACTCAGAGACTAATTAAAAAGCGGTTTTTCTGGTTCGGTTACCCTGCTTAGTTCTGCTACCCTGTCTGTGCTGGGTTCTGACCACCACACCCTGTCCGTTGTATCCCCTGAGCTGTGTCTTGTTCTGTTACAGCACACCCGGCAAGCCGCCTTTGTGTTCTCTGGAGCCCTTCTGTTCCCTTGATGGCCCAGACATTAAGCTAGATTGCCTTGTCCTGGGCGTGGCAGGGCTCGCCCCGACCCGGGAGCCCCGATCAGCCCCCGGGCCCCCCTCCCCGCTCTGCCCCTGCGGCTCCAGTGTAGGAAACCCTGTGTGAGGCTCCTGTGCCTCGTGGCTGGGAGGGGGCAAGGCCAGGGCCCCAGCCAGCCCTGCCCCTGTCCCAGTTCTATTGGTTAATGGACCCTAGAGCCTGCTTTTTCCTCAGCTTTCACCCACTCCAGGCAGACCTGGGGACGGCCCCCAGGACTGGACATTGCCTGGTGGTTCTTTTGAATAAACTGATTATTCTCTGCCTTACAACTGGGTGGGACTCTTTGTCTCTCCCTTCCCTTCTCTGCCCCCATGGAACAAAGGAGATAGCAGGGAAACCCTTCTCCCTTTCCCTCCAAGCCGCACAGAGCAGACCCTTTTCCTTAAAACCTCTGTTTTGACCTGCCATTTCCCTGTGGCTCCTGCATTCTCTATGGGCACCTGTGAATCACAGCTGGGTTTCACCACACACACCCCCTCCCTCACTGGCACACACGCTGCTCTCTCATCCTCAGCAGGCAAGGGATGAGCCACAGTGTTGGGGCCAGCCTTTCATTGTACAGCTCCTTTCTCCAAGCAGCCCTTGCAGGGCAAAGCAGACTGTGGAAGAAGACACAGGATACAAAACTGGCAGCAAATTTTGCTCCTTCCTGTGCTCTTCCTTCTGCTTCAAACTACAAAAAAAGTCCTCCCAATCCTTACCTCTACGTACTAGCCTCTGCTTCTAGAGAGCACCTGCCAGAAAGAAGCATTAGTACAAGCTTTACAAGAAGATCTAGAAACTGCACAAATGTTACAGCTCATCAGGCATGGGATCTGCATTTTAAACAGGCAAGGAAAAAACAAATCTTCCCTATCTACCTGTGCTAGTAGAAGAAATGATGTCACTTCTCATTTGCTACTAAAGCAGTTAGTGTCAGCATTTCTGAATTCATTTCTGTAAAAGAAGCTTTATCAGTTGCCTGCAGTAAAACCCTCTGTCACTGGCCTAAAGGTTTCCACTTGCCAAGCTGGAGCAGCTGAAGTAGCTCCATGTGCCATCCCACCTTGAATGAAATTGGCAAGAGCACAGGTTCTTCCCTAGAGAGGCAAGTCCTAGAGACCCAAAGCTGTGCAACAAGGAGAAAACAAGGCTATGGGCTCCTCTGGGACATTTGCATGGAATTCTCCTGAGGGCTGTTTTAGTGTATAGAGCGCAGGAACTCCCTCTTGTAAAACCAAAGACAGCGCTGCCATACCATCATCCACCTGCTAAGCTGCCCACTGTTCTTTCCTGAGTCTCCTATGGCAGCCTAGTCCACTTTGATCCTGATGGGAACAGGAGCTGGACCAGATCCTAAAGTGAGCAGAAATCTTTCATTTCCTACAAGGGACTATTTGCAATTTTCATCTTCTCCTGTAACAAAACTAGCAGGTGAAAGAAAACCAGCAAGAGGGGGAAATGAGCATAAACTGGGCTTTGCTTTTCTCATTGCTGCAGGTGTTTATTTTTCCACTGTAAACCTTCAGCTTGTTTCACCAACATTCCCAGCTGTGTGCCTGAAAGCTGAGGTTCTCTCTGCTTTTCCTGTTGGTGGGGGAGAGCATGTGCCACTTTCCTCCTGTGGGGATACCTTTGGGAGCTCACTAAGGTGGTGATGGTGGGGAAAACTTCAAGACCAACATCTCAAGGCATTTCCCAGAAATCACTGGTGGCTGCTCTCCATACCCTGCTGGTCCCTGAGATGGTTTCCTATAAGAAAGAGTGATGGAAATAAAGATGGACGTTCCAGAGAATCATTCTTGAAAAGAAACTTACACAGGGAGCCTTGATTGCGTTAGAACATGGCACAGACCCACCTACAGGTAGAACATTCGTAGGACTTACTTAAGCCTTCCCCAGATAGGAAATGACATGGGTGGGACAAGAACACTGAATCAGGAAAATTGTTGCCATTAACTGTCTTCTTCTGGTCTATTTTCTTGGTTTTGCCAGAAAATGACACGACAAAAGAGTGATGCTGAATGAGTAGATACTGAGAAATGATCTGAACAAAGAGGATTGTGTATTGTCACACCCACACACACTCATATATATTCATATACAAATACATTCATATGTATGTGTGTATATAAACCATAAAGATGTTTTGCTGTAGAGCAATATAGAAGAGCAAGCAAATACTAACAGAGGAAAAGGCCAAAAGCAGTGGAGACAAAAACTGAATCTTATAATCTGAGCATGACAGCAAGGAGACCAGACATGGCCAGAAATGGACACAGTTTTCAGGATCAACATTTTGTGACATGCAGAATGAGCCTGGAAGATAAAAGACTTGGCCAGGGTTGTTGCCAAGTGCCACAGCTGTCCGGATCCTCAGTGATGTCACAGCTGTGCGTTCTGCCCTGGAACGTGGAACTGCCCGTTTCCAAGGACATGTGACAGAGCCCCTCAGAGCGTTCGACGCCCGGAGCGAGAGCGCAGCGGGAGTGGCGTTGGAGCTGGAGTGTCACTGTTGGAGTCAGAGTGTCACCGTCGGAGTCGGAGTGTTGTGTTAAAACAGGTTCTTGCACCCGGTGTGCAAGAGTCTGATCACGCACAGTGTGGAGGTATTTGATTTGGACTTCCAAAGTCCTCTTAGCTTCCCTCTACCTCTGAGATCATGGGTACCTCTTGAACCCTTGACAGGGCAAATCTACCGACAAGTTCTTTGTCTTTCTAACACCTGGACACCACTCAGAGCTGGCTGGCTCCTTTCTGATTCATGGATTAAATCTCCTTTCTGGCTGATTTGCCAGGAAAGTACACAAAAATCACACAAACAACATCCTCTCTTAAGAAAATTTTTACATATTCTTTTGCCAACAGAAGCAGTTGGGAGCAGGAGCACCAGTGGCGGAGTGGGAGCCCGAGACGGAGGAGCTGCGGGACAGAGCACGATCCGCCATGTCCAGGGGGAGCAGGACCTGGAACACCATCGGGATGCACGTCGGGCTGTCCGAGAGCTCCCAGGACTGCCAGGTGATGGGAGGGCCCCGGGCTCTGCAGGTTGGAAGTCAGTGGAAGTCAGAGGCTATCTGTGCTGTGACACTCACTAAACTCGCACTCTGGCTCAACTCCATTAGAGTTACCTACCTAATTGCAGATGCTCTTTGGTTTTATTAATAGTTGTTTTATTAATAGCTGAAAAGAATATCAGAATGGAGGGGGGAATGAGGGAGGGAGTTCGGACTGTGCCGAGGAAAATTTGCAGTGAAGGTTTAAGGTCAGAATTTGGATTTTTCAGATCTGACACCCACACCTGCCAAATTGTGTCTCTTCCTGTCACTGGTTGTACAATAGTAGCAATGCCTACTTATGGTGAATAGGTGGATAAAGGCTCTGGTGTTTGGGAAGTGCTCTTGATGAAAGGATGAGCTCTGTGTCTCCAGGGTTTGTGCAGCAAGCAGGTCATGGAACTTTGTGCTTTGTAAATATTACCTGACTGCCAATTACTGTCTGGGTCATGTGAAGACAGTGAACATTTAAAAATAAAACCCAAATGTGCAACCAAACAATTGAAAAGGAATTCGAAAAGAAATCAGAAAGATACACTGAAGGAGGTGAAATTCCTGGTATATCTCCATAGCCATGTCTTCGACTACCTCTTCCACCCCCCAGCATAGTGCTTTTAATATATGGGAAGAATTTGCAGGCTAGTTGGAGGATGTGGAATTAAAAGTGACATTTTGAAGAAGACAGCAGAGGGTCAAAGAGCATTCCACACTCATCCTGAAGTGCTCCTGCCAGGCCAGTGGTGATGCTGTGGCCAGGTCACAGCACAGCACATGTGTCAGACCACAGTGCTGCTGCCAGAGTGAGGGTCTGAGCTGTGGGTTTTCCTGGGAAAACTGCCTCTGCCAAGGGCTGACTGGCAGGAGGCAGGAACAGGGTGTCCCTGTGAGCCACAGAGCCTGCTCCTGTTGGTCCCCTCACCAGTCTGGCTTTTCCCAGGTTGCACAGGTGCTTGGTCAGAACAGGCCAGAGTTTGTCTCAGTTTGTCTCAGTTTGTTCCATGTCTTGGCTTTTTTGTTGTCACTTAACTACAAGAGTCTATGCTCATTGGAGAAGATTTGGAAGTTTTCTCTGCCTTCTTTCATTTTCAAGGAGCTTGCAGCAAGAAATCTTTACCATTTTAGTCTAAAGTCCCAAATTTCAAAAGAGGAAATTTTAAGACTTAACCTCTACAGAATGTCTTTTGTTCACTTTTTTTCCCCTGTATCCTTTGCTAAGACCTTTGCTTTTTTTTTTTGAAGTTCATGATGATTCTGTACCAATTCAGTCCTTCTTTCCTTCCTTCCTGGGATTTCATTTGTCATATTTAGGCTGCCATCACCCAATATTCCCTGTGTACAGATGAATAGGTTTGGTGTCCTTACTGCCCTGTGCACTGCTGTACTTACAGACACTTGTCTCTGCCCTTTGGCACTAAATGGGGG
The DNA here is from genome assembly GCF_047495875.1 of Pithys albifrons albifrons. Taxonomy (NCBI): domain Eukaryota; kingdom Metazoa; phylum Chordata; class Aves; order Passeriformes; family Thamnophilidae; genus Pithys; species Pithys albifrons. The sequence goes on along the minus strand of NC_092497.1, from coordinate 61,576,609 downwards.
TGCACCAAAGCAGGTTTGGTCTGTGTTATGGCCAGTGATGCTCCAGGCAAGGAGGGCCCTTCCGCAAATGCCTTGCTGTGCAATTCCTGCACTGATGCTCATGAGGAAGGCCTAGGAGAAAACTGTTTTACTATAATTTTTTATTTTGAATTTCTTCTCTATTTTTCACGAGGCCTGGGGCACAGGACTGGCACAGTCCAATGGCCTGGTTGGCTGGCCCAGGGAAAGCAGCAGGAACACTCTGGAGAAGCCAGGCTTCTTGCTGGCAGCCACCCTGTAGGTTGGCTTTGCTGACATTTAAGAGCACACCTTGCTTGTGGTATTAAACTGACACTAGTGTTGGTGGAGTCTCTCCTAACTTTTGTATTCTACTGTCACATCAGTGCTGGACATCCAAGCACTTGAAAGTAAGAGCTCCCTACACAACTCATTTGAAAACTCTGCCAGTGAGGGAAGGTTTCAGGGGCTGATGAAATTTTTCTTGGAGTTGTAAGGCACCATAGCTGAAATTTGTGTCTTGTAGAAACTTAGAGCAGAGGTAAAAGAATTGAGTTTCCTGCAGCTGCCACCAACTAGGAATGATCTGCTCAGTCCCTCCTGTGTCTTTTCAGCCCTGATCCAGAAGACAGGCTTTCTGCATCTCCATCAGCCTAGAGAGATGCATTTGATGTCAGTGGTAGGACTTCCTGCATGCTTCTCCTTTTTTATGTGACGTGGCTGAAATCATAGAAGAATTTTGCATACTCAGTTTCTCCTGGAAAGTTATGGGTCTAGTTAATCACCAGCAGTGGGATGTAGGCTGAAGGTTTAGGAAACTGTTTCTTTCCTTGTAGCCAAATGAAGGGCAAGCATTTAACTTCCCTGTGCCAAGTGCTGGTGAAGACAATCCTCAGGGAAGCTTTGACTGTGAGCAGCAATCGAGCTCAAGGTAAGTTTTCCTTCATGTTTTCTTTCATGGCACCTTTCAGTAGATTCTGTAACTTTGAGCATATGGTGAAAACCTCAAACAGAAGCACGTTCCTGGTGATGAGCTGCAGTAGAAAGTGAAATCCCAGCCTTAGTTGGTAGTTAGAAAGATTTGCTTTTCTATCGAATTCTCTTTGGTTTTGCTGAAGAAAAATTGACCTTTTGAATACTTTGCCCCCTCCTCTAAAAGCTTTTGGAGCTCATGCTGGTCCAAGCCTGGCCCAGATCCATTGTACCACTGAATGTCAATAGGATTATTATGGCTGGCAGCACACTGGCCTTGATGCAGAGTTGTCTTATCTTGACAGCCACAAAAAGAGCATCTGAAAGGGGACAGATTTCCAAGGCTGGCACAAAGCAAGCAGCAGGAGTTCATGCCAGGAGGGAGAAGTCTTGCCTCCACTCTTGACCTGTCTGGGGTCAGTTTCCTCTTGGCAAGGAGCACCTTGGCTTGAATGAAGCTTCTTGACATTAGATTAAACTGAAGCTGGATTAGTGCTGAATAATTCTGACTAGGGCCCGAGGTAGTTCTGATGTGGTTTTGCTAATTTTCCTCAAGATCTAGTTCAGATGAGCTTTCCCAGGGCACTGTGGAGGCAGCTCTCAGTTTGTGCAAAGTGCCTGCAAAGATAACACAGAACTGGTGTGATGTTACACACAGTCATTTAAAAAATTACTTTTTCTTTCTGTTTTAAATGCACTGGGTTTGGAGCAAGGAAGCAATCCATAGTTCTTGGCTATTGTCAAAACCAAAGCTCTATCATGTTGAACTACTGGCCAGTGGCTTTGTCCTGCTTTGTGAGTTTCAGAAAGGTCATTGTAAATTCAGACATAGCTTGCTGATGCTTTCCCTTGGAGGCTTGATGGGGAGTTCTAGGGTGCTTGAAGGGTTTCTGGTGAGCTGAAGCTGTGCCCTGTGCTTTGTCGGAGCCATTGCCATTGCAGGTGCCACACAGCAGGCTTGGTAAGAGCAGTGGGAGTGAGGGCAGGGCCAAGGAAGGCTTCAGGGCAGGACCTGCCCACCAGGAGGGTGCTGGGGCAGCTGCCCGAGCCATCCCTGTGGCTGTCACTGCAGCCGCTCTCAGGAGAACCACCAGCACGGCCCTGCCGTCGGTCATGTCAGGCCATTGCAACCACACTGACAGGTGACACTGGCACAGCCCGGGAGTGTAGAGACAGCTGGAAATCTGGCTGTGCCCGAGCTGGCTACCAGGACTGGAAAATGTGTGTATTCCCCTGTTGAGGCAGGTTTGAAAGTTCCCATTACAACAACACGGCTAAACCTGAAGCAGTGCCTGAAGGGCTCAGCCTTTTTCTGTGTTTTTATAGTGTTGGAGCCATGCAGCTCAAACTCCTGAGCCAGGCAGAAAAGGTGCCAGGAAATGAAGATGCAAAGGCTACGGAACCTGAGGCACCATCTTCAGGTATGGTTGCTTTTCATTTCTTTAATGAGTGCCTCTAAGTTTGAAACCTGGCAATCAATTTTTGCAGTGTTTTTTTGGGGCCAAGGGATGGGTTCAGAGATCTCAGGTGAGTATCATTCATTACTGAACTGTTCTGAGCAGTGTTTGCCCCAGGAGCCTGTCTCCAGGCAGACACAAGGTGCACAGCCACCTCAGGGCACTCAGTGGCACCAGCAGCAGTGCTCCTGCCTGGAGCAGTGAGCTGAGCCAGGAACACGCACCTTGGCTGAGTGAAAGGGGCTCTCACTTGGCTGTGGCTGCAGTCGCCGCCCAGCAGGGACATCCCTGACAATGAAGTGCAAATCTTGCTCTGCCTCAACTTCCTGCAGAGCATTTTAAGCCAGCAGTGTCCTGCCTGTTGGAGAGAGAAATGCAAGCCTGTGTGGCCTTGTCTCCAAGGGAGCTTGGCTGGGGTTCATTGGAGGAGATGAAGCTGGCACTGGTGTCCCTGTGTTTGAACTGCTCCGTAAGGCAGCGTGAGAGGAGCCACTTTCTTGTATTTCACAGCTTCTCATTGGGGAATGTCTGTTGGACGTGGGATTGATGATTTGGGTGATTCTTGGTGATGGTTTAAATAGATCTGAAGTGCATATTTACCATTCAGTAACTGGGATTAGACGACTGAAAGTAGGAAGAGAATTGTGATGTTTGTGGGTACTTTTCTTTTGGGCTGGCATTGAGGAAACTCAGGTGGGACTCAGGTAGGACTGGTAGGACAAGGGGTGCCTTTGCAAGATGCTCCATGCAGTAGCAGTTAAGGACTGGGGCTTGTCACAGAATCATAGAAGATGCTGAGTTGGGAGGGGTCCACAAAGCTCATTGAGTTCAGCTCCTGGCCCCAAGAATCCCACCATGTTCCTGAAATGCTGTCCAAGGGCTTCCTGACCTCTGGCAGACCTGGTGTCTTGACCCCTCTTCTGGGGAGCCTGTCTGGGTGAAGAGCCCTTTCCTAATTTCCATGTTAATGCTTGATCTTGGTTTCTCCTCACTTTTTTTCAAGTCCTTCAGGGACATGGCTTTAGGAGATGTTTTGCTTGAATGCTGTGGCAAATTTCTGTATCTGCGCTGAATTTAACATCTCAAAACATTAGTACTGCCTCCACTAGACAAGTGGAAAGGTTACAGTGTTCTCAAAAACTGAACTGTATGTGTTTGTGTGATTAGATTTGCAGTTGAATACCACAAAGGCAGAGTCGAGGCCGCAGGCAGTGTGGAAGGGCATTAAAGGCTTGCCCTCCACTGCAAAATGGAAGAAGTTCAGAGGAACAGGTCAGTCTCTGTGTGCCTGATAGAAGAGAGAAAGCTGCAGGTTTTGTCACCACTACTCATTGTCTCCTTCAGGTCCCAAACACAAATCAGTGGATTCAGTGCCTGGTGTGTCACATCCTCTCTCTCGACCTGCTGGCCCCACCTCTGCTGATGCAGCCCACGACAGGGTTGTCTTTCTTGCCTGTCAATGCATGTTGCCAGCCTCCACTATCTCTCTCTTTTAATGAGTAGTGGTTTCTTAATGCCCAACTCCATGCATCTTTCTATCAGGATTCTTACACATTTGTAAAGGCTGAACTACTAGAACTTTATCAGTCTTAGGAAATACCTTTAAGTCAACATCCTTGCCTTCTCCCAGCATCCCTTATGACATTTCTTCTTATTTTTTGGCCCTTCCATTAGGCAAGAAAGCAGAGGCCCAAACACCTGCACAAGGCAGTGCTGATCCTGTTCCTGGGAGGCAGAGAACGAGCCCCCTGAACCCTGCAAACATCATCCGCAGAATTTTCAGTGGGGTTTCTCGCCGACCATTCAGGGACAGGGTCATTCACTTGCTGGCTCTGAAGGATTACAAGAAGCCAGAGTTGCTTGCCCGCTTGCAGAGAGATGGAGTCATGCAAAAGGACAGGGATTCCCTTGGAAACATCCTTCAGCAGGTGAGATAAGGAGTTTGCGCCAGCAATTTGTCTCTCCTGCTATTGATTTAGTGTTGATTTCTACCTGTCTCACTCCAGTGCTTAAACTGAAAACTAGCAAGCAACCTAAGCAATGCTCTTTATGTTTTTCCTTAAATTTTATCCAGATGCCACAAACTGCAAGTCTGTCTAAGTTTTTCCTTTGACTTTATCCAAACAATACAAACTGCTTGGGAGGAAGGGAAAGAAAGACTCCAAACATTTGGGGTAGAGGTTTTGGTTTGCTAGAATGGCAGGAAGCATTTTACTTGTTCTCATCTTGTTGCCTTTCATGTCTTCCAATTTGTCTCTCTTCTTGCACTCTTGAACTGCGAATGGAGAGAAACTGCCCAGGGGTCATTGTGTGAAATAGTGGTGGTTGTGGTGCTTTCTTTTCAGCTCTGATTCAACTCTGCAGTACCAATTCTGGATCTGCACTTTGCATTAATTGCCTTAACTGTCTGTCTGTAGGTAGCCAAGGTGAATCTAAAGGATAATACTTTCAGTCTGAAGGAACATTTCTTTCAAGATATTCAGAAGGACTGGCCTGGCTACAGTGAAACAGATAGAAGGACTTTGGAGATCATACTTTCTAGGTAAGCTCAGTCTGTAGGGGAGGACAAGAGCCATTTAGAAAAACTTCCTAGGAAATGAAGGTCTGTCTTCTTGATAAGGAAACAACTAGAACGATACATACTTGATTCAGCCATGCTGAATCCAAAGGATAATTCTTGCAGTCTAAAGGAACACTTGTTTAAAGGCATTCAGAAAGACTAGCCTGGCTACAGTGAAATAATTAGAAGGACTTTGGAGATAAGACTTTCTAGGTATGTTCAGTCTGAAGGGGAAGGACAAGAGGCATTTCAGAAAGCTTTCTGGGAAATGAAGTTCTGGTTTGATAAGGAAAGAAGTGGGACAATAGAAACTTGATCTTGTAACCTGAAATGTTGGGCCATCCTTACAGAAAAGCAGCTCCATCTCAGAATGCCACCAGCACCAGCAATTTGCCATCTCCGGGGCCTTCAGATGCAGATGCTCCATCAAGAACCTCTCAGGTATTTGGGGCACGTTTTAGATATTGGTGGAGAGGCTTCAGGTATTTTATGAGACTTGCTGCTGCTGTAAAAGCTGTGGGGTGAAGCACAGATCTTGCCTTTAGCACAGAAGAACTTGAAGCATTTCTTTTTCATTGGATTCCTCTTTTAAAGACACACTGCAGCAAACTTGCACACATGACTTGTTTGTTGTGATTCACAAGAAGCTCTGCTAAAGGCAAGAAGTGTTTGTGGGTTTGGTACCTGGCTGTGTCTGTGCAAGGCTCTGAGTGATATGGCAGCTCTAGGACATAAAACATGGCCAAACATTCCTGTTCTATTGTTTAGATAGAAATCCTAGAAATGTCTGCCATAAGAACAAATTGCAGTAGTGATTCACTTGGAGCAATATTGTTTATCCAGGCATGGCAGCATTTAAGGAAGGCCTTGTTTTGGTTCAGACAAGCCCATGTGTGAATGGCTGGAGGCTTTGTGAGATGAAACTGCACATCAGTGCACTCAAGGTACAGCAGTGAGCTGGGAAGTACAGAGCCATCCACCACGGAGATAACCCTATTTTAACAGAAAAGGAGTGACACAGCTCTGTTTCTCTCTAACTGCCTTCCAGTCAGATTAAAACATGGTGTAGGTCCCAGCAACCTCTTTAGACCTGCCTGTGTCCACACAGAATGTGGATTTCTTTCAGCAGCTGGCACAGAGCCATGTCTGGCACTCATGGTCCCAGCTTCTGATGTCCCTGGACGTGAGCAGTGTATGCTTAGTAGGGAAGAGCATGTGAACCAGGGTTTCAGCTGGAGAGCAGCTGGAATGACAACTGTAGCCAGACTGGAGTTGTCCCTCTTCTTACCAGCTCTGCACTCGACACGCTGGAATCAGCTCCAGCCAGATTGTCTGAGCAGAAACTGGGACCTAAACAAACCTTTGCAGACCTCCTCCTTTTGGGGAAGCCTTTGCTAGATCTGCTGAGGAAGCACCTTTCTCCCCAAGCCTTTTAGCTGCAGTCTTGAAGAAGGACTTGCTAAATGCCAAGATGAGAAACTAGGAATGACATAAATTATATAGTTAGGTGCAGTACTTTCTTCTTGGACAGCTCTTTCTGAGTTAGAAAGGTGTGGTTTTAACAACTGTGTATTCAGAAATGCTTCTTTCTCAGCGTGGGAGCAAAGCCTAATCCTGATCGTGTATTACTTAGTTATTTTATTATCCTGACAGAAACGAACTCTGGCTTCCAATTCCACCTCTCCTGTGGTCAGCAAGAAGCAGAGGATTGCACACTGGGCTAGTCAAGTCCCACCAACATCTGGGGGCCTCTGTCCTGCTTCCTCAACACTGCCTGCCACAGACACGAACCAGCCGACAACATCCCACCCTTTGGAGTTCAGTGAAAGTATTAATGCGCTGCTTTTCCTAACTCCTCTGTGGGTAAACCTTGGTGACAAAGGAGCACTGAATCCAGAGACTGGGGACACAAAGATTCTGCTATTTATTAGTGATGTCCTCTTGCCCCTGCTTTATGGCCCTGGAAAAATCATTTCTACCATTACCCTACATTGTAACCTGTTAGTTTAGAGGAGAACAACAACAAAGCCCGGAAGCTGTTCTGCTGGAATCTTATAGAAAATTACGCTCCTCTTTAAGAATTCTCCCTCTGTACTGCAAGAACAAAGAAATATTAAGTGGATTACAGTAGGGAAAACTCTGGTTAAGAGGAAGAAGAACTAGAGAAAGGGAATGGAATTTTTTTCCATTTAATTTCCAGTAAACTGACAGAGGACTGAAAATCCATTTGTTTTCATCAACAACTTTTAAGTCTGCATGCTGGAGATACGAGCCTGTCACACACTTGTGGCAGTTCATTTAACTAAAACACGTGGATCAGATATCAGTGATTTCATTGGGGTTCATTGAACTCTGCCTGTGCATGGAAAGTCAAACAGCTTCGTAACCTGGCCTGTGGTTTACTGGAGTTCTGGTGTGAACTGTGCCATGAGCTCCTCTCCATCTTAGCTGCAGAATTTATTTCTTCAAAAGCCTTAAATGTTGCACAGACTCAAAACTACATTGAAAAACTAATTAGAAATGGACAAAGAGCACTTGATTTCTAGGGCAGAGTTCAGTTCCTTTGTAAATTCATCTCTGCCATCTGGATTTTCCTGCATCACTAAATGCTGGACAAATACAGGCTTCTCCGTCTTGGTAAATACTTTTAAATCAACTTCCTTACCTTCTCCCAACATCCCATATGACACTTCTTTCTTTTGCCCTCACTTTAGGAAAAAAAGCAGAGGTCAGAAGAGCCCCACAAACCACTCCAGATCCTGTTCCTGAGAGGCAGGGAAAGACACCCGTGAACCCTGCAAACCTCCCCAGAACTTTCTGTGGGGTTTCTCGCCGACCACTCAGGGACAGGGTCATTCACTTGCTGGCTCTGAGGAGTTACAGGAAGCCAGAGTTACTCGCCCACTTGCAGAGAAATGGTGTCACACAAAAGGACAGGGATTCCCTTGGAAACATCCTTCAGCAGGTGAGATCAGGAGTTTGTGCCAGCAATTTGTCTCTCTTCCTATTCTTTTACTGCTGATTTCTACCTGTCTCACTCCAGTGTTTAAACTCAAAACTAACAAGCAACCTTAGCAATGCTCTTTGTTTAAGTTTGTTCTTTAGCTTTATCCAGATGCCGCAAACTGCAAGTCCATGAGAGGAATGGAAAGAAAGACTCCAGATTTTTGGGGCAGAGCTTTTGTTTTGATAGAATGGCAGGCAGGAATTAACTCTTTCTGATGTTGCTGCTCCTCATGTCTTCCCTTTTGTCTCTCTTTTCCTTGCACTCGTGAACTGCCAATGGAGAGAAACTGCCCATGGTCATGGTACTTACTATTTCCATGGGACAAGTGTCTGAGCAGACAAGTTTGCTAGTTACATGGGCCAGTATTTCATTAGAATGGACTTGGTGGTCTGCTTGGTTCTTCTTGGCTTCTCCTCCTATCCGTTGGAATTGACTTCCAGGGAAGGGTGTTCCAGGCAAATCCTAAATGAAAAAGGTGGAGGTGCAATTTGAAGCACAGGATTCTTTGCTGTCATATGGATTGTGTCTTCATCTGCCTTGAAACCTTTATTAACTGTGTAACGTGGCCAGTGCTTCTTTTGAGTTTAGTTGTACTTGGATTGCTTTATCCCAGCCATTCCTAAGATGCATTTGTGAAGTTGTAGTGGCTCTTTCCTTCCTTTCTAAATATTCCCTGTCCCCATAGACTGTGGCTGAATTATGCAAGCATTATTATGTCAAGCAGAAATATTTCCTCATTATGCGGAAAAAGAAATGTTTTGGAATCTAGTAAAGGGAGGAAACTTCCATATTTATACAGTTTGGGCTGATCCTTCACTGAATTTTCAGAATTGATTCCTTCAACCTCCTAGGTATGTTGCTTTGTTTGCTCAGAACAGTGACAGGAATTTTCACCCTGAAGAGACACACAATTTGACGAGAGCCACGTTCTTCCATCCAAACTGAAACAGTTCCTTTATCCTTCAGGCTGATTGTAAAATTCCAGAATCTCACTCCTTAGATGACAAAAGGCCAAAAATTTTCCCCTGTTCCTTTATGTTTGGCAATGTTTAAGGAGACTGTCTCGAAGTTGGTTTCCTTTAGGAGGGGTGAACTTCCTCAGGGACCTGCTTTGCATTCCAAAAGGGCCCTGTTACCAGCACTGGCCCCTGAAAAGACTATTGCGCAATTTTCTGACTTTCAAAGGGAGGCAGCAGGCCTTATTTTGTATAAATCTGAAAGCACCAGGTTGAGCAGCTTGAGTATTGTCTTTGAAATGGGCCTTAGTTTGTTTTTCAGGAGTCAATTACGATTTCTGGGTATCTTCATTACTTTGAGTTTCTCTCCACTCTTTAAGGTTAGCTCTAGGGAGGTTATCCCATCCCACTGTTCAGTAGGAAGCTGTACTTTCCTCTGGGCAGGCACTTGAGAAAGAAAAGCAGTTGTGTTTGGGGGGCGACATCCTGTGGTCACTCATGGGGTGATGAAAACATGCCTGGTTCCAGGCACAGCCTGTGCTCTGCCAGAGCTGTGCAGTTCTGTCAAACCAAAGGGCAGCAGGTGTCCTGCTGAAGTTGGACAAATCTGCACTCAAACATGGAGACAGTGCTCTTCAGTTATTCGAGAAAAGAGAACTAAATAGAAAGAAAACCCTGGCATCAAAATATATTTCAAGTGGTAAAGAGTGAAAGTTTTGGCACAGTTTGCCTTGATTCTGAAAGATCTGTTGAAGATAAAAACTCCAAACCTGGTTACCTGGTGCAGAGAGAGGTTTTCATAGAGCATATTTCATACCAGCTTACAGTAGTTTCTGTTTTTTATATCCAAATTCCTACATCCTAAATGGACTACAATTGTTTAAAGTTTATGTTTTAAATGTAACAGCTACTTTGACTTTCACATCCAGTAAAAGCCCTGGGAAAATGGTGCAGGTCTTTCTTTTTCACTCTGACGGATCTTTGCAGTACCAATTCAGGATCTGCAGTTTGCATTCAAGTTTAATGAATATTGATTTCCTTAACTGTCTGCCTGTAGGTAGCTGACCTGAATCCAAAGAACAAGTCTTTCAGTCTGAAGGCACACTTCTTTCAAGACATTCAGAAAGACTGGCCTGGCTACAGCGCAAGAGATAGAAGGACTTTGGAGATCATACTTTCTAGGTAAGTTCAGCCTGTTGGGGAAGGACAAGAGGCATTTCAGAAAACTTCCTGGGAAATGGAGGTCTATCTTCTTGGTAAGGAAAGAATTGGGACAATAGATACTTGTACCTTGCAACCTGAAATGTTGGGCCATCCTTACAGAAAAGCAGCTCCAACTGAGAATGCCACCAGCACCACCCATTTGCCATCTCCGGGGCCTTCAGATGCAGATGCTCCATCAAGATCCTCTCAGGTATTTGGTGCATATTTTACACATTCTGTGGTGAGTCTTTAGATATTTTATGAGACTTGGTGCTGCTGTAACAGCTGTGGGGTGAAGCACAGATCTTGTCTTTAGCGCCGAAGAACTTGAAGCATTTCTTTCTAAGTAGAAATCCATAGATGTAAGTGAGCACTGTATGCTTGGTAGGGAAGAGCATGTGAACCAGCATTTCAGCTGGAGAACAGCTGGAGTGACAACTGTAGCCAGGCTGGAGTTGTCTCTCTTCTTCCCAGCTCTGCACTTGACACGCTGGAATCAGCCCCCACCAGAGTGTCTGACCAGAAACTGGGACCTAAACAAACCTTAGCAGACCTCCTCCTTTTGGGGAAGATTTGCTAGATCTGCTGAGGGAAGCCTCTTTCTCTCCAAGCCTTTTAGCTGTAGACTTGAAGATGGACTTGCTAAATGCCAAGATGAGAAACCAGGAATGGCATAAACCAAATAGTTAGGTGTAGTACTTTCTTATTGGACATGTCTTTCTGAGTTAAAAAGTTGTGCTTTCAACAATTGTGTATTCAGAAATGCTTCTTTCTCAGCATGGGAGCAAAGCCTACTTATGATCTTTTATTAATTAGTTATTTTGTTATCAATATAGAAACGACCTTTGGATTCCACTTCTACCTGCCCTGTCCTGAGCAAAAAGCAGAGGGTTGCACACCTGGCCCATCAACTCCCACCAACGGCCGGGGGCCTCTGTCCTGCTTCCTCAACACTGCCTGCCACAGTCTCTGCTTTGTCAAAGGAACAACCAGATCACTTCACGTGAGTAAAAGAACGATGGTGTCCCTGGCCACGCAGTGGGGAGCAGTCTCCAGCTCTTTCTTCATTTGGAGAGATGAGCTGGAGAAGGACTTGCTGGGCCTTCAGTGCTCAGAGCTGAAATGAACACGGTGATGGGTCAGGGCAGGAGCAGCCTGACCCTTGCTGGCAGCGCAATTGCGCAGCGGCAGCTGCAGCCGTGGAGTTGTGTCCCCGTGTGGTCCCTGCAGTGCAGGAGTGGAGGGGGAAGTGTGTCTGTCTGGGGAAACACTGCCCATGGCCCGGCCCGCAGCTTCTGTCGGGGCAGGGATGTCGGCAACGGCGCTCAGGCCTCCTGCAGCTCTGCAGCTCTGCTGCATCTCCCGACTGCCTTGGAGCAGGTGGCGTGCCAGCACCTGTGCCCCATTGGATACAGTCAGGGATGCTCCGTGGAAAGACTGAGAGCAAGGGTAGCCCTGCAGGGAGGCACTTTGATGCTCTATGGGTTGGGCTGGGCATTCAAACCCACCTTCAATTCCCAGCCTCTGCTGGGTGAAAAGGAGCAGGTTCCGCTCTGTGCTGTCTGTTTCCCAATCAGCTCAGAGCAGTGGCACTGAGGAGTGAGGGAGATAGTTCTTTGTTTTACTGGAATAGTAAAGTAGCAAGTCCATAACCTCCATAACCCATTGCTGAAAGTTAGGAATGCAAAACAAAACCAAAAGGAAAACACCCTTCACGCAAGATTTCATGAAGCTGGCTTAGTTCTGATGGGAATTAAAAATATAAAATTCCCTGTGAAAAGAGCCATATTGGGAACAGAGTCACAGATAAACTCCTTCTCTCAGTGATGTCCGAAATGGACGTTGTGCTGTGTCAGTCATCTGCCTGATGGTTAAGAGAAAGTTTGAAACCTCAGAGCACCTACAATGTGATCCAGCTCATACACTGTGGTAGTTTCTTCTAAGCTTCTCCTCCTGATTCTTAGTGCTGTGTAATTCACGAGTCTGATCACAGCTTTAGCATAAAACCAATATCCATCTTAACATAAAGGTTACATGAGTAAAGGGACTCAAGTTTTTAAGTAAATTGTAAGCAAAAGGAAGGAAATAAGTTCACATTTTTCCTTATTGCTCCTCTCCACACAGTTGCACTGCTGCCACTGAATTTCAACCTGTAGAATTTTTACTGCTTGTTAAAATTAATGTCAGAGGGTCTTGGAGGATTCATCCCCATGTGGAGGTGCCTTTGTCATCCCAAGACAAACAGGTCCAGAGGGCCAGAAGTCGTGGTGTGGAGGGTTGGGAAGTGGGCTCTGTTATTTGCATTGCCACTTCATCCTGGATTTGCATAAGGAGCTTGTTGAACCCACTCATCATTGACATGAGGGAGAAAGGAATGAAGACAGTTTCACTCCCATCAGTGGCTTCAAGCATTAGTGGGTTTTGCTCTCCTTAGGGGCTGATGTGGTGGTGGTTTGGGTTTTTATTGTTGTGGTTTCAGACTTCTCCGGTTTGTTGCTGTGGCTGCATTGCAAGTGCCTCAGTTGAATGGACAGTGATGGAACTGGTGGTCTCTCAAAGAAACCAATTTTATCCTTAACTCTGCTTTGCTCTTCAAAAGCCATAAATGTAGCCTGAAACCTGAGGCCACCCAACTTCATAAATGCACTCCCTTCCAAACATGTAACACAGATGGACTTTCAAAAGAACATGGAACTAGATTAAGTTGTCCCTTCATAGAAAGAGTTTGTAATCTGGCAGTGTTTCTTCCCTCACTGAAGCTGGTGCCTTTGTTTGTCCTTTGATATTGAAATGATTGCCCGTGTTTCCTAAGTGTGCTACAGTTGCTTCTGAAGAAGAACTCCAAACTGAAAAATATTAGTAAATAACTGTCACAAAAATGTGCCCCATTCCCAGAGATACCTGACCACATTCCATTGAAGCACATGCACTTGCCTGTGGAAGCAGTAAATCAGGGAGTGAAGGGACCTGAGCTTGGGGGTCTGGGCTTGACATTCCCCATGTGCTTATTGTAAAATTGCATGTGTGCTTGACAGAGTAGACTCAAATTAGAATGTTCTCTTCCAACACATTAAGAGCCAAATGTTGCCATTTCCCAGGAGAACATATGGAGCTATAGTCTCCTACGAGCAACGCCAGCGCTACGAGGAGGACTTCAATGCAGAGTATGGCGAATACCAGAATTTGCTGGCTCAGATAGAGAGTATCACCACGACATTCAGGAAGTTGGACGAACAACACAAGCTTGTGACTCCGGGGTCCTCAGAACATCAGGTAAAGAAGGAGAACACTGTGAAGAAGGTCCTGGTGAGCTGAGGCGGTGCTGAGACACCGGTGGGGAAAGGACTGGACATGCCTGGCAACCAGTGGCTGGAATCCCAAAAGCTTTCCTGACGCTCTATTTGCCCTGACTTTCACCATGTAACTATATCTAAAGCCACAACTTCTTCATCTGCCAGGGGGCTGATCCTGGCTAGAGTTTTAGCAGTGTTCAAAACCTGCCACTCTGGCCATCCAGCGTGGGCTTCTCTGATTTGGACACACACATTCCACACCTTCCATATCAGAATTTTTCAGTTCTGTCTGCACCCTGAGGCTTCTTGGATGGTGTTTATTTCAGTTTGGGCCACATTGCAAATGCATTTGTGAGCAGTAGGAGTATCTTTTAGATTCCCTGGGACTGCTCACTGAGAGAAACTGGCAGATCTGCTCAGACCGTGCTTGGGCTGGGTCTGCTTTTTACAACCCCTTGTCAAAAAAATCCCATTTGAGCTGTCTGTGAATGCATAGCAGGGTGAGTGATGTCCCAAAGGCAGGCTTTTAGGACGGGCTTCTTTTGTTGCCTCTTGAAAGGACTAAGTGGAGATCCTGGGTGATAGCTGGGTCTTTGGGATTTGGTTTTGCAAAATTCCTACAGGAGTGATGGCTCATAGAGAAGAAAATCTCTTGAGTCAAAATGAGCATATTTTGAGTGGTTTAAATGTTTCCATTTTGTGGTTGTAATGACATGTTCCTCATATTGTCTTCTTGGTTTATTTTTCTTATAGATCCTTTGTCATCAAGTCCTAACAGAGTATCAGAAGATCCAACAGGTACCTGTAACACCTGATCTGCAGGAGGTGGTAACCACCGAGTCGGCCTCAAGGCTATTGTAAAGCAAAGGACATGGACGTGGAGACTCTACAGAAATGTTTGCATGCCCTAAGTTCCTTTTTCTCTTTCTTTATAGTGCAGCCCCAGCTACTCTGAACTGAAGAACAGGTGCCAGTGTCTTCACAACAAGCTGTCTCATATTAAGAGACTAATACAGCAGTTCGACCACCAGCAAGAGGAGTCCTGGCACCTGTCATCTCCTTCAGACACCAAACATCTTTGAGCTGGGGCTTACTTAGTTAGAATTTCAGATTGGTTTCTCTAGGATTATGTAGCTTAGTATAGAAGAGCAGGTAGTTTATTTGAACACATAGATTAGTTTTCATAAGATTCGTTTTCATTAGATTAGTGTCTCGGTTTGAGGCGAAAAAACCAAAATGTTTTACCCACAAGCAGGGGAGGGGCCTCCTCCACAATAATCACACCACTCTTTATCAAATTTAAGAAAAGGAATTTTAATACAAGAAGGATAACTGCTATATATATATGTAAACAGACTAGTACAACCCACTTCCCCAACACCACAAGAGAGGGAAAAAAACAAACCAAAAGAAACAAAACAACAACAAAACCCAGCGGGTTTTTTTTCTCCGGGAGAAAAGGTTATACTTAAGTGTCCTTGTCACAGCCCGGCTGGCTGCAGAGTGAGTTTTAGTCCCTCTCCAGCGAAACAGACGAGCAGTGGGCTTTCAGATGGACTCAGTCTCTTCCCCCTGTGTTCCCCGTCCAAGAAGCAGAAAGGTACGAGCAACCAGCAGCAAATCCAAGGCAGGTAGCAACAGCAGCACGGCACGAAAAGTAGTCCGAGGTGGGCAGCGGCAAGACAGCCAGGAAAAAACCCCAGCAGTAACCAGCAGAGCAGCCTGCCTCCTTCGAGCCCCCACTCCCCCGTTCCGCCGAGCCAAGACGCCCGAGAAATCCAAAAAAAAAAAGAAACCAAAAGAGACAAACCTGCCCCCACCCCAGCCATCAACAGTTAACTACTTCTTTTGTTAACCGCTGGCCTGGGCAGTTAAGTGGCAGGGGAGAGAATTTACGTAATAATCCCAAACTACAACAATTAGGTAGGTTAGTACTGTACCTTATTCATTTAAAACAGAATATTAGTTTCCATAAGATTATCTAAGTTAGTATTGTAGAGTAGGTAGTTTATTTAAACCCAAAGATTCGTTTTGCTACAAATAGCTCAGTTAGTATTGGAGAGTAGCTGTTTTATTTAGAGCCTAGGATCCAGTTCCACTAACATTCTAAGACACCATTTGACATTTTCATTAAAGAATTTTCAGTATTAATAACTTCTTGTGTTGCCCTTGTTGCTTTTATCCCACTTGAAGCTGCTTCTTTCTGGTCTCGGGGGATGCCCTGATGGCACCGGGCCCCGTGTGTGGCAGTCCCGGTGCCCACGGAGCGCTCAGAGCAGGGCCCGGGGTCTCTCCTGGTGCAGGTTCAGCCTCAGAGGAGCGGTGAGACACGAGGCTGGGCATCTTTCTACAGAAAAGGCAACAGAAGCCTTGAAAATAGTGTGTTTCCACCTGCCATTTCCCTGTGGCTGCTGCATTCTCTGTGAGCACCTGTGAATCACAGCTGGGTTTCACCACACACATCCCCTGCCTCACTGGCACACACACGCTGCTCTCTCCTCAGCAGGTAAGGGATGAGCCACAGTCTTGGGGCCAGCCTTTCATTGTACAGCTCCTTTCTCCAAGCAGCTCTTCCAGGGCAAAGCAGACTCTGGAAGAAGACACAGGATGCAAAACAGGCAGCACATTCCGCTCCTTCCTGCGCTCTCCTTTCTGCTTCAAACTACAAAAAAGTCCTGCCAATCCTTACCTCTATGTACTATCCTGTCCTTCTAGAGAGTGCCTGCCAGAAAGAAGCATTAGTACAAGCTTTACAAGGTGAAATTCTATTTCTCACCTTGACACAGAATGTTGTTAAAAACATATAGTTGCAGAAGATCTAGAAAATGCAGAAATGTTACAGCTCATCATGCATGGAATCTGCTTTTTAAAAAGGCAAGAAATAAAACAAACCACCTTCCCTATCTATCCCCTGCTGGTAGAAGAAATGATGTCACTTCTCATTTGCTACTAAAGCAGTTTGTATCAGCATTTCTGAATTCACTTTTACACGAGAAACTTAAACAATTTCCAGCAGTATTGTAGTTAGTTTATGTAAACCGAAAGATTAGTTTTCCTACAGTTATATGTTAGTATTGTAGAGTAGGTAGTTTATTTAAACCCAAAGGTTCGTTTTCCTACGAATAGCTAAGTTAGTATTGGAGAGTAGCTCTTTTATATAGAGCCTAAGATCCAGTTCCACTAACATTATAAGACAGAATTTCCTATTTTCATTGAAGAATTTTCAGTATTGTCAACTCCTTGTATTGTTGCTTTTATCCCACTTGAAGCTGCTTCTTTCTGGTCCCAGGGGATGCCCTGATGGCACCAGGCCCCATGTGTGGCAGTCCCGGTGCCCACGGAGTGCTCAGGGCAGGGCCCGGGGCTCTCCAGGCACAGGGTCAGCCCTAGAGGAGCGGAGAGCCGCGGCCCGGGCGTCTTTCTACAGAAAAGGCAACGTAAGCCTTGAAAAATAGTCAATGTGGGAAGATGCTGAAATAAATTTCTAAAACATCGCTGGACAAACACCCTAAAAAACTCAGAGACTAATTAAAAAGCGGTTTTTCTGGTTCGGTTACCCTGCTTAGTTCTGCTACCCTGTCTGTGCTGGGTTCTGACCACCACACCCTGTCCGTTGTATCCCCTGAGCTGTGTCTTGTTCTGTTACAGCACACCCGGCAAGCCGCCTTTGTGTTCTCTGGAGCCCTTCTGTTCCCTTGATGGCCCAGACATTAAGCTAGATTGCCTTGTCCTGGGCGTGGCAGGGCTCGCCCCGACCCGGGAGCCCCGATCAGCCCCCGGGCCCCCCTCCCCGCTCTGCCCCTGCGGCTCCAGTGTAGGAAACCCTGTGTGAGGCTCCTGTGCCTCGTGGCTGGGAGGGGGCAAGGCCAGGGCCCCAGCCAGCCCTGCCCCTGTCCCAGTTCTATTGGTTAATGGACCCTAGAGCCTGCTTTTTCCTCAGCTTTCACCCACTCCAGGCAGACCTGGGGACGGCCCCCAGGACTGGACATTGCCTGGTGGTTCCTTTGAATAAACTGATTATTCTCTGCCTTACAACTGGGTGGGACTCTTTGTCTCTCCCTTCCCTTCTCTGCCCCCATGGAACAAAGGACATAGCAGGGAAACCCTTCTCCCTTTCCCTCCAAGCCGCACAGAGCAGACCCTTTTCCTTAAAACCTCTGTTTTGACCTGCCATTTCCCTGTGGCTCCTGCATTCTCTATGGGCACCTGTGAATCACAGCTGGGTTTCACCACACACACCCCCTCCCTCACTGGCACACACGCTGCTCTCTCATCCTCAGCAGGCAAGGGATGAGCCACAGTGTTGGGGCCAGCCTTTCATTGTACAGCTCCTTTCTCCAAGCAGCCCTTGCAGGGCAAAGCAGACTGTGGAAGAAGACACAGGATACAAAACTGGCAGCAAATTTTGCTCCTTCCTGTGCTCTTCCTTCTGCTTCAAACTACAAAAAAAGTCCTCCCAATCCTTACCTCTACGTACTAGCCTCTGCTTCTAGAGAGCACCTGCCAGAAAGAAGCATTAGTACAAGCTTTACAAGAAGATCTAGAAACTGCACAAATGTTACAGCTCATCAGGCATGGGATCTGCATTTTAAACAGGCAAGGAAAAAACAAATCTTCCCTATCTACCTGTGCTGGTAGAAGAAATGATGTCACTTCTCATTTGCTACTAAAGCAGTTAGTGTCAGCATTTCTGAATTCATTTCTGTAAAAGAAGCTTTATCAGTTGCCTGCAGTAAAACCCTCTGTCACTGGCCTAAAGGTTTCCACTTGCCAAGCTGGAGCAGCTGAAGTAGCTCCATGTGCCATCCCACCTTGAATGAAATTGGCAAGAGCACAGGTTCTTCCCTAGAGAGGCAAGTCCTAGAGACCCAAAGCTGTGCAACAAGGAGAAAACAAGGCTATGGGCTCCTCTGGGACATTTGCATGGAATTCTCCTGAGGGCTGTTTTAGTGTATAGAGCGCAGGAACTCCCTCTTGTAAAACCAAAGACAGCGCTGCCATACCATCATCCACCTGCTAAGCTGCCCACTGTTCTTTCCTGAGTCTCCTATGGCAGCCTAGTCCACTTTGATCCTGATGGGAACAGGAGCTGGACCAGATCCTAAAGTGAGCAGAAATCTTTTATTTCCTAAAAGGGCCTATTTGCAATTTCCATCTTCTCCTGTAACAAAACTAGCAGGTGAAAGAAAACCAGCAAAAGGGGGAAATGAGCATAAACTGGGCTTTGCTTTTCTCATTGCTGCAGGTGTTTGTTTTTTCACTGTAAACCTTCAGCTTGTTTCACCAACATTCCCAGCTGTGTGCCTGAAAGCTGAGGTTCTCTCTGCTTTTCCTGTTGGTGGGGGAGAGCATGTGCCACTTTCCTCCTGTGGGGATACCTTTGGTAGCTCACTAAGGTGGTGATGGTGGGGAAAACTTCAAGACCAACATCTCAAGGCATTTCCCAGAAATCACTGGTGGCTGCTCTCCATACCCTGCTGGTCCCTGAGATGGTTTCCTATAAGAAAGAGTGATGGAAATAAAGATGGATGTTCCAGAGAATCATTCTTGAAAAGAAACTTACACAGGGAGCCTTGATTGCGTTAGAACATGGCACAGACCCACCTACAGGTAGAACATTCGTAGGACTTACTTAAGCCTTCCCCAGATAGGAAATGACATGGGTGGGACAAGAACACTGAGTCAGGAAAATTGTTGCCATTAACTGTCTTTTTCTGGTCTATTTTCTTGGTTTTGCCAGAAAATGACACAACAAAAGAGTGATGCTGAATGAGTAGATACTGAGAAATGATCTGAACAAAGAGGATTGTGTATTGTCACACCCACACACACTCATATATATTCATATACAAATACATTCATATGTATGTGTGTATATAAACCATAAAGATGTTTTGCTGTAGAGCCGTATAGAAGAGCAAGCAAATACTAGCAGAGGAAAAGGCCAAAAGCAGTGGAGACAAAAACTGAATCTTATAATCTGAGCATGACAGCAAGGAGACCAGACATGGCCAGAAATGGACACAGCTTTCAGGATCAACATTTTGCAACATGCAGAATGAGCCTGGAAGATAAAAGACTTGGCCAGGGTTGTTGTCAAGTGCCACAGCTGTCCGGATCCTCAGTGATGTCACAGCTGTGCGTTCTGCCCTGGAACGTGGAACTGCCCGTTTCCAAGGACATGTGACAGAGCCCCTCAGAGCGTTCGACGCCCGGAGCGAGAGTGCAGCGGGAGTGGCGTTGGAGCCGGAGTGTCACTGTTGGAGTCGGAGTGTCACCATCGGAGTCGGAGTGTTGTGTTAAAACAGGTTCTTGCACCCGGTGTGCAAGAGTCTGATCACGCACCGTGTGGAGGTATTTGATTTGGACTTCCAAAGTCCTCTTAGCTTCCCTCTACCTCTGAGATCATTGGTACCTCTTGAACCCTTGACAGGGCAAATCTACCGACAAGTTCTTTGTCTTTCTAACACCTGGACACCACTCAGAGCTGGCTGGCTCCTTTCTGATTCATGGATTAAATCTCCTTTCTGGCTGATTTGCCAGGAAAGTACACAAAAATGAAACAAACAACAACATCCACTCTTAAGAAAATTTTTATGTTCTTTTGCCAACAGGAGCAGTTGGGAGCAGGAAGCACCAGTGGCGGAGTGGGAGCCCGAGACGGAGGAGCTGCGGGACAGAGCACAATCCGCCATGTCCAGGGGGAGCAGGACCTGGAACACCATCGGGATGCACGTCGGGCTGTCTGAGAGCTCCCAGGACTGCCAGGTGATGGGAGGGCCCCGGGCTCTGCAGGTTGGAAGTCAGTGGAAGTCAGAGGCTATCTGTGCTGTGACACTCACTAAACTCGCACTCTGGCTCAACTCCCAGCCGAAATGCCTGGATTTCTTGTTATTCCATGTTCACAAGAGCACAGACCAAGCACTGCTGTGGTGTCACGGTGGGTGAGGTGGCCCCTATGGGTGGGCAGCAGCAGGAATTGCTGCTGGGCTGCAGAAGGCTCAGGTCCAGCAGGTTTAAAAGTGACTCAGATGTTTGATCTTTGTCATTGTGGCCACATGTCGTGCTGCTGGAATTCTTCCACTTATCTAATGGCACGGGCTCAGGAGAAATTAACTGTCGTTCTGAGAAGGGATGCCTTCCTGCAGCTGGTGGGTTTGCAGGTGGCACACACAGGGATGCAGGTGGGACATGGAGCAGTACGGGTAGGACACAGTTCTGGGATCAAACCACTCCCCAGGAATGGGAGCTGAGAGTCCACGAGCTTTGCCTCCTCACCATGGCTATGTCATGTCATTCTTGGGAGAAGAGGTGCCAAGATGTTGTGCTCACCTCGTGGAAGTGCTGTGGGGGATGTTGCTCTTTGAAATTTGACAATTTCGCATGTTTGATTATGGGACAGGTTGACAATTGTGCTGTCTGGAATAAAAGTGCCTTCTTTACTGCAGCTAAATCCATCTTGGAAGAGGTTAAATGATGTCTGATTTAGGAATCAAATTGGTTAAATTACTTACCTGTGGTTTTGTTGTAATTCAGAATTTAATTCCATGTGACAGTTTTCTGCATGAAGAATGAGTAATACATGCCCCATCACTAGGATATTGCAAAGGGAAGGAAGAGCTATTTGTGGTCTGCTTTCTATAACCTGCTCCCCTGGAGCTGAGCAGTGGCAAGGAGAAGGATAGTGAACCTTAAAAGTTTAGTTTTCTATTTAAACCTCTTGAACTGGCTATGAATGGAGCCATCTTTTAAACTTCAAGGAAAGGACGCGATTCTATGTTTTCCTCTGGCAGAAAAAATGTCCTGTGGTTTTTTTTTCCTTAGTCGGGAAGTGATCATTAGAGTTACCTACCTTATTACAGATGCTCTTTGGTTTTATTAATAGTTGTTTTATTAATAGCTGAAAAGAATATCAGAATGGAGGGGGGAATGAGGGAGGGAGTTCGGACTGTGCCGAGGAAAATTTGCAGTGAAGGTTTAAGGTCAGAATTTGGATTTTTCAGATCTGACACCCACACCTGCCACATTGCGTCTCTTCCTGTCACTGGTTGTACAATAGTAGCAATGCCTACTTATGGTGAATAGGTGGATAAAGGCTCTGGTGTTTGGGAAGTGCTCTTGATGAAAGGATGAGCTCTGTGTCTCCAGGGTTTGTGCAGCAAGCAGGTCATGGAACTTTGTGCTTTGTAAATATTACCTGACTGCCAATTACTGTCTGGGTCATGTGAAGACAGTGAACATTTAAAAATAAAACCCAAATGTGCAACCAAACAGTTGAAAAGGATTTCCAAAAGAAATCAGAAAGATACACTGAAGGAGGTGAAATTCCTGGTGTATCTCCATAGCCATGTCTTTGACTGCCTCTTCCACCCCCCAGCATAGTGCTTTTAATGTATGGGAAGAATTTGCAGGCTAGTTGGAGGATGTGGAATTAAAAGTGACATTTTGAAGAAGACAGCAGAGGGTCAAAGAGCATTCCACACTCATCCTGAAGTGCTCCTGCCAGGCCAGTGGTGATGCTGTGGCCAGGTCACAGCACAGCACATGTGTCAGACCACAGTGCTGCTGCCAGAGTGAGGGTCTGAGCTGGGTGTTTTCCTGGGAAAACTGCCTCTGCCAAGGGCTGACTGGCAGGAGGCAGGAACAGGGTGTCCCTGTGAGCCACAGAGCCTGCTCCTGTTGGTCCCCTCCCCAGTCTGGCTTTTCCCAGGTTGCACAGGCGCTTGGTCAGAGCTGGCCAGAGTTTCTCTGAGTTTGTCTCAGTTTCTTCCACGTCTTGACTTTTTTGTTGTCACTTAACTGTTGGAGGACAGCTAATAGATGAGGACTTTATTAAATGGCAGAAATATTATAAAAGATGGGTTGATGAAGACGCCGAAGTGCAGGAACCGGGAAGAAGCTACTTAGATATTTCCCCAGTTTAATTGTTATATGCCCCAAGATGCCTACCCTTGTCTTTTTCCCTTAGTCATCCCTGTCCAGGTTTCTTCTCCCCACAAACCCTTAGGGCATTTTCCCACCAAGTCTTCCCTGATTGGTCCCCAGTTGGTGCACTGCACCATTTTCCATATATGGTTATGTTCTCTGATTGGTTCTTCCCTTGTTCCTCCCCTTCATTTGCATGTCCACCAATCCTATGCCTCGCTCCTCCCTATCTCCACCCCTAACTCCACCCATGTTCCAGAAAGTTCCATGCTCTGCTATAGAAGTCGGTGCGTTCCAATAAACTGTGCTTCTCTGCGTTGACTCCTGACTCGTGTGGACCTCTTCCTTCGGGGGATTGTCGCCGGGTTGGGAGCGGGAGGAGCCTTCCCTTAGCTTCCAAGGAGTTGGTTTCTCGAGAGCACTTGCCTTTGCTCTTCGAGCCCTACTCCTGGGAGCAGTCCTCTCTCCGCTGCATCGGTGTTAGTTATTCATCCACCGATACTTAACTACAAGAGTCTGTGCTCATTGGAGAAGATTTGGAAGTTTTCTCTGCCTTCTTTCATTTTCAAGGAGCTTGCAGCAAGAAATCTTTACCATTTTAGTCTAAAGTCCCAAATTTCAAAAGAGGAAATTTTAAGACTTAACCTCTACAGAATGTCTTTTGTTCACTTTTTTTCCCCTGTATCCTTTGCTAAGACCTTTGCTTTTTTTTTTTGAAGTTCATGATGATTCTGTACCAATTCAGTCCTTCTTTCCTTCCTTCCTGGGATTTCATTTGTCATATTTAGGCTGCCATCACCCAATATTCCCTGTGTACAGATGAATAGGTTTGGTGTCCTTACTGGCCTGTGCACTGCTGTACTTACAGACACTTGTCTCTGCCCTCTGGCACTAAATGGGGGTGCACCAAAGCAGGTTTGGTCTGTGTTATGGCAAGTGATGCTCCAGGCAAGGAGGGCCCTTCCGCAAATGCCTTGCTGTGCAATTCCTGCACTGATGCTCATGAGGAAGGCCTAGGAGAAAACTGTTTTACTATTATTTTATTTTTTATTTTGAATTTCTTCTGTAGTTTTGGGGAAGGCTGGGGCAAAGGCCTGGCACAGTCAAATGGCCTGGCTGGATGGCCCAGGGAAAGCAGCAGGAACACGTTGGAGAAGCCAGGCTTCTTGCTGGCAGCCACCCTGTAGGTTGGCTTTGCTGACATTTAAGAGCACACCTTGCTTGTGGTATTAAACTGACACTAGTGTTGGTGGAGTCTCTCCTAACTTTTGTATTCTACTGTCACATCAGTGCTGGACATCCAAGCACTTGAAAGTAAGAGCTCCCTGCACAACTCATTTGAAAACTCTGCCAGTGAGGGAAGGTTTCAGGGGCTGATGAAATTTTTCTTGGAGTTGTAAGGCACCATAGCTGAAATTTGTGTCTTGTAGAAACTTAGAGCAGAGGTAAAAGAATTGAGTTTCCTGCAGCTGTCACCAACTAGGAATGATCTGCTCAGTCCCTCCTGTGTCTTTTCAGCCCTGATCCAGAAGACAGGCTTTCTGCATCTCCATCAGCCTAGAGAGATGCATTTGATGTCAGTGGTAGGACTTCCTGCATGCTTCTCCTTTTTTATGTGACGTGGCTGAAATCATAGAAGAATTTTGCATACACAGTTTCTCCTGGAAAGTTATGGGCCTAGTTAATCACCAGCAGTGGGATGTAGGCTGAAGGTTTAGGAAACTGTTTCTTTCCTTGTAGCCAAATGAAGGGCAAGCATTTAACTTCCCTGTGCCAAGTGCTGGTGAAGACAATCCTCAGGGAAGCTTTGACTGTGAGAAGCAATCGAGCTCAAGGTAAGTTTTCCTTCATGTTTTCTTTCATGGCACCTTTCAGTAGATTCTGTAACTTTGAGCATATGGTGAAAACCTCGAACAGAAGCACGTTCCTGGTGATGAGCTGCAGTAGAAAGTGAAATCCCAGCCTTACATGGCTGCTTGGTAGTTAGAAAGACTTGCTTTTCTATGAAATTCTCTTTGGGTTTGCTGAAGAAAAATTGACCTTTTGAGTACTTTGCTTTTGGAGCTCTTGCTGGTCCAAGCCTGGCCCAGATCCATTGTACCACTGAATGTCAATAGGATTATTATGGCTGGCAGCACACTGGCCTTGATGCAGAGTTGTCTTATCTTGACAGCCACAAAAAGAGCATCTGAAAGGGGCCAGGTTTCCAAGGCTGGCACAAAGCAAGCAGCAGGAGTTCATGCCAGGAGGGAGAAGTCTTGCCTTCACTCTTGACCTGTCTGTCATCAGCAAATCTGGGGGCACTTTCCTCTTGCCAAGGAGCACCTTGGCTTGAATGAAACTTGTTTAGGTCAGATTAAACTGAAACTGGATTTCGCTGAATAATTCTGACTAGGACCTGAGGTAGTTTTGATGTGGTTTTGCTAATTTTCTTCATTAGCTACTGCAACTTCATTAAAAAAAAACAAAAGAAAACCCAAAACTCATAAAAAGAAAACAGCCAACCAACCCCCACAGCTTTTTTTTTAATCTTGCCTATGATAATGAATTTTCTTTTGTCTTTTGAATTTGTCTTTTGAGTTTTTCTCAATGCCTTCTCCCCAGCCATTGTCCACAACATCCCCACCATGCTAGAACATCTAATTAACAGTAGCAATCAAACATAAAGCCTGGAAAAGTTTGTCATAAAACTCAGCCTTCTGAAAGAATGATTTCTGTTAAAGACTCCATCAGCTCTTTCTGATTATTTCTCTTTCCTCCATTAATTCTCAGCATAAACATGATGCAAATTCATTCTTAATTAAGGGCCTTGTGCTGTCAGTTTTTGTCATGGTAAATGTGTTTCTTTAGATTGTGCTTGATTGAGTTGATTCTGAATTCTGCCTATTTTTTGTTTTAGTTTTCTGATTTACCAGTCAGAACTACAAAGTCCCAATACAATTCTCCTGACAACTGACTCCTTTTTGCTAAATTTCAGATGCCTTGTCGACGATCAGTTCTGCATCTTTCACTTCATCTGTGCTACCTTAGATTCAAGTGACAGATGATCTGTTGCCAGCCTTGGAAAATTAAACTCAGCTTTCCAATAAGAAATCAGTAGAAGTAATGACCTGGAGCAATAGATGTTCAGCTGGAGGACAGTCATATACACAGCTTGGATCCATTCACAGAGGCCTTTGCCAAATCATTCTACACTCACTTCCACCTTAGAAGGCTGAAACTTTAGATTTATTTGGATTTATTTCTTCCTTTTCCCACCACTTCCTTTTGAAATAGAGAATGAAAAAAACAGTCACAAAAATAAAACTTTTCTGATAAACCAAACACCACGACAAAACCTGTCTCTTGCTCTGCTTCAATCTCCTCTCTCCCTTTTTAGCCTGCAGGAATTGTCTCAGCTCTCAATTCAGCTGGGCCAGGTGGGAAGTAAAAATTACGTGTTTTGCTTGGTTATATCTGAAAAACAGTGTAAAAAGGAAAGATTACTACAAAGTCTGTTGTCAAAAGCATGGATGCTTGTATAAATAAATAGACAGACATAAAAGCTGTCGTTCCTTACGTGTCAAAAATGTGACACACAAACTTATTACAATTTTATGTTAACCTTGCCCAGTAGAGTTGGACTCGATGATCCTTGTGGGTCCTTTCCAACTCAGAATAATCGGTGAATACATCTGTGACCAATATTAAAGAAATAAATGTTGTATATATGTGAACAAGACAGAGATCCAGTGGCCAGATCTAAAAGGATGAAGGATAAAATCACACAGTAACACCTCAGTTACACATTATCATGGAGCAAAGAAATCAGTATTTCAGAAAGGAGGGAAGCAGTGACTGACTTGGGGCAGCCAAACATTTGTGCTGATAAATAATAACTACAGTACAGGAAAATGTTACAGATGACAGAAATCTGCACTATTTAATCACTTAAATCCACTTTGTTTTCCCAGCTCGTACACTGATGTTTGTACCCTCCCAAAATTCCTGAAAGGCTGAGCTGACCCCAGACACAGCTCAGAATGTGTTTGCTCTGGCTTTGTTCATTCAGTCAGCTGCTCCCCTGAGAGACTTTCTTTAAATGCTCTCGGGTTCTCCTTGCAAAGCACTTTTGTGCTGCTCAGACTGCCCTGGGTGCTCAGTGACATGTCTGTGCTGAAAGGGTAAGTTTAAAAGGAAAAAAAGCCACAACAAACCAACCAACCAACCAAACAAGAAACCAAATAAAAAATGTAAAGACACTGTAACTAACTAACCAATTAAAAGGTTAAAAAGTTTAACCCCGGCAGGTGTGGAAGCGAGCAGGAGCGGGCGGGGCCTGTCCCTGTGTCTGCCCTCTCCCTTTCCCTTTCCCTTTCCCTTTCCCTTTCCCTTTCCCTTTCCCTTTCCCTTTCCCTTTCCCTTTCCCTTTCCCTTTCCCTTTCCCTTTCCCTTTCCCTTTCCCGCTCCCCGCTCCCCGCTCCCCGCTCCCCGCTCCCCGCTCCCCGCTCCCGTCCCTCCCCTCTGGCTCTCCCCGCCCCAGGTGAGGCGCAGCGGCCGAGGGCGGCGGAGGTGGAGGCACTGAGGGCACGGGCCGGAGAGAGAGATGGGACACAGGGGATGGCAGGGGGGACACTGGAGTGGGGGCACTGGGGGGCTGTGGATGATGGGGGCAATGGGGGCTGAGAGTGGCACTGGGGGGCAATGGGGGCAATGGTCGCACTGAGGGGCTGAGGGCAGTGGGGGGCTGAGGGTGATGGGGGCACTGGGGGACTGTGGGTGATGGCACTGGGAGTCTGAGGGGTCTGAAGCCAATGAGGGAACTGGGGGGCTGAGGGCAGTGGAGGAACCTGGGGGCTGGGAGCGATGGGGGCACTGTGGGGTTGAGGGCACTGTGGGGTTGAGGGTGATGGAGGCACTGTGATTCTAAGGGCAATGGGGGCACTGGGGTGTTGGGGGCAATGGGGGCACTGGGGGGCTGAGGGCAGGGGAAGAACTGGGGGGCTGAGGGTGATGGGGACATTGAGGGTTGGGGTCAATGGGGGCACTGAGGGGCTGAGGGTGGCACTGAGGGGCTGAGGGGGGCACTGAGGGGCTGAGGGCGATGGGGGCACTGGGGGTCTGAAGGCAATGGGGGCACTGTGGGGCTGAGGGTGGCACTGGGGGGCTGGGGGCAATGGGGGCACTGGGGGGCTGAGGGCACTGGGGGCACTGGGAGTCTGGGGGCAATGGGGGCACTGGGGGGCTGAGGGCACTGGGGGCACTGGGAGTCTGGGGGCAATGGGGGCACAGGGGATCTGGGGGCAAGGGGGGCACTGTGGGCTGTGGGTGATGGCACTGGGAGGCCGAGGGGCTCTGAAGGTAATGGGGGCACTGGGGCAGTACCAGAGGAGCCATCACTGCCTGCTGTGGCCAGCCCGAGCTCAGCAGGTGCTGCAATTTTGTTTCAGACCCTTGAGGAGGTGCTTCCATCACCCTGCCCTGGAATGGCTGCCTTTCTCAAGGTGGGTCTAACAGCAATGGTGGGGTCTGGACTGAGAGCTCTGCAATGTTGTTGCACACCTCACAGGTAATTAGGCTTTTAATGAGCAGTAAAGCATTTGCTTGGTAAGCAAGATTTTAAAAAGAAGAGGGAATCAAAAATAGCCCATGTTAATGAGCATGAGACATGCTGGCCTGTGCTGGCCAAGTTTGAGTGCTTATTTTCAGGGAAAAATACACAGTGCAGGAGCATTCATGGTGATGACGTGGGAGCCTTTTATGTTATGGCATAACCAAATCTGGGCTCTGCTTCTTTTGGTTTTGAACACAAAGCCAAAACAAGAACTGAACTGTAGTTGCTGCTGTGTGAGACCTGCCTTGCCTATAACAGGCACTCAAAAAGCCATGTTTGTGTATGTGCTGCAGCTTCCCTTTTATTGTCCTCTCAGTACCAGTAAAGTTTCTAGCTGGGAAATCCTCAGCTGGTGCAAAGTGGCCAGTGTTGCTCTCAGTGTTCCAAAGCTTAGTAATCTTCCTCTTGGGTGTCTCTCTAGAAAGAGATGTGTGTTCTGATAGGACAAGGGGGCACGGGCTCAAGCTCTGCCAGGGGAAATTGAAGTTGGAGAGCAGAAAAGAATCCTTTGCAGAGAGAGTAATCAGGCATTGGAATGGGCTGCCCAGAGAGGGGGTGGATTCCCCATCCCTGGAGGTTTTTAAACTAAGATTGGCCGTGGCACTGAGTGCCCTGATCTGGTAAAGGGACTGGAGTTGGACCAAGGGTTGGACTTGATGATCTTGGAGGTCTTTTCCAACCCAATCCTTTCTATGATTCTATGACCAAGTCTCTGCAAAGCTCCAGCCTGGCTGAGACTGTTTTGCTCAGGGCAGTGTAGGGAGAAGTGTGTCCTTGGGACTGTTTTGCTCAGGGCAGTGTACGCAGGAGCGTGTCCTTGTGCAGGACTCCTCCCCTTCATGCCCTCTCAGTGTGTTGCTACCTGCATGTTAAACACTGATAGCTTTCACAGCTTTTGAACTGCATTTGGGAAGTTTATCCTTTCCATTGTTGGATGTCTTTGTGGCCCAGACTGCCTGGTTAGGAATGAGGGATTCAGCGTGTGAGCCACGGAGTTGAGGTGCAGGTGTTTGGGTTTGAGGCCCCAGCCTGTGTTGTTGGTGAGAAACCAGATGTTGCTCCTGGATGTGAAGTGGTTAAAGACCTCGGGCTTTGTGTTGAAGAGCAAGCCAGGGGCTGTTAGGCCCTTTATTTGACAGATTCCCTCTTTGGATTAGAAATCCTCATTCTCTTAACTCTTGCCTCTCCTCAGACTTCCCTGGAGTCCCCATATTGGCACAGGCCATTTTTGCAAGTTATTACGGAACTTTGCCAAAGAATGTCTCTGTATTTCAATGCAGTCCCATTGCCTGCTGTTTATTTATCACTGAGTAAGGCAGACTTCATGTGGGGAGTGGGATTTTTTGAAACTACCTGTACTTTACTACCAGGTGTGATGCCCTTTTAGCTCCCGTAAAAACACACATACCAGTTTTCAAAGCTTCTCTCTCCTTACATGAAGGAAATGCTGCAGGCTTTGGACAGCCATTCCCCTTTAGCACACTGATGGCTATTCACAGAAGAGATGGCTGTTCTGGAACAGGTGATAGAGATTATCTCTGCCTAAAGGTAATTTCCAGGTGCTTAACTATGGGCCTACCTTCCTCAGTGCAACAGAAACCTAACTTGGTTGTATTTTGGGGGGTTCTTGCTGACATGTGTTGGTGACAAGGAGGGCACCTGGATTTCTGCTGGCTGGTTTCTTACAGCTTGTGTGGTAAGTGAGGGCAAAGCTGAGACTGTGTGAACGAGTACCCTCACTGGCTACATTCCAGTTTTCTGATTTCATGTTTTGCTTGTTAGGTCATTACAAGAAATTTCTGAGTGATCTTTGATGTTATTTCTTTGTTTTTGGTTTTGGTTGTTCTTTGTTTTTCTTTTAAGGAGGATATCAGTGTTCTGTCTGAGTCTTCAGGAAAGGAGCCTGGGAACAAGGCTACAGGAGAGAAAGCTTCGCCCAGCAGTGCAAGCTGTGGGAACAGTTCCCTTGAGCCAGAGGACATGGGTAAGAAGAGAGTCTGGTTTTCAGAGATGTCTGAGACAGCTGCTCTGAGTGACTGTCACAGGAAGGAGAGACCAGAACAGTTTTATTTACTGTCCACACTGTCAGTGCTTCCCTGTGCCTTCAGTTCAAATACTGCACAACCTCATGGAGCACTCACCAACAAACGTCTCTTGATGTGCTTGCACTCAGTGCTCTCCTGTGCAAAAGGGTGTGAATTAGAGCAGTGAATAAAACCTGACATTCTGGGATTTGTGTCATCAACACAAACCTCACAATTTGGAGCTGATGTCCATCACTGTTTGCTGCAGGGTAACATTTCTACAGAGGCAACACTGAGTAATGAGGTGACTATTGGAGCAGCCTGCAGGCTTTGCTGGGAGCTCTCTCCCTCACAGCTGTTCATCCAAGAGCTGACGGTAGAGCTGGAGGAGCTGTTACTCACTTCAGAGGGCAGTTTGTGTCTCCCAGATAATGGTGCAAGTTACTAACTCATCTCACATTGCCCACCAGTTTCCACCACTTAAGTGAGGACTGGGGTCTGTCTGTGAGCACAGAGAAAGAACAAGGCTGGGGTTGTTTTTGTGAGATGTGATTGTCTCTGTTTCAAACTCTCGTGCCATTTGCAGTGCAAGTGCTGAGACTTTATCAGCTACTTCAAAACTTCAGAGTTTTGAAAACTTGGAAAGATGGTGGTTGGAAAGGTGGGGGTTGGTCTCTTCTCCCAGGCACTCAGTAATAGCACAAGGGAGCACAGGCTCAAGTTCTGCCAGGGAAAATTGAAGTTGGAGATCGGAAAAAAATTCTTTCCAGAGATAGTAATCAGGCATTGTAATGGGCTGCCCAGAGAGGTGGTGGATTCCCCATCCCTGGAGGTTTTTAACCTGAGATTGGCCGTGGCACTGAGTGCCATGATCTGGTAAAGGGACTGGAGTTGGACCAAGGCTTGGACTGGATGATCTCAGAGGTCTTTTCTAACCCAATCCATTCCATGATTCTATGATTCCTATTCTTTAAAGAGCAGAATTCCCAAGAGAGAGCTGCCTTTCAGGCTGTGTTTTACAGCCCCTGGAGATGCACAACAGCTCGGTGCTGCCAGGACCCTGTATGGACTCAGTATTCCTTCTGGTTCCCAGATATCCACCTGCTGTACCTGTCCAAGAGGGCCGCCCTGCGCGGGAGGAAGCGCCCGAACCCCCAGCCTGGGCCAGCGCAGCCGGGGGACGATGGCTGCAGCTCTGCAGGGTCGGGGCAGCTCCCCCAGAGCCTTGATCTCCCTGTGGACACCAAGAGACTGAAGAGGGCCAATAAGGAGAACCTCGGGGCCGGCCTGGAGGTGGCCGAGCGCTCCCCCAGCCGCTCCCAGCAGCGCCTGGACACAGCCCCGAGCAGGGACCTGCTGCTGTCACCCTCGGCCAGCAGGAGCGGTGAGATGGGGCCGTGATGACTCTGAGGGTGGTGTGGGGTTTGGAAATCATTGAGCCCCTGCGAGATGATGGGTCAGTCCTGTGCAGAGACAGCTGGAGCATTATTGGGGTCACCTGTTATTGGGGTAATTTAGATTAGCTTAGTGGGCGTCAGAGAAGGCAGAGACAACTCAGGCTGCAGTGGGATCAAAAGGCTCACCAAAGAGAAAGGACTTTATTTTTAGTAACAGCTTCACTTTTATCTACTCCTGTATAAAACATGCCAGCACACTATTGGTCAGTAGTTCACCTCACATACATGGAAAGATTCTACTGGTTACAAGGCATTGACATTCTACAGGTGGCTCTCTGGTCCTTAAGGATGCATTCATCAGTCACCTCAGACCTTTAGAGATCCACACACACACTGTCATCCCCGACAGAGCATCCCGTCAGTTGTGTGTATAGGGGAAAGGACCTGAGAGTCAGGTCTCTGTCAGTCACGTTTCTGACAGTCAGGTTTCTGCCAGTTCTGTCCCGCCAAACAATTGCAAATTAGGCAGCTTTTCAAGCCGATTGAATGGGTAGGTGGGAGCTAAATAGACAAGTAGTTTGTTGTTGGAAAGCTCCAAGATTTAGTGGTGTTTTTTGTTTTTCTTTCTAAACCTCCTTTAGAGGGTCTGAGATTTTAGTCCCTGAGAGAAGTACAATTGCTGCCAAGGGAAGTGTGCACACAACTGGTATTTACTCAGTATCCCTTTTTCTGGATCTGCCTCCAGATGCCTCCAAGACACGTGAAGCTTCTCTTGGATTGCTTCCAGGGCATGAGGCTTCCCCAGCTCTTCTAGAGAAAGTGGTTTCCAGTCCGAGAATTTAGAGGCTTTCAACGAAGGACACAGTCCCATCCACATTCACAGTCCTGGCTGATACTTACACATGGTCATGACTGTTTGAATGTTCTGTAATAAACTTTTAAACTGAAATTGATATTTGCATATATTGGCGGCACAGCTGTAGCAATTTGCAATAAATTGATTTTTTTAATTGAAATGGGTGTTGATTCGTTTTATTTAAAGTAATTAGCAGATGTAAATGTTACGATGCTGGAGGATTTGGGGAATGAGTGAGGAGGACTGGGGGAAAACACCCAGGTATGCCCAGCAGATCTCCCAGTTGCACTAAATCCTGGGAGTGAAACCAAAGACTTTTGGTAGTCCAATCGTCTCTGTAAGTAATTCTAAAATCCAAAGAAAGCTCCCTAAGAGAGAAGTCAAAAGGGGAGTAACTCCAGGGGAATACTGGCAAATGCATTTCTCTGAGTTACCTGAATGTAGGTGCCATAGAGATCCGCTTGTTTTAGTGGATAAATTTTCAGGACATCAGCTGTGCAAACAGCTCTACATTGAACTTTACATAATTCTGCCAGCAGAAATGGAAATCTGGTATAAAACCTTCACACTGATTGAAGCTGACAGACCTTTAGACTGTTCCAGCATGGAACTTGCTTTACCTGCTCCTGCTCTTCATTACCCAAGCTGAAAGACATTTCCTCAGTGGAAGCAAAATTCATACCTTGCTATCTGGATATGGTCCTGGTTTACACTTGTCGCAGGTTTGGCCTAGCTTTTACCAACCCTGGACTGGCCCCCCTTCCCCTTCTCAAAAGCTTCCCCAGCAAAGGGAAGAAAAACTGAAAAGAAACGAACTCAAAAGAAACTGAACTGAATAAAAAGAAGAAATTATAATTTCTAACATTCACAACGACACTGTATACACAATACATAGGATCCCACCCCCAGGGGAAAGGGAAAAGGGGACTGATTAACCAGAAAATTGGGAAGAAACAAACCCAAACCAAAAACCCCAAATGAAACAGACAAACACAAATAAAAACCTCAAGGAAGGGGAACAAGCAGGAAACAATCTCACACAGGACAGGAGAAGCACCAACAACCGGAGGGATCAGACTCCAACACCTCCCACCAGCTCCCTGGCCAAGGGAAGAAAGTAAAAGAAAAACCACTCCTCCCCTGCTACGTGGAAAACACGTGTGGAATACTTCTAACTTCCTTAGATACAATGGTTACTGAGGAAGCCATGGGTCAAACCATTACAGATCCCTGACAGATAAAGGGGAAGCAAATTTGTTCAGCATTTCATTAAGTCTTTGGTTTGAGGCCAAATTTATTCAAATTTCCAACACATTTATACCTGAATAACCACACCCCAAACGCGTCTGACAGGTGAAGGCTGCTATCAATCCTGATCAGGGAAGAGAGGCAGGGACTGTCCCAGGGGCTGTCCGAAATCTGCATCTTGTTTTTCTCCATGTTTGTTTTTCTTTTGGGCGTCTCCTCCTCAGGAGACCCCCTGCCAAGTTGTTGTTCAGTCTGCAGTTTTTTCAGCAAAGTCAGGCACCTGCAATAGTGCTTCCCTTCTCAATTGGCAGCATTTTGGAAAGACAAGCACAGTGAGACACACAAATATTTGGCTCAGTTTTAACTAAATTACCTGTGTCATCACAGGATAAATTGATGGTGTACATTAAAAGAAACAAAAAAGCTGCATAAAATACAAGTTTCTACTCTTCAGTAGTTCCAGCAGATTGTAGGTACAGATACCTGTTCTTTGTTAGATTCCTGCCACCCAGGGCAAAAGTCTTTCAATAGAAATTCCATGTAGGCAACAGCTTCTTTGCCTCTCTGTCTTCAAAATATACCTGACGGGACTCAAGCTCAGCTAATTCAGCCTTGGATTTTGGCATGCACTGAATGAGCAAGACAAAACTCAGCTTGCACCTTGGCTTCAAATGCACTTCTCTGTTCATTGGGTCCTGGGTAAGGCTTGGATTAATTTATTTGGAGCTAAATCAGTGATTACATAGACACATCCATTACATACATGTGCTACTTGGGTATTCTCCATGAGTTTTAAACGGAAATGAAAAGGGAAAAGAAAGCAAAGATGGTATAATTGTTTTTGTTGTGTGTTTTATATAGGGCTGCTTACACTGAGATGCTGAGATGCTGCTTGTTACACAGAGATCTCCTGTTACTGCTGAAGTAAAGACACTGTCAGGTGTCTTTAAGTTTCAGGAGGAATTGTGTGTTTGATCAGTGAAGAAACAGTAAGGAAGGTGTTATTGTATGGAGATGCAGTGATGCAGCTGGGAAGGAGTGGGAATGACATATTCCAAGTGGGACTGATAGTGAGGAACACCCAGCACTTGAGGGTGCTCAGAGACAGTGAGACCAGCAGAGTTGTAAGCAGAGGTGTTTTCTGCATTGGAGGAACTGGTCTGGAAATGAATGTTCATATGTTAAAGCAGAGAGCCCGTTATCCTGTGGGTGCTCAGGTGCTCCCAGGCTTCAGGCCTCTACATCACTTGCCTTGGCTTCTCCTTTTGTTCCACGTGTCTCACAAGAACCTAAAGGGTGCTGCCTGAGGAGCTGACATTGCTGGCTCCCCCTGTTAGCTGTGTGCTTGGAAAATACAGCTCAATGGCAACAGAAATGAAGGAGAATCCTGGCTGGCAGTGATCCCTCAAGGTTCTTGTGCAGCACCACCACACAGAGCAGGGCTGACCCAAAAGCTGGATTCAGCTTCAAAGATACTCCTTGTTGCATGAGTTCCTATTCAGGGAAGTTCTAAATA
Organism: Pithys albifrons albifrons; assembly: GCF_047495875.1. Lineage (NCBI taxonomy): Eukaryota > Metazoa > Chordata > Aves > Passeriformes > Thamnophilidae > Pithys > Pithys albifrons. The sequence continues at coordinate 61,541,605 of NC_092497.1, read as the reverse complement.
AATCCAAGACAAGAGTTGCATGTGCAGAGATAGTTCCTCTGCTGCGCTAAACCCAGGAGCTTTGGGTAGATGAGAAATGTATATCTCCTTAACGTTCCAAAGTTTTTTGTTTGCCCTGAACATGCCTAAGGGTGCAAGGGTTTTGTTCCCTGTCTTGTTCAGGGGAAAAAAAAAACTAAAGAAGAAAAAGGAAACGGGCATGTGTTTTAAGGTCAGAAGAACTTTAAAACATTAAAATCAACAGCAGAGTCCTTGAAGTCCAGTCACGGTAAGTGCCTTACAATTTTTAATAAAAATCCATACATGGAGTTGCTACTGTGCCAGAGAAAGGAAAGGACTTTAGAAAGAAGAATCAGGAACAGGCCTTCACAGTTTAAACAGTGACTCACTGAATGGCACAATGCTGATTAATTTATATCTGTGTCAACACATCTACCTACCAACTTTCGCGGTGTACTTTGCTCTCTGGAATATGAAACACACCTGAAAAAAGCTGAGGAAAGAGACTATACTACAGATGAATAATGATGCTTCATTGTTGTAAATTCTGTTGTAGTAATTCTTAGTATCAAAATAAGCTATGTTAAGACCTGAAACAGGAGAAGAGAAAACGGCAATAAGAACTCTGTAAAATCACAAACATGTTACAAAGACAAACTCTGACTTTCAAGGTAAGAGTGAAGACTCCTGTACAGTCTGACTTGGAATGTCTGGATGGGATGGCCTTCCCCAGAGAAGGGAAAAGCCCTTTGGAGAGAGAACAGGGGCAAGACCCAGAAGGGTGGGAGACTCTCCCCCAGCACTGGCCACAACCCCCAAGTGCTCCAAATCCCAGCACTGTACAGGGAAAGGCAGAGACGGGAGAAGGGGATACCCAGGTGCAGGCAGTCCATGCTGACTGGTCCCACCACTCTCTGGCTTCCAGGAGGTCTTGGCATGGCATCAGGAGCAGGAAGAGACCCATGGCCATGGACACAGCATGCAGAGCCACACTAAAATCTGTAAGTTGAGAACAAGAAATGGTACTTTTTCTCCTGTTACTGTGCATTTCCATGGGGAAATAACCCACTATGACATCACTGTATGGGGACATCCCAAGAGCCAGGTCCATTACCAGGAATGGATTATGACACCATATCCCTGACTGCACAGTTTATGTGGGTTCCACTCTGCCCTGTCACCATCAGTTCTGCCAGGGCTGTGTCCTGCAGTGGACAAGGCGAGATGCAGCGTGCCCACTCTGCACCAGGGACTCTCAGGTTGGCTGGCCATGGAGAACATTATTATATGAAGATGGTGATCACAAGCCCTGAGAAGTCACCTGAGACCAATAGCATGGCAGGGAGAGCTCCATCCCAGCCACCTGAAAACAGCCCCCATAACCCTTTGGTGTCCCCTCCTGCTCTTCCACAGGGAACACTGTCCCCATCTGAGCAGGGGGCTTCAAGGCCAGAGCCTGTGGGTGGGATCCACAGCATCAGCATCAGCATTGTGAGCAGGTGCAGTGAGAAGGCCCAGAGACTGCTGAGCTTCCTTCAGACCAGAGTCCATGATATCAGGCCTGTGGGCAGCAACAGCTCCAGCAGCTCCAGCAGCTCCAGCTCCAGCTCCAGCTGCAGAAGCTCCAGCAACTTCAGCAGCTCCAGACCCTTCAGCAGCTCCAGCAGCAACCAGGAGATCACTCCCACCAGCAACCGTGCAGTCTCCAAGGTGGAGGAGGAAGCTGGTGCATCACAGACTGGTCTCCAAGGCCAGTCCCACCTGTCCCCAGCCTGTGCCCGACCCTGCAGAGCAGGAACAGCCCCAGAAAAAGCTGGAGCAGCCCTGGAAATAGCCGGAGCAGCCGGTGGGGGCAGGTCCCTGTGCCCAGGGCAGCAGCTGCAACCCCTCGGCTCCCACAGGGGGCAGGAACTGCTCACTTGGAGAGTCCAGCACCCCCCGAAGAGGAGGGTCTCCAGTCCCCAGGACTGTCCTCCACCCAGCAAGAGGCTGTCCTGCCAGTAGGCCTTGCATAGCTCCAGAGGCTTTTCAGTCAGGAAGTAAACAAGGAAACTGAGTGTTTCTATCCTCACACAGACTCTGGCTTCTCTCTCTGCTGGTGCCTTTGCCCTACCCCTTGTGCTCCACCGTGGGTGGCACCCACGTGCTGGGGGCACAGCCTTGGGCCCTGGGACCCACAGGGTTCTCCTTTCAGCAGGAAATCACTGGTGACAGACTGCAGCTTTGCCAGCTGTGAAGGTGACCCAAGGAGAATGGGGCTGGGGGCAAGCTAATGAGAATTAGCACTGTTGGCAGATGTGGTACCAGCTGGGTGAAAAAAGGACAGCAAAAGTTCTGACCAAAATGGGAAGCTCTGATCCCCAAGATAAACATCAAAGCTTGCTGGGAAAATAGCCAGCAAAACCCTTTCAGGTTAAAATGCTAAATTATGCATTTCATAAGCATGGCATTTTCAGTAAGAGGAGAGCTGGAGAGGCAGAAAAGTTTTTCAAAGGGCAAGGTAGTCCACAGGATATTTAGCTGTGAAGAGTATTTAATTATGCAAAGTAAAAATTCCTTTTTTATTTTTAATATAAAATGGATCTTTTGATAAGATTTGTTGGCTAGACAAAGTTGAAGCTGGGAGAGGGCACCCCAGATAGCCCCATAGTGACATTTCTGATTATGAAAGTGGAAAACGGTGCCCACATGCCTGTGCTTTTCCCTTGGTTGCTGTTCACAGGGAAGCACAAAGCCCATGGTGTGCTGGACAGACCCTTCTGCCATCTGTGGAAAGGACATGCTTCCACTGCACCATGGAAAGTCCACGGAAATGAGTGTCAAAATCAGCTGGGTGTAACAAAATCTGTGTGGGCAGGAGCCAGCAGAGTGATGCTGTTTCTGTGCTTCTATTCCATGCTGCTTTCCTTCTGGGGTTTCTTCTTGTCCGATTCTGTGATTGTTTTCCTCTCTGATTTTGTATTTCTGTATTTCTATCATAGAATCATAGACTTATAGAATCAGTTGGGTTAGAAGAGACCTCTGACATCATCAAATCCAACACTTAATCCAACCCCACTTTGATTACCAGATCATGGCACTGAGTGGCACATCGAGTCTCATCTTAAGCACCTTCAGGGTCAGAGAATCCACCACCTCCCTGGGCAGGCCATTCCAATGCCTGTCCACTCTCTCTGGAAAGAACTTCTTCCTGATCTCCAGCCTAAACCTCCTCTGGCAGAGCTTAAGCCCATGCCCTCTTGTGCTACTGTTGGTTTCTTGAGAGAAAAGACCAACCCCCACCTGACTACAACATCCTTTCAGGTTCTTTGCATCTGTGATTGTTGTCTTCCTGGCTCCAGGTGCTGCTGTGCAGGGTCCCTGTGCCTGGGGGCTGGAATGTTTTCCAGCTGCAGTGGCAGGCAGTGCCAGGGGCAGGGAGAGGAGGAGCAGCATGAGGCTCTGCCACTCTCCCTTGCTCCCTGTGCCACAGAGATCACATCCTGGACTCTCTGGAGCCACGAGCCAGGTGCCTGTGGCCCTTGCCCCCTGCTATGCAGGGGCAGCAGCTCCCCGTGGCTCCAGAAGGTTCTGGGGAGGTACCCATGGGAGCAGGCCCCCCAGTGCCAGGCTCTCAGTAAATGTCTGAGTGCCTCAGGAAGAACAAGCGCCTGTGGAACTTCGGTGCCACAGACAATCTGGGAAATTGTGAGAGGCAAGTCTGGAGCAAGAGCCAAAGGAATGTGTGGAGAAAAGAGGCTTCTGATACAGTTGTTGGTTCTCACAAATGAAATTATTAAATAGAAACAGCACAGACTGTGTGTGCTGGGACAGAATCCACGTGAAATAATCTATTCCTCTATTTTATTAGTAATGAGGAACAGTATCTTCTCATCTCTATATTTGTCATCTGTCTCCTTTTGGCCTCAAACCAAAGACTTAATGAAATGCTGAACAAATTTGCTTCCCCTTTATCTGTCAGGGATCTGTAATGGTTTGACCCATGGCTTCCTCAGTAACCATTGTATCTAAGGAAGTTAGAAGTATTCCACACGTGTTTTCCACGTAGCAGGGGAGGAGTGGTTTTTCTTTTACTTTCTTCCCTTGGCCAGGGAGCTGGTGGGAGGTGTTGGAGTCTGATCCCTCCGGTTGTTGGTGCTTCTCCTGTCCTGTGTGAGATTGTTTCCTGCTTGTTCCCCTTCCTTGAGGTTTTTATTTGTGTTTGTCTGTTTCATTTGGGGTTTTTGGTTTGGGTTTGTTTCTTCCCAATTTTCTGGTTAATCAGTCCCCTTTTCCCTTTCCCCTGGGGGTGGGATCCTATGTATTGTGTATACAGTGTCGTTGTGAATGTTAGAAATTATAATTTCTTCTTTTTATTCAGTTCAGTTTCTTTTGAGTTCGTTTCTTTTCAGTTTTTCTTCCCTTTGCTGGGGAAGCTTTTGAGAAGGGGAAGGGGGGCCAGTCCAGGGTTGGTAAAAGCTAGGCCAAACCTGCGACAAGTGTAAACCAGGACCATATCCAGATAGCAAGGTATGAATTTTGCTTCCACTGAGGAAATGTCTTTCAGCTTGGGTAATGAAGAGCAGGAGCAGGTAAAGCAAGTTCCATGCTAGAACAGTCTAAAGGTCTGTCAGCTTCAATCAGTGTGAAGATTTTATGCCAGATTTCCATTTCTGCTGGCAGAATTATGTAAAGTTCAATGTAGAGCTGTTTGCACAGCTGATGTCCTGAAAATTTATCCACTAAAACAAGCGGATCTCTATGGCACCTACATTCAGGTAACTCAGAGAAATGCATTTGCCAGTATTCCCCTGGAGTTACTCCCCTTTTGACTTCTCTCTTAGGGAGCTTTCTTTGGATTTTAGAATTACTTACAGAGACGATTGGACTACCAAAAGTCTTTGGTTTCACTCCCAGGATTTAGTGCAACTGGGAGATCTGCTGGGCATACCTGGGTGTTTTCCCCCAGTCCTCCTCACTCATTCCCCAAATCCTCCAGCATCGTAACATTTACATCTGCTAATTACTTTAAATAAAACGAATCAACACCCATTTCAATTAAAAAAATCAATTTATTGCAAATTGCTACAGCTGTGCCGCCAATATATGCAAATATCAATTTCAGTTTAAAAGTTTATTACAGAACATTCAAACAGTCATGACCATGTGTAAGTATCAGCCAGGACTGTGAATGTGGATGGGACTGTGTCCTTCGTTGAAAGCCTCTAAATTCTCGGACTGGAAACCACTTTCTCTAGAAGAGCTGGGGAAGCCTCATGCCCTGGAAGCAATCCAAGAGAAGCTTCACGTGTCTTGGAGGCATCTGGAGGCAGATCCAGAAAAAGGGATACTGAGTAAATACCAGTTGTGTGCACACTTCCCTTGGCAGCAATTGTACTTCTCTCAGGGACTAAAATCTCAGACCCTCTAAAGGAGGTTTAGAAAGAAAAACAAAAAACACCACTAAATCTTGGAGCTTTCCAACAACAAACTACTTGTCTATTTAGCTCCCACCTACCCATTCAATCGGCTTGAAAAGCTGCCTAATTTGCAATTGTTTGGCGGGACAGAACTGGCAGAAACCTGACTGTCAGAAACGTGACTGACAGAGACCTGACTCTCAGGTCCTTTCCCCTATACACACAACTGACGGGATGCTCTGTCGGGGATGACAGTGTGTGTGTGGATCTCTAAAGGTCTGAGGTGACTGATGAATGCATCCTTAAGGACCAGAGAGCCACCTGTAGAATGTCAATGCCTTGTAACCAGTAGAATCTTTCCATGTATGTGAGGTGAACTACTGACCAATAGTGTGCTGGCATGTTTTATACAGGAGTAGATAAAAGTGAAGCTGTTACTAAAAATAAAGTCCTTTCTCTTTGGTGAGCCTTTTGATCCCACTGCAGCCTGAGTTGTCTCTGCCTTCTCTGACGCCCACTAAGCTAATCTAAATTACCCCAATAACAGGTGACCCCAATAATGCTCCAGCTGTCTCTGCACAGGACTGACCCATCATCTCGCAGGGGCTCAATGATTTCCAAACCCCACACCACCCTCAGAGTCATCACGGCCCCATCTCACCGCTCCTGCTGGCCGAGGGTGACAGCAGCAGGTCCCTGCTCGGGGCTGTGTCCAGGCGCTGCTGGGAGCGGCTGGGGGAGCGCTCGGCCACCTCCAGGCCGGCCCCGAGGTTCTCCTTGTTGGCCCTCTTCAGTCTCTTGGTGTCCACAGGGAGATCAAGGCTCTGGGGGAGCTGCCCCGACCCTGCAGATCTGCAGCCATCGTCCCCCGGCTGCGCTGGCCCAGGCTGGGGGTTCGGGCGCTTCCTCCCGCGCAGGGCGGCCCTCTTGGACAGGTACAGCATGTGGATATCTGGGAACCAGAGGGAATACTGAGTCCATACAGGGTCCTGGCAGCACCGACCTGATGTGCATCTCCAGGGGCTGTAAAACACAGCCTGAAAGGCAGACTCTCTCTTGGGAATTCTGCTCTTTAAAGAATAGGAATCATAGAATCATGGAATGGATTGGGTTGGAAAGGACCTCTGAGATCATCCAGTCCAACCCTTGGTCCAACTCCAGTCCCTTTAATAGATCATGGCACTCAGTGCCACGGCCAATCTCAGGTTAAAAACTTCCAGGGATGGGGAACCCATCCCCTCGCTGGGCCAGCCATTCCAATGCCTGATTACTGTCTCTGGAAAGAATTTTTTTCCGATCTCCAACTTCAATTTTCCCTGGCAGAACTTGAGCCTGTGCTCCCTTGTGCTATTACTGAGTGCCTGGGAGAAGAGACCAACCCCCACCTTTCCAACCACCATCTTTCCAAGTTTTCAAAACTCTGAAGTTTTGAAGTAGCTGATAAAGTCTCAGCACTTGCACTGCAAATGGCACGAGAGTTTGAAACAGAGACAATCACATCTCACAAAAACAACCCCAGCCGTGTTCTTTCTCTGTGCTCACAGACAGACCCCAGTCCTCACTTAAATGGTGGAAACTGATGGGCAATGTGAGATGAGTTAGTAACTTGCACCATTATCTGGGAGACACAAACTGCCCTCTGAAGTGAGTAACAGCTCCTCCAGCTCTACCGTCAACTCTTGGATGAACAGTTGGAAGGGAAAGAGCTGCCAGCAAGGCCTGCAGGCTGCACCAGCTTTTCTCTAGAATGGATCCAAAGTGCTCTTATATCTCGTTAATCTGTGGACATTTAAGTTTTTCCTTTAGTTGGTACATTTGTGAATTCTTTGGGCTCATATGTTCTGCTGCTTGCTTTTCTCAGCTGCCTCAGCAGAGGTATCAGCAGACTACTAAATTTAGTGATTGGAGAGCAAAGGTCTGAACTGCTGCACTGACTTCGTCAGTTTGGTGGGTTTTCCCCTGTTTCTCCAATAGTCACCTCATTACTCAGTGTTGCCTCTGTAGAAATGTCACCCTGCAGCAAACAGTGATGGACATCAGCTCCAAATTGTGAGGTTTGTGTTGGTGACACAAATCCCAGAATGTCAGGTTTTATTCACTGCTCTAATTCACACCCTTTTGCACAGGAGAGCACTGAGTGCAAGCACAGCAAGAGAAGTGTGTTGGTGAGTGCTCCATGAGGTTGTGCAGTATTTGAACTGAAGGCACAGGGAAGCACTGACAGTGTGGACAGTAAATAAAACTGTTCTGGTCTCTCCTTCCTGTAACAGTCACTCAGAGCAGCTGTCTCAGACATCTCTGAAAACCAGACTCTCTTCTTACCCATGTCCTCTGGCTCAAGGGAACTGTTCCCACAGCTTGCACTGCTGGGCGAAGCTTTCTCTCCTGTAGCCTTGTTCCCAGGCTCCTTTCCTGAAGACTCAGACAGAACACTGATATCCTCCTTAAAAAAAAAAACAAAAGAACAACCAAAACCAAAAACAAAGAAATAACATCAAAGATCACTCAGAAATTTCTTGTAATGACCTAACAAGCAAAACATGAAATCAGAAAACTGGAATGTAGCCAGTGAGGGTACTCGTTCACACAGTCTCAGCTATGCCCTCACTTACCACACAAGCTGTAAGAAACCAGCCAGCAGAAATCCAGGTGCCCTCCTTGTCACCAACACATGTCAGTAAGAACCCCCCAAAATACAACCAAGTTAGGTTTCTGTTGCACTGAGGAAGTGAAGGCCCATAGTTAAGCACCTGGAAATTACCTTTAGGCAGCGAAACTCTATCACCTGTTCTAGAACAGCCATCTCTTCTGTGAATAACCATGAGTGTGCTAAAGGGGTATGGCTGTCCAGAGCCTGCAGCATTTCCTTCATGTAAGGAGAGAGAACCTTTGAAAACTGGTATGTGTGTTTTTACAGGAGCTAAAAGGGCATCACACCTGGTACTAAAATCCCATTCCCCACATGAAGTCTCTCTTACTCAGAAACACCAGGTAATGGGACTGTATTGAAATACAAATACAAATTCAAAAGACAAAAGAAAATTCATCATCATAGGAAAGATTTAAAAAAAAAAGGCATGGGGGTTGGTTGGTTGTTTTGGTTGTTTTTTTTAATGAAGTTGCAGCAGCTTTTTAGCATTTTACAGTAACAGCATCTTCCAGTCCATCGATATATAGCTCACATTTAGTCATTTCACTGAATCTTGGGGGCTGTAGTTACCAGTTTGTAATGGATGCTGCACTGAGAATTAATTTGGGGTTCTTTCTTTCAATTTCTGAATATCTGTAATAATGACAAGAATATTCTGCAGGTACCCAGAGTTTTTGCTTGCCTTTTTTTTTCCCATGCAACCTTTCTATCTCTGAATTGAACATAAAATGCAAAAAATGTGACAGGAAGGAGGAAGAATGGGAGACCTTCAGTACAGTGAATGAGATTGCAAATACTTGATCACTTTGCCAAATGAATGTGATATTAATTGAATTGGATAAGGGGAGTAGATAAATACCATGAGAAAGACAGTATTTAGGAAAAAAATAAAAATGAGTGAGAACTAATGAGAGAGGTCACAATTAATAAAGTTCCTGGACTAGAAAAAATATGATAAAGTGATACTGATCCCTGTGAAAGTGGGAGTGTAGAGCTGCAATGAGATTCCAGTAGAAAGAATATGTGGAATCCCATCTGGGAAGTCCTTCAAGCAACAGCAAAGAATACAATAGAGAAAGAAAAACAAAAACCCCAAAAGAGTAAGGTTGCTAATTGTTTTAGTGGGGTATGTAATGACAGGACAAAGGCCAAAAGATGCTCTCCAGTCAGCACAAATGTTAAAAATGTTGGAATAAAAGCACTAGGATATAAACATATCGAAGTCACAGATGGTAGAACTGGTTACCCTATGATAATAGATCTGCAATATAAAATTTGGAAATAAGTTTATATAAAATTCAGAAAGACCTCAGGTAGTATTGTTTAAGCGACTGTTTTCTATTCCAAAAAAAACCCTGCAAAAATTGATTGCCAGGTTTCAAACTTACAGAAACTCATTAAAAACTGAAAAGAAACCATACCTGAAGATGGTGCCTCAGGTTCATTAGCCTTTGCATCTTCATTTCCAGACACCTTTTCTGCCTGGCTCAGGAGTTTGAGCTGCACGGCTCCAACACTATAAAAACACAGAAAAAGGCTGAGCCCTTCAGGCACTGCTTCAGGTTTAGCCGTGTTGTTGTAATGGGAACTTTCAAACCTGCCTCAACAGGGGAATACACACATTTTCCAGTCCTGGTAGCCAGCTCGGGCACAGCCAGATTTCCAGCTATCTCTACACTCCCGGGCTGTGCCAGTGTCACCAGTCAGTGTGGTTGCAATGGCCTGACATGACCAACGGCAGGGCCGTGCTGGTGGTTCTCCTGAGAGCGGCTGCAGTGACAGCCACAGGGATGGCTCGGGCAGCTGCCCCAGGACCCTCTGGTGGGCAGGTCCTGCCCTGGAGCCTTCCTTGGCCCTGCCCTCACTCCCTCTGCTCTTACCAAGCCTGCTGTGCAGCACCTGCAATGGCAATGGCCCTGACAAAGCACAGGGCACAGCTTCAGCTCACCAGAAACCCTTCAAGCGCCCTAGAACTCCCCATCAATGCTCCAAGGAAAAGCATCAACAACCTATGTCTGAATTTATAATGACCTTTCTGAAACTCACAAAGGAGGACAAAGCCACTGGCCAGTAGTTCAACACGAAGCAGCTCTGGTTTTGACCATAGCCAAGTGGATTGCTTCCTTGCTCCAAACCCGGTGCATTTAAAACAGAAAGAAAAAGTAATGTTTTAAATGACTCTGTATGTAACATCACATCAGTTCTGTGTTAACTTTGCAGGCACTTTGCACAAACTGAGAGCTGCCTCCACAGTGCCCTGGGAAAGCTCATCTGAACTAGATCTTGAGGAAAATCAGCAAAACCACATCAGAACTACCTCGGGTCCTAGTCAGAATTATTCAGCGCTAATCCAGCTTCCGTTTAATCTGATGTAAAGAAGTTTCATTCAAGCCAAAGTGCTCCTTGCAAAGAGGAAAGTGCCCCCAGATTTGCTGATGACAGACAGGTCAAGAGTGGAGGCAAGACTTCTCCCTCCTGGCATGAACTCCTGCTGCTTGCTTTGTGCCAGCCTTGGAAACCTGGCCCCTTTCAGATGCTCTTTTTGTGGCTGTCAAGGTAAGACAACTCTGCATCAAGGCCAGTGTGCTGCCAGCCATAATAATCCTATTGACATTCAGTGGTACAATGGATCTGGCCAAGCTTGGACCAGCATGAGCTCCAAAAGCTTTTAGAGGAGGAGGCAAAGTACTCAAAAGGTCAATTTTTCTTCAGCAAACCCAAAGAGAATTTCATAGAAAAGCAAGTCTTTCTAACTACCAAGCAGCCATGTAAGGCTGGGAATTCACTTTCTACTGCAGCTCATCACCAGGAACGTGCTTCTGTTCGAGGTTTTCACCATATGCTCAAAGCTACAGAATCTACTACAAGGTGCCATGAAAGAAAACATGAAGGAAAACTTACCTTGAGCTCATTTTGCTGCTCACAGTCAAAGCTTCCCTGAGGATTGTCTTCAGCAGCACTTGGCACAGGGAAGTTAAATGTTTGCCCTTCATGTGGCTACAAAGAAAGAAATAGTTTCCTAAACCTTCAGCCTACATCCCATTGCTGGTGATTAACTAGACCCATAACTTTCCAGGAGAAACTGTGTATGCAAAATTCTTCTACGATTTCAGCCATGTCACATAAAAAAGGAGAAGCATGCAGGAAGTCCTACCACTGACAACAAATGCATCTCTCTAGGCTGATGGAGATGCAGAAAGCCTGTCTTCTGGATCAGGGCTGAAAAGACACAGGAGGGACTGAGCAGATCATTCCTAGTTAGTGGCAGCTGCAGGAAACTCAGTTCTTTTACCTCTGCTCTAAGCTTCCACAGGAAACAAATTTCCTCTATGGTGCCTTGGAACTTCAAGGCAAATTTCATCAGCCCCTGGAACATTCCCTCACTTGCAAAGTTTTCAAATGAATTATGTAGAGAGCTCCTGCTTTCAAGTGCTTGGATGTCCAGCTCTGATGTGACAGTAGAATACGAAAGTTAGGAGAGACACCACCAACACTAGTGTCAGTTTAATACCACAAGCAAGGTGTGCTCTTAAAAGTCAGCAAAGCCAACCTACAGGGTTGCTGACAGCAAGAAGCCTGGCTTCTCCAGAGTGTTCCTGCTGCTTTTCCTGGGCCATCCAGCCAGGCCATTTGACTGTGCCAGGCCTTTGCCCCAGCCTTCCCCAAAACTACAGAAGAAATTCAAAATAAAAAATAAAATAATAGTAAAACAGTTTTCTCCTAGGCCTTCCTCATGAGCATCAGTGCAGGAATTGCACAGCAAGGCATTCACCGAAGGACCCTCCTTGCCTGGAGCATCACTGGCCATGACACAGACCAAACCTGCTTTGGTGCACCCCCATTTAGTGCCAGAGAGCAGAGACAAGTGTCTGTAAGTACAGCAGTGCACAGGCCAGTAAGGACACCAAACCTATTCATCTATAGATGGGGAAACATAGGAAGATGCCAGCCTGGATATGATAAAGGAAATCCCAGGAACGAAGGAAAGAAGGACTGAATTGGTACAGGATCTTCTAGAACTTTCAAAAAAGGAAACAAATATCTTATCACAGGATAGAGGAAAAGAAGTGAACAAAAGACATTCTGTAGAGATTAGATCTTAAAATTTCCTCTTTTGAAATTTGGGATTTTAGGCTAAAATGGTAAAGATTTCTTGCTGCAAGCTCCTTGGAAATGAAATACAGAAGAGAGCATTTCTAAATCTTCTCAAATGAGAATAAGCTTCTGCTGTTAGCTGACAACAAAAAAGCCAAGATGTGGATCAAACTCAGACAAACTCTGGCCAGCTCTGACCACGCGCCTGTGTGACCTGTGAACAGACTGGTGAGGGGACCAACAGGAGCAGGCTCTGTGGCTCACAGGGACACCCTGTTCCTGCCTCCTGCCAGTCAGCCCTTGGCAGAGGCAGTTTTCCCAGGAAAACACACAGCTCAGACCCTCACTCTGGCAGCAGCACTGTGGTCTGACACATGTGCTGTGCTGTGACCTGGCATGGAAAGCACCACGCTGTGGGGTGGAAGAGCCAATCAAAGGCATGGCTATGGAGATTCAACGGGAATTTCACCTCCTTCAGAGTTGGGGGAAATTTGAACTTAGAAGCTTTCGTGCACAACCCAGGCCATGGAGAGGGAAACAGGGCCCCTGCATCTTTAAGCCTACTTCAAGAAGAGCAGTAAACAATAGAAAGAATGCGGCAGCCGCTAGGAGAAGCAGGTAAACACATTGATACAGAAGGGCATACTTTTGAGAAAAGTACCAGTCCTGCTGCGTGGTAAAGCAAACACACCCTAGCTATTGACCAATAATATTCCTGTACTATTCGTAGACTCAGAAAGTACGTGATATGTGTGTGTGTAATATAAACAAAAATCAGAGCACTGACTATACTTCTACGAAGGACACATCTTTGACTCTCGCGCTGGAACCTGGGTAGCTCAGAAAACCGACACATTATTTGGGGTTTTTTTGTACTTCACTTCAGTGTATCTTTCTGATTTATTTAGGAATTCCTTTTCAATTATTCAATTGGTTGCACATTTGGGTTTCATTTTTAAATATACACTGTCTTCACATGACCCAGACAGTAATTGGCTGTCAGCAGATAATTACATAGCAGAAAGTTCCATGACCTGCTTCCTGCACAAACCCTGGAGGTACAGAGTTATTCTTTCACCACGAGCACTTCCCAAACACCAGAGCCTTTATCCACCTATTTACCATAAGCAGGCATTGCTACTACTCTACAAGCAGTAACAGGAAGAGACACAATGTGGCAGGTGTAGGTGTCAGATCTGAAAAATCCAAATTCTGACCTTAAACCTTCACTGCAAATTTTCCCTGGCACAGTCAGGACTGAAATGGGTCAGCAGTGCGGCTCAGCCAGGGAGAAGGAAGGTACCACCAGCTCCAGACCATCAGTCTTGTCCTCTCCCTCTGGCACGGGACAGACGTCTGAGCTGGCAGACCAGAATTGGGCCCATTTAAAATGGAGGCAAAAGGAAGAAATGGTATTTTCTCCCTCCCTTATTCGCCCCTCCATGCTGATATTCTTTTCAACTATTAACAAAACAACTGTTAATAAATCCAAAGAGCATCTGCAATAAGGTAGCTCTTCCTGAATAAGGAAAAAAACCCACAGGACATATTTTCTCCCAGGGCAAAACATAGAAAAGTGTCCTTTCCTTGAAGTTTAAAAGACGGCTCCTTTTAAAGCCATTCCAGTGGTTTAAATAGAAAATGAAGCTTTTAAGGTTCATTATCCTTCTTGCCACTGCTCAACTCCAGGGGACTGGGTTATGGAAAGCAGATCTGCAGGAAGAGTTTCAGTCTTATTCATAGTTCAAGAGATGAAGAAAGAAGGAAATAGAGAAAAGAATTCCAGTTGATTCCTTAATCATATTTGACCACAAATAGCTCTCCCTTCCCTTTGCAATATCCTGGTGATGGGGCATGTATTACCCATTTTTCATGCAAAAAACCCATTCACATGGAAATGAATCCTGGGTTAGAACAAAACCACAGGTGAGCAATTTAGCCAATTTGATTCCTAAATCAGACATCATTAAACCTCTTCCAGGATGGATTTAGCTGCAGTAAAGAAGGCACTTTTATTCCAGCCAGCACAATTGTCAACCTGTCCCACACTCGAACATACCAAAGTGTCAAATTTCAAAGAGCAACATCCCCCACAGCACTTCCACGTGGTGAGCGCAACCTCTTGACACCTCTGCTCCCAAGAATGTCATGACATAGCCATGGTGAGGAAGCAAAGCTCCTGGACACTCAGCTCTCATCCCTGGGGAGTGCTTTGATCCCAGAACTGTGTCCCACCTGCACTGCTCCATATCCCACCTGCATCCCTGTGTGTGCCACCTGCAAACCCACCAGCTGCAGGAAGGCATCCCTTCTCAGAACGACAACTAGTTTCTCCTGAGCCCTTGCCTTTAGATAAGTGGAAGAATCCCAGCAGCACGACATGTGACCACAATGACAAAGATCAAACACCTGAGTCACTTTTAAACCTGCTGGACCTGAGCCTTCTGCAGCCCAGCAGCAAGTCCTGCTGCTGCCCACCCATAGGGACCACCTCACCCACCATGACAGCACAGCAGTGCTTGGTCCGTACTGGTCTGAAAATGGAATACTGAGAAACCCAGGCATTTTGGATGGGAGTTTAGCCAGAGTGCGAGTTTAGTGAGTGTCAAGGCACAGAGAACCTCTGACTTCCACTGACTTCCAACCTGCAGAGCCCGGTGCCCTCCCATCAGCTGGCAGTCCTGGGAGCTCTTGGTCAGCCCGACATGCATCCCAGTGGTGTCCCAGGTCCTGCTCTCCCACGACATGGCAGATCGTGCTCTGTCCCGCAGCTCCTCCATCTCAGGCTCCCACTCCGCCACTGGTGCTCCTGCTCCCAACTGCTCCTGTTGCCAAAACAATATGTAAAAATTTTCTTAAAAGAGGATGTTCTTGTTTTTGTGATTTTTGTGTACTTTCCTGGCAAATCAGCCAGAAAGGAGATTTAATCCATGAATCAGAAAGAAGCCAAGAAGCTCTGAGTGATGTCCAGATGTTAGAAAGACAAAGAACTTGTCAGTAGAATTGCCTTCTCGAGAGCTCTACAGGTTCCAGTGATCTCAGAGGTAGAGGGACATTAAGAGGACTTTGGAAGAAGGATGTACCAGGGATGGTGGACAAAAGGAATGCAGAATTTAAGGGCCACAGGACACCTGGCAGAATCCCCATGATAAGGCAAAAACTAGTAAAGACAATCCAGCCATTGTGCTGAATCAGTTCCGAGTGGGTACAAGGCCATTCACGCGGGAGCAGATCATGACCACTGATGCACAGGCACTGACCCAAAAACCCCACAGACTCCAAGGAAGAGCAAAACCGAGTATGGAGACTAATTAGCAGGAGAAGTGGGGGAACCAGTCACCAAATCAAATACCTCCACGCTGTGTGTGATCAGCCTCTTGCACACGAGCTGCAAGAACCTGTTTTAACACAACACTCCGACTCTGACGGTGACACTCTGACTCTAACAGTGACACTCTGGCTCCAACGCCACTCCTGCTGCGCTCTCGCTCTGGGCGTCAAACGCTCTGAGGGGCTCTGTCACATGCTCATTTCCCCCTCTTGCTGGTTTTCTTTCACCTGCTAGTTTTGTTACAGGAGAAGATGGAAATTGCAAATAGTCCCTTGTAGGAAATGAAAGATTTCTGCTCACTTTAGGATCTGGTCCAGCTCCTGTTCCCATCAGGATCAAAGTGGACTAGGCTGCCATAGGAAACTCAGGAAAGAACAGTGGGCAGCTTAGCAGGTGGATGATGGTATGGCAGCGCTGTCTTTGGTTTTACAAGAGGGAGTTCCTGCGCTCTATACCATAAAACAGCCCCTAGAAGAATTCCATGCACACGTCCCATAGCCTTGTTTTCTCCTTGTTGCACAGCTTTGGGTCCCTAGGACTTGCCTCTCTAGGGAAGAACCTGTGCTTTTGCCAATTTCATTCAAGGTGGGATGGCACGTGGATCTACTTCAGCTGCTTCAGCTTTGCAAGTGGACACCTTTAGGCCAGTGACAAAAGGGTTTTACTGCAGGAAATAGTTTAAGTTTCTCATGTAAAAGTGAATTCAGAAATGCTGACACACACTGCTTTAGTGGCAAATGAGAAGTGACATCATTTCTTCTACCAGCACAGGTAGATAGGGAAGGAGGGCTTTTTTCTTCACGTCTTTAAAATGCAGATTCCATGCCTGATGAGCTTTAACATTTGTTAACCAGAACAGGGTTAATTTTTGCAGTGACTGCAAGATGCTGGGTTCCACATGCTGAGCAATCGTGTGTGAATCTTTGGCCTGTCTTGTACAATCTGCTGTTAGTAGTGGTGTTGCTGTTCATTTTCATATTTCTTTGCTGTTTCTAGCAAATTTTTCTTCCTTAACTGAGAGCAAAAACTCCGCAAGAAAGAACTGCTAAGAGAAAATTTTGTATTCCGTTACCAGCAGGTATTTATTTCTGTGCAGGGAAGCAAGGCAGCCTGTGCTGCACAGACTCACGTCAAAGCACAGGTGTCAAAGCACGCTAATTTATACATTTGAGCTGAAGAGATTACAACATTTCTCATACGTTATGTATGAGATTACCACGTCTCATTACATATTGATGACAGGTGGAGTATAGGCGGAGTTGAGGCGGTGTTTGTTCAGCATCAGTTTTGGGTAGGGGTTTTTTTGCTCTTCATCCCCAAAAATAAGGGTCTCAGTAGTCTTCCTCAGATTGACCCAGCTTACTCATTTTTGTAAGTGACCCAGCCAAATTCACTAGAAAAAATCTGGGCTAGTTTGCATTTTGCCCTATTCGTATGTCTACTGCTACCTGATTTATAGCTTTTAATCCATGGTACAGCAGCTCACTGAAAGGCCTGAATCGGGGTAGAAAGAAGAGAGCATGCTTAGTGATAAGGGTTGAGCAAATAGGTCCTAGGATTTTGAAGGGGGGGGAGGGGGGATCGTCTGGAAAATCAGCCCTTGCTCCTTCTTATTAAGCCAGGATCTTTATTTTTTGTGTCTCCAACTCTCCATCCTGCTACAGGGGGAGTGGTGGGGAAGTGAGTAAGTGGCATGTGGTCTTGGCTGTTTCAGTGTGAACACTTAACTGGCAAATACCATTCCTAAGCCATGACAATATTGGAAATCTCATAGCCATCCATAAGTGATTACTTCCCTTCTCTCATCTTATAGGAAAATTAGCCACTAAAAAAAACCTTCTGTAATTGAACTGAAAGCCTGTTAGGTAACATTTAGTCTCAACTACAGATTTAATAAAGTCACATGTAAAGCAAAACATGAATATTGCCAAATAGCCTTTATAATACTATTCTACATACTATCTTTTGGTGAGAGAAAGTCCTGGGGTTCTTTTCACGTGCGGGTGTTACCAGCCTTTCCCATCTTCCTTGTTCCCTACAGCACTCCATTGCCTCAGCTGCTCCTCCCCCTCAGGTGCTCCAAACATGTCTCCATCACCATCACAGCACTTGCTGCTCTCCCCTGGTTGAGATCCTTCTCCCAGCGAAAGGTGAGTGCAGCCTCCACAACTTGGACCCTCTTCCCAAGTAGAGGAAAATCCTGAATGAGAGAGATGCCTTCCATTAACTGTTACATCTTCTAATACTGCCAGTTCTCAGCTGCTGAAAACCTGAATTTCTGTGCCCTTTTCCCTTTCCCCAAATGTTATATTTTGCACCCCAAACCTGCAAACTATTTATCTGGTCCAGGGCAAATGTCTGACCCATGGCTAGTTAGATGCTACCACTTGGCTCAGTCTTCTTTCCTTAGACCAGAAAGTTTTTTCCCAGCATATGAAATGCATCTGTTTTCTCTGTGCTGTCTGATGATGCCAGGGTAGCCTCACTATGGGAAGGGGTGTCAGAGGGACAGACAAAGTGCGTGGGAGTGTGAGAAAGTGTGGCAGAGGACAAAAGACAAGGAGACTGAAGTTGGGAAGATGCAGATGTGGACCAGAGGCCTGTGCTCAAATGTCACCTCTTTGCCTACAGCCTGTGCCTTCACTTCTCCTAAAGCCCCACAGTTACAACACACAAAGCCCTTGGCAGAGAAGTGTCATCTTGCAGGCTGAAACCTATCAGCAGTACTCAGAGAGAAAATACGATGGTGGCTGCATGAGTTGGCCACCATAATGTACAGTAGGACATAACAGAATGTCTCATTTAGAAGAAACAAACAACAACCATCTAGTCCAACTGCCTGACCCCTTCAAGGATGACCCAAAATTAAAGCAGGTCATTAAGGACATTGTTCAAATCCATCTTGAACTGATAGGCTTGGGGCACTGACCATCACTTGAGAAAGCCTGTGGCAGTGTTTGACCAGTGTGGCAACTGCTCCTGGTGCAGTTTTGAATTATTCCCCCATGTCCTATCACTGATCCCAGGAAGACCTTTAAAGGCACGAGGAGACAAACGGCCACAGTCTTGTGACACGGGTAGCTAAGGGAGAGCAACATGGAAATGCAGAAGCTAAAAACAAAAAAAGGTATTTCCTTTTTTGTCCTCACATTATGGGAGTGATTGGGAGACAGCCGTTTGTATTGTCACCTGGGGTCAGGGGGAGGCTGATGTCACCAGGAAGTTGACTGTGGCATCACAAGGGTATGGATTATGACATTGTGCCTCTCGCTGCTTACATTCAGATGTTGGCAGAGCCTTTGTCAGTCCGACTCGAGCCTGAACTTCTACAAAGCAAGACTGCAAGGCCAAGAGGATCAAGTCAGGCTTCTCCAGTGTGGGGTGGTGCTGTCGCTGGCAGATCTCAGTGCAGAGCCAGAGCGATCAGTCCTGTTTCCCTGGCCCTGCCTGGTTCGGGCTGCCAGGCACTGCAGGTGCTTGCAGAGGTGAAGGTTGGCTGTGTGAGCAAACATCTCCCCCACGGGTGGCCATGGGGTGGGGGACAGGGCTCAGGGAGCTGGGAGGATGGGCATTTTCTCCCCTTCGTGGGATAGCCAGTGACCATGGCCTCTCCCTCCTGCAGCAGGTGACACCAGTGAAGGCGAGCAGCTCCTGATCCACTGCTCTTCCCAATGCACTGCAGAGCACAGAAATGGCCTCGGAGACAGACGGCAACTGTCCCATCTGTCAGGACACTCAGAGGGACGTGGCTTCTGCTCTGCCCTGTTGCCACCGGTTCTGCCTGGGCTGTATCCTGCGGTGGGTTCAGAGAAATCCAGTGTGCCCGCTCTGCAGAAGAACGATAGAGACCATCCGGTTTTCTGACTGTGAACAAGGAGACTATCTGGAGACAGCTATCGCAGCCCCTGAGGAGATGCCGGATGGCAGCAGCCTGGCAGGGACAAATCCTGGTGGCTTGGATGAGAACAGCCCTCATCCCTCTGTGGCATCCCATCCATTTTCTCCACAACAGACACTGTCCCAGGTAGAGCAGCAGGGTTCAGGCAGCATCCTGCCTGAGGTCTGGGCAGATCTTTTCTGTCAACAACAGCATCTTCTGGACCCCATGCGGCCGTGGCTGCGCCGAAGGCTGGAGGGAATATACTGGGGCAGGTGGTGGGTGATAGAGACCATGGAGAGCAGCATCCTGCATGGCCTCTGTGTCTACGGGCTGAATGCAGAGGTCTTGATTGAGGTGCTGGAGCTTCTCCTTGAGGAACACACTGCGCCACTGATCCATGGTGTCATCAACATCATTGTGGGCCAGTGCAGCGAGGAGGCCCAGAGGCTGCTGCGCACTGCCGAAGTCAATGATGAAAGTAATGGCCCTGTGGCCAGAATCAGCTCCAGCAGCTCCAGCTCTAGCATCTTCAGCATCTTCAGGAGTTCAAGCTTCAGCAGCTCCAGCTCCAGCTTCAGCAGCTCCAGCTCCAGAGGTTCCAGCTCCAGCAACTCCAGCAGTTCCAGCTCCAGCTCCAGCAACTCCAGCAGTTCCAGCTCCAGCTCCAGCATCTCCAGCAGCTCCACCTCCAGCTCCAGCATCTCCAGCAGCTCCACCTCCAGCTCCAGCAACTCTAGCAGCTCCAGCTCCAGCTCCAGCAACTCCAGCAGCTCCAGCTCCAGCAGTTCCCAGGAGGGGACTCCTGCCAGCAGCCCTGCAGGCTCTGATATGGAAGAGGAAGCTGACACAACACTGGCCTCCCCCACCCTGTCCAGGGCAGCAGCCACAGCCCCCCACTCCCAGTCAGGGCAGGCAGTGATTGCCTGGGGGACCCTGGCACCCCCAAGGAGGAGGGTGCCCGGTCCCCAGCACTCTCCTCAACCCAGCAAGAGGCCTCGTCACCGGCAGCACTAGCAGGGCTCTTGCAATTCTTTATTCAAGGAGAATAGAAGAAGTTATTTCCCTCACAAAGTCTCTGGGTGCTGGTTTGTCTCCCTTCTATTGCCTTTCCTCTTCTCCTCATACCCCATCATGGGTGGCACCTCCATGCTAGGGGACACAACCACCAGCTTCTGGAGCCCCAGGGTCATGTAAGTGGTGTCTCCTCCCACAGGAATTCCTGCTGCAGCCTCTCACCCACAGTGCAGCACATGCCAAAGACAGAGTGGGCATCAGGAGGAGCTGGTGTCATCAAGGGGACGATGCCCTCAACCTGCCTCCAGTGCCCCTCTCTGCCCAACCACAAACCATTCTGCTCTGCTCTGGTTTCTTTCTGCTGTCTGATGTTGAACAGGGCAGCCTGCAAAGGGTAAATATTTTCACAGATACGCAAGGTCTACTTGCTAATTTTATCTCTCTGTTCCAAACAAACACAGATTGGTACAGATTTATGGTTAGTGACAATTTTCTCCCTCAGGATAGTTCACGAAGACTTCCAGGATCCCTGGGTGATTGGGGTTTCCTTATCAAGCTTGCTGTGTGATCAGAGCAATCCACTCTTTCCAACATGGCATCAGTGGCATGATGTGTTGAAGGGACTTTCCCATCCAGCCTAGCACTGGCAGCCACCGTTAGTCGGAAGAATGATGAAAATGACACTGCTGGACAGCCACAGGAAAGCTGAGAAATCAGAAGTCTATTCATACTGTCAATACAACTTGTACCATACACACCCACAGAAAAAAAATCTGTCAGATACCTTCACATTTTCTGTGGAATTCCAGCCTTCAGCCCTGATTCAGTTACCTGTTTGCAAAGGACAGATTTCAGCATGAAAGGCCAGCTTTGCTGGGAAAAGAAGTCTGTACATTTGAATCAGCTGCAACCAACTAGTCAAATGGGCAGATCCATTTCACCAAAAAGTATCTCAGAAAACAAAGGCTAGTCCACTTCTCTTGATCTAGGTCAAGGATATACATCTTCACACCACTGTTCACAAGAACAATTCAATTCTGATGGGGGTCACAAGGATCCACTACAACCACCTAAAACATCAAGATCACTGCAGACAGCTTTTACTCAAATGTGAGATTCAAATAAAACTGCCAAAACAAAAGCAACCCCAAAATGCAAATAGTAATAATTGGAAGCAAAAAATCTTTGATGCATCCACTTCAGGATACAGAAAGTATTTAAAATAGTTAAAAGTTTTTAACAAGGGATTGCTTATATGCCTACAATACTTCTTTATTAATGCTTTAATTCCTGACTATCTCTACTCAGAAGTGACTGACTACATCACTAAATACATTTTGATGTTACTACACAGAAAACTCCAGCTTCCATTATTTCATAGAACCTCTTTTTATTCTAAAGTACCACAGTCATCAGTTTCCTATTCAAAAAAATATACCAGCTGTTTATAACCCATGGGGAAAGAAAAACCCCAAAACAAAACAAAACCTCAAACTGTAGAATGAATTAATCCAAACAACATTTTGGAAAGCCACTACTACTGTTGAACAGAAGATGCCTGACCTCTCAGGAGTATTTTCTTCTAGCACATTACTCAAAGTTATCCATATTCAGTAACTACTCCAGCAGCAAATAAATGCGCAAGTACCTCAGAGAAAAACCAAAATGTGACAGAACCCCCTTGAAGAAATGTAGGTCTGCACCAAGCTCCAACACACACACTGCTGGATGCAGGCACATCCCTCACACCACCTGGAACCATCTTCCTGCTGAGCTGAGAAAGACTGAAAGGGATGCCCTGACACTTCACTTCACAGTAAGGGATCCGACCCACTTGAAGGTCCAAACCAACCACAGCTCAGAGCTCTTACTCCCCAGAGCCACAACTAAATAGTTCTCACATCTCGCTCCCCCTCCTCAGGCATGCGGTGCAGGTAGAGCAGATGGCATGTGCAGACCACCTGGGTGCAGGGGGAAAGCCCAGGAATGGGGGGAGAGCTCAGGAGCAGGGGAGAGCCTAGAAAAAGGGGATCCTGCAGCCAGACCAGGAGAGCAGACATGGGGCTCTGCAGCTGCAGGGAGGTGTCTAGAGAATCACAGAGGCATAGAATTAACCAGGTTGGAAAAGATCTCCAAGATCATCAAGTTCAACCTTTGATCCAACCATCATGCTTACTAGCAAGTAGGACATGGAGAACAAGTGCTCAGCAGCCCCAGCAGGGACTGCACATCCCCATTAGTGGCATGTAAAACATCTGCAAGGAATCTTCCATGGTGGAACAAAAGGAATAGGAGTGAGGGACTCACCCTGAAATGGGTTAAGGAACACTCGCTAAAGCCTCAAAGACCTTCTTGGCCCAGAACATGGAAAAGAAGTAGTGAAACATTCATCAGAAGTTCATTGTGCTTTCCAGGCCCCAGTGATCTGAATAAGATGCTACACTGTTGCTGGAATATTTTTGGATGCCTAATTGCCCCTGCCACTCTGTAATCTGGACTTGTTAGGTACAGCATATTTACATCTCAAAAATTACTGTGGAGCCATGAGTAAGAAAATGCTAAAGAAAGGCTCATATACAAAAATTTTAATGCAATTGCTGTGGGTTTTAGAAGCAGAGTCTGCTTTTATGCCTTGATCCCCCTGAAAGTTTTTGTTGTGGCTTTTTTGTTGGCTTCTTGATGGTCCTTTTGCATGCATGGAAAATTTGGAGATGTAAGGTCAATTTCTTCTGCAAGGGATGTGGAAGAGACTGGCCATCAGTCAGCAATATGTCAGGGAGAGAGAGCTGAGCCATTATTACTCAAAGGAAAAACAGTCCTGGAATATTATGGGGGTGATCCCTGGTGGAAATTCAGTAGAACCAAACTGGCCAGGATCAGTAAGAATGTACTGAAGAGTCAAGGGTCTAATCCTTTGGGGCAGTATTTGTATGGATTTTGGGATAACTATGCCACTGCAAATTGCTTGGCTTTCCAGCAAAAGAGGCCTGTGTGCAATATGCCTGTGTGATGTGGAAAGGCGTCCCATTGTCACCTGTCATGGTGCCGTGTCCCATGGCAGGGCAGGAAAGGTTCCCAGCCAAGCACACCCCACCCTGGGAATGGCATCTGCTATCTGCACAGCCTGGGCAGGGAATGGGTTGGGGCATTTCCATGTTTCCTGGGTCACCTTTTGGTCCCCAGAAGGCAAGGGGAAAAGCTGCTGCTTGGGCAGGTGGGGGAGCCAGGGCAGGCCCCCACCCCCCCCAATGTGTCCTGCCCCCTACCCTGCTTTGTCCTGCCCATGTCCCTCCCCACGTGTCTGCCCACAGGCTGGGGGACAGCAGGGCCTGGCACTGGTTCTCCTCCCTTTCTGCACTCCCAGGAGCTCCTTCTGCTGAAGGAGTTGTGCCTGGGCTCCTACAGGGGGAAGGTCAGGGGAAGCTCCAGGAGCAGCCAGACAGGAGAGCAGAGCTCCTTAGCTGGGAGGAGCTGCCCCTGTGGCTGTGGGCAGCTCTCAGGCAGAGCTGCCTGACAAGAGAGGAGAGGCAGCATGGGGCTCAGCCAGCTCTCTACCTCTGCACAGGACAAAGGGATTCCAACTGAAGTGTGTCCCATCCATCAAAGTTCTGGAGAAGGGGTTGAGCTTCTGCCATACCATGAGTGTCTCTCTGCTCTGGGCTCAGTTTCCGAACACTGCTCCTCCAAGCCAGCAGCAGAGGCATCACTGCTCATCTTCTCCCACTCCCTCTGTCTTGCCCAGTGAAGGACATTGAGTCACCAGGAGTCTGGAGAGGTTGATTGAGGACCTGGCAAAGGTGAGATGGCTGCCTTTCACCCATCTCTGGCTGTGCTGGGATGCCAGGGATACCTGGCCAGTGGAGTTAACTTGTGCAGGAGGGAGGGAGGAAGGATTTGTGCTGCCACTCGGTGGGCAGAGGGACTGGGGAGCCACCAGGACCTGAGGCATGTCCTAGCTGGTGGCACTGGGAGGAATGATGCTGCACAGGGTAGAGAGCACAGGGTGCTGGTGCTGAGTGGCAGCTGCCCAGTGGCCCTTTCTGCTGTGGGGCTGCTCTCCAAGGACTGCTGGATTCTTGCAGGCTGATCCCAAGCAAGGATGCTTTGCCTGGCAATGGAGGAGGACTTTGCTGCCCACCAGGTGCGTTTTGGAAGGAAAAGCAACCTTCTGCTCCATCCAAGCTGTGGTCACTTTTCCCCTGAGTGTGGCCAGGCAGGTGTGACACCCTGAGGGAGGACGTCACCTGGACACGCCAAGATACCCTCTGGGCAGCAGCCACCAGGCGCAGTTCTGTGGGAACAGGGAGCCTCCACTGCTGCCCACAGCTTGGAGAAGGGCAGGGCGAGGACTGGGACAGGCAGTCCTGGTGACCCAGCTGCTCCCAGTTCAGCTGCTGCCTCCCTGCCTGTCCTGCCACATTGCTCAGCACAGTGCTGAAGGCAGGGCAGGGCAGGCTGTGTGAGCGCTGGCCTGGTGGTCTCCACTGATGGGCTTTAGTCTCTTTCCCTTTGCAGCAGGAGGGCCCAGCAGCAGCAGCACGAGGAGAAGGTGGCTGTCCTGGCCCTCTGCCCTTTGCTGGGGCCCATCTGTCACTGCCCAGGGCCAGGGCAGGCAGGTCAGGCTGCCAGGCAGGTCAGGCTGCAGCAGGCGCTCCTCGCACAGCCCTCACCCCCTCTGCAACGAGGACACCGCGCTGCCCCAGCCTGTGCAGGTAAGGCAGCCTGACCAGGGGGTCTCCATGCCTCCCTCTGGCTGCTCCAGAGCCAGTGTCCCCAGGGGCTCTGGGCATGGGGATTGGGCTCTACACCCATGGCTCAGGCTTCTGGTCCCAGTTCCTGTGTGGGAGGAGGGAGCCCAGTGTGGGGCTGAGCTCTGGCCCCAGCCACTGCTGTTGGAAGGAGCTTCTCAGACAAGTCATTGCCCTCCTGCATCTCCTGCAGGAGCTGCTGGTTGTCCTGCACCAGCGAGGACCCACAACAGGGGGCATATGCAGAAGAACTGAGAGCGTTCTCAGCCTTAGAATGCAGAATTATTTTGGTTTCCTAATCTCAGCTGGCTTTCCCAGTCCTTGTTTTTCTTCTCAGCTGATTTTGGCCTCTGTGCTCAGCTCAGCCTTGAGCAGAGTTATGGGAGCAGAGTGACTGGGATTTCTTGGTGGATGGTACCAGAAGTTGTGGCAGGCAAACCACACGGCCCCAAAGTGGATATATGGTCACTTGGCATCGTGCGACTAGAAATGGTAGAAGTTCCTTACCCCAATGAAACTTTTGTCTCTCCGGGTAAGGTGCAAATACTCACTGATAGTCATGTCCTTCTGCTCTGTCCCATGTCCCATTTGCCATAAGACAAAGTCCCATTCCCACCAGCTTGAACTAGTTCCGCCAAGGTGCAGTTCTAAGAATGTCCCTGAAGCACAGCAGCATCTGCTGTAGTTTTGGTTCCATCAATAGGGGAAGCTCAGAAGAGAAGTGGCAGGCACAAAGACATCTCAGAAACCTGCCATTTTGGCCTTGAGTGATGCTCGACTTTTCTCTTGTGCTTTTTGAACTTCTTTGAGCTCTGTATCTGAATGACAAGAACTTTTCAGTGAAGAGTTCAACAGTGTGAGGTTCAGCATTATCCTTTAAAATGCAAGTTGGACCTCCCCAGTTTCCATTTTAAAAGACAAAAAACCAACAAGCAAAGCAAACAGCCAAGCAGTTCTTCCTTTTCCCTGTGTTATCCACAGCACAACAATGTTTCTCAAAACTACAGCATCTTTTCCAAATCCTGTGGATCTTTGAAAGTTTCAGGCTGATATACCATCTGTAGTAAACAATTTCTTTCTTAGACCTAATTTGAATCGACCCTCTTTTAGTTTAAAAATATTACTTCATGTCCTATTGCAACTGATCCTGCCAAAAAATGTGTCCTGAACTTCCTTACAAGCCTCCCTGAAATATTGAAAGGTGGCAATACTGTCTCCCTGGGGCCTTCACTTCTCCAGGCTCAGCAACGCCAGTTCTCTCAGCCTTTCCTCAAAGGAGAGGTTTTCTATCCTCTGATCATTTCTTTGGCCCTGTTTTGTACTTTGGGAGTACATTCAGTTTTACCTGATGGCAAAGGGACTGAAGTAGAATGGTGCTGCGTTCAGAGGCTTGAAATGGTGGTGGAGGAATCCAAGGGAAACAATGCCAGCCAAGAAGTCAGGGGAGGAAGGGGCTGTTGGGGGCTCAGTGTGGGCCTCAGAGGAGCCGTGGCTTGTCCCTTCTGGCACACTCTTAGTGGTTTCTGCCACTAAACAGGGACAGCTGAGCAGGATTTGTCCCAGCTCCATTTATTGTAGGGCACAGTCAAGCAGACGAGAACTGCTGCAGGGCTTCACTCAGCAAAAGCATTTGCCTGGTGTATTTGTTGCTGTATTTTAGGAGTACAACTTCATGCAAGACCTTCAAAATCAACTCCCACCCAGTGGGCAAAAAAACCCCAACTCAGAGTAAATCATCTTTCTGCTGTAGATCTTGATGTTTTGTGCTGGTCCTGCAAAGCGTTAAGTAGCCTTTAAGGTGCTAACCGGCTCCTTCTCTTGCCAGCAGAAACAAAGGAGGCTTGGGCTGATCTTGAATGGGCCATGAGCCTGTTTGGCTTTGGCTTCTAGTTCAGTTGCAGCCTTTGTGTGGCAAATGCCCGTAACCCTGAACTGACCTGCCCTTGCTTGCGCTGCCCATCCCAGCGCCTGTGGCAGAGGCAGCAGACGGAGGGCAATGCCCTGAGTTGCCACAGCTAAGCAGGAAATGAGCTTTCCTGATTTTCTCGGCAGTGTAAGAAGTCTGATTGTTCAAGTGGCCAAAGTAACATGCCTGCCAGCTTGTCCAGGGAGCAGTGGTGTCCATCCATCAGGAAGCCACGGCCTCGCAGAGCTCTGCACCCACCAGGAAGTGTTCCACTGGAGTAATGTCTACAGAAGAAAATTATTATTTAAAGCCTTTTACAGCTACCATATCCTGGTTGCCTGGTATTATACTGTTGTAAGGTTATTAGAAACAATTTTTAAGGCATATCTTTTAATATCTACCTGCAGCTGAGTAACTCTTGGCCTCCTCCTCTTCAGAGAGGTGGAATCTCACAGATGAGTTTGTCAGACATAGAGCAGCAGGCTACTATAGAAATTACTTACCATAATTCATGGCTTTTCCTGGGGACAGGCCACTTCATCTGCAACTGCTAATACAACTAGGGTTTGCTTTAGATCAATCTGCAGGGGACAAGAGCTCCTGTGCTAGCCAATTGCACCACCTAGCTTCACTCTGAAGGATAGTCAGAGCCCTATTTTCCTGACAGCAGTGTTGATGTTCCTTCAAGGTGAATGCCTCTCCCTGTTTCACTCCTACTCATCTGGTGTCTCACCACTGATGCTACAAATAATTCAACACTTCTGAAACGCTGACAGTTCAAAAACTTCTCACCTTACAAAAAAAGTAGGATTGGTGTTCACAGATGTGTAACAGAGCTTACTCTGCCCTTCCATTCTTCTGTGTTCCAGAGACAGATGTGACCTGTCAGCCCACAGACACTTCTGGAACTCTTGGATCACATTTACTGGCCAGGACCTGTTGGTTTGATTTGTTACTGCGTGGAACGGCATTGACTGAAACAAACCTTAGGAGATACCAACTCTACCACTTACTGCTACTGTGCCTGAGAAGGTAAAAGCTCCCTTTTTCAGTCCCACTTCCCTTTGGAAGAGTCTTAAAACAGGGTACCTGTGATCTCTGACTTCAACCAAAGTCTGAAGAAGTCTCTGACTTCTGATTTTGAAATGACAATTGGCACAGTCCCACCAAGTTTCAATTCTGACAAAAGCATGCTTTCTGCAGTTTCTGAACTTGAGTACTGGGACATAACACAGCAGACTCTGTGTAAACACCTGCGGAAAGGCACCGTGGTGTAGTGTTGTAGTTTGGAATTATTATATAAATTCTGTCCCCTGCCACTAACTGCCCATGCCATTAGTTAACAAAAAGAAGTGGTTAACTGCTACCGTCTTCTTCTTGATCGCTTGGGTGTAGGCAGGTTGTCGCTTTTGGTTTTGGGGACTTTTTTTTTTTTTAGCTCGGCCGGACACAGGAGTGGGGGGGGTGTGTGCTGCTGAGTAGAGAAGCCGTTTTTCTTCTGCTCCTCATTGCTGCTGGCTGCTGATGCTGCTTCTTGGGGAGCTGGTTCTTTTCTCTTTGGCACGGCTGTTCTGGTTTTTTTCTGCATTTGGTGTCCTGGTCTCTGCTCCAGTCTCACCGCCACCTGCAGCATCATGGCCTGCCCGCCTCGACTGGGGCAGCGACCTGGGAGAGAAAAGTTGCAGCTGCTTTTCCAGGACACGCAGTGGTTCCCCGCTTGCAGTTTTCCTTCTTCATTTGGGACAAGACACAGAGGGAGAGACAGAATTCGTCTGGGAGCTCACCCTGCAGCCAGCCAGGCAGTGACACTGCTCATAAGTATAACTTTTCTCCAGGAGAAAACCTGCTGCTTTGGGGGGGTTTTGATCTTTTTTTCCTTGTATTGTTGGGGAAGCAGTATGTTAAGAACAGAACTCAACTTGAAAGAAAGCACAAAGACAACATTAAACAATCACTAAAGATTTACTGGTAATTATTTATATTTTAAAAAAAGAAGCACGAACCTTCTAACAGTGCTAAATTAGTGAACAGTTAGGGTACCACCTGGCTGCAGGGCTCCAAAGGACTGTTTTAGCTTGTCAAAGAGTGAGTCAACTCTTAAAGGTGAAAAATAATTGAAACTGGAAACATCACTGACCTATCCAATTTCATAAGTTTTGTACTCCTTTCCCTTCTCTATTTCTATTTAAATTCATTAAATTCATTAATTAAATTTTAAAAATTAATTAAAATAAATTTAAAATTACCATTCTTCTGCTGCCTAGATGCATGCATTACTATACCCTGCTCTCCCTCACTTTGCATACAGAAGTTGAACAAACACTTAGGGAACCTTTCAGTGTATCTGGAGATACCTGTTCTCATGGTGTTCTTTCTGAAGCAAACTGGAAGAGTGATTAATTTACATTGCACTGTCATACATTTTACTGGCTTGAGAAACCTGGAACCGTAAACTGCACACTTCAACTGTCTTGTGCTATTGTAAACCCACAAAAAACTTCTATGTCATTCACTGTTTCAAACTTCGTTTTGAACTTAAACATGTTTTTAACTATCCACTGCACACTACTGTAAAAAACAATTTAGTCAAAAACAGGGTAGTGAACAGTGTTATGCCATTTTTTAAAACAAGGACACTGAAACCAACACAACTCTCTTATTTTTCCACTTCCAGCTTCAGCAGCTTGTTGTGCCATGTTCTCCCTCATCTTTGTACTGTAGACACGCAGCTGGTCCTCATGGTTAGGAGGGACGATTCAACAACCTAAACCAGCTGAAACAAAATCAAAAGGAAGAGAGTACATAGTAATAAGTGCACCTGTTCTTCAATGAGTTACAAAGGAAAGCCAGTACTGCAATGAAACTCTGCATGTCAATGGTTTTCCTCTACCACAAAACCAGCAAGCAATTCATGAATTAACCACCTCCATCGTATTACTTGAAATGATCCATCAGTTTTTCTCCTGCCAAAGGGATACAGTCCCAGAGCTGCAGCAACTGCTCCCCAACTTGTGGCTCCAGCTCCTACAAACAATCAGGAAATTACAGAAGTTATTTGCACTGCTACTACTGAACACACAGAAACTACTTACTATGAAGCCATTAGGTGAGGATGCTGGTGATTGCTTTCACCCTCTCTAAAAGAGCTACTTCCTTCTGCTATCAACACATACATCAGAACTCCCAGCACAGCAAGGCTTTTCACTCGGGCTTGGCAGAGACAAAAACTTTCATCAGCACAGCCCTACAGACTGTTTGGGGTGTTTTCACTCCCACTAAGATGTCAGTTCTCACAGAATTCCCCATGAACACACCACCACCATGAACAGATGCACCACATACTTTGTACTTTCCACATGTCACTCACTTGCTACCTAAAGATCATTTGTTCCCCCATCTTTTAATTCCATCAAGTGTGGCAGAGAATGTGGAAAGGCAGGTCACGGGAGATACAGTGGCTCTTGGTGGAATCACAGACATTAATATAACCCAGTTGTTTTTAAGACCTTTAAGACTCTTCAGGTCTTAAGAGCCACTTACAAGAGAAGCACTGTCAACTCCAACATGTGCTACATTCTTTTCCTTGTTCTTACAGTATTCTCCTTTCCCAATTCTTACAACTGGAGAGGTTTTGGAGAAGTTTAGCTCTTGAATCGTCAAGGAGATGTTTTGGGACAGGATTGGGACATCACAGGAACTGCCACAGAAAACTCTCGTGCCAATTCTTTTGCTTTTTGTAGCTGCATTTACCTTTAACAAATTGGACAACTGCCCCAAGGTTTATTTTGTCTCAGATCTCTGAATTCCCTTCAAGAGATACAGAAAACTCAAAGCTATAAACTACCAACAGTTATTTGGTTGTGACAGACTATCTCGGGAATGCATTTGAACCAAACAGGGCACAAACCTCCAGAACCAAAATTACCAACTAAAAAACCAAACAACTTCTTTTTGGAAGCATAGAGACTTAAATCTTTTGAACATATATAGAGCAAGAGACAGTTTTCATTTTATCCAAACACCTCCCCTACCTCAACAGGAGTTCTGCATTAGCAGAAGGTACAATGCACACCAATAAACTGTGATTCAGATTAACAGATAAATGAGCACCCTGGAGATAAATGTCAAGGCTGACCAACCTAATAAACAATACACAGTTCTACCAAGAACACTGCAGAAGAAAATAACATTACCTGGCCATCTCTGCTTACCTGTATTTTCTTACTGTCATTCCAAGGGTTGACCAAATGGTGTGCAAACTGAAAAGGAATGCTTTCTTTTCAGATCCACTCCACCTTAAAAACACCTCTGGAACCAGCCGATCCCCAGCCTTGACTTCTCTCACACCCAATTGCTGAGTCCATCCTGGCAAAACCCTGGAACAAAAATTGAAATATGAAAGAGCAGACATAATGAGAAAATATCTGTTTATGCTGGAATTCAGTAAATAACTGAACTTGACATGAAACTTTCCAATTAGTTTCGAAGTGAGTCACACGGTCTCCCCCCCAAAGCTACATCTTCTAAAATGTTTCCATCTAGAAGGCTACAAGTATCATTTGGTTTTCCACTTCCACAAAGAGTATGTCTCAGTTAGTTTCTCACAAATATCTTTAAAGGTTTTTTAAACTTGTAACAGAGAATGAAGAGGTGTTGGAAAATGATTTGAAGCACAAAGAACCAAGAACAGCCCATCAGTTATTGCTTGTTACTCGTAGATATCTTTTTGAGAAATCCATTTGTTCTTTCCCATGCTCCCTCTATGTTCACAACCTTTCACACAGAATTGAGGGAGTGCAGCTGTTCTGCACAGAAAGAAGTCAGAGTTGTTTTTGTTTCCTTCTTCAATGAAGCTGGATAAAATTTCAACACGACAAGTATTCTGAGAGAAAACGAAAGAAGTGCCAGTCCAAGGTTGCACTTAACTTATTTAAGGACACCACGATTTGCTCACACACCAAACCAACCAAAAATATACCCAACCTCACACACAACAGGTCAGGGAACCATTCAGGGAATCTTAAACAAGTTATGACTTAGGACTCCAAGAGATCCAGTTCCCTTGGTAAGTTCACAGCACCCACTGTTGTTTTAAGACATTCAGCCCTCTATGGCTCAAGTCAGGCTTCAATGAAGATTAATGAACAAAATAAAGGAAAAATAAAGGTGGAACATAAAGAAGAGACATCTGGGACAGGAGAAGATTACTAGGGAAGTTAAGCTCACATTGCCATGAAGGTGCAGTGCATTGTTAAACTGGAAGGCCAAAGCAACATCAACCACCTGCACTCTTGACTTGAGCAGGTCCTCCCCTCCCAGTTTCCTTCTCCAGGAGCACCAATACAACAGCTCATGGTCAGTACCAACTGCTCCTGAAAATTGTTTTCCAATACCACATCTGCATAGGCCAAGTCATGGAGCCTGTACCTCACCACGGTCCTGCACTGGCATTGCCAAGACAGCTGTATTGGGGTTGTGTATTAGATTTTAAGTTCAGAGGACTTTTAAGAATAGTTTATATAGGAAGATACCAGGTGAACTTCCTTTACTTGGAACAACTGAGTCAGGCTGGCTCTACAACACAGCTAACCTGCAACTTGCATTGCCAGGCCAAGTCTTTAACTTCAAACTGGCCACAAATTTGACAACAAACTGTTGAAAAATACCTCACTGAACCTGAAGTCAAGACATAGCTGTGGAACAATCACGGCCAGCTTCTGAACTTCTACAAACTACACTTTGGACAAAAACAGGTTTTATCAAAATCAGCAATAAAGGTATTTACAAGTTTCCTGACTTCAGAAAGCTATGACTTGACTAACTGCTTGTTCACTCACAATATTTACTTTGGTATGCAAAGAGTAGCAGTCCTCTGCTTTGTTGGGATTTTTTTTGTCTTTTTGCTGTTTTAAAGGATGAAGGTAGAGCATAAACATTATTGTGATTCATGATGTTTGGAGGCACTTCGGCCTTGCCTTTGAGGGGCAAATTGAGTTAATTAAAAGGGTGTATTTCAAAGAAGAAAGAAATACTCTTTCCTCAGCAACCAGAGACATCTGCACACTGCTCTGCTTGCCAGAGTACCAGAGCCCTCCACACCACACACAGTCATTTGCTGCATTCTCCTAAACCATCAAGCACAGCTAAGATTTAGTATTAGCTTAGGACTCACCTGAAAGTATCCAGACCCTTGAACAGAAAATATTAAGCAAACTATGCTGCTCT
The DNA here is from genome assembly GCF_047495875.1 of Pithys albifrons albifrons. NCBI lineage: Eukaryota > Metazoa > Chordata > Aves > Passeriformes > Thamnophilidae > Pithys > Pithys albifrons. Next base: position 61,508,357 of record NC_092497.1, on the reverse strand, counting down.
CCCAAAAGGCTGCATTGAGTTTTTGTTCATTACTTGGTGTAGTGGACCATATACCCTCCTGCTGAGAAATATCAATGTTTTGCAGGTTGCTGCTTTTCATTATGAAGGACCGAATTGACATATTTTGTCTTGGTGAAGGGGATTTGGAACCCTGGAAAAATTAAATTAATACAATAAAATAAACCAGGCTTTAGTCCTAAAGTTTTACACAGAAGAAGACAGAAACCCCCTGACTGTGCTCCTCCCCTCCTCCCTTGGATTCCACAAGAAACACAGAATTCATCTCGTGGTCCTGTCTGAACTGGCTTCAAAATGCATTTGACATCTATTTGACAATATTTTAAGCACCTTTCAAAGTAACAGTTCATCCATGAGGGTCAGCAAACAAGTAGGGCAGGACAGGTCTGAAAAGTCTAGTGATTAATTACAATTCATTGAGTCTGACACACTTCCAGATGACACCAAATTAACCATCCTAGACTGCAGCCTACAGCACATTCCTTGAATTTCCACCTTCGAGAAACATGCCTTCTCCCTTTTACACTGGCTGTATTTAAAAGCTGGAATACTTATGAGGAATTACTAAATCCTCCAAGAGTCCATGGTGTTTCCTCAGCAATCTGTTTAATGTTACCGCAGTTTATTATTCAAATATATAGGGAGAATTATGCCAATAACCTCATGAAAAAGGGGTGCTGTGTTAACAAAAGGATCACTAAAATCAAAGTACTCATAATCAGGCAGATAACACAAAGCTTAAAGAGAATCAGTATCAATATATGCTATTACATGAACAGAGGAAGGCAGAATCCAAAAACTTCAGAATTGCATGTACAAAATACTAATTTAGATTTTAAAAAGTAATACACCTTCACTGTTTATCAGAACAAGCTTTAAAAAACACCCTGATTTTTTTCTACTTTGCATGGTTTAACTGAACATTCAGCAGAGAATAGTATTTTCATTGCATTAAACTAGTGTAACAAGGATATTTAGTCTAGATTTTAAGTTTCAGAAGAAGTATTACGTAGCTGTTACGAATTAAAAGTTAAGTTAGGTTCTTAATTAATCAATGAAGTAATTAATAGTTGCAGAAAGGTATCAGCAAGAAATTGTATTGCTTTTGAAGAGCAGGGCAATATGTTGCTGAGAACTGTACCTTTCCACACTCTGGGGAAGAAGGCCCAGCACAGGGGCTGGGGTGGCTGCTGCTCTCTGCAGGCTGCACTGAGGGCTGGGCTGGCCTCTCATCTGCGGATTGCTTGGAGTGCAAAATGTCTTTTCCTTTGCATTTCTTTGGGTGGGGAAGTGTGGGAGCTGAAGGTTTCACTGCAACTCTGAAAAGCAAAGGTACAGGAATACCACGAGTGTCACAAGTGGTCCAAGAACAATTTGTATCTACATATCAGCCCACTGCAGGACCAAATATATGACAGGAATTCCAAAATATATTAAACAGTAACTAAAAATCCATACTGATCATGCATTGTTTTTTAATGCTACAGTTAAACCTCTTCTGCTCCTTCTCAATAATCATAATTCATGATGATATTCCTGACTGCTCTCTCAAACAGCAGACACATGGATGAAATAATTCTCAGTGAAACCACAACTACAGTGCAGCACAGGACAGTATTGAACCTTTCAACTGCATTTCTACCATTTCTACCTTCTTATTACAAGCAGAAATTAAAGTGATGCTTTTATAAATAAATCCATTGCAACCTACAGTCTTAAGAAGAGATCTCAACTTCTTACTTTTCAGCACTAGAGGAATCAGAGAATTCAGCCTCTGATGGGTTTTTTCTGCTGTTGGTTGACCTCCATGTAGATTCCAAAGGAAGTTCTTCACAAACCATAGGCTTTGGTCTCTGACCAGTTCCTGAAGGCTGCTGTATAGAAGGAGCTCACATTTGACACAGGAACAAGCTGTGCCACTTCTGTCTGAGCTGCAACAGCATCCCAGCAGCCTGCAATGAATGTCACTTCTGTCAAAGACTAATAAAAATTAGACCTGACATGTAAGGGAACTCAATGTCTTTCCTATCAGGCAGAATCTGGCATTCTAATGTGAACAAACTGAAAGGCAAGAAGACTGACGTCTCACAGAGGCGGAATAACCTCACATGTAAATGAAGCTGTTTCCTTCCTCAGATCCAAGGTCATTTTTAAAAGGTTTTATTTAGCTCTGTACTAAATCTAACACTGTACTGCATTGGTGAGGCTACACCTTGAGTGTTGTGTTCAGTTCTGGGCCCCTCAGTTCAGGAGAGATATTGAAGGGCTGGAGTGGGTCCAGAGAAGAGCAACAAGGCTGGAGAAGGGACTGGAGCCCAAGTGCTGTGGGGAGAGGCTGAGGAAGCTGGGGGTGTTTAGCCTGGAGAAGAGGAGGCTCAGAGGTGACCTCAGCACTGTCTAGAACTACCTGAAGGGAAGTTCTGGCCAGGGGGGGGTTGGTCTCTTCTCCCAGGCACTCAGCAATAGGACAAGGGGGCGCGGGCTCAAGTTCTGCCAGGGAAAATTGAAGTTGGAGATCAGAAAAAAATTCTTTCCAGAGAGAGTGCTCAGGCATTGGAATGGACTGCCCAGAGAGGGGGTGGATTCCCCATCCCTGGAGGTTTTTAACCTGAGATTGGCCGTGGCACTGAGTGCCATGATCTGGTAAAGGGAGTGGAGTTGGACCAAGGGTCGGACTTGAGGATCTTGGAGGCCTTTTCCAACCCAATCCATTCCATGATTCTGTGATTTGAACATAAGACAAAGATTTACACACACACTCTCCCTAGAAGAAATCAATGGAAAGCACTTGCAATTCAGTTCTGTAAGACAACTTACCACATGACACTGCAAATATAGGAGGAAAACTGTCCTTGTCACGCTTCATTCATTACCTTCACTAACACAGCCCACCTATACTTTACACATGGATCAAGTGACTTCAAGAAATACCAGCAATACCTGCTTTCCAGTCAGATCTGATAACCAATTGTTGTCTGGCCAATCTTTTCTCTCCTTTCTGCTGCCACTCCTTCAGCCACAGCAACAGCTGCCAAATGTCTTAGCTGAGTGCAAAATACACTACAGGGAGTTCCATTTTTGGAACAGTCAAGAATGGACTGGGGGATCTGTAAAGAAGCAACTAAAAGTTTTTAGTTTAAGAAAGTCACAGCTTTTTTTACCACAGTCAAACAATTTAACGGCATCTCAGCATTGCACAGGTTGCAAAAGGATTCACAGAAGGATTATCACTGCAAAGGTACCTGAAGGGGCAGAAAGGAAGCAACTATAAATTTCTGATTTCAAGTATAATCTGTCTTCAAAAAACAATGAAGCATCTCTCTCCTGCTTTCAGAGAAATCTATTCAGAAAGCCCTACATGTAAGTTTTCATTTTAACACAATACTCTGGATACTTGGAACAGAATTAGAGGAAAAAGAGCTCTACAAAACTCACAGCTACTATTCCTCCAGAATTTCCTATTATTTTAATGAAAAAGCAGTCTCTATCAGAAAACTGCTCATAACCACGTATGGATCTGCTGACTTAGTATTTGAAAAGGAAAGAGATTTTTGCCCATGTGGGAAAACAGAAGCCCTAAAACTAGCATAAAGAAATCCCTTCTTACAAGTATTACAAAACTGGCATCAATTTTGTATAAATACTGTTATCTTCTTTATTTCATTGAAGACACACACTTGAGTAGTTTTTCTGATCCAGTCTCTCCAAGAATCAAAACAATTTTATTGTTCTTTATTACTTTGACAATTTCCTCCTGTTTTGCGTAAACTGGCAGTGACTGCCTGAAGGAATCAAACTCTGATTCCCCTCTTTCCACTGGAACCTGAGGGATCCCACCATTAAGTCGTCCACTTGTCTTCTTCACTTCTTTGTTTTCTCTGAAGAGAAGTTAAGAATTTACTTATACAGATATAACAAAGGAAGAATTCAAGGCCACCAAAACACTGCTTGAAAATTGTACTTAAAAGTTAACATTCCTGACTTTGTATGTATCCCTGTAGGTAAAGTGGCAAATGCATCACAGATTTAGAAATCATACGCATAGCAATGACATGCACAAAACAGTACAGATGCAAGCTATGTCAAACCAGCAGGTCAGAAGTTCTTCTAAGTGGGAAACCACAAAGAGAATTATTTGTTGATTTTTAAGCTTTTTTCTCCAGTAGTATTCCCTGCAACACTGTGGGATATGCTAGAAACACAGGTAATTTGAACACTAGTCATGAAATTCCATAAAAAATGGAAAAAATGAACAAAAAAATGAAAACTGGACTCCAACTTACCCTTTACTTTCAGATACCAGCCCAAGAGACTGACAGAGCCGGCGAAGAAACGCTCTTTCGGTACCAGTGAAACTAGAAGGAAATTCCATCTCTAGAATGGCAATAATAAAAACCTAACAATGCAACAGGCATGTTCTTGACCCTTTATCTCAATGTTACAGAATCAGGAGTATTGTGAGGGTGGGAAAGGCCCTCTGGAGATGCCCCAGTCCCAGCCCCAGCCCCTGCCCGGGCAGGTCACCTGGAGCAGGTGCCACAGGGACACGGCCAGGTCGGTTTGGGATGTCTCCAGAGAGGGAGACTCCACACCCTCCCTTTGTGCTCTGCCACCCTCAGCATAAAGACCTTCTGCCTCACGTTGAGACAGAACTTCTTGCGCTTTATTTATGGCCATTGCTCTTTGCTGGGCATCACCGGAGAGTCTGGCACCATCTTCTGGGCACCAGCCTTTATTTATGTACATTGAAGAGATGCCCTCCCAGTCTCCCTCTTTGCAGACCGAGCTGGCAGCGCTCCCGCCCCTCTGCTCCCACGGAGATGCTTCGGAGCCCTCCCCTTTCGCTGCCCCGCCCCGGCCTCTCCGCAGCGGCCCCGCTGCCCGTTCCAAGAGCCCCGAGCGGGCTCAGCGCTGCGGAGGAGCCTCGGCCGGGCCGAGCCCAGGGCCGGGCGCCCCTCCCTGTGCCCGCAGGCGCTGCCCTGCCCCTGCCCCGGCCCCGCCGCTGCCCCCGGGCCGGGCTGTGCTCGCACCCGCGTCCTCGGAGAGGCAGAACCGCTCCAGGGCGAGCTGCCCCGCGATCTGCACCTCCTCGCCGACCTCCCTCACGCCCTCGCCCCGGGCCCGCACCGCGCCGGCAGCGGCAGAGCCCTCCGCGGCCCCGCCGGGCTGCCGCCGCGGGACCCGCCTGTGTCGCGACATAGCCCCGACAGCGCGCAGCGCTGCGACAGGCGCGGGGCGGGAGGCGCTGCCGGGGCCGAGGCGGGGCTGGAGGCGGAGCCTGCGCAGGGCGGTGCGGCCGGAACGCGGCTGTTCCCACGTGGAGCTGCGCCGGGCCCGGGAATCGCCGCGGCGGGACAGCCCCGGCTGTCTCTGCGGGCACAAATCTCGGGATGGCACCGAGTGGCGTCACACCGAGGAGTGCAGAGCTCATCGCGGCCCTCCCTCAGCCTCCTCACGCCAAAGCATCGTTCATGCCCGGCTTTGTAAAGGCACTCCCAAGGGAAAGGTGTCCTGCCGCTTATCTTCTTGCGGGGTCTGTGGGTGTCTTGGGCATTCTTTATGTCAGTAAATAACCCTTTGGCTGGAAATCCCTTGGATCGTCCTTTCCTGCTGTCCTTTGATTTTGTCCTGCTTTTGATGCAGCCCAGGATACAATTTGCTTTCTGGACTGCAAAAGCACATTGATGGGTCATGTTCAGCTTCTTACCCACCAGCACCCGCAAGTCCTTCTTGGAAGGGCTGGTCTCGGTCTGTTCATCCCTTGGAAGGGCTGGTCTCGGTCTGTTCATCCTCCAGTCGGTATTGACACTGGGGATTTGATTCCCTGCTGAGGACATGAGAAAGAAAAACAACACGAACCTCTCGGGCATGACACAAGGCTCAGTATTTGAAAGTTGCTGCTTTGGAAACACCATTCAGTCAGAAGGAGAATATTGTCAGAGACTGAAATAGTTAAAGGCTTAAACATTCTAAGATCACCAAAAGACTTTTGTTCATGTAGCAGAGTGAAAAGAAACAGCTGCTCACCTTTGGGGGGTAGGAGCGAGTTTTGCTGGGCAGATTCAAGTTATGGTCGTTATGGTTGAGAAAGATTCAAGCAGCAGCAGATAGAAGAATTTTTAGTTGCAGCTTCATCTTAATCTACTACTTGTCTACACTGTGTCATCACACAATGGCAATTTAGTTGTGATACGCATAGATGGAAACATTTTATTGGCTACAAAGTCTGCTACATTCTTCAGGTGACTTCTTTTTTTAAGGGTGCATGTAAAAAAATGGCAACATACCTGTTTACCTTTGAAACAAAATTGCTCTTTTTTCAAGGATATACTTTAAACTGCCCAAGATCAATTTCCTCATCAATTACCTCAGACATTATAGAATCTGCAGACCCGCTGTTGACCCTCACACTCACCCAGCAATGCCCACCCCTCCCTGAACATGCCTTCTGCGAAAGGACCTCAGATGAGAAAAATGGGTGCCACTGTCTGACCATCCCAGGTGCAGTGGGATGTGCATACCTGCAGCTGCAAACTGGATTTCAGATAAGGGAAGAGACTAATAAGAGGCAGATCCTGTGAGGTGGGATAATCCTTCTTGTCCACCCTTTACATGATCACTCTGCTTTAAAATCCCTCTGGGGAACCTCAAAGACACTTCGCATCTGGCCTGGGCTGTTCGTCTCAAATGCTGGACTGTGATGAAGCATGATCAATGCTGGCATAATGGGCAGCTGTAACTGTCTTAGGAGGTGGGACTCTTGACGTGCCCTGCATAAACTCCCTGCCTTAGGGGAGGTACAAGGCATGAGCTTGAAGTGTATAATAACTCATGAAGTCTTTGAGTGTGTGGGCAGCTTCCCTCACCCCCAATGTATCAAGACCATCACTTCAATCAACAGACATCAAGAACAAAGTTTCATTCCTGTATATATCTTTCCACCTCTTTTTTTTCTTTACCATTTCCTTATGCACTTCATTAGGTAATATTTTTATGCCTTAATATTGCTGTACTCCTTACATATTTCCTCAAATGTTATTTTTATGCTTTAACATTGCTGTATTACTATAGGTGATAACACCCAAAATGGCAACATACCTGTTTACTTTTGAAACAAAATTGTTCTAAAATAAACCCTACATATATATATATATATATATATATATATATATATATATATATATATATATATACGAACACCAATTATTCAGTGTCATTTCACTTTAACCCCCACCCCAAGGGATTTATTCACAAGAACCTGTGTTACCCTCCCCTTCTGAGGAGGGATGTAACAAATTTGAAGATTAGCAAACCACTCTGCAATTTGAACTTCAGTGGAGAATTTAATAAATAGAACATAGACACTCACTGTCTGATGTAGCTGGCTGAAAAATACTTCAAAGAGATCTCTACCTAAGCTGTGTACAATAATTCTTCAGTGAGAGGTGGCACTAGAGCTGAAGGATTGCTCTATTCTGAAGTTACTTATCAAATTTTCTGGGTTTTACTCCAGGTGCCTATACATCTTCAGTAAAAGTACTTAGTGCTAGTTCTTTCTAGTTGTTTCTGTGACAGTACTGCCACCTTAGAGCACATCACATTTGTTACAAAAAATTAAACACTTTGGCTGAAGAAGATAAGGATTCCTCTTATCTTCCTTTGTGTCAACAGTAATAAATTAGAACTCCTAACTCATTTGAAATAGTCACAACAGTAATCTTTAATTATGAACCCAGATCTGTTACCAGTTTCTTTGTCTGAACAGCATCATCTTGCCTTTCTACAGAAAACCCCCCATGCGATTATGAAAAATTATTACTAAGGTCCAATTCTGATCTCAATTTGCAATCTTGTGTGTATAGCAGCTCACAGAGGTAACAACTAGGTTAGATCTCATCCATAGGGCTGAGAGTGCCATGAAGCCTGACTGCATCCTGCATAACAAATTTCTTAATACATGCCTTGTTTCTTTCACTGTTTTGTTGACTCCCTCATGCTATAAAGGGTGAAAAAAACACGAAAGAGTAGTCACTCAAATAAAAGGATCAGTCCAAGCACACAGTGAGGATACACACAGAGAAGGAAAGAATCGTTTTTATACACTCCTGCTGGAAAGTAAAGCCACAGTCTGAATTCACAGCTAATGTAACCCTGTTGGTAGCATTACACTAAGCAATTAATCTCTCTCCATGAGTTTAAACCAGGAACTCATAAATTATTAGGGAAATACAGGGTAAAGCCTCACTCAGTAAACCAATAGTGTTTGAATTTAACATGTTGTAAAGACGAGTAGGCTGCGGGCACACTGAACACTACTTGAACTCTGGCTGCTATAGATTTTCACTAGAAATACACCTAATACCCCCACAAACAGACAATCATTCTTCTCAAACTGCTGATACACACAAGAGGAGCTGGCATTCAGCCAGGTATTCACCCAGCCTAGCATTCTAGTTCCAGCTGAGGTCCACATTAAATGTAGGAATGCAAAAAGGACATACAACAGATCATTCTGGAAAACATTGATACAGTCTACTTTTTGTCTTTGTTTCTAAGACATGGAAGTTTATATAGATTCTTTGTCCATATTTGGTTAATAAAAATTACTAGCTGTGGATTTTCTTATTAGAATTAACAACCTGTAAGTCTTTAAAAAATCCTTTTTCATGATTGGCCTCAGAAACACCTTCTGGGTAAGGTTTACTCAAGGCAAATAACTCCTGGCATAAGAATTATTTCATTCTATCACCATGTCCATATGTCCAAATGCCCATATATTTTATGACAAGCATTAAGAACCAGCAGAGCTTTATGCAGAAATACATCTGCATGTTCAAATACAATTAGGCATTGTTATTTTACCCTCCCCAGAGGCACTTTTATTATGCACCAGGTTTTGCTGACTTCTCTTAACTCTGCAGAGTATTTTCTGTCCTGCAAATACCCTGGAATTCCATAAAAGATGTCATTAATGAGAGGAAAAGAACTGCAAAGGAAGTTTATGAAACAACATTTTCTATTATGTACTAGCTGTGTTAGACTGGGTCAGATTTAACTGCAGAATAGTTCATCTTTTGGGGTTTTTGTTTGTTTGAGGTTTTTTTAAAGATTTAAAGTGTGGTAAGACTTGTTAGCTCTTGAAATATGATGCAAGGATCGCTGGTGAGCTAGTATTATTCTTCAAGATCAGATTAATGAAAGAGCACAGGATTTATTTCTTTTTCCAGTTCTTTGATTTCAAAAAAAGCTATTGCAATATGTTTTTATTCTAGGCATCATAATAAATTTGTAACCAGATAGCTGTTGGCTCTTAAGGTTATTAATGATCCCATCAAATAAATGATGTACTTACATATATTTAGGGAAGTAAAGCTAATGTGAAATTATAATTGGATATATTTGGTTAATAAATAAATTACAGTGAAAATGGACATCTCTTGCTTTATTGCACACTACTGTATACACTGATAGTTCCCCAGAACATTTGCTGCTGATCTGGGCTCTGTGTGGATGATTACCTCCTCCTCACTTATGTTACCTCTCATATCATCTACTGACTTAATTTCTTATTAATCTGCTTCTCCCACTTCCCTTATTCACTTTGATTTTTATTTATTTTTGAGACATTGAGGAAAAACCCTCTTGATCACTTTAATCCATGATGTACAGTGTATGTAGATAAATACTTGCATGTGTGCTTCTATCTCTCTAAGTCCTTCCTTAAATGTTTGACCGTTTTGAACAGTTTACACTAAAAATGAAGGACAGGGTAAAACTCTCAGATACCAAATTCCTTAAAATTTTGTCAAATAGGCAGCAGAGCAGAAGATCCTATAGAAATCCTTTTCCTATTCAGCTGAGTAGAAAGGCTGCAGTATGTAAAGGAAAGGCTTAAAAAATGCATCAAGTTGAGAATAAATTTTAATCAAAGTTTGTATAGTATTAACTCTAGAAAATCCAGCTACCCACACACCTCTCTTAGGGATTCACAGAACAAATTCTTTTATTCATCCCAGTCTTTTACAAGTGCCACTCATTTTTTTCCCTGTCCTGATTCACTGCCAAAGTATGTCCTTACAGAGGGGTTTGGGACAAGGGCAGTAAGAGGCCTTGAAGAGAGGTTATATTGAGTGGAGAGATACCTCACTGACTTTAATGGGGATTTGTACATTACCTTGAATAACATCCTTGTAGCACCTGTAATGCAAAATTACTTTCAATTTTGCACAAATCCTGCATGCTCAGTAATTTACCCCAGAAATCTACCACAGCAGCATCAAAAGGTGAGCAGTATCATACATGGGTCTCCTCTTCAATATCCTTGGGGACTTGGAAACTGCATAAATACTGATGTTGAAGGTTACACGGTTCTCTGATTTATTCTGTCCCTGTAGGACAACGTCTCACAGGTCTCCACTTGGAGGAGTCCAGAGCCTGGGCTGTTGAACTTTCAGGGTAAAATTGCAATCCTTCAGTGGAGCCCAAGGCATCCACAGAGTTCAGCAATGTATCCAGAATGAGGGCTGGGAAGGACACGATTCCCGCCAGGGTCAAATATACCCCAGTTCTTACCATGTCTATCTCCACCCCTTCTCACTCCTAAATTGCGAAGCTGTATTTTTCAGGGTGAGCAAATTACAGAGGACAGGACAGAGAGTAGGACAATTCTGCACTGAGAGATCTCACCACATCTAGACCATGTTATAAAGGCGGTAGGAAAACTGCAGGAATCCCATTCCTAATAAGCTTGAGGGGTAGACTGAAGGCAGAGAGATTTCATACCTGTAATTCATGTGCTTGTTCTTTGCTGAACGTGGAATTGAGTGGAATTGGTGTGTTCCCTAGAGGGATTTATTTATCAAGGATGTAATTTCCTGTGTAGAATACTGTCTCACTAAAGTATTTTGACCAACATGGTATTTGTGTTGCAGAAATTTTCCAGAACAGGGAACATGTTGCAGCCATGAGTAGCCTGCAGAAAAAAAGGTTATCAAGATTATCTCATAGTCACAGCACACAAAAAGGCCATTTATCTTTACAAGTGTCCCCATTTTTTTCAAAGTAGTTAACAGAAATATGGTTTCAAAGAATACACTTTGATAAAAATAATGGAAATATTCCATATCTTTGTTTACATGCATATATAAGAAATGCAGGAAATAAACTTCTAACTTTCTGTCATATATGCAGATCCAAATTGTGGATCCATATGCAAGATCCAGAACTGGCAATGTGTACTGAGTAGGAGAGGAGTTTGGGACATTTTTGGAAAAAGAGCAAACCTGTTCTCCTTTATATTCACTAACAGTAAGAAAAAGTACAATTTTTAAAACAGAACAGTTTTAAAAGGTGGTTGAGCATTTATAAAGGTGAAGAATGAATAGGAAGAGTCTCAAAACTGGCTTTAACATTCCATCTAAATGAAAATATTTTCAATCTTAGATAAAATATTTCAGTTTTGCAGATCACCCTTTGGAGCAGGAGGGAAAAAAAAATCACAAAAATTTCAAAAGAATTTAACAAGAGAAGTTATTTCTTTTGAATATACTGTTTTAAGAGTTTTCAACCAGGTCTGTTTGATGAGTTTCACAATAAAGGCTGCACAAGACTTAGATTTCTAATTGAAGCTTATATATTAGAACTCATAAATATATGATGTGAGTTGGATCTAAATGAAGTAATGCAAGAAGGATAATACAGTGACTTCAGACATCAGAATTTCAATAAGAATTTAACTAGAAATTTCCTAGATAAACCATGGCTCTTGTGGTAGCAGATGCACTTTTCTGTACATGATGATGTTTTAAATAATATTTATTTAAACTCACATTGTATGTCTATTGCTTTTAATTTTGTTATGGTGAAGATCAATAAGTAGATGGTCTTTATATGAAGCTTACTAAAATGAAGGATAATCTCTTTTTTGACACCACCAGATATTGCTTTTGATCCTCGTGTACATCAAAATCTTCAGCGTGAATACCTAAGCAGTTACAGCAATTAAAATAGCTAATTCCCTGGTCTACCTTACAGCAAGTTGACAAGGTGGTGTTAGGTCAAATTTTGAACTCAATGTTCTTGGAGGTCTCTTCCAACCCTAAGGATTCTATGATTCTATGAAAAAAATCATTTGCATATAAAATAGGTGTGCAAAACTTTCACAGTGATGTTTCCACAAAAGAAAAGAAAAGAAAACAAACAAACACACAAAGTGCTAGGGACTTTAAATTGCTGCACTTTATTAATTGCTTTAAAATTAAACCGTTTTCTGTAATATTTGTACTGTGTTCCTAATGGCTGACATTTACTGCTTACTTGTTTCTTCATTTGGCAGAAATAATACAAGGTTAATAACATCAAGGTTCTGAGTTCGATCCCCATATGGGCCATTCACTGAAGAGTTAGACTTGGTGATCCCTGTGAGTCCCTTCCAACTCAGAAGATTCTGTGTTTCAGAAAATATAGCAAATATAACCCATAAAAATAATGGTGCATCAAACACAAGGAATTTAGGAATTTTGAGAAATCAGGTCTGAGTATGTCAGACTTGGCATTACCTCTATCTGTTCCTGCTATATTCTTGTTTTTATGTTGTCACTCCATCCTTGTCAAGTAACTAGGTAATCGGTAACTCTTAAAATGTACTCTTGTTTATAATTGTTTATAAATGTACTCTTGTTTATAATTATATATATTATATATTTTTTAATTTATATATATATATAAAGATGATACTAATTTCTCTTGCCCCGTTTCTGTTTATTGGCTGAGGCAAGAACAGTATATTGCTGACTCATCACTGCCCTCTGACAGTAATCTGGAGCCTAACTAGCAAGTACAGCCAGAAACAGTGCTTACAAAATTGCCTTAAATCAGCTAAATAGCCTGCAAGATTTCACTGTCTTTATAGATGTGTGAGCAGTACCCCCTGCTCCTGTCCTGTGGTGATGTGCTTCCTCTGAGGACTGAGACAGTGACTTATTCTATGTTTTTTGAGTCTAGATTTTGATTATAACACTGATACAGCAAACTGTGTATTGGGATCTGATGTGATCTGCAGAGGGTCCAGGGGATTAAAAATTAAAAGTTAAATTATATTATAAATTTCTATTATGTGACTTACAGATTGTATTATATTGATTCTGCTTGTAAAAATCCTGTGCCATTCTAATAATAAACTCCATTCTTTACCAATCATAGCAGAAAATAAAATTTTAATTCTAACTATGATTTAATGCCATCATCACTCTGTCAATATTCCCAAGAGAACCTGTCTGTACCCCCAATGTCTGGTGACACTGTGTCAGTCTCTTTACAGAGAAATATCTGATACCCAAGAACCTCAGGGAGCACCAGGGAACTCAAGAAAGTGTGTTTGGCACAAGTGAAAAAGGGCTGAATGCAGTATTTAGGAAATGGGAAGGGATGATATTCTGGGCAATTGAACTCCTGATGCTGAGAAAATTCTACATGGCACAACCTGGCTACCTTGCTCAAGGGAATATTACCAAATGAAAACTTCCTTCTCCAAAACCTAATGTACTGCTTGTTTTGTTTGTTGGCTTTGAAGGAGATTAATCTGAAAGTCCTGTGGCTGAAAGCAATGTAACAGGAAGTTTTCTCTTATTTAGCCAATTGATTTTGTGCATTTGGCATCTTTTTAAGTAGAGTCACTTATGCTCTTTTCTTCTGCAAAATCGTCTATGGTCAAATTTTGAGAGGTGTAAAATGGTTTTCCTTTTCTATTGTTCAACACCTAGACATAGACTTGACTTTCAGAGACCACATAAACTTAAATCTCCTCTTGACTTGGTGGAAAGTCATAGAAGTCCGGCATCTCTGCAAATCAGGTGTCTCCTACCCATCTTTCAGAGATGTCAGATTTTGGGTATATAAATGTTGGAGTGTAAGTGCAGCTAGCACAACTACAGCATCGTTAGTAATTTTTGCATTTTCTGTCTGATTTGGGGAATTATGGAAAGTTTATATTGTAGAATATAGTCTAATACTGTGTCTCGGTTTGAGGGGAAAAACCAAAATGTTTTACCCACAAGCAGGGGAGGGGCCTCCTCCTCAATAATCACACCACTCTTTATCAAATTTAAGAAAAGGAATTTTAATACAAGAAGGATAACTGATATATATATATATATATATATATATATATATGTAAACAGACTAGTGCAACCCACTTCCCCAACACCATAAGAGGAAAAAAGAAAAAAAAAAAAAAACAAAAAAAAAGACACAACAACAAAACCCAGCAGGTTTTCCTCCGGGAGAAAAGGTTATACTTAAGTGTCCTTGTCACAGCCCGCTGGCTGCAGAGTGAGTTTCAGTCCCTCTCCAGCGAAACAGACGAGCAGTGGGCTTTCAGATGGACTCAGTCTCTTTCCCCTGTGTTCCCCGTCCAAGAAGCAGACAGGTACGAGCAACCAGCAGCAAATCCAAGGCAGGTAGCAGCACGGCAGGAAAAAGTAATCCGAAGTAGGCAGCGGCAAGACAGCCAGGGAAAACCCCAGCAGTAACCAGCAGGGCAGCCTGCCTCCTTGGAGCCCCCACTCCCCCGTTCCGCCGAGCCAAGACTGAGGAGAATATCCAAAAAAAACCAAAAGAGACAAACCTGCCCCCACCCCAGCGATCACAGTTAACTACTTCTTTTGTTAACCGCTGGCCTGGGCAGTTAAGTGGCAGGGGAGAGAATTTACATAATAATCCCAAACTACAACATACTGAGAAATTACAGATTTATTTAACTGAAACAAAACTCCAACAGACTGACAGTTAAAGTCCACAGTTATAAATGTAAAACCTACAAACTCTCTTCTCTTGAGAAATATCAAGCCTATTTTCTGAGACCTTCTTTTCACAGCAGTATGGAGTCTCACTCCTTGCCCTCCTTCCTTGTTCTCTCTTCATAACTTTCTAGGCACCACACACCATTCCCACCAGGGACAGTGAAGATGCACTTCAGGAAGAAATGTACTTTCTGATGAACAGCATGTTCCGTGTTTTAAATGTGTTTTTTTGCCATCTGAAATTCACATTCTTTGCTGCAGGAGTGAACTGCTACATAATTCATAGCAGGCTCAGGAATGTGGGGAACTGCAGCTTAGACTGTTGCTTTCCAACTGATGTGATGCATCTTTTTAAAAAACTAGATGGGGATCACGATAAAAGCCAGCAGGATCAGCTGGTTTTACTGTCTGGCATGCCATACCCCAGCCAGGATATCAGCTGTCCCCATCAGCTAGGAGGCACTGGTATGAGTGATTTGTTTTTAAGGAAAGTCAGAAACCACTGCACCAGGTTGTCTTGAGACTTATTTTGAAGACACAAAATATTAACTGCAACTGATCCCTAGAAGTGGAAAAGACAGTAGGAAAAACTTAATGTATAAACAAGCAACTCAAAAAGGTCATTAGCAATGAGTAGGGAGAATGTAAGGAATGGATAAATTCTTGATCCGCAAAGAAAGCACTGCATGAATCATGTGGATGAGATGAGAACAAAAGATTAAATGCCAGCTGGAATATTTATCTAGGTTAGGGAAGAAGTGAGAGATTAGTTTGGAAAAAGATAACTGGCTAACTGTGAGGCTTTGCAGATAGCATCAGGATGGAGGGAGGTAATTTGCTGAGACTCTCATTGCTGTGGTTTGGATCCAATCTTACTACATTGGTATTGTCGGCCTTGTCAGGAAACACTGTTTTAGGACTCTGCATAGAATCACAGAATCATAGAATATCTCAAACTGAAAGAGACCCATTAGAATACATCAAGTCCAACTCCCTGAGGTTAAGAATTTTAATTCTTAGTAAGAAGTAGTAAATGCTGTATTTGCAGAATGTGTGCAAGAATTCTTGTGTGTGGTGTTGAACAGCAAGTCTATGGGATCTGGCTGAAGAAAATGGTCTTGTGACTGCACAGCTCATCCAATCCTCAATGTAAATAAACAGCTGCAGTAAACAACTGGTATCACATAAGTAACATCCTGCATAGGACTGAGAAAAGCACTTGCTAAGACTGAGACCACTGTAGGTCAGAAGACGGAACATCTGATAGGACAGTTACAGTATTCTCTGCTTTCATTGCCTCAAAAGAGTATGGAAGCCTGTTGGTTCCATACCCCAGTGCCCTGATCATCCAACAAGAACTAATGTGAGCAACCTAATCTGGAGAGCTGCAGAGACTGAGAGAATATGAGAGTAAGAGTATGCATGCTTGCACTTGAAAGTAGTTTTAGTTAATAAAATGCCAGAGGGACTCTTTGCCTTGTAATGACTTACTTAATTCAAGGTGCAATAAATATTAACAATTAGAACTATTGCAATCAGTTACTATACTTGAAAGAGACTGTGCAATCAGAGAAGTGCAATAATGTTGCTGACTTTATATATTCATGAGTCATTGTCAGCAACACGGAAGATCAAGATGTTTTGTGGGATGAACTGGATGTCTTCAAAGGCTTAAGTAATAGAAGAAGGATAACATCTGATACTATGAGAGACATGCAAGTGCCTAATAACAAGGGGTCTTTTTTCAAATATGGAAATAGGTTAGGAAAAAATTTAGCTGACCCAATTAATCACAGGGTGATGGAGTAAGAAATGTAAAGCTACTGTAAACAGAAATGCTGTTCTAGACTATTGCAGAATACCTATTTCCAGTAGAGATAAAAGAGATTGTCATTGTTCCTGTTGGTGTATCACTTCTTTTCACAACAATAAGAAAAAAAAAAAGGACTGATTAAAGTTTAATTAGGTATTGAGACGGGTGGTAAGGGTACTAAAGGAAATGAAGAAGTTGTACTGTACACGGGACATAATTTTCTTAAATCTGGACAAATGAAGACTACAAAGAAAATTACTTTTCTCTAAATGCAAAGGAGACGGGGAAAGGTACAAGCCAGGAACACGTGGGGCAGGAAAACGGACTGTGGACTTTGCAGGTAGAATTTGATCACTACAAAGGAACTGGATGGGTTAAGAAAGACTGGTGCTCTGCACCCCAGAATGCTCCCACCTGAAAAATAGCCCATCAAACAGCGTCAAGTGCAAACACAGGGCTACAGAAAGCATTGGGGTTTGTTGGTTTGTCTGGGCTCGGCTTCCAAAGAGCACAGCCAAGCACACCCAATGCCGGGAGCCGGGCCTGCCCAGCCACATGAGAACAAGCGACCCTCGGGATGAGTTTGGATCGCGCCGACTGGGAGCGCAACTGGCCCCGGTTTGGCGAGCCCGTGTCCCCGGCAGCGGAGGCAGGAGGATGCGGTGGGCAGGCGGGGAGCGTGGAGCCTCTCCTCGCTCCCTCCCAGTGCCGGCGCTGCCGTGGTCCCGTCCGGGGGCTCCGCTCCGGCCCCCGCCCCGTTTTGTGCTGCCACTCGCACTTTGCAGGCGCGGCGGGACTGGGAATCCCGGGCGCCTGAGGCAGCCTCGCCTCCTCCTCCTCCTCCTCCTCCCTCTTCCCCTCCTTCCCCTTCTCCTCCTCCTCCGCAGCCGGGCGCATGATGGCGGCAGCCGCCGTAGCGGGGGTGAGCAGCGCCGGCAGCGGCAGCAGCGATACCTCCAGCACGGGCGAGGAGGAGAGGATGAGGCGCCTCTTCCAGACCTGCGACGGTGACGGGGATGGCTTCATCAGCAGGTAGCGACAGCGGGAAGCGGCTCTTTGCCGGTACGGAGCCGTCCCGTCCTTCCCCTCCTCCCCATCCTCCATCGGCTCAACTTCCCGGCGAGTTTGAGCAGTTGCGGGAGCGCAGCCCCGCTGGACTCTCCGCTCTCGCGGCTCCATCCATCCGCGGCACCGAGACGGAGGGCTCAGGAGCGGGGCTCCGCCGGGAACTCAGCACCCAGAGCTTTCCGGGACAGTGGGCAAATAGCGCCCGGAGGACTTCCACGTCCACCGGGTCTGAAAAGCGACGCCTCCTGACCCGCGTCTTTTATCACCTCATGCCCCGGGCAGGTGGTTTTTCCCAGTAAACACACGAAGGTGGTCATAGCTTATCTGAGAGAAAATTCGTAGTAGTTTCCCAGGTCATCGGGTTTTGTTACTACGTTTTTATCGATATACTTGTTACACGATCTCATTTAAATTCCTCTACTGGCCCCCGGTGACTTTAAAGAGTGTCACCCAGGCTGACAGATTTTGGAAAGGGTGAGCTTGTGCATTTGCAGTAGATAATTAGAAATAAGCTGTAATGGGATGTTCATGTGTCTGGAAGCAATGGCAGTGTGTTTTGGACAGGAGAAGGCTTTGTGGGAATTGTATTTCTGAGTCTAGTCCTCTGCTCTCATTCTGTAATTTAAAAAATATGGAACTTCCAAAAGCGCTGTTTGCTAGAGGTGGGGAAAACTTGCATTTTCAAAATTAAACATATGATAGTTGCAATTAGCAACAGCATCTAGAGAACAGAGTGACAGAACTTCTCAGTCTCTCATCTAACCTGTAACCTAAAAAATACGACCCTGCAGAAAGGCTAAGCAAACTTGAATCCCCACTGCCATCTCTTTGGAGCCACAAAGTTGTTGAAAATCTGTAACAACTGGCAGTCACTTTAAAAATAAAGTTTAAGGGTTGTGATATTTCTTATCTAAACAGCTCCCTGAACACTCTCTTTTTTCCCTTCTACTCTAATGATTATTTTGACAGTTGTGGTTTTGAAATATAAACTTTGAAAATGTATGCTTTCCAACCAGTGTGCTAAGTCTCCTTCTTTCCATTTGTTTATGGTCTTCAAGGAATTTATTCTGATGTCTGAAAACTTGGGATGGTAACTTAAAAAGCACACTGCCTTCTCAGAGCACACTCACTGATCTGCACTGTGATGCCTTTCGGCAATGTAAACTCAATAGATATCTGTATATTTAAAATGTAAAGACCTTACTGAGGGACTGTTAATATTTTAGTGTTTCATATGGACAGTTGAGAGATCCTACCTTGGCACAAGCCACTCCTTTCTGATCAACTTCTCCAAGTTCCCTAAGTGTTGTTCCAAATTTGTTATACTGTGTATTTCAAAAAAGCTATTTCAGTGTGTTGCTTGAACTACACTGTTTGAAAGCTTTGAAAACACCAGGACTTATCTGAGTAAGGACTTTGGATTTCAGCTTGAAATAGAAATAAATCCCAGAGGATAGTGATTGAAAGTCCTTCAGGAGATGGTGAGTTCAGTGTTGAAGGCTGCTAATACTTTGCTTGGAGGAAGTTGTACCTTCAAGGTAGAACAGGTATGGCTGTTATCAGAGAACATGGTGTTATAAACTACTGTCTTCCTTTATATCTCTGTATATGTGAGAAAGTAGCGAATGAATATTTAGCAAATGATCCTTGACATTAAGAGGGTGTTCAGTACTTTTCTTTCCTTCATTGGCTACCCTGGGTAATCTGGTGTTTAAATGGCATGCCTTTCTTACTTTGTGGAGTGACTCAATTTCTCTTATAAACTGTGTTATGGCAATGGCTTATGCAGGAGGAGACTTGCCCAGTGGATTTTGGATGTATTTATAGTATGTACCACCATAGTCTTGCAGTCAACTCCTTCTGATTCATCGCATCACTGTTAAAAGTATAGGAACTGGGGGTTTGGTCTTGTATAGAGCCCTGGTGTTTAGGCAGTTGCATCTGTTTCAGTGCAACAAATTAAAATAAAGACAAAAAAGTTGCAACTGCTTTTACACTGAAGTTAATACTGCCATTCTGTGCATACTGTTTGTCTTGGTCATGCTGTTTGTTTGTTTGTTTGTTTGTAGGGGTTTTGTTTCATACAGGCCATTTGCTTGGTTTTCCTGTTCCTTCTTGCCCTTTTTCCTTTGGGCTTGCTTTGCTCATCCTTGAGGACAAGAATTTCTTTTGCCTTCCCTGTAGCCCCAGTGGCAGTGGTAGACTGACTTCTGCATGTTACTGTGTCTTTTACAGCAGGTTAAACATTGCAATAAATGCATTGGCATCTGTATACAAAGCTGAAAACACAGAAGCCAGCACTGTAAAATCAGTTCTTTCCATGTGGACTAAAACTGATCAATTTGCTATCTAGCTTGGACCTCTTTCAGAACTTACTTATTTTCATTGCAATGGGTTTGAAATTTGCAGCTCTTCAGCTGTTACTGAGCACATGTTGTCATATCTTAGAAAATTAGTATCCCTTCTCTTCTGCCTGCAGTGCTAAAGCTTGGTCAGTCATTTCTTTGCATGACACATGCAGCAGTTTGTTTATAAGACTCCTTTCTTTCCAACTCAAGAGCTGTTACGGAAGAAGAAATCTCTATACTTGCAGCAAAGGAAGGCATTTTGTATGCGGGTTTATTTAGTCCATATTGCATGGGGAAAAGAGATATTTGCATTCCTAATGAAGTAACATGGTGTCTCAGCTGTGGAAACGCTTTGTTGTGCATCAAGCTGTAATAAACCTCTTCAAATAACAGCAGGGAAGTAAAGGCACAGATGGAGAGGAGGAGCATGTCCTGAGAATAATGATTAATTTTCAGGCTCTCACCTGAGTTATTGATTAATTTTCAGGCTCTAAATAGCTAAGATTATATCAAACCAATAAAACATAATTAAGCACATACCATTGGTGATTATAACCCAGAAGGTGCTGAATGATGAGATATAAAATGCTAAGCATTGTATTGGCATGAGCATATTGAAATTTTGCAACATTCAGCAAGTACTAAGAAAACACTAGAGTTTTAACTTGTTGGTTTGTATTGAAATGGCTTTTGCTTCTTTTGGGGTTAATATTTGTTACCTAATTATTTTAACATCTTGCCAATATTTGGCATTCTTCTGATACTTCCATAACAACAGGTAACTTCACAAAAAACAACCAACCAACGAACCAACTGAAAAATCTCCTCCAGAAAAAAAAACCAAAACCAAAAAACAAAAAACACAACTGCAAAGCAGTCCATGGTTAAGGTTGAATTACAAATGCTTGAAATTGTCTGCATGTGCCTTGCTAAGAGCAAAAGGCAGCCTTAAACACTCTTTAGAGCAGAAATGTATATTTTACATCTGTAGCTGAATTGTGCTGTTGCTAACAAAAAGCACTTAACTAAAAGAACCAGTCACTGCTTTCCTTTGTTTTGCTTTTTATTCTGTTTGCTTTGAAAAGTTTCAGAACACGGTGTTACATTTTCAGCTTCAGAGCATTGGTGTATTGGGAAGAGCACCTGTGCCTGTTTTTTTTGTTAGTTTGTTTTTTGTGATGTCTGCATATGTGGCCTTGGATGATGCTGAGTTTTTATGGGTGACAGGCTAGATTAATGTCTTCAGAAACTTAATTGCCTTGTAGCTTTATTATATCTGGATTGTACTGAAATTCCATTTAGCACATAATGAATTTCAGCTTTACTGCAGAAGTCATTAAATGGGTTTCTAGATTATTCTATTCTAACACTGCAAAATCTAAATAAGGTAACTTTGAATCTTCAGGAATTGCTTTTGCTTTAAAAAATAAAAGTATGAGTTATGGAAATAATGGGTGAAGAAAAAATTAATTTCATTATTAAGATACAAATATGCTTGTTTTCTCATTTTAACTTTTAAGCATGGATAAGTAACTTGAGGGTTATGAAGTAAAGCTACTGTTTAGTCTGTAGAGAAAATGGTTGCCATATTAACAAGAATAGAATGAAGTTCTGTTTGTACAGTTTGTTTGAAAAAAGTTTTGTCTGTGTACACAGATTTTTTTACACTGGGGTCAATGCTTTACAGAAAGTCTTTGGTGAAACTAAAGTAAGCTGTTAAAATACACATAAACCTACTAACTATGTATTGAGCTTATATAGCCTATTAAAAGGACATGCTGAATGACTGAGCATTTGCTGGCCCTTCACAGAAGCAGTTAAAAGGAACTTGTTGGATTTGATTTGTTACCTGAGTGGTTTTAGTGGTGCATAGCTTTGGGACCTCAAAACCTTTGTAAGGACAAACTGGTCCTTCCCTTTTTTAATGGGCTGTAGTAGTAGGGCGTTGCCAGTTTTCCTGAGGAGTGTGTTTTGGCATCCCTACCCTGTTTTTGCATCTAGTGGCCACATACTATTAGAGGAGAAAAAACTTTTTAAGAAGAGGAAGTGTATATCTATCAATTGAGTTTTTATGGGAAGAGATTATGTTCTCTGTTACTCTCCACCTCAGTCCTCACCATTTCATTTAATGTTTCTTTGAGGTGTTTGATTTTGCTAATGTGCTTGAATTTCTGTGCTTAACATTTAAAGAAATACCTATTGAAGCACCAAAGGATCTAGTAAATGGAAGAGAAGAATCAATGAGTTGTCTGTGACCAGCCAAGTCACCAATGGTGGTAAAAGAAGAGTTTAACTCATAGAATGACCATTTATGAGCTATGCAAGTATGTTCAGGGTCTCTGAAAACTTATTTTGGGCATGAGTTAATATTCTGCACATAGGTTCTTTCTATCCTCTGCAGGCTATTCTGTACTCATTGGAAGCCATACCAGGAACAAGTTGTGAGTGCTCAAATGTCAACAGACTAGGGAAAGATAAAGCCATATATTCTACAAGCTAAGAAGTTTAAAAAAGGTCTGCTCTCTAACAGAACAGATGAAATTAAAACTCTGCCTTTGAAGACTTGCGAGAGAAGTAATGTCTATTCTACTACTTTTGCAGCTACTGGGATTTCAAATTTCAAAAGCAGTTTGGTTCCTGTACCATACAGTCCTAATTCTGGCCTCAATCCAACTGTCTAGCAAGGAGATATCATTTAGAAGCAGTCTGCAAAGGATCAACAAGATCAGGACAAGGCTTTGCTTAGTCCTTGCCCTTAGTCTGGCTCTTTGTATTGCTGAGCTGTTCTTACAGATCCACAGAAGTTCTTAGACCTCCAGTACAGGATTTTATTCTCACTTGAAGTCTGGACTATTTGCTCTGTGCTTTCTCTACCTAGTGCACTTTTAGAAATTCCACCAAAAAACCCAAACCAAACCAAACAAAAAACCCAAACCAAATAAAAACAAAACCAAAAAAAAACCAAAACCAAAACCCAAACCAACAGCAACAAAAAAACCCCACAAAACCCCCAACCAACCAACTGAAAAAACCCCAAACCAAAAAATATAAACTTAGCCCTCCCCTCCCCACACACACTTTAGTAGAATGGACTTTGTCCTTGAACTAGTTTTTTAGTTTGTCTTGAAAAGATTTTCAGCTCCCAGACTGTTTCTAGACTTTTTTTTTTCATCCATCTCCATTTAGAGGCTGTCACAGTGTTTGTGATCCATGTAACTGAAGGAGTGCTTTTATCTGGATACAGCATAATATTTGCTGTATGCCAAGTGAGGTGGTGACTGGAAGCATTGTGTTGTTTCTCAAATGATTGTAGTCTGTTTTCTGTGATCCTCTTGGAACTTGCCTTAGTCAGTGATTCCACAATACGGAGTTTTGTGGGGTTTTAGTCTAATTTCGTCTTCCACAGATCCTCTCAGAGCATTGTAACCAAAAAAGGAAGAAGTTACAGGGAAAAACAGAAGGGCAGATGTAGATGAAAAGCCAGCAAGACACCCTGCATGCTTAGCTTGTGATGAGGAAAAAAGTATCCCTTGGCTAAATATTGTGTCTAGAAAGCATACCAAGGATCAACATGCATTAAAGGATTCTGCATTTTGAAGTCTGTATTTATTACAACTAATGCACAGTCAGAGGAATATATTCAAACTTGAATTTTCTGAACTTGTCATATTTTTTAATGAGTTAGCGGTCCAGTTCTTGTGTAAACATTAGACACCTCTGAGGGATGTTTTAGCTGGAGCTGTTAATGTTTGAAGTTAGTGAAGTTATTTGATATATATATATAGGCTATTACATTATTTTCCTTGTTGGCATTAAGAGTCTGGTACACATACTGAAGTATTTATCTCAGGCTTGTTGTTACATGGTATTACTGTATTCACTTTCTTAGGAACTTGTTGTCCAGGTGGATTGTAATGTGGAAAAACTGACCAGTGAGTCACTTGAGAATATAAATGTTAAACATTTTCATCCCTTTGAAAGTTACCATCCAGCTGACTTCCATGTGTTATATTTCATATCTTTATTGATTTTTTATTGATTTTTTTTTGGTTGGGGCTGTTGCAAATACCATGTTATTTGGAGTATTACTGTAAGAGGATTCAAGCTCTCTTTAAAGCCTGTAATTTCCCTTTTGTGGGCCTGGAGGGGGAAAAAAATAAGGAACTGTTAAACTGGGATTTTTTTGCTTGTGTTTTCTTGGGTTTCTTTGTGGCAATCTGAAAGATTGTAGCATTGCTAATATACTCGATTACTCTTCTCCCAAGGGTGATAAGGAGCAGGCGCCTTCACAAGATGCTTTGGTACTTGGCTTTTCTATCAGGTCCATAGGCCTGGCTTTATAACATAGAAACCACTGCTGGCAGTTCTAGCAGTATGACTGGGACTACAGTAAATACTTGATCTTGTCTTGTTCATGTGTGATCGCATCTTCTGCTGATAGCAGACAAGGCAGTTGGCAACCTTCACCACTGTTGGTTAGCTCATGTTGCTGAGGACCAGCTTTCTATATGTTTTCAGGATTACCAAAACCTGTTGTTTGAAATTAAGGGGTGAGTTGACTGCTTTAGGAGACACCTGAAAGAAGAGTTTTGCCAATGAGTGGTTAATGCCTTGTAGTTATTTGTATTTTTTGTTTGAGGATGCCATGTGCATGTATTTTGCTGGTAGTTGTGCATGGATTCTAAAATGATTTAAAATTTCTTTGTTTTTGATTACTGGGGTATGACAGTGAGTACCTGAAATTGATTCAAGCAAAAGGTCATACATGTTTTGATAAGGAGTAAAGGAACCTCACAAAATACCTGGGCACCTGGCAAACACACAGCTCTAAGTGAGGTTATGCAATGAACTGAGAAAAGTGAGTGGAGGGTTTAATGAAATTTTTGAAGTCAGCCTGTGCTGCCAAATGAACTTTTCCACTGTGCATGGTCCTGAAGTTTCACTGTGTATGCTCTAGAATTTGTTTAGTCAAAAAGTCACCCTAGCTGAAAACTAGCTCAGTAAGAAATATGTCTTTCCAGCATGATCAGTTTATAGTTGTGGCTTGTTATAGGGCTCTGTGACTTTTAGTGTTGGCATAAGGCAGGGGAGTGGGTAAGAAAATTGAGTTTGAGGTTTAGCTGTGATCTCTCTGGTTATGTCTGCTTAATTTTTAAGTGTGATTCACTCCAAATGATCTGAACTAAGAAATCTCTCTAAAACTTCATTCATGACCATAAAAATGGCATTGCTCTCAAAAGTGTAAAGGCACAACAGTGGTTTTATTTAGACTCCCAGTATGTCAGCTGGTAAATGAAAGATATTAACAAGGCTAGTGTTGTGCCTAATTTTGTCCAAAGGATGGGCTTCAAATGGCATCTGGAGGAAAAGTTACAGCATGAATACATGGCTTTGCAAATCCAATGTGAATGTTCATGTGCATCTCTTGGAATAAATA
Organism: Pithys albifrons albifrons; assembly: GCF_047495875.1. Classification (NCBI taxonomy): domain Eukaryota; kingdom Metazoa; phylum Chordata; class Aves; order Passeriformes; family Thamnophilidae; genus Pithys; species Pithys albifrons. Next base: position 61,482,875 of record NC_092497.1, on the reverse strand, counting down.
ATACATATGTCTAATTCATCAAAGTATAGTGACTGTTTGCAGGCATTTACCTTCTGTGATAATTAACATCATTCTAATGAGCTGTAATGATTAATTGTAATCAGCACATTCAATATATTCCTTTCTTCTGAGAGTTTTTCTGCAGCAGTACTTTCTTGTCTTTAATAGAATGAAACAGTATTTATGTAGTATTAGCAGTTATTCAATTAAATCCCTTATGTAATTTTTAAGATAAGTCAGGTAACAGAGACCTCTGAACAAAACCTGTGCTCCTGGTAGTTCCTAACTATGTGGTAGAGTCTGTAGGTTGTGGTAGAGTCTGTAGAGTCTGTAGGAATTGATACTGTGTATTAGTAGTATTTGAAACTAGCAAGCAGCATAAATGATGGTAGCGATTCTACTGACAAGCTCTGCTTCTCTGTTGATAAATGGACCTTTGTTTGGCTGCATCAGTTCTGTCTCCTGAGATGAGACCCTTAGCCAAGAACAGACTCACTGTTCTCCCAGGTTGTGAGATGCAGTTTGTTAACAGTTTGGTGTAGATGACCAGAGTCCAAAATTTTATTTCTAATGCGTAGAATGTGCCTTTGTTGTGCCATCTATCAAATACATTTCCATTTTGGAAGGTCCTGTGACAGACTGGCAGTTTTGTCCATATCTCCCCTATGAAGTGGGGGACACATAAGCAGGCACTGTGGTGTCGAAGGATCTTTCCCAGAGGGAGGAGTGATGCTGTAGGCTGCATGCTTGTAATAATAGTATTGTGAGAGGTAGCCAAGGCAGGACAGAGCTGTGAAGTAAAATTGAATTATTTTGTTATGAATTGAATTATGAGTAAGAATACAGTGTTTGGGGGCTGGTTGACTGTTAACCTTGTCTTTTCCTGCTGCTGCTCAACATAGTGGAACTAGGTCAATCTGCAATTTGTGAACGGGCACCAGAATATACAAGGCAGAAAATCAAACTATTGGGGAATTGCACTGTAACGGCGAATTGTTCCACAGTATGGAAACAATAAGAAAAAAGAGAGAAAGAGCACCCAAGAGAGGGAGCCAGTGAGCTGTTGATGCTGGGAAGTGTGACCTGTTCTCTGTGTTTCGTTTTCCACACTGAAAATAACAAGTATAGTGAGGTGGTTCCTGCAAATTGAGCTGGTAACAAATACCTTGAAAAAGAGGGGGAAGAAAAAAGCTAGAGAGTACTTGGATTTGTTTTAATTAGTTGTACTGAAAAATCTTGACATAAGATTTCTAAAAATGCCCTCAGAACTATTTTACTTTTTTTTAATCCCTGAGCTCTTTCTAAAAAATGGAAGTAAGAGAAAATGGAGAAAGATTTAAAAAACCCTTATTTTCTTAAAAATGTGGCAAAGTTTGGATCAGTGTACAGATAACTGGCTGAATATGGACTCGTTAAGAAAAAGTTATGTCAAACCCATCTAATCTTTCCTAAATCTAGTGAGTGTGGTTAGTGGTGGAAGTGGAACAAGAGATGTTTTCTATCTTATCTTTATTAAGGGGTTTGGTGTTCTGTTATGACACTTCTAGGCAAGCCAAGGAAATAGAGTGAGACAGTTTAGTTTGGGGTTTTTTTCAAGCAATGCTTGGATATCATTAGGTACCAATGCTTTATTTTACAAATAAAATACTGTATCAAATTGATATCAGAAGGATGGCCTGAACCAGATCAGTATTACTAAAAAATAATGATCAGGAGGGCATGACAACAAGTAAACATTCTTAAATTTCAGATGACACCAAACTAAGGAAAATTGTAGAAATGCTGAGGGATAAGAGTCACAATTGGTGCTGACATAAAAAAATCAAGTGAGATAAAGTTGGGATAAGTAGATGATAGCACATTTGGTGGTAATAAATGACAGGATGAGTGATTGAAGAAAATCTGATATTTGTAGTGGGTGTCAAACTTGAATTAACAGAATCGTGCTATTATAGACAGAACTTTTACTTTCAACTTTTCATCCCTTTTCAGTGTATGCTTTAAACTATTGTCTGGCTTGGTGTGGTGTCATCCATCAGATCTGTGAATCATTTAGCAAAAACAGGAGGACCTCAGTGAAGATGACTAGAGATGCAGAAAATGATGTAATTTACTCAGAAGAAGGTGGAACATCTGATGATGGGTTTTAAATCTGTAATATCCACTGTGATGGCAGAAAACACACTGTTAACATCCTTTCTGCAGTGACAATCTGAATTGTAGCTGGGAAGTTTTAAATTGGGAAACTTGCAGGAGAGAACAGTAGAGCACTAGGATAGAACACAAGTGAACACTAGCATTCTTAAAAAACCAACTTAGACACCCATCCAAGAGTGATGACACAGGTATATGTTTTCATGTCACTGAGGACAGTGTTGGATAATTTTCAACAATTACAGTCCTCTCCAGTTTCATTATGTGCTGTATTTCTGTGGGGTGACATTTTAATAACATAAGTCTTGTTCAGTTGACTTATAATGTCATAAAAATGGAGTTCTGCACTATTCTTATATTTGAAATATAACTAAAACCTCATTGCTTTGCCTTCATCTTTTCATTCATGTTGTGTTTTTCTCCTCTTGAAGCTTCTCTGACTCTATTTCCTGTTGACCTGTAACAGCAGCTGTACCCTGGTTTCTCATTGTGCCATGCTGGGAGAATTTGTAATATTTGAGAATATAGGAATAGTTTTTCTTGAGGGTAGTTTGAAGCAATAATGTTTTCATAGTGAGGTTAAGAATTTCTATACTTTAAAAATACTAGGTTGATGTGGCCAGTGCAACATTCCTCTGCTCTGTACTTCTTTTTCCAGGCTAATTCCTTCCTGTGAGCAGGGTCACCTTGTTTAGTTCTGCATCACTTCTCTTCTTTTGTGTTTGGTTTTTGGTTTTGTTGTTGTTTTTTTTCCTAATATATTTTCCGTTCTGTTAGGACTTAGTTGACTGTCTTCCTCTGTTTAAAAGGTTATCTACTGAGTTTTACAATTTGTCTCATGTGCTTCCAGGATAGTCAAGCAAATGTGCAAGATCCCATATACTGCCACATACACTTCAAGTATATAGAACTCAGCGGTTATGGAATAAATACCTACTTGTTGGACTGTAGTCTGGTTCAGTGACCTTTTTTCCCATTTGCTTCAGACTTTATGCTTACGTTTTGCTTTCTTTTCCTCAGATTTGAGGGCAAAAAGAGAAAAATAATCCTGTAAAACTAGCAAATGTCAATTAGTGCTCTTATGTCTCCTCAGGTTTTCACATAGCATGAAAAAACATGTAGCATGAATTGCCTTCCTATTCACAATGAGATGTTAAAACTAAAGCCTCAGTGTCAGTTTTTGAGTCCCAGTATCAACAGTGTTGCTACTCAGAATTTTGACAAGTGTGGCCAGCTAATGTGCCTGTTCTGCATCCCATTCTGCTTCATGTTATTCATGCCTTGCAAAAAACATCAGCTTAGTTGAAAATGGCTCATTTACAGCTTTTGACTTGTGCTGACAATATATTTGATGTATGGAAAATAGGTAGCATTAGGAAAACCATAAGGAAATTGAACCTTACATAAAAAATTAACAATATGGGCGTTAGTGCATATATTACACATTTGTCTAAAAAAGCATTTGTGAGTATAGGTTAACACTACAAGGTACTGTAAGCAAAACCAAAGACAATATTCTTGAAACAAAATACATTTTCTTTAGCAATGTTTTGACTATTCCAAATATATGCATAAGAAATTAATTGTTTACACATCAATTTATCAGCCTTTCTTTGTATGCATAGTAGTGATCATGAATGCCGTTTCTTAAACTGAGACTAGAACTAAAGGCCTCTTTCACTAACATTAACTGTTAGGCAGATGTATCGTTGCAGAAAACTTGCAGTTTTTCATTCTCTGCCCTTTTTTCAGCACATCCAGGTGGCAGTAGGTGTAAAAGTCCAACATTTCTGAAGTTGTCCTGATTATTTCTTCAGCAGCTGTAAATTCAGTCTTGCCTTACCACTTCCTTTGAAAGATAATAGGGAAATGCTGTATTGGTCTTATCAGGATGATCTACACCTGAGATAGTAACAGCTTCTTTATTGTTAGACCATCAAAATTGGTAGTAATTGAGTGAATTGGAGAATCAAAAAATACCTGTTAAAGTATTTGCATGTGAAACAATCTGAAAATGTAACTGTTTAGATTGTGATAAAGATAATAAAATCTCATGTTTCCAAGTCTAAACTGATTAGAGGAACAGATTCCTTTTTTTTTTTCTTTTGTGGTCATTACTGTTTGTAGAAATTCTTTCTTCAGAAAAGCAAGTCAAGTAAGAAGTACTGTGGATAATTGTCCTTTTTCCTGGTCTTCTAGAGTGCTCTGTCTGCTAGTGAACTTTCCTGAACTGTTGTTTTTTTTTCTGATTTGTAAAGTGCAACATATCTCAGGTCCTAGGTGGAATGCAAAACTACATAAATTCTTCATTTAGCACCACATGTAGGTGAGAACATCGTTTTAATCATGTTTTACAGACAGCAGTGGAAATAGTCTTATAGTCTGGTAACCTTGTGTTTGCCTTAAGATGGTTTTTCTGAAGATCATAGGATAATACACTGTTTATAGTTTGCGCATTCTCTGTTTATTGGATAGTTTAGGAAGTACTGTTAATTTCATTCATACAGATTGAGAAACAAGCATTTTGTACAGCCTGCCTTATGTGGTGCTTGGAGCCCCTCATCAAACCATTTCTTTCCCAATCTAAAACTCTTATAGAATCTTGTCTTCTACTCAGAGCAGAAGGTGTCAGTCTGTGAGCCTTTTGCAAGGCTTGTGCCTGAAGATGAACATAGTTCCAAGATTGTTTCCAGAGTTGTTTGCCTGCAGTTGTTCACAGAAAAGACAGAAAACTGATTTGACTCTGTGATTTAAACAGCCAGGGGCTTGACTTGCTGTGTCAGAGCAGATGAAGCAGTGGGTGCTGTGGATTGGTGGCTACATCAGGGACCTAAGTTAAACATTCTCCTACCAAGGATAACAGGGATCTAATTGGAGTGATTTCAGTACGCATTTTAGATCAGCAACTCCTTATTGCCTCTGAGTGCTCTGTTAGACAGGCAATCCTTCTTAGGTTAGTCCTTTTTTATTTTTAGATGTTTCACATAGATTCCAGTTTATCTACAGTGTTGGTCTAGAAGTGACTCACAACACAACTGCGTCCAACAGTTTTTCTTACATTGTTTGTTTATTTACTGCACTTGCCTCTAGGGAGCTCGCTGCATCTTTAATTTTGACTTCTTTTTTCAAAGGTATTTGTGTGCCCAGACTGAAAGTTGTATAGGTGAAGATTAAATGTTTCCTGGCAAAATAGTTATACCTTTTCGGTATCCAAAAATTTAAATAGTTTCAAGGAAAATATACAGTTTCTTTTGGAACCATCCTTACCAGACTTCCTTTGTGAGTTTTGTAGAACGTAAGACAGGAAAAGAACCAGGAGTTACTCCACTGCTTCTTTTCAATCTTGGAGCCAACACTTTGTGGATACTATGCAGCATCCTCATGTTTACCTAGGTAGTTGTTTGTGCTTACCAATGCAATAATCAGAACAACATAAAAACAAGTACAACTTGAAATATGGATGTTCTAGGAAAGAAAAAGACTGTGTTACTCTTTCATTGTGTAGCAGAAATTTCAGTCATTTTAATTTTGATCTTTCATTTATATAAAAAGCCCAACCAAGCACCAGTGAACCACTCTGTCATTTTACATTGCTCTAAGTAAATGAAGTCTGTTTTCAGTAGTACTTGTAGTCCTCAGTTATGAGTAGTTTCAATTTTTCTGGGTTTTGTAATTCATTGCATCTTTTCTTGTACTGCTGTATGTTGCTTCAGGCAATGTCCTCAGGCTGCAGATGCTACAAATGATAGTTGGTTTGTATTTGTGTAACAGGAGAGAAAACTTCCACCTTTAGACTGTCTGGGACCAGATACAGGTTTGGATGTGTCCTTGTGGGCTGTATTGTGATGGAGGCTTGCAGTTGTCATGAGCAGGGCGGTGTAATGTGTGCCACGGGTGCCCCAGCATCCTGCCATCCCAGTGCGGAAGGGTAGTTCTTCTGGGGCCAGAGCAACAATCGTGTGTCCTGGACCTCCCTGGCAGAATCACTCTGCACTGCTTTTCCTGAAACTTATTTCAAAATTAGCACACAGAGTCCCTCAGTCTGTGGTGGTGTATCTGATCTGTTACAAGAGAACTCATGAAGATGTTGCTTAATTTTGTCTGTCATGACCAGTGTAAAAACCTGAATGCACTGTCATCCTTATTTTCCTTTGCAACATCCTTGTGAGATTGTATATCTGTATTGTTTTTTTAATTTTTAGAAACAGGGAACTGAGCCTAGGAGATTATTTATTCATTGATTAAGTTCAAAGATAAGAGCAAAACTCTGATGGGAAAATTAATTGCAAGTAATAATAGCTTATATTACAAATATATGACCTACATAATGTAAATTCGTTCTCCTGTAATAAAGTTATTTCTTGTTGTAAGTAGAGATTCGGTTGTTTTAGTGTTGTTTTTGCGAGGTTTGTTTGTTGGTTGTTTCTGGAATACATGGTCGTAATGTAAATATTGGTATTATGTTCCAGTTTTGCTGTAAACAACTCAGACAATTATTCTGTTTTAGCAGCTCTGGAATTTCTGCGTGGAAGAGACTCACAGAGCTCCATCCAATGTACAACTTCTTTCCACAGAATAGATGGACCTTGATTGTGATAATATATGAGCTCAGTGAAACCATTCATGAACTTTGAGTATTTCACTGTTTTATGTTTTCACAGACACCTTCTGAATGATGCTCTGATATTACTAATGAAATAATAATACTAAATATGTAAATAATTCACATAATAGTAATATTGCATATTTCCTTTACCTTTCTCCTACAGAGAGATTTTGTACAACATAAAAGTAAGCAATGTGTTTTTAGGATTCTTAAAAGCCATAACATAGAAACATACTCATATTATTTGTGCTATAAATCAGTGTGGTGGTGTTATGTAGTCAAATTCAAAAGGTGTTTCAGAAAAGGGTGGCAGGATAGAAACTGTGAGATGTGAGTGGTGAAGTAGTGGTAATTTTTAAAATGTTTTTCAGATCAGAGAGAACAGGGCACCAAGGAGGTTTTGATAATGTAGAGCAGCTCTTGCTTCAGATTTGACTGAATTGGCTTGCCCACGTTTTATTTAGAATGTGATTTATTGTAATTTGATAAATGCTTTTGTTGGAGAAGTTGTTTCAAGATTCCTTCTCTCCCCCATACCTCTTCCTGTGTAGTGAGCTAGGGCTAGCTGGGAGAGGAACAGGAAGAAGAGTGTGAAAGAGGGTCTTCTGGCTCTCCCTTTTTTTGGTGGCTTATATTCCCTGAGTAGCAGCAGAATGAGGCAATCTGTCAACTTTGTCTCCTTTTTTTTTATGATAACTGAGCATCTGGAAAGGAGCAGAAGATTTCTGCATAGTCAGGAAGATTCTTTGGTTGGGGTTTAGAGTTGCAGAGCTCTGTTTGCCTAAGGACACCAAAGAGGTTTTTATGGTTTACATTTTGAGGAAAAAGACAGTATGACAGCATCTTCAAAACCCACTCTTTTCTGAGAGGTTGATTTAGTCTCTGATGAAACAACTGACTGAGGGATTTCACTGAGCTTCAGACCTGCCCCTGTTCAAAAATGTCAGGTATTAGACTGTCTAATAGTCCACTTACATTCATATCCAATTAAAATCTTCTTTTCTGTTCCAAGACTAGACTTGTTAATGTTTATTCCTCATTTATTTAGTCATCAGCTTCTGATTCATGACCATTTTTTTACCAACTCTTTCTTTCAAAGGACTTTTCTGTACTTCAGCTTTGAAAAAGGAAAAAGACAGAGTGGTGAGGAAGAACCCCCTCAGAATATTTTCTGATGGGGCCAGTGCAAGGTGTGTTATTGAGGTTCTTGTCTGTGTTGTCCTCACATAAAATAAAAACTGGCATTGGTCATAGTGTTGCTGACTTGTTTCTTTTGCCAAGATAATATATTTATGGTTATTTGCAGGCATCTCTGCTACAAGCACACTGTCTAAATGTGTCAGTGTATCATATGCTGAAAGTATTTTCCATGTGGACTGGGTTTCACTCTATTTTGGCCACTTCCATTCAATATTTTTCATAATACTGTCTTTGTACCCCTTTTATGAGTTTCATTAAACAATTGGACCAAGTAAGCCTCTTTATAGGGTTTTGTAGTTAGAATGTTTGGAGAATGGGTTGGCAACAGTTAATTGATTTAGTATTTCTTTTCTCTGCTGTGATATTTGGGGCTTTTATATGTTTTTCCTCTTTAGCTTACTGCTGCTCAGTGGCAAAAGGAATTTCTTGGCCTGTCCTGAATAAAATGGAAATTTAAGTAAGGAGTGATCTAGTCAGATGATAATGACTCAAATTCTTACTATATCACCTTTACAGAAGATACTGTGAAGATTCAAAGCAGAATTCAGCTCTCCTGTGTCCACCTCTGACAGTAGAAATGTTAATAATGTCATGAAAAAAGAAGTTTACACTTAAAGAAAAAATGTTCCCTTCCTTTCCATAGCCCTTTTGTATTGTAATTTATTGCGACCCTCACAGTTTTCCTGTTGGATCAACGTAAAAAAAAAATTGGCTTTGCTTTTAAATGTCTCTGCGTTAATGCATACAAAGAATAAAGAGTGTTAGTATTCCTTTCCTTCTAAACTGATTGTTGGGTTTTTTTCTCTTCTCTGTTCCCACTTTTCCAATTTTTCTTCCCCCATTTTCCCTCTAAAATATCTTTAGGAATGACTTACTGATGGTGTGCCGCCAGCTGAATATGGAGGCATCTGTTGCAGAGATCATGCACCAGCTGGGAGCAGATGAAAATGGAAAGATTTCCTTCCAGGATTTCAGTCAATGCCACATGGAACTCGTACGAGAGATCAAGAAGCAGGAAGTGGAGCTTTCTGTGAAATCAGATGACTCTTCTAAAAAGAAGAAGTTAAGGGATAGAATAGCTTCCTGGCCAACTAGCAGCAATAACAGTTTAGGTAGGTATGACTTTTAAATGTCCTGTTGGTGTAATTTAACAAAGGATAAACTCCATAGGGATTGTTGCCAATTTTACTGCATCAGAGTTGCCCCTAAAGGGCCTTGTGAATATGCTTTGGCATAATTTCATCATGTGCTACTGGAGTTGTAACTGATGCAGTCTTGTCATCAGTATGTAGACTAGAACCTTTGCCAAGTATCCTCCTCTGAAAGTGCTAATTGCACAAGAGAAGAGACTTCCTTGAAAGGCCAAGAGCTGCAGAGCTGTGCTGGTTTGAAGGTAAACCAGCAGAAGAAATGAACCCAGCACAAAAGAGATTATAAGTCAGAGTTACAATTTAATAACAATATTACAATAAATGCAATGGCACAAAGAGAAATTCAGTTTAACGCACAAAACCCAGAACTGTAACCCAGCACCCTGGGGCACAAACCCAATGGTGTTTCTTAGCCCCTGTGCTGAGCCCCATGTGGTTCCTCTGAGTTCAAAGTAAAAGGAAGTGAAAAACCTGTTCGTGCAGATGAGTGTCGCAGTCTGTTCGAGAGTGGTGGTGTCCTCCTGTCAAGGTTCTGGTCCTAGTCCGGATCTGTTGAGTAGTTCCCCAAGTCACAAAATCCCCAAGACTATATCCCCTCAGGTCCAGGTGGGACTGCCCAGTACCTCACTCAGAGTGGGGAATTACACAATGAGTGATCTGACTCTGTGAGGGTATTTCATGGGGTATTTTGGGATCATTGATGGCCCATTAGCATATATGACCCCTCAGGCTGGGTGTGGAGGTGCTAATGACTCCCCAGAGGGGAGTTAACACAGCTCTTATCTCACAGACGTCTTTCACACCCAGCTCACATGCCGAGGGGTCGGGTGTGCCCTGAGCAGCTGCTGCAAGTGGTCCGTTATTAACAGTTCATGGGAAATGGCATAGAGGGTTTGGAATACACAGCTTTGGTCACACCCACACAGTGACAAACTGGTCCCATCTTGCTGAACTAGGACAAGAGCACAGCCTGGTAACTGAAGATCCAGGGAGTTCTCTGTTGTCAGAAAAACCGAGACAGGGACATAGATAAAACTATGAAAAATGAGAGAAATAATCTTAGTCTCTTGTCTTCCAGATGTAATATACTGTAGGAATGGGTGTTTCTCGGATGCTTTAAAAATCATTCCACTTAGTTGGAGATCTGAACGCTGGAAGAGCCTTATGATTTAGAGGTTACAAAAATTCTCCTTTCCTTTAGTCCTCCCTCCCTCCAGTTAAAAAAAGAAAAAAAGAAAAGAAAGAAAACATGCTATTCTGTCTATAGGAACATGGGATATAGGAAGGGATTATCAGTCATTGAGCCCAGTCCCTGACAGCACTGTGATCAGTCCATGTCAGATCAGGGAGGTTAACACCTCTGGAATGCTTCCTTTCACACAGGAACAAATGTGAGAGACTAGAGGACACAGTTTCTGTGGGCAAAAATCCCCAAATGCAATTTATTGTGGGGAAGCTGGGGATGCTGTCAGCTCTCCAGCTCCCTGCAGCAGCTGCATACAGGCTAAACTTGACTGCTGGCTAATGACAGAGAACTGACCTACATCCATGCTTAAGAAGGACATCAACCTCTGATTGTGTTTAGTTAGAGCTGTGTCTCCTCAACCTGTTTTTAGACTTCATGAGCCTGGATTTTTCAGGTTTGTTTTTTTTTTAAAGAAGAAATGTTCCTTTGGTCATTACAGTAGTTTGTCTTTGCATGTGTCCTAAATTAAGTTGGGAATATTTTTACTGTCTCACGTACTTCATACATCTTCTGGAGAGTTTGCTTATATTTATTCTGGCTCTTCATGTAACTGACCTGTTCTCTGAGTCTGTTGTCTCTGATCAAATTCTTTTAGATAGTCCAGATGTAGAAAGCATAATGTTTAACTTCAGATGTATTTATGTATGTATGCATGTATGCATTTATTTATTTATTTACTCATTCATTCATTCATTCATTCATTCATTCATTCATATAAAGATAATTGTTGTTACATGGAATTTCTGATTTAGCTTCATGCTATAAAACACACTGAAAACATAATACAAATCAAATTTACACATAGCAGAAGGCAACAATTGCAATGTAGAGTTCAATCCCAATACCAACGTGGTTCCCAGTGTCTCTCTGGTGGGATCACCATCATGACACTGGACATCCCTGGCCTTGCCAGGAAGATATCTATGGATGTGAGCTGGCTCAATCTCATTGCTTTCTTTAAAACTCTTTTGTTCTTTGTTAGGTTTTTATAGTCTTTAATTTGGACTGAGCCCTGTATGCACACAGCCTACACTGGCCTGGCTGACTCAGGGAGACATTCACACTGTCAATGACTTTGGGGAGAAACACTCCACCAGTTGATTCTCTCAGCTGTTGAGAGCTGCTTTGCTCAAGTAAAACCCACACTTAGGTCCTCTCAGTGTTGAGATCAAGTCATCTTTACAACAGCTGTGCTCAGACCCAACCTGCATTCTTCCTGAGCTCCCTGGGCCCAGCTCCCTGGCCCATCTCCTCTGAGCCTTCTTCCTTGGGAGGGCTTTACTGATCAGTCACACCTCTGAAATTTGTCAGGAGTCACTAAAACTGGGCATAAGGTGATTTTGGGGGTTCTTTGGGTGGGGCTTGGACTATTTATTTATTTTGGGGAGGTGGGTTTAGCATGCTCTGTCTTCTGGTAACTAACTGCACATATTTTTGGCGGGTTGTCTCAGGCATTCAGATTTTCCTTGGTGAACTCCTTATCCTTTTGCTTTTTAGATGGACTGTACTACTTCCTCATCATCCCATCATCTCACGCTCCTTGACATTTCATTCCGGCTTCTCAGCATAGCATATTTGTTTCATAGCTCTGTTTATTTTCCAATTCCTCTTTTATGATTTCACAGTCATAGAGGTATTTTGTTGTTAATGTTTCCTCTGTTTATCCTTCATCCATGTGTATTCCTGAATTACAAGAGAATTATCTCTATAGTTTCTATGCCCATTTGTCCTTCACTATCTACACTGAAATCTTCATAACCCTTGTGGCCAATTGCATTTCTAGCCTCTGAATCTGTTTCCAGAGCTGTATCTGACAATAGATCATAGCCAAGATTGTGCTTATATTTATTTATTTTTTAAACACTGGATTATGGATGTTGTGTGTTCCTGGCTCCTACTGCTATCTTCTGCCTCTTTTGGCTGTTTTTTTCCATGATGCCACAGTTGTATTTTTCTGTGAAACAGAGAAGTTTTTCTGCCCTCAGAACAATTCAGAGTTTTCCTGTTTGGTGACCAGATTTCTGGCAACTTGGGTTTTCAAATCTTCTAGTCTCAAAATGTATCTTACAAAGATATCTTATTAATTGCTGCCAGAAAGTATTCATAGATGAACATTCAAATTTATTAATGAATAAATAGTAGGGAGTTCAATCCCCACTATTTTTTCCTATCTTCCAATTTCTTTTAGTTTCTTTCTCTTTAGTGAGAATAATTAACACATTTTTAAAGTTGGTGAGTGAATTCATATCCTCTCATTCTTTTTCCCTAAAAGTTAAGTCCAGAAGACCTTTGAATTTCCTACCTTGAAATATTTTGCTCTGTGCTGTTCAAGCCTGACTATTTTACTGCACTGTACTTCTAAACTCATAGAAAATTTATGGCTTTTGTCTTTGTCCTGCCTTGACTTTTGCTGATTTGGTAAGACTTTTTAATAGTTAGAGAACATATGAAAATGCTCCCCCCAAAAAGAGAATGAGAGGAAATAATAACAAATGTTTAGAATGCAATTGCTTTTTATTTGGTTGTCAAAGAAAACTACTATTGCAGCACTGTTCAAAATAGTCCACAGACAATTCTTTCAAAGAGGCAAGAAAACACCACTGTAATATGTTTCAGTGGTGTAAACTGGCTATGGTATGACCACAGTGACAGCTGAGGAATTATTCTTGCACTCAACCTTGAATTATGATCTGCATATGCCTTTCATGCCTTTGAGGGCTTACATATGTCCTCATTAGTGATCAAGGCATTGATTTTGTTATATTGACTGTTTGCTGTTACTTTCTAAGCATTGTTTTAAGACAGGAGACATCATCAGGTAAAATGAACTTGGTAGGTGTTCTTTTTTGGTGTTATCTTCCCCCCTGCCCCCGCCTCCCCGTCCCTACGTCAAAGAACACTGTTTTTAATAAGCCTTATCTTCAAGATAATTCACAGGGCTTTTTTCAAGACACATTTCTACATAGTATGTCAGCTGCAGATAATCCTTGAAATCTGTTATCACGTATCTGTGTCGGGTACATAAATGATAAAATTTCAAAACTCATTTAACTGTTACTGAATAGCAGGAGTCCTGAAGATCTGAAACAAAGGAATCCAGTCTCTGATATGGATGATTACACACTGTGAGTTTGTGTGCAGTTGTTCAGTGATTACCAGGCAGGCAGCATTTTGTACTGCCTCTTCCTGTAGCTGTTCACAATTTCTTAACAAAAGTGTGAAAACTTACATGTAAATAAATTGTTATCTTTGCTGCCTACTGTGTTTGCATTTCATTATTAAGAACTGTGAAAAAAGGTCCTAAGCAGTTAATTGCAACTAATTAACTATTGAACTTTTTCTCATCCATCTTTTTTTTATCATTGATAAGATTATTCTTATAATTTTGCTGGGTTTCCAGGTGGGATGCAGAAGTAAGGAAATTGGTTGGCTATTTTAATCAAGGTACAGGACTCAGGTTTATTAATATTCAGTTATATATGTGCTCAGTAAGCCAAACCTGACAAGCAAATGAGTGTATAGATCTGTACGTTTAGTCTTTTATTCAAATGTACAAAAGGAACAGTTTTCAAATTATTAGAATGAAGATTTTTGATGCTTGTATATCAGTAACTCAGAGGTATTATAATGTGTTGTAGTTCTTACACTACACCAATAATGTCAATGGGAGCTTTAACAGTAATTTGCAATAACCAGTTATTTTCCTGTAAGTGAAATGGAATGTGAACTCTGTCAATGTTCTTTTGACATTGTTTAAGATACAATAAAAACTAATAAAATAACTCTTGGAAGTGTTGCTGGAGTCTTGCAGTGACCACATGTAACCTGGTGCTTTAAAATATCATTTCAGTAGGAATTGGGGGAACAGTGTCAGTTACTGATCAGATCTGTGGGTCCTGTTTCCAGTTATGGATGGTGGAGGCCATGATGGGTACAATAAATCTTTGTAAGTAATCTAGTGAGTGGTGGAAGTGCATTGCTTGGCACAGGAGAGCCTGTAACACAGCAGAACTACACCTCTAATGATTTAAAGCAGGAAGGTGCCTGAGCAGTTATGGCTACTGTTGGCTTTTTCATTATTATTATATAGTTTCATATGTCTTACATTACGGAATTATTTATACCATGTGTTGTATAGATTTGTCTAGCTCTTTACAGGTATTTAGCAAATAGCCATTTTCCCCCATGATAAAAATTAGGCTATTTCTGGTACCCACTGACTTGGAGGATGAATAAGAAATGGTAATGTTTGTTAGTAAATTCTTTCTTTAGACAAGTAAAGTGTGTCCTGTAACTGCATGTAGTTATTGATCTGATTTCGTATTCCTGACTAACAGCTATGAATCCGAGAGTCCATTAGCAGTTTTTGATTGTAGATTAGTAATTAATTCATAGCCAACTCCCCTTTCTTTACTGAAAATAAGTCCCTTGAAAATTTGATATGATAATTTATTTGCATAGTGGATCGAGCTTGAGAATTAATCAAAGGAATGGTAGGAATTCAGCCTCAACTTAAGCTTGTATGTAAACATGAGAGGCAAACCAGTGGGGATGAAAAATCATTACTTTTGCATTACATTAATTCCATGTTTGATCTTATTACAAATAAATTGCTTTCAAGAAACCGAGGCAGTTATTACATTTATTTGTGCTATGTTTAATTAAAAAAACTACAGAGTTCATATGAACTAAAAGGCATCCTGCAGATTTTGAGATTTAGGAGCAAAGTTTCACTCTTATATGTTTGACTAGAAAAACTGTAAGTATCTCCTAAGCCAAATATAACTATATACTAAACTTCCATTACCTGTAAGGGATTTAGTTTGTTACCTTTAAATATTCTTTTGATACCACTGTCTTTGTGCAAAGCAGCAGAATATAGGTAATTATATATTTATTTTTTTAAGGAAATGTAGAGTGCTAAGTTTATGAGCATTGTCAAAAATGAACCTGAATTTCCAGAGGTTTGTAATTGACAGCTGATGAATCTTACTAAAATTGCAATGTAGTGTTTGTATATGTTAAACACTAATGAGTCTACAAAGGACAGAAATCATCCCTGTAGGGATCTCTGGTAGCTAATAGGGCAATAAACTTGGTAGAAGCTTTTTTATGGTTTGAATATTTCTAAAATGTAAGAGCAGCTAATTGCATGAGGCCAGAGTTTATTCTCCAATGGTGTTCTCTCTCCTAGCATGGTGAAAAGCAAATAATTAGAGAAGCTGGTAGGAACTGAGTGTTCATGTAATGATGCTTCCATGTTAAATTTCAGTTCAGGGCCTTTGAACTAGAGATAGTTTCACCTGCTCATGTGTGTGTGGTCTCCCTTCTTCTAGTACTTTCTTACAGAACTGAATGTGTTCTGAGTCTGCACTAACACATCCAGACCTTTAGCATTCTTCACGTCTTGATGGCAGGAGTAGGACGGCTTACTCTTTTGCTGTATGAGAAACAAACTCTCTTTGCTTTACTGAAGTTTCCTTATCACCTCCTGTGGGGTTTGGGTTTCTCTCTCTCTCTCTTTTTTTTTTTTTTTGAGTCTGAAGTGCCTAGTCAAGGCTATTGCATTAGCTTTCTCTGTAGAAGCATTAAAACACTAAAAGAGTCTGTCATCTCTCTGCTGTCCATAGAAATTACAGGAATTTAGTCTATTTGACACTTTGACACCCCTACCAAATGTCCTTGAAATTAGCAAATTGCTTAAAACATTGGGAGGTGTCCTGGGTTGAGCTGGCAAAATGACAACTGTCCAGAACAGAGTGAAAAGGGTTCCTCCTCCCCCCAACCAGCTAAGGGAAAAAAGAAGAGGGGGAAGAAGAAAAAAACCCCTCAAAGCAGGTTTATGCTGAAACTAACTACATGTATTTATACAGAGAAGAGAATATTAAGAGGAAACTACAATATAACACACACTTACACAAGTTACATATATATAACAAGGAATAACTCCCCACTCCCCAATTAATACAAAGCAAAGTCTATTACACTAGATCTGTAAGTACTCTAAGAGACACATAGCAAGAAACAGAAAAAGTAACAACAAAAATGTTTCTACTTCCCTGAATGCAAACAAAATGCAAGCGGAGGCAGCAGGGGCAGGAGCACTGCCTGCTTCAAGACAAAAGCTGGATCACGTCTGGCTTGTACCTCGGCCATGGCAGAACTGACCAAGCCACTCCCACACACTGGATTTTACACCCTTTGAGATGATGTAGTATGGTATGAAATACAATATTATTGGCTAGAAGAGGTCGGCTGTTAGCTAGCTCAGCCCAGCTTAAATCAGCTGACAATCCCAGGCCTAGCTGAACTTTAAAACCTAAATTTAGGCCCACCTGACTAAACCTATAACAGGGGGGAAGCCAGAAGACAGACAGCCCAGTGGGTAGGATGCACCTAAAGGAAAAATTCAGAAAGCTGCCCTTGATAGCTGCTGCTGCCAAAAGTCAGTGGGATTGTTAGCCCAGACCTTGGCTTTAGACTACACAGCTCTACAGAGCACCACAGGTCAGGCTTGTTTGTGTTTGAGCTTCTTGGTCAGCTCCAGTGGTAAGACATGGACCTGTGGTTTGGGTTTGCTGTTTGGTGTGGAACTGGATTACAGCATCACCTCCTCAGTTTAGTCTCAGTTCTTGTTTTCTGCACAAACTGTGATAAGGTTGAGAAACCAAAAGGCTGCAGCTGGGATTTCATAGAGGACATGCTTTATTTGGCTCAAGATGAGCACTGTTGTACATCCTACACTTCAGCTTTTGGAAAACAAGGGCTCTCTCTCAGTGCATTTCTGCTTAGCCTCTGCTGATTTACGTGGTGATGTGCTCTTCACCTGGCTGCTTCTAATATCACCAGCGTACCTCTGACATACTATGGTTCATGAAACAGCAGCAAAATGACAGTGGCAGACAACAAACTCAGGATGTTTTGTTTGTTTGCTTTGATACACGTCTATTGAAGTGAGATCCAAACTGAGATTGTCTTGATTGAATGATAGTCAGGGAGGAAACTGTTCACGTGTAAATTGCCACATAAGGAAAGACAACTTTTTTCAAAGTTATGTTTACTGGAAAGGTATGTTTAAAATTCATCTAGCTTCTGCATGACAGCAAGTTTTATGTGTTCTTTTTCCTATTACTATATGCCTCCCTTTTTACTAAAGATTGTTAGTTTTCAGGGGTAAAAAGGGTGATTGCCTCCCTTACTATAAACTTCAAATGAAATATTAGATTAAGTTCCTGACTACAATGCAGTCAATAGCCTGCAGTGATCTGGCAAAATAATTTGGTGACTAAACAGCACTGAGTTCTAGGAGACCTTGGCTTCTGGACTGTTGAGAAGTCATTCCCATTATCCCTTTCTTATATCTGCATAGAGGAAATGGTTGTCATGTCTCAGTGGTAAGCCTTTCAGATTCAAAGATGTGTATGAAGGTGTCATGGATAGTGTGCTTTTACTTTTTGTGTGTGTGTCCATATTTCTTATATGGCAAATGCCAGTTTGCTGGCAAGTACTGAAACCATGATAGTTTACACATATGCATGTCTACATTAGTTGAAATAAATTTGAAGAAGGTCAATTAACTGAAATTCCCAAAACATTTGTTATTATATTGGTTTGAGCTACTGGTTTATCAAACACAGCTGCTCCATCCACAAAGCTGTGTTGCATAACTGGGAAATTCTGAGAGAAACTTTTTCTTCAATAAGATGTATGACTGAATGTTTTACTTTGAATTCCTGAATTCTGAATGTACCAAATTGAGAATACCTCAGTGAACCTGAAAAACAGTTGAGGTTCCGCAGTGATTTCAAGAAACATACCAGTATAAACCAAAAATGTTGTAACTTGCAGTTCATAGTTGGAAGGGAGATGAAGTGTGAGCTGACAGTACTCTTTTAGAGAGGAAATGATGGATGTGGTTCTATTATTCTCCTGGATCTAATTTCATAAAACAGATTCCTCCCATGAGTAAGACATTTTAGTTAGTCAGGGTGGGGAGTAGCTGCGCTTTGCTTCTCTTAGAGCTTGTTATCCTCTCTTCCAATCCTGAAGAGAAAGGACTGAAATAAAGTAGCCTAACGTTGTATCTTCTATGCAGTGTTCGTCAAGCTAGATAAGGACATGGTGGGAGGAACAAGACCTAAATAGTGATGCCACAGAGATTCTTCATTTGGCCTAACTACTTCTCCCATAGAAATTATTTCCTTCTGGACAAATGTTGCAAAAAAGTTCTGGTGGAAACTTCCTCTAGAATTGAATTGAGTTGAGAATCCATTTAAAATAGTATGCCTCTGCAGATCTGGGTTTTTTTCCCCAAAATAAAAAAAGCTGGTTTATTCTGAATTCTCCTAGAACTTGTAATGGAAGTTCAACAGACAGCTTTCTGTATTTAATGAACATTCTCATCCACGGGTGCATGTGAGGATCAGTTATTGTAGTAATCATCATCACTCTGTTGCCATACTGTCATTCACATTGTTTTTATCATCTGATGCAAAATAATAAATACGCTTTGAAGTGTGATTCCTGCTAAATAGGAATGAGTTACTCTATCTGTCCAGCTGCCGGTTGATAACCATGGACAATGAAGAGCCTTTGATTCTTGTATGAGAGAGTTTTGTAGAAAACAATGGAAATAGTTGGAATAAGCTCCAAATAAGATAATTTTCCCTTGCCTACTCAGGTTGGCTTAATATAAATCTGACCCCTCTGTGAAGCATAACTTATTTTCAGTTGTTTTGATTTACTGTACTTCATATGTTGCTTGAGCAATCAGAGCTCTCTTCAACTTCCAACTTTTCTTTAAAATGCATTTGGTATTTGTTACATTTCAGCAACTTAGGGGACTTGAATTGTCCAAAACCCAAGGATTTACTCTCCATTCTTCTTCGCTTCCTGTCCCACCCCTGTTTTTTATAGCAGGATCTACTCCTGAGGTCATATTCAGCTGATAGAAAGTGCAAAATGGCCATTTTTTCTTAATTTTGTGCATTATCCCCTTTCATTCAATGCACTTACCTCCAAAACCATTATTACTGAAATTAGTAGGGAGCTGTGAAATAAATGGTTACTGCTTTTCACAAATCTCCCTGTTGCCTTCCTTGTTTAATAGAGTAAGCATTCAAAATTCCAACTCTTTTTGATAGGTTGCCACAATTAACTGTTGAATGAAAGATTAGCAAAGGAAGGCTAAGAAACAGCCATTCTTCTGGTGAGATAAGCAAATAAGCTTAAGTAATTAAATGGCATGGTTACCTCATGGAGAACAGAGATCACACTCTGGATCTCTGCTGGATCTCCTTTTTGAGTGGAGTGACCTAGAATCTGGTTGTGCCCTAATGTTGCCAGATGTTTTCATGTTTGCTGTTTACAAGCTAGACTTATTTGAAACTGCTCATTTGCTGCAGGCCTAATCTTCCAGTACCTCACCTTTCCTGATTTCCCAGGTCCTTTCAGCAACTAGTACATCTTCAACACCCTGCCATCCTGGTGGTTTATCTTTTCTGTTCTGTGAGCAGTGAAGAAATCATGTAATACTTGGTCCATCAGCATAGCCTGATAATGTTTATCAAGCAATAAAACTGGGTAGACTTGTATTTATGGCATGTGCTTCTCTCTTGCAGAGTACAGGCCTTCTAGGTAGAAGGTTAACTGTTTGTAGACAAGATGAAATGCCATTTTCTTTCAGGTCAGTATGCCAGGGTGACAGCAGCACCAGAACACAGACCTCTATGCTCTTCCCGAGAGCTTTGCAGGTGGTACAGGAAGATTAAGCTAGCATAAAGTCTCAGTGCAGCTGGGCAAGATACACTATCCATAGTGACATTAATCAAGGGAATTAATTAAAGTTACTTTAAATAACTTTGATACAGTTCACAAACTGAAATTTTATCTGTGATTATGGAATCTTTTATGTGTCATCAAACTAAGCTGTCCTTTGTTTCTCTTAAGTGTGCTATCATATGTCAAAGTTTAAAAAATTCTAAGTAAATAAGAGCTGAAGCTAACTGTATGAACAGGTTGCCCAGAGAAGTTGTGGATGCCTTGTCCCTGGGAGTGTTGGATGGGGCCTTGAGCAAAGTGGTCTAGTGGAAGGTGTCCCTGCCCATGGCAGGAGTGTTGGAAGAGGGTGATCTTAAAAGTTCCTTCCATCCCAAACCATTCTATGGTTCTATAACAGGAAAACCTGCAGAAGGCAAAATTCTTTGATTAAATGTTTCAGACAAGATTTAGGTTGTCATTCTGTGATTGATTTTGCTGCTAGTAATAGATCCACATATACTTAGATGCTCTACTCATCTCCTCTACAAAAGGATAGAAGCAAAAGTTCTATTGGGTACTGAATGCTTGATGTTACATGAATTTCACTCAGAATCCATTACAATCAAGACAGACAAGTGCTGGTAGTACTAGGAAGTCTCTAAAGGACTGACTACATGTGTAGGAGCTTGTGTAGAATCAGGAGCTTTTATACTGCATGTTTAGAGAAACCTTATATATCCATTCAGCCCAGAAAGGATAGATTTAACTTTCTTAATCTGGAATTGAAATGTTGTTTATATAATTTCAAAACAATTTCATGATTTTGACTTATTTGACTGAAACAAATAATGTGCAGCCAATTTTTTTTCTGTTTCTTTCTGTTTAATATTGATAATTTTTTTTTCATTTAATACAGAAATTTTATGCTTCATAGTATTCATAGAAGTGCAGGTTAACAGGGAAAAACCACCATGGGACATGTGTGGTTCTGTAAAGGCTAATCTTGAACACAGAGTTATTAACTGTAGGTTTCTAGTTACCAGTCAGCTATCAGCTGTGTGCCATCATGCCTAATGATTCTTTATTTCTGTTTACTATGGTAAGAACAAAAATTGTATGCTAATTACAGCATGATATGAGAGTTGTCTGTTCATTCCTGACTGAATTTTCCATTACAAGTGAAATCTCTGTTCTGACAACTCCATATTTTCCTTGCAGAGCTGAAACCTGAAAGATGTATGATCCAGGACAACATCTTAACAGTCAGAATCTGTTGGGAAAACAGTGAGCAAATTTGGGGATTAGGCTCTAACCCCAAAAGAAAGTACTTAAAATGCCTTCCTTTGTAGAAGTCATCTCTCTTTCCATTTTCAGTATGTATATTTTAAATTAGGACTATGGAGATGAACTTCTAAGAAAACTTGGGTTAAAGATACAGTCAGAATGCAGTATTAGCCCTCCAGTCTTTCCTGATCCACCTGTGACTGACAGGTGAATTCTGTGCCAGCTGAGTGTTTTAAGTGTTTCCAGTCTGATGGCAGATGGTGCAATCTATGGAGACCACTTGGGTCTTGAACAAAGCTACTGTTGTTAATTGTGTGAATGTGAAATCTCTTTTGCAGAACAATGTTTCTTCAGTAATAGAAGTGTGGTGCTTGTACTCTGTTGAAACATCTGCCATATTTAGCTCTGACATATTTAGCTATTTTAACCAGCTCTCTTAATTCCATGGCTGCACTTGCCCACATAGGATTGTTTCCTTTGTTCTTGTCAAGCCTGGGAAGTAGTGGAACTGATCCTCTGCCTGCCTTGGATGCCTGAGGCATTCCTGTTGCTTCAGCTCTGTGGGCTGCTCATCTTTTGCTCTTCTGTAGCCACACGAGGGCAGAGATACCAAAAGATGTGTATCATCACAGTGCACTTCCCACTGTGTAAAATATTGCTGGTACCAGTGTCTCAGTTCAAGTCTGTTGGAGATCCTGCAGCATGTAGCTAGATGAAGTACAGAGGTGCATGCTCTTGGTGTAAAAGTAATTCAATTAGTCTTTAATTGCTACCTGTACCTGTGTTAAGCAACCATGGTAATTATATTACTATAAAGTGTAATTACTTGTATGTTATTTTCTACTTATACATTTCAAGTCAAGCATATTTGCTTTACAGTAAGGCAGGGAAACCAACTCAAGGTTTCTTAGGTAGGTTTTTCATGCATAACAACTTTACAGGGTGTTAGGATGTTGGTCTGAAGCAACAGATCTGTTGCTGCCTTGCTTCCTGTTCACATAAAAGGGAAGGGCAGAAAAGCAAAGATTTCTTGTCCCACCTGTATTAATATAAAGTTATTAGCTATAAGTGTCCTCGGAACAATCAAAGCTTTATGAACTCAGCACTGCCTGTTTAACAATGGGTAGAACACAGACTGAAAAGATTTTTGACCTTCCCATGAGGACCACACTTGAGCCAGGGAGAACTTGTTAGCTATAAGTGTCTCCAGAAAATCAAGGTCTTATGAACCTAACACTACCTGTCTAACAGTGGACAGCACACAGGTTGGAAGAATTTTTGACCTCTGCTATGAGACTACACTTAATAGCCAGGGAGAACTTTCTCTATGAAAATATTAGCTATAAGTGTCCCAGAACATCAAAGTCTTACGAACCCAACATGGCCTGCCAACAGTGGGCAGTGCACAGGCTGGAAGGGTCTTTGATGCTCTGCTATGAGGACCACACAATAGCAAGAAAGGAACTTTCTCTACAGCAGCTCCCGAAATAACTTCTATTAATACAAGCATGTGAAAGTTATTGTGGGTTTTGCATTGCCAGGGATAATGTTTAGCTGCAGGATTGCATTTAATTGATGACCAAAAACCCCCACAAGAAACCAGCACAAAACACATTCTGCAGAGACAAGCACACCAAACTTAAGTTTCAATACAGCAGTGTACCACCCACGACAGACTTAACTAATCACAGAAAACTACTAACCAGAAACACAACAACCTAAAACACAAATCTAGAACCCCCCTCGGTAACAAAGAGCAACAAAATGACCTGCACACCACCTTCTCTATAACATAAAGCAAATGGAAAGAATAGAGTTGTGTCCCACTAACACACATGCTAAAAAAGGGAACTACACACCTTAAAGGAACACACCAATCAATATAAAGTAGCAAAACACAGTCAGTAAATATGGTGCCTTTAGAGTAAAGATACATCTCAGTGAAATTAGCATCAAAGTAGCTGTGGGGTAAAAGTGAAAGCATATTATAAGAATATAAGGTGAGATATAAGATAGAATGTATAAAGGAATAAGTGTTGTAAGAGAGTAAAGTACAAGATACAAAATATAATGTATAGAGAGCACATGGTTTCTCACCTGTGCATTGTCTGAAAAGGTGGGAGGAGACAGGGCAGCTGCTTTCGCCTACCTCCACAGAGATGATGGCATTTCTCCCCAGTTTTTGCTCATGCCCAATTGCTTTTATACCTTTTTTTTTCTCTTAGGTGTTTTGAGTGGCTGTAGTCAATAATTGGTTTTGAGGTGATAGACAGCATAGGCCTGAAGGGCTCCCTGTATTCCTAGAAGATGTCGCAGAGGAGGGCCATGTCATCTTTACAACACTCCATCCTTTATTAATCTTGTCAGTCTGGCTTTAGCACTTTTGGAAAGGCCGTGGGATGTCTTTGTCCTCTGACAGAGGTTCTGGGAGCATCCCTCCAGGGGTCTGAGGTGTTTCCCTCAAGTTTACTAGAGCTGTCACCTCACACTTCCCTTCTGGCTTGTTTTCTATTAGCACTTTTGCATTTCCAACTTCATTGGCAAGGGGGAAGCATTCTCCCAACAGTTCATTATATAGTTTATTGTTTCTCCTTGGTAAAGCACTGAATAAATAATAACCACTGATTGGTAAGCACTCAGTTAGGATGCTGATTAATATTTGAGAGAGAAAACTAGCTCCTAAAAGGAAAAAGCTTTCAAAATAAGAGGATGGCATTACAGACAACTACTTATGGTTTGATTATTGTATGTTGAATTTAGAATTTTCATCTCATCTATAGCTCTGGATTCTATTCTGAGTTTTCTATTAACTGTGTGTGTGCTTGAACAGGTCACTTACTTGTTTTTAATCTTCATTAAGCTATATTATGGAAATTTACAGTACTGCCCAGGGTCATTAAGCAATCTAATGCCTACCATGGAATGTTTTGCCATAGGAAGTGGTTGAATCTAAAACTTAACAAGATTTTAAAAGGAGTGGGACTATTGTATGGGCATCAGAAGCACCTAGGGAAGAAATAGTTACTGACAAAATTTAATTCTATTTGTTTTATAGTTTAAGCCCATCTCTGGCTGTAGGGAATTGGAAGGTTTATACATGGACAAACAGCAATTCTACAGCTTCATGACAGAGAATGTTTCTTGAAGCATTTGTTGTTTGTCACTATATTACCATATTATTGCATTGATTTATAATCAAACACCTTGTGATTGATGTGTCTGAAACTTGAAATGAAACAAGCAATCCTGACATAAGAAAAACAGTTCTAACATAAAAACTGATGAACTATACAGCTAAATTATTCACTTATTGTGTTGGTATTCAGTAAACAAAAAGAGGTGAGTTATGATTTTCCTCTTTTGCTCTTTGATCAGTGCTGCTTTTCAGTGGGCCATAGTAACTGTGTTCATTCAATGGCCCTTTGCTATTGTAAATCACACTGGTCTTGCACTGCACTAAATAACATAGGCAAATGCTTTTATTTTTCCTTGTGGATCTTGTAATTTAGTGCATTAGAAATCGTACTACTTTTTTGTTTCTGCCACTTTTCAGCACATATAAGATGGACAATAATGGTGGTGGAGCTGTTTGGTTTTTTTCTGGAATGATAAGGAGGGTTATTCATGTGCCAACAGTGTATTTTCTTAATACAGGAAAGGCATCAAACTATGAGTGTGTCCAGAGCAGGGAGACCAAGATGGTGAAAGATCTCAAGGGCAAGACTTAGAAGGAAAAGCCAAGGTCACTGGGTTAGTTCACCTTGGAAAGAGAAGTCTGAGGGTGATCCCATTGCAGTCTACAGCTTTCTCAGAGAGGGCAGTGTCTGTAGAGGTGCTCCTCTTCCCTCTCTGGTGACCAGTGACAGGGCATGAGGAAAGGGAATGTAACTGCATCAGGGAAAGTTCAGAGCATACGTTAGGGAAAGGTTCCTCACTGAGATAGTGGTCAGCCATTGAAACAGGCTCCCCAGGGAAGTGGTCACAGCACCAAGCCTGGCAGAATTCAAGGAGCATCAGGATGATGCTCATAGTCATGTAGTTTAGTTGTGGGGAGTTGAACTTGAAGATCCTTATGGGTCCCTTCCCACTTGAGATATTCTATAAATCTGTGTGTTCTTTATGCACAGTCCATACTAGAATGTTTATCCATTTCTGCATTTTAGGTGCCTTATCAGGAGCCAGAGAAAGCTGGGAGTATGATTCAGGAGCAAGAGACCTTCAGAGTCCAGACCTCCATAGGAATTTTACACTACAAAA
Organism: Pithys albifrons albifrons; assembly: GCF_047495875.1. Taxonomy (NCBI): domain Eukaryota; kingdom Metazoa; phylum Chordata; class Aves; order Passeriformes; family Thamnophilidae; genus Pithys; species Pithys albifrons. The sequence continues at coordinate 61,457,218 of NC_092497.1, read as the reverse complement.
AATGTTGGAGTATGGTGGAAGCAATGTGACTCAACAGGTTGCTCTGCAAAGACTTCTAGCTCAGGCCTCAAATTTTAGCAGCTCTGTTGGAGGAAGCTACTTGGAACTTGCCAACACTGTAAGTGCATTTTGTCCTCTGCTTTTAAGTTTAGTCGAATTTTTTTTTCTTTTCTGAAGAAGCATATTAATTCCAGCTTTACAGCCTTTGAGCCCTCGTGGAAACAGTACTGCACTATTGTTGCCTTTTATTTACCAGAAAACGAATGTGATTTTAGCACTTAGTAGGTGTATAACATCTCCAAAGCTTGTATAACTGAGTTACACCAAAAAAGGTAGGAATCTCAGAGTGGCCAAACCAAAGTCCTTAATTTATACAATTTAGCAGAAGAAGTTTGTGTCTAAAACCTTCCCAGCAATTAAAGTGTAGTATCAGATTGCTCATAAGTGTTTGCAACAAAATTCACCCCATATTATTTCATTACTGCCCACTGAATGATTTGGTAATTGTTTTAAACCTCTGGTGTGTTAGCATTGTGCTTTTTTATTTCTACAGGCAAGTGCTATTCTCCATTTTAAAAACCTATGTAACTGTTTGAGCTGGTTTTGATTGAGGTAGAATTAATTCTCTTCCTGGTGGCTAATATGGGACTATGTTTTGGATGACATTGTTGAAGGAGTAAGGCATTAATTTTTGCTTCCCCATCAGTATATTAGTAACAAGTTTGAGTTTTAATTTTAACCCAGGTTTCTTTTAAAAGACCACCCATTTTGTAGCATGTTTCTAATTTATGTTGCATGGGAGTTTAAGAGGACAAGTAAAAGATGGTAAAATGAAAGTGAAACATTTCTAATTTTAAAAATGACTCTTCATTGGCATGCTTCACTTTGATGAAATAGACTCTTAGTTCATGGTATCATAGGATAATTAAAGTGGTAAGAAAACCTCTGGAGGTCATCTAGTCCAATATCCTAGATGGAACTGATTGCTGATAACAGGGGAAAATCAGTGTCTTTAAGCCACGTTATTTTTTTTAAAAAATGGTAAAAAATATCCTGAAAATGTTTCGAAAAGCATTCTTAGTTTTATCTAACTTACTGAACATGAACTTATATAGAACATAAAGTTTTCATATGCAGAGTAAAATTACATAGTCATTAAAACTTAACCAAGGGAGAAAAGAGCTTATGAAATTTTGCAGTTTCTTAAACATTCTAATCATCAAGGCAAGAAACATCATCTAAGTCTAACTACTAATGCGTGGATGATGGTGGTTCAGAAATGATGTGCTGTTATGTATTTACAAAGATATGACACCAAGACACAGGTGTATAGTGTTTCTCAAGAATGCGCAGTTTGATGGCTAATGCATTGCTATAACATTCAGAAATCTTAAAAATAAAAATGCTGAAGGCTCATAAGAAATAAAGATTCCCACGTTTTTTGGCTTTCCTTTTGTTCCTATCTCTAAATTCCTTCTATGCTTACTATCATGAAATATGCCCAATATTTGTTTTAACCAGCATCTGTTATACTTCTGCTTTTAAGTATTCCTTCTATGCCCTTTGAAACCATAGTAGAATCAGCAGTCTCTCATTTATATGTAAATGAATACAATAACATCTTCATTTGACTCCTGCTGAGCACTGGTGTCATGGGTCATATGTAAATTTTTGTTTTGGCTTTATTAAAATGGAGAGAGAAAGGAATGAGAGAAAATGAAGAGAATTATTTACTTTGGGTTTCAATATTTACATTTATTCATCCTTCCACAATTTGTAATACTATGGAGCATGCTTAGTGTGGACTCTTAGACTCTCTAAAGAGGTAAACATAGCCTTCATGGAGCTATGATTTAATATTCCTTCTCTGTCTCTTTCTCAGATTGTTTTACCAACCTGCATTTGCCACAATAACAAGTAAAGCCACTTCCTGGCATTCATTCTCCGAAATGACAGTTCTCAGCTTTCCCATTTTTATAAGCTGAACTAAGTTAAATAGTCAAGTGTCAGTTCTTGTTGCTTAATGTCTTGCTTTTCTTCCTGGTGCCTTCTTTTAGCCTGATTTTATTTTAAACTCTGCAGATATCCTTGTGATGAGTACGTACTTCCACTTATACTCCTCGATCAAGACAGAGGGTCTCCATCCTGCCCTCGACTTTTAGGTTTTTCATTCGCAACAACTAAATGAACATCAGTCCACAATCACTTTGTTTAGCTTTAATGAAGGGATTTTTATTTAAATGTGTTTTTGAAATCCCATGAACATACAGCTCTACAGAGTTTTCTCAAAACAGAGTGCCTGCTCTGAAGCATTATATCCTTATCACAGCAGCAATGCAATTTTTAAAAAAGGGCTGTTTGAGATTTAGCCATTTATACTCATTGCATTGGTTTTTATCTGTCCATCTCTCATCCTTTTTCTGTGTTTTGGTTTATTAATGCCTGTTCAGATTCTGCTTTTGGTTAACTTGAATAATTTATTCTGTAGTCTTTATAGGGGTTTTAACTCTTTCATAATTGTCCAGATTTTTATACTTAAATATTAAGAACACATTTCCCTTTATACTTCTTCCTCTTGGTATCAGTATTTATGACAGAAGTACTAACCTTTGACATGACCTGTCAACACTTACTAATGATGTACCTATTTCTGCCAATAGGAATCCATGTATGTGTATGTGTTTGTTTGGGAGTTATAAATAATTAAAATCTTCTTCATGAACAAAAAAGAATTCAAGCATTTCAAGGGATTTCTTTGTGCATGTGGAAATTTGGATCATTGTTTTTTTGTATGTACCTGAATGTTCAAAGTTGGACAAGGGTCACTCGTGTATAATCATGGAACTGTAGTGAAATAGCTGATTGTGTGTGGAGTCAGATCTGTTCGCTTCCCAGCATTGAGCTGCAAGTTATGACAGATGGAACCACTGTTTTGAGAAGGCTACTCATTTTAGTTGACATAGTTTATACTGAGCGATAGTATCCAAAAAGTCACTATTACATTTTTTCAGGGACAGGTGTTTTTTTCTTTCCCACCTTGACTTGCTGCTTAATCAGGCAAACCTAATTTGCTGTGGCCTGTTTATATTAATAGCTTTTGTGTATAAAAGAGCACACTTAGTATTATCATTGTGTTTACATTTATGACAGACTGAAGTGCTTCTAGATAACTGCTTGAAATAATATCAATGTGCTGTTTCATCCTGAGTCACAATAAGCATTTGTGTGCTCTAAGGTGCATGTAAATGTAAATTAAGTGATTTATAGGTGAATTCCATATTGCTGTCATGTTGTTGAGCATATAATAATTTCTTGGAGTGCCTTAACGTTACAAAGTGTACTTAATACTATGGCAGGAGAATATCACAGAGGTGCTTGGTATTTGGTGTATATTCACACATGACATTCTGTGATGAAATTCAAAGTGCTGAATTTAATCTCTTTATCCAAATAACTTGACAATTATTCTGCTACTTCCCACTTTACCCTCTAGCTCAACTGTTAGACAGCCAGCTAGTGCCCTTCGCTGTGTGACATGTGCCTAAGTAACCAACAGTCCTTCCTTACAAAGTGTGAAATGATCTGATTATGTATTGATAAAGGATAGCTGGTTGTTCATCTTATGTAGTTAAGTTTTTTTGGCACAAGTCAGTGTAATGTTAGTGTGTATAGAGAGTAAAAATTATGCTGCTTAAAAATGCCATACCACTCACTCTCCCAAAAAGCTGTACACCTCAAATGTGTACTGTGGCTTTTTTAAGCTTCGCTTTTTGGCTCATTTTAACTAAGCAAGTAAATGTAGATTCTAAAATTTCCTTCTTAGAAACAGGAAACATTTTCTGGTTGCCAAAAAAAGCAAAACTACTTTTGCAGGGGATGGGAGAAAAAGGGCTTCCTAGAGATTTGCAGCAGTCCAGGCATATCCTTAGAGCTATCCTAAATATGAACCATTTTCTCTAGAGTTAATTTATAAGCATCAACTGTCAATTAAATGTGAGTTCTATGGAAATCACACAGGTATTTCTTTTGGGAAATGACCTTTTAAGAAAAAGTATCAAGTCTGAAGACAGAACTGTACTGTGAAGGTTAATTCAACAATTGGTTTGTAGGCTACTTTTGTCTTGTGTCCCTGTTAATGAGAATCTACTGCATAATTTCTCTTTTAATTTCTTAAAATTTTATGGTTTTAAAACTCATTAATATTGGCATGCCCTTTCCTAGCAAAGTCTGCTCCTTTTTCTTCTCCCTCATGTCTACAAATCTGCACTGTTCTTAAATTATTTGTTCCTTGGTTTGGGAAGCTCTGCTCCTTACAGACATGGAAATGGGCCCCAATAAAAACAGTTGCTATAAAAATGTAGCCTAATCATGCTTTCATTTGGAACCTTAGTAGAGAAAAAGGCCTGAAGCTGGAGATTGCAGTGGTGTAGACAGTTGAGCCCACTATAAAAGCTTTGTGCCCAAGATAACCTTGCCTTTTGTGCATGTGCTTCCAAGCTAGGCATCATTTCCATTCTGCCATGCTAAAAATAGAATGCAAGAATTCCATTAAAGCAAGAGTTGATTATTGGAATATAGATTCAGGAGGTTTGGCTTGTCAGAAAGTAGGCACAAAGGCAATTTTGTCTGACAGACATTTTTTATGTTTAGGGATGTGGGAAGCTGTTTGTTCTTTGACTTTGATCTCAAGCCAGCATTGTAATGGACCTTGTTTGTCTCAAGCAGGCATCAGCTGTAATAGGATTATGCATTTTGTTTATACAGACCTGGCTTCCATAGCCCTCTAAACCAGTGCTCAGTTATTACTTTTTCCCTTAAAATGGACATTCTGGATTAGGTTTGCCAGGTCTCATCTCTTTTATACGAAGTACAGTTTTTCTCTTTTGAATCTATTGTGTTGTGACAGACATAGAGGTGAACAAATGGCAAATTATATATATACCTTTTTTTAAATTCTGATACTATTTCCCTCTGCAGATGATCACAGCACAGCATGATGGGTGTCAGCACAGGCCACAATTGTTCAGGCAGCCTGTTAATAGATCTTTTTGGCTGAGGCTTTTAATAGGACCTTTTGCATGACATATGACAAGCATATGATGTAGTTGAAGTGCACAGTGATAGGTTTTGACCTAGTTCTGCACTGGTAATTGGATGATGTGAACTGTCATATGGCAATTGGGTACTATAGGAAACTGTATAAGCAGATGTTTTGAAGGTCTTACAAAGTTTCAAAACTTCTAGTTTAACTTTGTTGCAAGGACTTTTTATCTTTCCCCCCTCGTTGTGTAGAAAATGCCCCTAGTATCCCGTTTTGTTTGCTGTAGTTAAGGGAGCTCTGGCTCCAGTGCAGATGTTCAGGTGCTTTTTCAGTTGTTCAGGTGTTTTTACTTTTGGAAACGTTTTGTTCCCGGTTGTCTGAAATGAAGAGCAATTCACCTGGTACATTGGGCCAGCACCACTGCACACAGATGTACAGAATATAGTATTAATATTATTATCTCGCTTGGCAGTGGCAAGCTGAGTCTGAAGGCCAGGGTTAGTCTGTTGAAGCAACATTAACCTTGTGGATTCTGATGTGCCAGGAAGATTACTGCGTAGCTTTTGTCTCAAGGTCTTCTTACCAGCTTTTTTTTGCATGTTTTTTGACTGTAAACTGCTGACTTGGCATAGGTGAAGTTGGCAATGCTGATCTTCTGTTCATTGTCATTTACTAAAAAGATGAGATTACTTATTCCCCCTACCCTTATACACACACTACACCCTTATGTTTTGGGTACAACAAATACAGGAATTTTGACAATAAAGTGAAAATCTTAACTGCAACACAAAGTTGAAAATGGATTCCCAGTGTTTTTGCAGTTCAGTGCTAGGTTAGTTATAATGGAAAATTTTACTCTTATCCTGCCAACCAAGTGAGACAGGGCAGGGTTTCCATAGAAGCATTTCAGTGCCATGGTTAAATTCATTAAGAGGCTCCAGTTCCTTGGAATTGGTTCTCTGCTGCTCTCAGGCCTGGGCCATAAACCTGAGGCAGTGGAGGATGCTGTCACTGTTCAAACACCATGTTCCTCTTTATGTTGTGGTGGTTTTTTAAACAATTGTATGCTTGAAAGCAAAACTGTTTTGGGGAACTATTTTGGTTCTAGTACAGAGAAATGGGAGCTGGGTACTTCAGCACAGGTGCTCTCTTGAGCTCCCTGTTTCTGATGTTTATGAAGAACTGTTTCAGCATGATTGCTTCATTTTCGGCTAGTAAACCACATTGCCACTTCTCAGCTGGGAGACAGTTTATGGTAGTAGCTATGCCACAGTGTATTGGTAAACTCCACTTTTCATCCTGGTAGGAAGCAATAAAGGTAAACTTCGTGTCTTAGGAAGAGCAGTGTCCATTCTGTGAAGAGTTCGTAATAAAATAAGAACCCTGCTGAGGTACCCAGGTGAGGTTTGTGCCTCTAAGCTAAATAGCCATGTGTAATGTCCTACACTAAGTTTTATATTAGTTTGCCTGCTTGAAACTATAGTTTTAGGAAAGTGACTGGAGAAAAAGACACTGAATCTTGCTACCCTGTGGCTTTTTAAAGAGATTGTAAGTGCATATTATTGCTTGAATCTAATTTTTACATGAATATTGATTGTCTGATATGCATTATAGAAAAGCAAGGGAAAGTCTTTGTTTCTGTAGCACCTACATGGATGCCAGATTTTTTTTGTAATGATGAAATATTGCATGCTAGGATTCTGAATTGTGAAGGCAGAACAAACAACCTTTTGTTTTTTCCTAGACATGGGGTTGTTTATTTGATTGGGTTTAGTTGGTTGATAGACCCTTATCTGAGAGTAAACACTAGAAATATTGAGCAAGTACTTTCTTACTTAATGAAGTATGGGACTATCCAGAAGAGGCCTGAAAATAAAGAAGATTTTAATTCTGTGATCCTGTTTCATGAATCTGAAGTGTAAGTGGCTTGAAAAAAATGTCTTGGGTTATAGAACTAAACAAATCATACAAGAAAGTCAGAGTTGATAAATGCTGAAGCAGGGTAGTCACTGTTCCTCAAAATGTAAGATGGAACTGACAAATATGAAGGCTGAAGTAGGAGTGAGGCAGAGGTAAAGCAGTCTTGAAGATTATGAGAAGCTTAAATGTAGAAAGATATATAGGAAAAATGGCACTGGAGAGATTTAAAAGGTATGTTGCAAAGCAGTTAGAAAGGAAAAAATTACTTTTATATGTCAGATGCAGGGTTAGAATAGAGAGTTTGGATCACATGTTTAGCCATCCAGGGAAGGGGAAAATACACAAATATCAGATCTTTAGAAAAATAAAGAAATACTAGTATTTACAGGATACTAAATAGTTAGGGAGTTGAGAAGTGATCTGTAGTCTATCTTGCTGATCTTCATAAGCAGTCAGTAAACTATGCAGCTAGGAAATATATTAAATTAATAAACTGTAGATGAGGGCTGTAGGAATTCAGTTACAGCAATTGTACATTTGTTGATAGTAAAATAAATCTGGCTGAAAACTACAGGATTTGATTGACCAAAATTTTTCCAAGGAATTATTTCACCTCATGTCTTTGTTGAAGTCATTTTAGTTATAATATCTGCCAAAATGAAAGCTGTCCAAACACCATAAATATTCAGTGAAGTCAATGTTCTTGTTATTTAAATGCTGATGCCAGTCAAAATCTTGTAAAGCTTCAAGTAGGGATCTGTCAGACACTTGTGTGCATTTGCCAGAATTTATCTAACTGAAGATGTTTCAAATGGACCATTTCAATGGATCAAAACTTCAAATACTTGTATAGATATATGTATGTATTTATATACATTTAGGTAAGTGTATGTACACACATACATGAGTGTATATGTATGTGTATATTTGTTTGTAAAAGTGTGTATAGTATATATACAAATGTCACACACTATATAGATACAAATAAGTGTTTATATATATGTGTGTGTGTGTGTGTGTGTGTGTGTGTATATATGTATATACACACACATGTAGACAGAAGATCATCCAACAGTTCATCTGTTAAACATTCAGAGGAGATCTTGTCCACAGATGGGAGGGAAAATGGGTTACTTTGCTAGGGGGATGAATCCTCCAAACACAGTTCTGATGTAATCCAGAAGCCAGGATCTGTACCCTTTCTGTGTCACTGTGGGAACTCATGTGGAACTCTGTGATCCCTGGTTCAGTGGCAGGATACTTTAGGTTAGGGACTTGTGTGTTCAATGTGGCAGTGTTAATGGAAGTCAGAGTGGAGAGGTGGAAATAATTACAAACTCACCACACACAGATGTCTTGATAGAGTTGAAGGGCTGCTGAATGTTTGCAGAGGCACAGTCATGACTATGGAGTCAGAACTGGAACTGGAAATGAGAGTGTATGAAGGACAAGATACAAAATGAAGAGAGTTTAGAAGAGAACGTAAATAAGGAACCTCACTATTTGAGATCAGGGAAAAATAGGAGAGGCTTAGCAGAGGAGTCCTGGCAAATATTTCTTGTGTAAGTGACAATTGTTGAAAGAGATTTGGTTCACAACTGATAAATAAGAGGGAATATAAGTTGGATGGGAAGTGAAATAAATTAATTTATCTTGTGGTTCATAAATAGAGGAAAGCGTGACTGAACTGAGGGAATGCTGGACTATGATGGGAAGCTAAAGCAGAAGTCCACTGGCATGAACTGTACTTTAACAAAGCAAGAAGCAAATAAATAGTGATGATAAGTAGGGGACTGTGACACAAAGCGTGCATGGAAATGTCTGTTGTCTCTCCTTGTCCTTGTGGACAAGTCTCCAACATGAATAACAGGCACACATTGACTCTCTAGTCCTTTCCTGTCCTGACCTGATGCTGAACCTCTGTGGGGTCAGAGGGAATCAAAATACATGTGATAGGTTTGAATGAACTGACAGGAAATGAGAGTGTCTGTTTGACAGGTTGGTGAGTGGCTTCATGTCTTGAAATACTGGAGGATGGCAAAAGGGATCAGATATGAACTCCCAAGGAGACTGCTCAGGTCAAGGATATGACTTTTTAAGTGGATTAAGTATTTGAGGAAGGGTGAACAGGTGAGAGTAGCTGATTAAAGTGCTGTTCGGAAATTATATTATTCTAGACATGTTACCTGTTTCAGACTAATCGAGGTGGTTTGATTGAAGGAAAGAAGAAAATTTTGCTTCTGTTTTCTTCAAAGGGAGTGCTTAATTTTTCAGTGTAAGGTTACTTGCAATTGTTTCAGGTGGGTTCGACTTTTTTTCTCTCCACCTAGGTGCATAACCTTCACTAGCATTAATGAGAACTGTTTGTATCATGAACCTGCCATCCCTTTCTGCCTCTCCCTTTTAAATCACAGTGCATTAGTGCTATTGAATAAAGAATTTTCTGGAAACATTATCCAACTACTGTATTGAATTTCTGCCTCCAAGTTTAGCCTTGATGCTAACCTTCTGAGTGCTACTATTTTGTCCCATGGAAATTTAGACTTTGGCACTATGCCCATGTATTTTGTGCAAGAATGAGAATTAAAAAAAAAAAAAAAGATAAGTTGTTTGTAGTAGATTTGCAATACTTGGAGAGGTAATTTATTTGTGTGTGTGATTGTGCAGGGTGCTGCTCTAACTATAGAGATGATATTAAAAGAAACAAACAGGAACTAAATGCTCAGTGGACTTCAATTAGTGGCATTTCAAATACAGAGCTAATTAACCAGAACCAACTAAGAAGGGCTTGTTTCATACATCCTGGAATTTTGATCAGCTAATCGTGCATGTTGCATGCAGAGTGAAACTGCTTCTCAGACAGTTGCACACATTATGATGAAGAATATGTGACATATACATATTTAATAGATAATTGCTTTTATGCTGTAGTTTTCACTCTGCGGCTGTTAAAGCAAGGAGGGAATATTCATGTGTGCCAAGTGTCACACCTGCTCTGGTGACTGTAAGCAAATAGACTGTTGTAATTACTGAGACATATTATGAAGGAGAAGTCTTGTAAAGTAACTACAGTCCTAGTGTTTTCCATATTCTGTGGCAGTTTCAAAAGTACAGGTGAGGAGGGTGACAGTTGTATCTTGTCCTGAAAGAAACCTTTTACACAAGGTGTTAGAGCAAATCTTATTAAATGATTATTTAGATACAATCAAAAATGTAGAAACCCATGCCAATGATTCTTTTACTACAGTTTAATGAGAGTAAACAAATGGAATAGAGTGGCTGTAGGATTGTTAGATCAACAATCAGCAAACTGACCACACTAATAGTTGTTGCTGCATAATTCTGAAATTATCTTGGGAAGAATTTGTCACTGCAAATGCCCTTACCTACAAGCAGAATGTGCATCATGAATGCTTCAGAGGTACATAAGGCAGTAATAGATCAGAATGCACTGGGATGCAATGGAAGCCCAGGCCAGTATCACTGTCTTGACAGAAAATGTTTGGTGGATGTTGTTTCTGAGAGCCTCTGTGACAGAAAGGTTTGTCCAGCTTCTTGGTACCCCCTTCCTTTATGAGCCATAGCACACAGTGAGTCATCCACTGAGACCATGGCATCTTGGGCTAAGAAATGTACATCTGTTGGTTAAGGGATTCTTCTTCCCATTCCCAGGCCAAACCTCTCTCTGCCTGTATAGGGTAAAAGAGAAGGCAAGAACAAGGCTGAGAGCAAAAAAGCATTGTTATCCTAGGGAAAGAACTGAGCTGGGGAGAGAGAGAATGAACTGTCAATTGCCAAACCAAACAGAGAAGGACTGAATCCAAAAGGCACCTCTCTCTTTGGGTCACAGAGTGCTCTGTTCATTTCCTGGCAATGCAAAAATTGGCATACTTGAGGTTTTCCTTTGTTTTCTTTGAAATCTGCCTTTGGCACAAACCAGTGGGAAAATATACTTTGACTTCAACAAAATTCGTAGTACCCTGCTGTTGTATTAGGTCACTTACATGTATTTGAAAGTGGTGAAACAGCCGTCAGACAGCAAGGTCAGGTCTATCTGGGAATTCAATTTTGTGATGTAATGTTTTTATTCAGTTAGTAAGTGGACTTGGAGAGATGCTAGATGATAATGACATTTCACTGAGGAACAAGTTCTACATCTTCAGGTGCTCAGAATATGTTTCCTTACGCTTTTTAAAAAATGTGATATAATAGTAACTGTTTTAGAAGAATTATTGCATTTATTCTTAGCTAGCCCTCCCCAATAAAGAAGTGCCTGCAAAGTGTACAAGGATGCTGAAACAAGCACTGCCAGTTTTTATGCGTTAGTTAACAGCTGATGCTTTCCAACTGAAAAATGTATAATCCCGTACCACTCAGTGCAAGCATGCAGAGATTGCAGTGGGAGTCAGTTGGGGTTAAAGTAAAATAATTTTTCATCAGAGTTTGTTTTAACCATTACATTCATTTGAACGAGCTACCATTAAGTTTTAAATTGTAAATAAACTTTGTTCTGAAAGTACCTGCATGTATCTCCCAGATTCTTATACACGTTGGAAGCTGTGAATTCTGCTGTTGTTTTTTAGTCAGTCTCTCTGTCTCTTTCTACCGTGTTACTGTATAGAGTAGAAAAAAGGCTGACAAAAATCCTGTGTAGCATATGTGTAGAGTTTACAGTGGATCTAGTTCAGATCCTGAAGTGCTCTGCACCATTATGCTTGGGATGCATCTGTAGTACCTTGTGCTCTGTCTGGTCTGTTGGATGGCTGAAATGTCCAAATCTGCCAGAAGTGGACAAACAATGGTGAGTGAATAAAACAAATCATAACTTTTAATTTCTGAATGCCTGTTCAGTCTGCTTGGAAGCATTTGGCAGAATAGGGATGTAGTTTGAGAAATGCAGTGTATTGAAGCTATAATTAATATGGCCTTTACTTTAGAAAACCTTAGAATTTTTTTCTTATTAATTCTGAGGCTCATCTCTCTGTTGTCAAACTTGTGATATATGTGACAGAAAAGGACAAAGATAAGGTCAGAGTAGATTATAAAGGGGAAAATAAATTTGATTGGGTTAATGATGCAAAAAATAAAAAGTGTCACTGCCCTGTTTGTGAAGACATAATTCTGAAAAGATAAAACATTTTTAAAAGTACTGTTATCAGCTGCAGGAATTTTTGAACTGAAGTTGGGGTGGGGGGGTGGGTTATCATGTATTGAGTCACTACCTTTGTTTCTGGTTATAAAAACCTGTTAATCACATTTCAATGCTGCGGATATGCTGTTCCATACTGGAGTTTGCAGGAGTCTGTATCTTCCTGTCTTCCCACCCAGTGAAGGGGGACAGTGTATTTTGTCCCAGCGTCATCACCCATCTGCCAGCAGAGAGCAGTGCAGCCTGTCGCCGGGTTTTGAGGGGCCATAACTGGAAACAGATGTCTGAAACAAAGCAGATGAGTAAGGAATATGCACGAAGCACTGAACGTAGAGACAGAACTGAATGTGAAGGTGGGACAGGGACTCAACAGGGAAATTAATGAAGAGTGGTGGCAATGCAAGGTGGGCATGAAAAGAGGAAGGGAAACCCCAAGATGCGGACTAGCTAAAGCAAACTGGAGACCTGGAGGATGAAAGTAAAACATCTTGTACAGAGATTGTGGCATTCCCCTTAACCTCTGAGCCAGAGGATTGTTGCAATTCCTGATGCTGAGCATGGAGGAAGGACAGGCACCCAGAAACTGCTGCCGCTTTGTAGTATCACAGAGAAATATCTGTGTGTTTATCTTGGTTCTTAATGCACTTTCTGTATTGTCATTGGGATGAATTATCCCTATGTCTGCAAGCTGATACTAATCTGTGATTAACAGAGGAGAAAGAAAAAAAATCACAGGATGATTTTCAAAATTCTGCCCTTGGAGTGCATTGTTTCCCATGCAGATGCTTTCACCAGGATGCAAGAATTGTGCCACAGCTGGTGTGACATTTATTCCTGTTTCTTATATTTGGGGTGTTTTTTCTGAATTCATTTGACACTTTAATAATACATTGTGTTAAAATTATAAGATAAATTTCAGCTGCCAAGGATGGTTTTTCCTGCTTCTAACTCCAAAAGTACATCATAATCCAACATCACAAACCGTGTAGGGCTGTCTCTGTATTTTGAGGAAGGAAAGGAGATCATTTGTTCTTGCGATGGGTGCAGCATGTCCACAAATTCAGCTTGTTAAGGATTTTTCTGGATTTATAGTTGAATGTTGAAAGCAAAGGCTTTCCCCTCTGCTTCTTCTTGTAGCATCTCCTGAACTCTTTGTAAAATGTCAGTCTGTTATGTAAAATCTGCAGCGTTCTAATGGTGTTTTCAGGCTCACTGTGACCTTTTGAAATCATTACAACCCCCGTCCCCTAAAGCCCCCCAGTTTTCCTTACTTAGTTGCACACAGGAATAGGGAGGTAGGAATCTAATTTATTGTTACCCAGGTGGCATTTCCTGTTACTTAGCTTTATAGTTTTCTGTATAGTAATTAGTATGCAGAAAGCTGGAGAGATGCCTGTAGTTCCAAAATGAACTCTGTAGCTCTCTCCCTCCCACTTGCACTCTCCTTTTTGGTACCGCCCCTTCCATGCACCCTTTAGCCAGCAGCAAGACAGCTGTGTTTGATCATAAACCACTTAAACTCCAGTCTCACTGGCAGAGGAAACTTTAGCGTGAAGTGCAGCATTGGTTTCTCCCGGGGAGGGAAGCTTTCGTCTCTTTTCCTTTCTCCCTCCGCAAACACTGAAGACTGTAGCAGCACTTTTTATTTAATTTCTCTGTGGACTTGTGTGAAGCTCATCAAATTTTTCTGAGTACATTCAGCAGCACTGGGAGATGCCCTTCAACGGAATTGTGGAAAAGAGCAGCATAAAACAGGCAGTAGAGATGAAGCACGCCTTGCAGATGGACTAAGACAGCCCGGGGTCATGGTAAGCAGTTCCTTCCCTGCATTCTCTGAGCACTTCACAGTATTAACAAGTCTCTCACAGCAATGGATTGTCTGTGAAGTCAAAACCAGTTTGGCTCTTTTAGAAGATCGTGCATCATTAACTTAAACTCTCGATGTGGAGTAAAAATGGCTGTATAGAGCAAAATGTATAAGACGGAAAAATTTTGGAGGAGAAAGTATTGAACCAGGTGATCAGAGCTTTGAAGCATTAAAATCTGCAGAAATCGTCAAGCCCTGAGAAGTCTAATCATGAATTCTGGAGTTGCTATGAAATATGGAAATGAATCCCCTGCAGAGCTGAGTGAGGTAAGCCGTTTCAGTGCCCTTCTTTACGCTTTAAAAAGAAACGATCCCCTTTCAGGCTTTCACTCCACGAGCAATGCAATTAAAAATTAATAGAATGTGTATCTTGCTATAACTTGCTGTGCCAGTCAGGAAATGACCAGAACTTTTTTGCTGCTTTGCTCTGAATAAGTGGTGAAAGGCAAATAATTGCAACCATGTAGAGACTTTTTTCCTGTTACCCTGCAGCAGTGATTGCCTTGCCTCTGAGTGCTGTGTTTATACCCAACATTCATGTTTGCAGTAGCTGAAATACAGAGATCTCAGTTGAGATTAAGCAGATAGTGACTAATTTAGGAGGAAGGTGGGGTGAGTGGAATATGATAAATATTTATCAGTAAGACAATAACATTGGCAGAAGTTGTGTTTACTTATATATAGCCAAGGTGATATTGTTTCTTTAGGTTAGATGAATTAGGTTACTTTCCTTCCTTGCCTGGAAGAAAACAAGTCATGGGAAACTTTCTGCTTTTCTACTGGATATCATTGTAAGCTGTTATTTCTCATAGTAGTGGGTATGTTTTTTGTGTGACATGACTGTGTGTGTTTATAATAAATTTGAAATTAAAGCACATCAGATGTTATGCAAATGCTTAATATATATTTTAAAGTGGCATATTCTGCCAGTTACTAAAATGTCTTAAATATGTAATCCTTATGGGCTTTACTGAGAACTGCTAATTTAGTTATGCTATGAAATCCCAAGCTTTTGATTAAGGTCATACTGTAGGAAATTGAATTTCCAGTCTGTCTTGTTCCAGTTTAAGTGAAATGCTTCTCTTTCCCTTTTGCCCATTTCTTTGATACACCTTTTACTGTGCACTTTTTATCCTTTATGTGCTTGGGTTTTTTAGGAATAATAGATAGGATATGATTGGCAGATTGTGAAAGTTAACAGTTTCTGGAGTTAGATTTACAGAGAAAGAAGACACTGAGGTATAGAATGGAAAATAGATCAGTAGGCTAGTGAGGGAGACAACAGTGTAGGGGGGAGTACAGTAAACATGTGAGAGCTAAGCAAGTGCAGTACCCTGCCATACAAGAGAACATAGGTTTGTGTCTGGGAAGTTCTAGAGAAAGAAATTCCACATGTGTTCATCCTTAAAGTAAAAATAATACTACTTTATTTTTTCTGTATTACTTTTTCAAACTGTTGCTTAGAAATTCTGTACTGGAGATCCAGCATAAATAATGGGGTTCATAAACTCAGCATAAAAGGCTGGGTTACTTTTGGCTGGAGCTTTGGCTGTGGTTGAATTGATGGCCTGGTGATCACTGTTTTCTGCCCCCACAACATTTAATTTTCAAGACTTTGCAAGATCACATAGATCATGCAGTGTCTTAAAGAACTGACACTCAAGTCCATATTCAGAGCAGGCAGTATTTACTGGTAGCATTGCTGCCTTGAAATTTCCTATTCATGTTTATTTCACACATTCACCAAATAGGACATTTGTTTTAAGAAAAAGCTTTTTTTTCAATGTTTTAACACAGGAAATATTGAAATAAGTCTGTGACTGTGCACCAAGAAAGGTTTTTGTTGCGCCATTTGTTTTTTTCTCAACAAACTTACTTTAATACTTAGTTTACATTTGTACTGTGGGGCTACAGGTGAGTTACACATAGGCTTCTTTGACTGCAGACATACCAGGGAAAATCTTGCACTCCTAACTTTCACCAGGCACTTATTATCATTCCTTTGCTGCTCATCTTCATCTTTTTGCAGTTTGGGCTGCTTGTGTTAGCAAGCCTTACCCTGAGTCACCCCAGAGGGGCTAGTCAGCTTCAGAAATGATCTTGGATAAACAGTGTTTTCAGTGAAACATGGAGGCCTTACAAAAGCATCATATTCCTCCTCTCAAAGGGAAGAAGATGCATGAGTCCTCTGAAATGCAGTTGACTGCTCACCCCTAATTGTTATTTTCTCAACCAACTCCCTGCAGTTTTTATGCTTGTTTTTTATGTTCCTTTTCCTATTGGTGGCTGTGGTGCTTCCTGTAAATGAAGGCAAAAATTCCTGGGTAAAGGCTGTGCCTATGACTGATATATCTGTATTTCTCACCTCTTCGTCATGCTCTTCTCCTTTTTCTTCCTTTCTGGGTATATCTTCTGTATGCCATGTTTATTTTTTATTAATGGAAGCAGTCAATTGTGTTCATTTAAATGATGGAAAAACACAGAATTGACTACAATAGTAATTTGATTAAATAACTGCAGTCTTAATGTGTTTTCACTTGCACCTCTATCGCTACAATCAGCTCAGATTTTTACCTTACAGTGGGCTGCTACCACTGTTCATATCTGAATGGCAAATATGCTAACAGTTTAAGAAAGGCCATGATTCATATATTGCACTGTAGGTTTTGGTGTAGGTGTCTTGATCTCTTTATCTCAATGCATGGAGCTCTAGGCACAGGACTACTGTTATTAAAATAGACAGGAAAGTTACATAGCCCTGAAGATACTCCTTGACTGGATGTGTTAGACAAAATAGAAAATGAAATTATTGCAACTCATTTCATTTGTATTGAAACTTTCTACCTGAGACTTTCTACATCTCTCTTTGGAAAATGGGCAAGAATTAAGACATGTCTTTTTTTCCAGGACTTTTCTGTGGTTGATGTTTGCTGTTCATAAACTCTTGTCCAGCTCAACAGAGATCTTGGTAGTCTTTATTTACTCCCCTTCCCCTGTCCAAAAGTCATGCAGAAAAGCAGAAAAGAAATCTGAATTCAGTTGTTTCAGTCAGACCTCCGCAAAACTCATGCTTTGTTGTTCCCTAACACAGTTTCCAGAGTTCCAGCTCTTGTTTATTGATTCATGTGCCAGTACATGTTGCCCCATTTCTTCTGCTCTTCTTTTCCATTCAAGTTTCTCTTTATCCAAAGAAAGAAAAATGAGCCAATGTGCTGTTTGCATGGTAGATTCAGTGTGTTGTAACTACATAGAGAAGTGGAAAAAATAGTGTTCTTACACAGCAAAGTGTTGTTAGCTTTGGTGGTTTGTTTGGGTTTTTTATATATAGGATACATTAAGAAAGGCAAATCTGTATAATCTGAAATTTGCAGATGACTTGTTGCTGTAGTCCCTGAAAAAGTACAACAGCCTTTGTTACCTTTGTAAATAGGTAACAGTGACCAAAAAAGCCCAGTTCTACTATTATGAAATGGGCCTTCACCTGTCAGTATTTCAGTTTAACATGATTCACAGAGCTTGTCTTTAAGGCTTGATCAAGGATGTGATTTGTATGCATAACGTGATGCCCAAATTAGGAAAGTGCTCCTTGGATCGCTTCAATTTTTCACACATACAATTCTGAAAACCTTTAGTGGAATCCCAAGGCATATTTTTAAAGCGAACATCGTGAATGTTACTAAAAACATGTATGGGTTTGGTGCCTAGAATGGCAGAATATTTTGTACATTCTTGAAAAATGAAACTTTGTATCAGAATTTATATGTACCTATTAATTTGGTTATTCTGCAGAAGGAGGTGTTCATCTAGAAGGAGCTGGATTGTGAAATCTATATTTTCTCCCAAATTCAAAGACACTGCCTATCTTTAAACCCCATCATTCTGAGGACCTATCCCCTACATACTAGCTTTGCTCTTATATGCTCCCCTTGCCATTCATTGTGAAGCAGGGAGGTCTGTGCTCTCACCTAGTACACCAGTTGGACTAAATGTGGCCACCAGTTATGCCCATGCCTAATGCTGGGACAGTTAGAATTATTAGTGCAGAAACATGACAGAATTACAGTTACTGAGGCTAATGATATTGTTCTCAATTTTGTACTTAAGGGCTAAATTGTATCCTTGAATTAGAAGTCATGTTATGTCCTTGGATATATGTAATTTTTCTTACAATGAACCATGTGAATTTGCTGGTGGTAAGACTATGCCTAAGAGATTTAGTAATAGTGTAAGGGCTGGTATTACAGTATTGCAATACATTCAGCATTTTAGATGCAGCTGGTTTGTATAATGTTATTGTCTATTGTGTTCTTTTAGCACTTGCTTTATGAATTGATGGTGTATAACTTCTGAAAAGGTTCTGAAAAGCAAAATTAGAAGATAGCTTGCTGCTTTGGGTGTATATTTTATACCAGTGAGTAAATGTGAGGGGAGCTGTGGGGGAAGGTGAGTAACCAGCAGAAAAGCAGGATATCAGGCAAAGCCTTGCTGGCAGAAGAGGAGTTTGGCAGTGTCCATCCACACCCTGAGGTACTTTCCCATGTATGTCTCTGTTATTTTAGAACAAGCACCAACTTGTGCTGTCACTGTATATCCATTTGAGGAAAGAGGACTGATGGAATGGGGAAAAGGTTTGCTATTGTATTCAAAGTTAGGATTAAATCTTAAAGCATTTGTGATATTTTCCTGGGCTTGGTAATCTTCCCATTAAGAAAAGCAATGAGTAAATATCACCCCAATACAGTATCTGCTTCCTGAATGGTCTCTGGCCATGCAACAAATTTGCCAGTATATTTCTAACACCTCTTGTGAGCAGGTGAACACCATATTCTAATGCAATTCCACCTGTTATTCTGGACTTAGTCTTGGCTGTCAGTGTCAAAGGTGTATGCAAGTTGTAACATAAAAGGGTGTACTGTGTCTTGCCAACAGGGAAGGTGTGTTTTCCCCAGTCAGAAAATGTTTTGGGAAGTGTGATAAATTCTTTTTTTAAATCTTTTAAAATACAACAGCCTTGCAATAGAGGAGAGTGGAATGTGAGTATCAAACACCAAAGATGGCATATTCTAAAATTGTTTTAACCTTGAAAAAATTGCATAACTGATTTCTTTGGTAACAACAGGCAAACCAAAAAGGTGAACAGCGTTTGTTGAAGTCTTAGAAAAGTGAGCACAGCAACCTAGTACACTTAAATCAAACTATCTTAAGGAGAAACTTTCTTAACTGGAGTATAGTGGAGAGCTGGATAAAACTGTCATCTGGAGGTAGCAATAACACCTGTAGCCTTACAAGAGTTCTCAGCTTTCTTGCTTTAGAGATGCTGAGGCAGAGTTTGCAAACTTCCTTTGGTGGATTAACTCCCTCCTCTTTCCTGGTTTAAATGGGCTTTGTGAAGTACTAGTCAGCCTTGCAAACCTGACATTTTCCCATGCTGTTGTCATGAGGGGTGTCAAGACATTAGATGTGAAATAGAATTGCAGAATTTGAAGAGTTATGGTGTGTCTCAGTTACATTGATGTATCTATACCTAAAGAAAGTATTTCAATGGGAAGCATTAATGGACATGTTCCTGGATAATGACCATGGTGTCTGAATGCAACTTCTGGTCCATTTTCTAGATGTGCTACATTTTTGAAAAATACCATGTATTTTTATAGTTTATTTTGAAATAATGTGTTAAATTTTATATGTGAAAGTTTTGGATTCTGTTGGACATCTGTGGTTTTTCAATAGGCAGATTTGCTGGTATGTTATCAGTGAGCTGTACTGCTAATTTTAGGAATATGGGATAGAACACAGATGTGAATCCATGGTCAAGCTGATGGTGTTCAGGCATGTTCAATGTATGTAATTTACAGTGTGCATGGTCTTTTCGGTGTGAAAAACACAGTTACTTTGAATAAAATTTTTTTTCTGGATTTGTGTGAGCTGCTTATCAGGCACCAAGTGTGTTCCATGCTTGCATATAATTAAATTGAAGCACACTATAAAAAGATTAGTCAAAATGCCCAGACACTGTCAGCACTGATAATGCTCTTCTGCAGCCTCCTAATGAAAAAAAAGACAAAGATTATGTAACTTATCTGCCTGATATTTTAATATTCCTTGCTCCTAAAAAAATCATGTTTGAAAAATGCCTTATGGGGTAAAAATCAGTCAGAACAAACATGTGCTGTGCAAGTACCATTAACAATGTCTAATTTTTATTGTCTAATTGCTTTTAGAGACTTGATGGTTGTAATTATATTTTTAAAAAAGTCAGAGTTCATTCCTGGAAGATTTTTGGAGATAAATATTATCATCTTTTACAGCTTCCTCTTCCAACCTGTGTTGAAAAATAAAATGCCTTTTTGTCTTTGATCAGGTTTGGACATACCAGAACATGGTTCTATGTGGGAACAATTACACGATTCTTCTTTCAGAAGCTTTTATTTATGTGTTCCTCGACAGACTACAAAACCATAGATTATAAGAGGAACACAAAAGAGTAACCCAACATAAACTGTTGGGTTAATGTTTGCAAAGGCAGAAGTTTCTATGCTGTATGTATGTGCTGGACACCTAGAGTAGAGTGTCATTTTGTTCTGAGCTCTGAGTATTTTGATGTATGATTGAAAAGGAAATACATTCATGTCACTTCTGGGTATTTTCCTTATGTTTAAGTTTTATTGTCTTTATGACATTGTATGGTACCTCTAGCTCCAGATTTTACTTGTGATGGGAATTTTTGCTTCCTAAATAGTATGGAAAAGCTTAATTCAACCATTGTGTTACATGTAGTACTAATATATGTGCTTATGTGCTCTGCAGGGATCTGTGATGATCTCTGATTTCAAAGCTTCTCTGTGATAGGAGGGTGGAGGTTTGGTGTGGGGATCTGATGGTGATAAAGATAGCATTTTTTGAACTGGTTTGCAATCTTTATTACTCAGATCTGTGTCAGGATTTCCCATGTAAACAAACTGCCTATAGGAATAACGTATATTTTGTGAAGATGTAGATTTTTACTATCTCTAATGAATAGAAATATTCATTAAGACTCTGCAAATTGTCTCACATATTCCCACTGTGCTGTAATAATACATGAAAATTTGTCATTGGAGTTAAAATATTGACAAAAATCTTTTCAGCTCAAATTTAAAGAAATGCAGAAGGAAGAGTTTTTTTCAGTATGTTTACATTTACCTCACCTATGTATAAAAAGAATGTTTCATTTTAAAAACTAGTTGTTTGCAGTATTACTGGTTGCATGCTGAATTTTGTAAATTACCATCCGTAACCTTTGGCTTTTATTGCAGAATATCACTAGAATGTAATACATCACAAAGTAGAAATTTGCATCAGGATTATGACAATCTGCTGATAAGTGAAATGAGATGCTATTTTAAATATAGGCTGTTCATACATTTTAAATGTGAGGCTATTTCAGCGTTTGCTGGGTTCATAACAGCACCTCTGATCTCTGTTCTGCCAGAGCAACTTTTTGAAATGTTTCCAAAAAAGTAAATTATTTGGTTGTGGTGATAGAATTATAGTTCTCAACACAGACCTGTGATTCATAGTTGTAGTGACAGAGAAATAGAAGATTGTTACTGTGCTTTGTGGTAAGTCCAGAACTATTTCATTGATGACTCTGTGTCCTTCTGAACTGTGTTTACAGAGCTTTAGCTGGTGTTCCCACAAAACAGCACATGTGCCTATCTTGAAAAGTCTATCCTTTGCAGACTATAAACCCAAATGTACATTTACTTGCAAAGATATTATGTTATCTGACATTCATTTACAATAGGCTGTGATAATCCTACCCAAAACTGTGCTCTTTTACATCCAATCCTTCAGGGGGCTGAATGTATCTAGTCTGATAGCCTTTTGAACTTTGCATCCTGTATAAATTGCACACTTTGCATACCCTAACCTGTTGCAAGGTATTAGGTAGGGCAATCTGACTGGCTGTTAACTGTAGCTGGGACTCGTAGTGCCATTCTTCAAGTAGCACATCAGCTGTATCATCCTTCCTTTGCCCAGATGCGCGTGCTTGAGGTGGGTTTTACAGCCACGTACAGAAATCAAGGTGGTTATTGGCATCTCCAGAAAAGACCAGGTACCCACTTTGGAATGGTGTACTGAAGACTGTCCTTTGCTGTTCTACATGCCTTTCTTTTTCTTTCTTTCATTTTCTTTTTTTTTTACATTGTATGTAAAACGTTTTTGTTTTACATTACATCTGCAGCAGCTTAGTTCATTTTTCCACCACTTAATCTCCTTTTCCCTTTTTTTTTCTTTTAATGCACAGCACAGTATAGCATAATTTTTTTCATGTTACCAATGCAGGTGCTCTCTGATTTACTGGCTGAGGTGGTTCTTTTTATTCAAACTGATTTGCAGATGTACTTGGTTCTTTTTATTTAAACTCATGGTGGTCTACATGTTCATCAACTGTTTCTTTCTTTTTATATATTGTAATCTCATTGCTGTAGGAACCAATGGCTCCCTCATGATGCTTGTTATACCACAAGTCAATGTTCTACCAGATATAACTCACCTGGTTGAAGGTCCGGCCCATGCTAAAACAAGCATACAGTTTCTTTCAATGATTTATGTAAGTAAATTAAATCTTTGTCAGAAAAGTTTATCTCTGCCTGAAGCATAGAGATGGCTGCTCTATGACAAGGACAAAAATCGTTAACAATATTTCCAATTATGCTTTTCTTCTGTCTTATGAGAAGCTGGATTAAAGAATGGACTGAATCTCTGTATTTCTCCTCTTCCACTGGTGCATATCTTTCCTATGGAGCAAAGTAGAAAAAAGTGTATTGATTCTTAAGAGTCAAGTCATGATGGCATAGAGATCTGTATTAATCTAGTTACTCAGTGAGAGACATCTGCAAAACACAGAATGATTTTCATGCTTTTTGAAACTTACTGATTTTGTCTCACATTCTGCTGGGCTGAATACCTATGAATACCCATAATTATCTTACTTTGTGAAACTCTTTGTGGTTCGGTTTCAATGCCTACCCCTTCTGCAATGGAAATAAATGTATTAATTGCTTTTCATGAAGGTGGGCTTTCCTGTGAGAATTTCTTTAGCTTCCTGTATTTCTGTATTATGTGTTAGGCTAAACCACTTTCTATAACTCATTTTAGCAGTTTTAAACATAACAACAGATGCCAATGAGATACAGGTAAGTATCACATCTCATTTAGAATGTTATGTAATAATATTCTTCAGTAATGAGATTTCAGTTCTTATCATAGAATCACAGAATGGTTGACACTGACAGAAACCTCTGGTTTTCACCTGGTCTAAGCCCCTGCTCAAGTGAGGTCACCCAGAGTTGGGTACCCAAGACTCTAAAAATCACAGATGGCTTTTGAATTATCTCCAAGGATGGAGACTCCACCACCTCCTTGAGTAACTTGTGCCACTGCTTGGTTACTGTTACAGGGGAAAAGTATTTGCTGATGCCCAGGAGGAACCTCCTGTGTTTCAGCGTGTGCCCATCACCCCTGGTCCTGTCGCTGGACACCACTGAAAGCATCTTGCTATGTCCTCTTTGCACCCTCCCTTCAGGTGTTATATACATTGCTGAGATCCCTCTGAGCCTTCTCCAAGGTGAACAGTTCCAGCCTTCTCAGCCTTTCTTCATAGGAGAGGTGCTTGAGATCATTTGTCATCTTGGTGGACTCTTGCTGGACTCTTTCTCCAGGATGTCCATGTCTGTTTTGTACTGGGAGCCCAGAACCGGACCCAACACTCCACTTGTGGGGTCACTGGTTCTCAGAAGAACAGAAGGATCACCTCTCTTGATCTGCTGTCAATACTTTGCCTAATCCAGCCCAATAATATCATTCACCTTCTCTGCAGCAAGAACATGCTGTTGACTCATGTTCAATGTGGTCTCCACCAGCTTTCTTAGGCCTCTTTGCCTTCAAGACCTTATCCCATGGGACTTTTCCAAGGGAATGTTGGAGTGAAGGCTGCGGTTGTGATCATGATTTTTGACCTCCCCTCTCTTCTCTGGATCGTAAACTTCATCATCCTGTGGTCATGAGAGTAATCAAATAATATTCCTGTGAGTGCATGAGCTGTTGTGCCTTTGAAGATGATAGGAGCATGATATATATTGGAATCAAAAAAGGAAAAAGAAACCCACCAGGGAACTCTTTGTGAATAAACAATGTATTCGCTTGCAGAACATTTGAGTTAATTTGTCAGAAACTTCTCTGTCTTGGAGTGGAAAGGCAGAGTAGTACCACACCATGATGAATTCCTTACAAGTAATTAATATACTTCAGAAATTTTAAGTTTATTTAAAGGTTTAATTTCATTCTGCTGAATGGTAGCATTAGAATTTAGTAGATTTTTTATGGTTCTGCTAGGAAAAAAAATAAAGGCAGGAAAATACTACAAAGCGTGACCTTTACAAACTACATAAAACGAAAAGAACAATCCACTGTTCCTCTTTGTGCCCTTTCTGCTAATTTTTAGAGTAAGTTATAATGGCTTTCCATGGAAGAATTTTTCCTTCCAAGAGAACAAAGAAAGAATTTTGCAGTTTTTGTTCTTACCAGATGTTGACATTATGCATTTTCTGTCTCATATAATGCTGTGTTCATAAGGATCTGAAAAAGCACTACTACAGAAATAAATCACAATAGGAAAATTTAAATTTAGATTTTGGGGGTTTTTAAATATGTCAATGTTGGAGTTTCTAGTAATAATGTTTGCTGTTTATCCAGAATCCAGCTCGGTTTTTTCACTTAAATCAGCTTTGAAATGAAATTTATATTTCAGAGACATGTTTAGAGTAAATTCAATCTAGGAAGAATGGGAATAACTCCTGATGTGGGTATAGGTGTCTTGATTGTTTAGTACCGCATTATATCAAGTCCCCTGAAGATGACAGATCTATCTGCTGTATTTGTGTGTTACTGTCACCAACTCATGGGTTGCTGTTTCTGAGAAGCAGGAAATTCTATAGTGATTAAGATCCATACACACTCTGATTCATTCACAGTTTGTAAGCACAGTTCCCAGAGGATTAAAACAAAGTTAAAAATTAGTAATCCCCTCCTCCTTTTCCATATAAAGGACTGTCTCTTAGGCTACTGTTCTATCACAGTTGTGTGAACACTCTCTGTGGTACTTGGCACAATCAGGATGGAAGTATTTTAAGGGTGGGAAAAGCTGAGAACAGGAATTACCATCCGTTGGAAAAGGGGGAGGAAGAAGTGCAAAGATGTGTGGAGGAAATGAACCTGAGTTTAAGTGCCACAAGTTTCTCATTTGTGAACATTTGTCATTATTGCTGATTCATGAGTTCAAAGGAGTTTCAAGGCATCATGCTGACAACTGACTCAGCATTCTTTTTTGAATATAAAGAGAGATTTTACTGAGAAATTAAAATGGTGAATTTATGTGGTCTTTTGGACTTAATGAAGTAATTCACAGTCCAGTTATAGTTCAGTTTTTCAGTATTTTCTAGATTTTTGTGTTTCTATTGAACTGGGCTGTGTTTAAAGCTGTCCTGTTTATTTGTCTGAATGAGAATTGTGAACAGTTGGTAGCCTTATCTATCTGACTTATCTTGGAATGGTTAAAGGACCGCGCTGACAAGATTTAGTGAGTATTATTTATTGAGACCAAGTGTAATACCCAGTCTTTTGTACAGAAAATATAAATAGAACAACTGACAGTAAGCTTTGTGTCAAATTTGAAATGCCAGTAATATACAGTACCATTGCCATGACAGTGATGCTTTGTACTTTATAGTGCATTTCATTTAAGAAGCTGAAATAAGCTGTACGCAATTATTGATGCAATTCTGTATAGTGTATTGTAGTTGTAGTGTATAGCAACTTACATTTCTATTTATTAATTAAATTATATTACCATGCTTTATCAGAAATCTTGTTAGTCAGACTGGTAAGTCAGTTGCAATTGCGTGGCTTGGTCTTGCAGAGAAGAATGTGTCTTTTTGGGGCCTAGTTAAGTAATTATACTTGAAAAACTTTTTGTAGAAAAAAGATTTTTAGATGATTTTAATGGCGCACTGAATTGGGAGTTTTAAAGAATGACAGTGTTGTAGCTTTGATCCATATTTGATGGCATTACTTGAAGAGACAATGTGATCTAGTAACTTTGGGAAAATAACTTTATCAAAAAGGGTGACCATAACACAGAGGATTTTTAGATCGTGGGGTCTCCTATTTTTATATTTTAAGAAAAATTGTTAGCAAAACAACTGACAGTTCTTTTTCTCCTGCTCATAATAGTTGTATTTAGAGCCTGGAGGCTCAATCAGCAGATGTTTATTGAGTTTCATAGTTTGCCTCTGGGTAGGCTTGTCTGCTTCTTTGTTTTCTGGGCCTGCAGCTCATTCTCTTCTGTCCTTCTTAGAGCTTTACTAAATGCAATGTGTGTTCTCAGCTGTCATTAGCCCTTTCTTTCTGCCCTCTTTCTGTTACTGTTTTATTGTTGCTGCCCTTCATGCCCTGGCTTTTAACATGTGCCAATCTAGCTCTTCTCTGTCTTTTTATTTGTGTTGCACTCCAAGACTGTGCATGGTCCTGCAGAGTTCTGACTGACTGTCTTCAGTAAAGAAGGAAGGAATTCCACTTCTTGCAGGGCTGACTGTATGAGGCTGCAAGTGCTTGAAGAAAGGGGTTGATTCTGTTGGCACAGAATTAGTTCTGCCGCATGATGTTGTAGCAAATGAACAGTCGCAATGAAGCCAGTGTGATAACTAAGGCTGGCACAGACAAGGGGTGTGTGATCCCAGGCAGTGTTGGTCCAGTCATAATACAGTGCTGTGCTTTGACACAAAACCATTCCTGGTGTGTACACATAGACTGAGGGTTCACAAGGGTTCCACAATATTTAAAAACCTAATGATAAAAGTAGGATTTATGGAGAGCTTATGGCTAAGTTTTGGTGTTAGGAGTTGCACTGTTTTGCTATAAAGCCAAGCTTCCTTGACAGAATTTGACATTGTGAAGAGGGAATTTCCTGGAGAACTCACAAGTGTTGACAGCCAAGTTGCGTTTTGCTGAAATTCCAGTGTGTCGTATTACTATTTTGCAAGTAGCAGTTTCTTTAGATTTTAGTTTGATTACTACTGGCCATAAGCAACAAGAGATCATGTTGGTATTTCCCCTGTGAAGCCTCATGCAATCTCCTGAAATATCCTCCTCTTCTGTAGTGCCACTACTGTTTCTTCTTCTTTTCTACAGCCAGAGTCTTATGGCAGCTTAAGTACTCAAGCAGCGAAGAAAACATAATGAAAGTTTTCATATTCTTCTTTCCCTAAAAGAGAATAAATGGCTTTGAAGTTTAGCTTATTCAGTCTTGTGGTCTACCAACCTCTCTTTGGCATATTAATAGAAATTATGAAAAAAATTTGATCTAGATAAACTGAGATCTTTGTGACCAGAGTGAAGGCACAGGCATTTTAGCATTGCTGCACTCATTAGAGGTACTAACCCAAGTGTTTTGCTTTCAATGCTGCTGAATTTCATGCGTAAAATTCTATATGCAGAAACAAAGACCTTACAGCCCCCTAATTAGCAAATCTCATCATCATGGTCAGGCTTCGCGAACGAAGATTTGAGAAGGGCACTACCCACGCTTGCTGCAAGCGTGCTGGTGGCTAAAAAGGCCGATACGGGATAGGCAGGTCCAGTCACAAAAGGCACAGTGGAACGTCTCCCTAGGTGACATTGGCAAGGAACGGTTCTTTCTGTGTTGTCTTTTCTCCTCAAGACTGACTCTCCGTGCATTCTCAAAGGAAGCAGCAGCGTCGTGAATGGTGTGTCTCCATGAATCCCGATTGGAGGCCAGAGTGGACCAGTGGTGGCAGTCAATATGGCCAAGGCTGAGGTGTTGTTTCAGGGAGTCCTTGTATCTCTTCTTCGGGGCTCCTCTCTTGCGGCAGCCGGTGGCGAGTTCACCATAGAGCCCATCCTGCCCGTGGACACACTTTGTCTGACCCTTCAGCTGAGACCTGTCTGGCATGGGAGACCCTACCGGCGGCACAAACCACCTCCAGCATAGCTCTCAACCTCATGAGGGCAGGCAAGCTTCTCCCCCGTGACAAGGGGGTGTCCCCGGAGAAGTCAGCAAATCTAATAAGCGGTGAACAATATATGTTTATGTGCCAAGTACATTGGTTATGATTATGAAGTCATTGTAATATAATAATGTAATTTTTCAATATAAAGCCAAATCTTCTTCATTTATTTAATTTTTTAAAGCCTCACAAAAGCATTGCTTCTCTTTGGGCTGAAATAAAGTGAACACTGACATAAAAGGATATTGCGTAGGACAGAGAGTACAGTTCTGTTGTAGGTCATGTTCCAAGAAATATTTTTTGCAAGCCTGACAATATGTTCAAATTTTAATTGAAACATACCAATTTAAAACTCAATGAACATAAAAATTATACCATTACTTTTGTTCACTTATTTTGGTGACTCAGTTTTTTTGCCGACTCAGTTTTTTTGCCAAAGTTATGTGAAATAAGAAAAAGTAAAGTGCAGTCCTAAAACACCTGAAAACTGCAGGTTCTACAGGACTGCTGAGAAAGTTCTGGTTGATTTTAGTAGATAGAACATTTCTAGGACTGGTGGACATGAAAAAAGAAACTATTAGATGATTTAGCTTGATCAGTAGTTGCTACCAAGATATATTGTCTTAGTAGTAGACTAATGAAGATCACACAATTTTATGTTAGGTTACTAGATGAGAGTTTGCAATCATTTTTCCTCAAATAATTTTATCTTTCTTCCTTTATTTTTCATTTTCATTTGAATCCTTATGTTTTTCCTGGATTCATGTTGCTAAATTTGAAATGAAAGAACCTTACTCTTAAACGTGATTTTTTTTTCAACCATAAAAGCAATGCCAATACTAGCAATTTTTTAAGTTCTCTATCATATAACCTACGCAGTAAGTTATCAGATCCACTAGAACAATCAGGACCACAGTGCCTTCTGATTTTATGAAAAATACCCTGAATTTAATGTGCTGTCATTGAAGTAAGGAACTCTAATAGGCAATGGCTGGTTGTTAGTAATGAAGTGAACTTTCAGCTGGGTCCTGGACTGTTCTTCAGCAACATGGTACATTCATCTTCTGGAGCCCTGTAGATCAGAGAGAGAAGAGAAAGCAAGAGGGAGGGGAAGAAAGAAGGAGAGGAAGAAAACAGAAGGAAAAAGTTGTCTTTGTCCTTTGGAGTTGCCCAAAATATTGTGGTATGTTCATTTTTTACCAGGAAGCTCCATGCCAGATCAGGTAGTGCTTGAACTACCTCACTTTTATGCCAGAACATCAGTTGTCTGTGCTCCAGTGGTCACTATGAAGGTAAAATCTGGTATAAATGAAGTTGTCATTCCTTCTGGATTATTTGTTGGGAATACAGACAATGTGGCTTGCCCAGTGCAGATGGAATTTATTCTGCCAGGGGTCTGCTACTGCTGAGAAAGGGTTTTAGTAGCTGTAGTGCTACAGACTAAGCAGTAGCTTTCAGTACATCTACAAGATACAGAGGTAGTAGGGAGGGGCATAGAGATGCTTGAACTCAGTGCTCTGCATCCCGTTTTGTGCTGCTTTAAGGGTGAAGTATGGAAGAAGATGAAAATCAGAGTAGAAGTTCTTATTGCAAGTAGTCTGAAAAACAATTGCTGTTTTTTCACAGAAGACTGGAGGATAGAGCTAGATGCTGTAGTTTAATTTCTTTTTTTACTTATTGGACAAACAAACATTTGAGGATATAACTAATGACAGGTCTTTACTGGGATAGGCCTACACATGTTCATATGGAGTTTTTATATGAAAGTTGAAATTACCAATATGAAATTAATTTCTACTTTTATTAAAAACTCAGTGCAAATTTTAGTTCAGCATTTTCCAAGTGTTCTGTGGCTGAATGAGAACTGAACTAGTGCCATGTGGTTCTGTTGAAAAGTTTTCATGAGTGTTGTAACACATTGTAAAGGGTATTTTTAACTATTCCAGAAAATACATGTTTATAAAGTGGGGGAAAAAATAAAAGTTGTTCAATTTTCCCCTTCATTAAAGCTTGTGAACTGATTGGTGATGGGTGAATTCCATACACAGAGAAAAAATTAAATTCCTTTAGGAAAAGTAAAATCAGTATATTGAAGCTGAACACAAGTAAAAGATAAAATGCGTTTCTTTTGGGTCACAAATGGCAATCTGTATGATCTATTACAGAGCTTTATGGTGGGGTAGCTGCAGAACATGAGCAGAAACACATGGAAATTTAATATCCTTGAGCCTTCTAAATCTGCAATCTAGTCACTTGTCGTTTGTGGCATGCAGCTTTTGAGAATTACAGCAGGATTATATGGACCTTTTTTAATGCGTAAGATTCTTGGCATGAATTCCATTTGAGGTGAGGCAGAAAGCCATTAGAGACAGCGGAGATTCCAAATGGCTAATTGTTTTTAAAGGAAGAGCGGTAAGTGCCTGTAGTGTATTTGTCCCAGGGCAAGAGGAAACTTGGTGATCCCTCCCTTCCCATGCTTAATTTAATGAGAGTGAAGATATTAGTCTTATTTGTGTCTATTTACCTTTACAGGGTTGTTCTGAGCATTAGTCAGTGATTGCATAGTGTTCTGAAAACACAAAATACAGTGTATATACTTTAAAACATCAGTGGTAGTGGAAAAAAAGACAGCTGTTTTTCATTTAAGTTAGAAGGAAATAATCTGTAGGAAAAGTATTTGCTGATGTAAGGAACCAGACATTGTTTGGAAGTTTTTTTTCTTAAGCTAAATTATTTGCAGAATCAGGTTTTGGGGAATGAGGCTGGTACATTCTGCTCTGTAAGTGTCTGGATTTAATTTTTTCCTTCTTTGCACAATTGATTCGAATTTCCAGAATCTGGCTGTTTGTTTCATACAAACTCCTTGTCAGTTATATTCTAGCTCTGTCCTGACCCTGTTGTAGTCTAAAAGGACTGTTGTGCTATCTTTTTTGGCTCTTGGAATATTTTATTTTAGAACTTTATCAGACTCTTTAAAATGTTCCTCCCTCCTCCCTTTCCTCCTGGCTCCAGTTTTAAATATAAGAGATATAGATTTTTTTTTGAGCAATGCCATGCAGTGTTCTGTTGCTATTGTACTGATTTTTTTTTGTTAACTGTGATATTTAATATTTTCCCCATGTTTTTCTTCACGTTTCCCTATTCCTGTGAGCCCTGCTTTCTCTGGCTGTGTTCCAGAGAAGAGGATGTTGTTTTCCCAAAGGATTACGTGAATTATAAATATAATATAAAACCTGACAATCTGAAAGATCTGTTTCTTTATACAAAAATACTGATCTTTGTTAGATTAAGTGCACTAGAAAACATGTCTGAGAGTCTTACAGCCACCATAAATGTAGACAAGATTTTTTTAAAAAGGCCCTTATTTGCTTTCTACCACTTATCATCCTGATTAGTTTTTGGTTCTAATTGAAGACTGATCACTTGACCTATTAAATTAATATGCTGTTTTATTGTGATAGTAACAGTAATAATTAAAATAGCAACAACAACAACAACAGCAACAGCAACAGCAGCAACAACAACAACAACAACAACAACAACAATAATAATAATAATAATAATAATAATAATAATAATAATAATGTAAACGGAATTACTTGTGGACAACTGTGAATCATGCAGCAGGCTTACTGAAAATCCAGACTGCCCAGTATTCCAAAGTAATGTTCTGCCTGGCATCTCCTGAACAAAGCAGAGCTGTCCACAAAGCAAGAGACATGGCAGTAATTAGATCAAGTCCTTATCTTTGCTAGGATATGCACCTAACTATAAAGGATATGGGAAATTAATGTTGACCTATTGATGCATCCACTCATGTGGCATGTCTTTAAAGCAGGTGGCAGCACAGGAGAGTTTTCTCTCTTACCATACATTTTAGCAGATTTCATATTTTCCTCTTGAAAAATTAGCTCTTTCATAAACCCAGAGTTTCCATGTATCACTCTGATTTAAAATACGATGTTTGGTGGTAGTGTACTTTTGCAGCTTTAGCTGAGGTTCTTGGGATGACAGTCTTTAACTCCAGGGCACATGATCTAACATCTCTCCTTGGCACTTGATTCTCCAGAAAAGTTTGTTTAATCTCAAATCAATTAAGAATTATTTTGCTTTGAATTTTGTCCAGATTTTATCTGTTCCTGATGGTTACATCATGCTTTCTTGACTACAGCAAGTTCGCTATCTTGATAAAGCAAAGATTTAAGACAGCTACTCTCACTTCATAACTCATCTACGAAGAATAACAAAAGGGCTTGACACAAGAATAAATGATTCTTTAACAGTGATTGGTCTTAATGGAGATGAAAACTGTAGATGAAATAAAACAAGCATCTCATACTTATTTGAAAAAACTACCCTGGTCTAATCAGCATGGCTTTCAGGGGTCAGGGGCCTATGCAAGTCCTGAGGTATCATAATTTGTACAAACCACACCTTTTTGGTCTTATTGACTGTATCTCTTAAGAGCCCCAATTATGCAATGCAATTTTAATCATTAAGGGAGTTTGGGTTTGTGGTACATATTCAAAGTAAGCCTTCTATTTTTTTAATTGCTGGGGCTCTGTCTTGTGGATTTTGACTAAGTGCTGTAATAAATGCTTAATTTAAAGGAAATTTATCTGCCTGAAACATTTTTTATTTATTTATTTGTTTGTTTATTTTTTAGTTGAGAAGAGTCAAAGAGACTATGTCAATTCACTTGCAGCATTGTGATTTCATGGCCATTCTGCTTTTTGCTTTCTTCAAGGTGTTTTTCTTTCCAGCAGTCAGTGAGAAAATTCATTAGTGTACCATAAGCTTTATAGAATATGCAAAATGTAAAATACATAGAGTTAATTATTTTCCCCAAATCATAACTAATCATGACAGACCTGTCGTTGTGATGTTATTACTATTTTTTTTCTTTAAGGAATTTCTTAACTCTCTCAGCATTCAGATTAGCAGTCCTTTTGTTAGAACATACTATATTCACTAGTTAGCTGAAACTTCATTTTCAAATGTACTGCATGAAGGATCTTGACAGGAAGGCTCAAGCCTTTCTTGCTGCAGCTGCCTGAGCAGTTGCTGTTCCCCAGCTGTCTGTGCCACCTCTGCTGGCAGCTGCTGTTCCTACAGGTGCTTCTTCTCTCACTTTGGCTGAAGCCTAGCGCCTTTTATTCTAAATCCCTCTTCATAAGAGGGAGAACCCAGGTAGGACATCCAGAAGCTTCTCTGCTGCTGGGAGTGCTTGTCATGCCAGTAGTGTCCGAGAAGTTACTGAGCCTTGGACTTGCGCTCTTTCTGAAATGAGCCTCATGTGCTCTTTCCTCTCTGCTCTCCTTTCTCACGGCCTGGCAGAGAGTTTACAATGAATGTTTCTTCTCTGCTTTGCTTTCTTTCCTTCCTTCGTTCCAGAACAGTCGGCGTCCCGCCGCACCACTGTGCAACTCGGTCTTTTCCTGCAGTGCCCTGTATGGGCCATGGGTACATGAACGTGGGGCAGTCCCGTGGTGTAAAGGAGAGCACTATGAATCCCCAAGGACCTGAGTTCGAGTCTCAGTGGGACAGTCCTCTGGCAGTTCAATCCCTTCCTGCCATCCCATCCCGTCAGATCTGGGATGCTCAGCAAGGTCAGCCCCGGTCAGTACCGGGGGCTATGACAGTCCCGAGGACTTCCCTGTCACTGTCCAAGCTCACTCGGCCGTGGCAAATGGACCCTTAGGCGTTAAATGGTGGGGCTAGTTCTGTGTACGCTGAGCCTCACCTAAAAAATCCACTGTGCAGGCTGGAAGGGCACGTGGGGAGAGCCCTGCCCAAATCTGCGTTAGTGGAGCTTGGCCATAGATACATACATGAACGTACAGACTCCACCGAAAGACACTGATGCCTTTCGAGTCTTACTGAGTTCTGCAGACGCAGCTCAGCTGCAGTGAGCTCTTGCCACACTGCACGAAGCATTTTTGCGTTTGAAAAACGTGGTCATTGACGCCTGAGTAGCTGCCTGAGCGTCAGAGACTGGCTCTGTGGTTCTTTGTTTTAAAAAGCAGTATCCTGCCACTGCCTGCGTTGAAACTGGGAGGAAACTTTTTCTGCAGGGTGGAAAAAACTTTCTGCTGCATATCCTGAATGTCACTACAGCAGCTGATACCGATGCCATGAGAAATTCATTGAACAGAAGTAATCTTCATTAAACAGAAGTAATGTTAGTGAGTACCTGAAAACAATTTAAATGTATAATTTTTAAAAATCTCAGAAACAATCTTTGAATTTTTTCAATAAATATATTTTGAATATTTATACGCGATTTTGTGTCCATACATACATCTGTGAATACTTTCATATGAGACATTAAGCAGCACTGTCATGTATTGTTGAATTCCTGTACTGATGATTGTAGTACAATATTTCTAGTAACAGAGTGTTATATTGGTATTACTTACTATGAACTTCGGGCTTGAAAAGTGTCCATTTCTTTCCTGTTCTAAGTGCCTGTTTGATCTGCTGTTTTAGCAATGATTTTCCTGTAGTCAGTGGTGCAACAGTGATTTAGTCTGACAAGAGATGTGGTGACTAAACTTTATTAAAATTTGGAGGAATCCATTTTTCTTTATTGGTCATAGTTTGTGTGCAAAGTTATGCTCCAGCTATGCTTTATTTGGCAGTGCAGCAAAACACACTGGTACCACAGGAAGAACCTTCAAAGCAGCATAAAAACATTTGTGCAACAAAATCATCCTCTTCCCCCTCCTCACTTTCCCTGTCCTTTTCCCTTCCCCATAAATTATGCTAGATTTTCTGGAAATAGTTTCACAGAGATTGTATATTCTGTGAAAGCTTAGTCTGTGCCAAATGCAAATCTCTTTAGCTCTTTGAAGTTTTAAGTTTACAATACTTCTCTCACCTGATGAAGTGTGTGATGGAAGCTTAATAATGTATTTGAGGAAACATTACAAGCAGACTGCCGAAGTAGCAAAAAACTAAGTGCCCCTCTTTTTGTACATATTGGCTTGCCCAGCACCTTAACATGAGAACAGGAAACCTTATTAAATGAAGAATGAAATAGGTACCTATGTGGGTGTTATTCAAAATGCCTTAAAACACAAACTGGGTGTGCTTACTATGACAATATAACAGTAGGTACCAGTATGGCTGCTATAACTCTTTGCATTCCCAAATTGGCTACTTCTTACACAAAACATTTTGTCATTTGCTCTGCAATCCATCTCATGTTAGTGGCATATGGGTTTTTTTAGCACAGTTTCCACAAATCAGAATGGAAACTTCTGTCATTCGCTTGAATTGTTTTTGTCCAGCTAAGCTCTGTTGGTAGCAGAAGTAAGAGCAGTAGAGTATTCCCAGTGCTTTTTTTCATGGCACCCTTCATGCCACCCCACCCTTGCATCATAAGAACTCCTGTGCAGTACCAGGCAGGGAGTCTGTGAATGAGGATGCACATCAGGCCAGACAGTACAAGTCATGGGGTTTGTGGCCTCATTTGTTGGGTGTCTCAACCCAGTGGATATTTTGCCTGTTTGTTAACTTACAGATATTTTCTTGTGTCAACCCACTCTAGCCACCAGAAATGTCTCAGACCTATTTAACTAAATAAAAAGGAACTTTATTAAATAAAATACAGATAATAGAGCTTGCAATATTATTGTAGAGAAATAATTTCTAAAACATATGAAACTACCTGCTTTAAGTAAGCAAAACTTTCTTATACCAACATTCAAAAAATAGTGAGGTTTTTTGTTGTTTAGATTTTTTTAAACACATACAGTTATTTACATTTTATTCCAACAGATAAAGTCGAGTCTGTAATTTTTATTTACTTACTTTTTACAGTACAGACATTCCCTTTGCAAGTATGCAGCATTTCTGAAAATAAGTTCTTCTAGACTCCAGTGGATTTATTTCAAACTACTGTGATGTGGTTATAACATCCGCCAGTCAGAAACAGGGTGCTTATTGCACTGAGCTAATCCCTGTCTGCTGCAGCTTCCTGAGGTTTAGAAGTTAATGGCATGAATAACTTAATTCTTTTCAGAGTAGTGCTAATATTTTCACTTTCTGAAGGCAGCAGGAGACTTTGAGAATGTTTTCTGAGTAACAGTCTACCTGCTATTAAACTATTAAGATTATTATGTAACTTGCTCTTCTGAAAAAAACCTCAACAAACAAAAACCATATATAGAAAAAATTATGCTATTGCAGGAACTGTTTTTCCCTTATGTGTTTTGCCACAAGTCATCAAGAAGATTGGGAAATCAAGAAAAGCTATCCAGTCACCTTAGAAATATCTTTACAGGAGTTAAATATTATGCTTCTTGTACACTCCTCTCCAATAGAGAAAGTCCTAAGGTCTGAATTTCCCATTTTTTCATGGACACAGGGGTTTCTAAACATTGGTATTTTCTGGAGATGCTTATGTTTATGTTTAGCTGAAACACGCAAGATGTAATTTAAAATAAAACAAACTAAAACAACAAAACCTTAATTTTAAAAAGCAAGGGATGAGCACAGATTAAAAGCGGTAATATAGAATGAAAACTAAAACTACTCCTTCCAATAAGTGCAGGGTGTTCTCCTTTTTCTGTTATTGTTGTTGGTTTGGTTTGGGAATTTCTTTCTTGTTATTTGTATTTTTTCAGGTAGTAAAATACCACTGAATATGTAAAGTGGATACAGGAGAAAACCCTGTGAGCTCCTGCCTCTGGTCACATGATGCTTACAAGAAAACCTATTGATTTCTTTCCCTTGTGTTTGGTTTTGTTTGGTTTGGGTTTTTTTTTAATCTGTTGCTTGAGGTGGGCATCAGATATGGTTTAATAAAAAACAAAGGAATAAAGAAAGGGCAGGACAGATGAAGGAAAATTTAATCTTTTATATCACACACCGAGTTCAAGGTTGTGTACAGTTTGTAGAGCTGAACTTTAAAGTACTTTGTCTAGCTGTTCAAGCTTCCACTCATTTGATCAAGTATGTCTGACCTTCAGCCAAGGTCTAACAAACCAGACCAATGCGACCTGTGCTTCAGGTAACAAGGTTACCTGTGTGTTACCTGTGACTGTGATTTGATGTGCAGTAAGAGCTCTAGCACTTCTAAGAAAAAATAATTTGTAACTGGAGGGAGGAGAGAAGAAAAGTGAGGTAAATACACTGTCATGGTCTAAATTGGCTTAATTGTTAATAATGTGCCTGAGCCTGCCATGATGGAGCAGCAAAAGAGTAGGAGAGACATATAAGTATTTTGAGTATACTTCCTGCTTGCAAAATAGAAATGTAGAAAAAAGGGGGAAAGGCATTCCCATTAGAAGTCTGCTTACAAAAGGATCTGTGCTGAAAAAGCTGTAGTGCCTTATCTATGGTTGCATTGACTATTCTACACATCATCCTCTACTGCTTCGTTTGAACAAGAGATACACATACTGCCTATGTGTAATTCTCCTGCCCTTGAGGATTTCAGCTACAAAATTACACACCCACAACACCACTCCCTATTATGGTTATTTCCCCATCCCCATGGAAGAACTTAAACCTCACGAGTTACCTGCTTTGCTGCTGTGACTTTTGGGTATTTAGGCTGTGAAGTAAATTGCAGTAAATTAAAGTACCTATATCTCAGCTGTTAAGTGTGCTACAAATGCCAACAAGCAGTAGCAGGGCCTTTCCAGACAGGACTCTCTATGTGCTGTAGTACTGCCTATTGAAATTTGAAATATGTGTGGTATTCCTTCACACCTAGTTTTTTGAGAAGAAAATGGTTAGATTCCTTGAAAATTTTAATCTTTATTTCTGGGGGCAGAATCCAAGATTTCTGTCTCTTAGTCTGTGTGCAAGACTGTAATCCTGTCTGAAGTGAGCTTTCTTAACCCATATCTTTTCAGTTCTGAAAATAACTTTCCTTGTGACATTTAAATAAAGGTACCAGTACAGTCCAGTGTTAAGCTCCACATATAAACAGGAAGGCTATTGGAGAGTACGTGCTCTGCTTTTCTACATGTAGTAATTAGCAGCTACTAATTTATAAATAACAAGGGTGCTAATTTGGTGGCTTGGAACATCTAAAGATAGAGGGCTAAATACACTTCTAGTGTATGTGCCTAAAAAAGTAATGAAAAAGAGTAAATTGTCAGGTTCTCTCCTTTTCCTAATGTATTGCTTCAGAAAACAGCCTATCCCAACACTTGCCAGGCAAGATATCCTTTTCAGGCTTTCCCCAGTCCTCCTAAATCTGGGGGTTTTTGTTTGTCCACATGAAGGATATTTTAACTTTTGAGCCATTAGATGGTTCAGAAGGATACAGTTAAACATTTGAGGTAGCCATCCTTACACTGGTCCAAGTTTTATCTCCTTCCACAAGGGGTAGCGGTAAATGTATCTGTTGAATTTCTTTGTGATTTTTAAAAATTTCTGTAGAGTCCCTCAATTCTGTGCAAAGAGGTAAGGTGATATATTTTTGCCATATTTAATATTTTAACTGTATTTTTTTTAAGGCCATGTCAAGTATTTTGATCTCAGAGCTTTGCTGACTGTGGTCTCCTCATTTAAAGAATCAATACTGCCATGTTGTTTTTCCATAGTCTCCTCTGTGTGTGATGCATTAGCTGGTTATCCATAACTGGTTATCCATTGTGGGCCAGCCTGGCTTCAGTGCACCTGGAGTGTCTGAAGTTGGGAATGTTCCAATGGCAGCAGCAGCTGCAGCAGCAATTTCAGTTCTGGTTAGTGCCAAGTCACTTTTTTTTAATCATTCTTCCACATGACAGGTGACCAACAATTTCAACAACATTCCCACACAAGATGCATCACCATTAGCTAAAGGGATCGCTATCATACTTGGGCTGCTAGAGACAGTAATTTTTGAAAAAAAGCTTAAGAAAGCGGTGCCATCTGAAAAATAAAAGCTGGTGATATTGAATGTTCATGTGAATAATATTGCCTGTTCTATTATCCATAGAGCTGTAATTACTTAACACCCTTTTGATGAAAGAAAGTGGAGTTATTCCCATATTATATGTGAGAAAACAGTAAGGGCTTGTCAACACAGGGCTGTTGTTGTGCAGTTGTGTTGTCAGCCAGTGCACTGCTGTATTTAAACAGCTGTAATTATGCTGGTAGAATTCCCTGAGTGAAACTCTGCTCTGAGTAGAAACATGCCCTTTTCCAGCTTGAGGTGTACTGGTTTGGAAGCAGTTTGAACTGACCTAAAAAAGGGAAAAACAACCTCAAGTTTCTGGCTAAATACAAACTAAGGCCAAATACAGAGTAGAGTTATACACAGTAACTTTGGCATTTTAAACAT
Organism: Pithys albifrons albifrons; assembly: GCF_047495875.1. Classification (NCBI taxonomy): domain Eukaryota; kingdom Metazoa; phylum Chordata; class Aves; order Passeriformes; family Thamnophilidae; genus Pithys; species Pithys albifrons. The sequence goes on along the minus strand of NC_092497.1, from coordinate 61,417,888 downwards.
TTCTCTCATCCCGTATACCTTTCTTGGCTAAACAAGCCTTGAATGGGTTAGTAATGCACTTGTGTCACAGTTTGTTCTGCTTGCTAATACAGTTAATATTGGGTTACTGTTTTTCCTTGCATCTGTTCTCTTCTCCCTGTGTTATTTAATGCACATTGTAGATTTTTTGCTTGTACTAGAGGACTTCTTTTGCAGAAGAGGTCATATACACAACAGTAGTGCAAGAACAGGAATGAAACAGTCACTAGAAGTTCTTAGGAAAAAAAATCCAACAAAACAAAAAAGAACCCCACCCAACTCAAATCTGCAGAATATGTAGCAAAAGATAATGACTCTTCAGGAGAATTTCTGGTCTAATGCCTTCTCTTTTCTTGTTGCATGACTATTAAAGACCTCTCCAACAGCATGGAGATGTAAAGTTGTACACAGCCACACACAAATTTATGAAAAAAACAGCACTTGTGAAAGAGAAATCGTTGTAAGAGTTGAAAGAAAAAATTTCAACTTTCCTGCCTTCACTGTGAGAAGAGGCCACTTTGCTCATTTTCCTATGGGTGAGGGGCTTGTACCCTTAATTGTATCATTAATTAATGATGTGGTAAAGATGAACCAATAGGCAGATGAAAAAAAAACAGGACCATGAGCATTTATGAAGAGTGGGAAATCTTACTGAAATGCAAGAAAATAATTATGAGAGACAAAGTTTACTTCACTGAATAGTACTTGTTTTACCACTCATTTACTATCATGAGGTGTTTCTAGGTACAAGAACCTGTCTAAATAACCATGTAACTTAAGCATATTAAGGGTGAAAAAAAGAAATGGAAGATTTAACAAAACCAATTTTAAAGACTAGAAATGAATGTTTGTCCAGCGGGAACTACATTGCAGTTGAATTTTCAACAAAATACAGAAGAGTTATATGATGACCTCCCAAGGGAAACACTGAAGACCATGTCTTGGGAAGCATATGCCTAGTAGTAGGTTGAATTTTCATCTGCATTTCTGTAATCTTTCAATTAGTTGAAAGTGCAAACCCCTTAATTTTTGAAACTCATTACTGGTTAGTGCTCGTTTGAAAGGTTGTTTGTTTAAAGGGTAGAACAATGAATGATAACTGACACCTTACTTTTGTGAATCGAACTGTGTGTCCTTTATTTTGTTGAGGCTGGAGGCTGAAAGCTACTTTTGACATGTTTACATTGTTTTAAGGAGAAAATTGTCTTAGGACATTTTGAATTAACCACTATGATTGTAGTTATTTTTTTCATTTTAGCATTCATATAGAATCATAGAATCATAGAATCATAGAATCGATTGGGTTGGAAAAGACCTCCAAGATCATCGAGTCCAACCCTTGGTCCAACTCTAGTTCATTTACCAGATCATGGCACCCAGCGCCACGTCCAATCTGCATTTAAAGATCTCTAGGGATGGTGAATCCACCACCTCTCCAGGCAGCCCATTCCAATGCCTGATTACTCTCTCTGTAAAAAATTTTTTCTGATCTCCAACTTCAATTTCCCCTGGCAGAGCTTAAGCCCGTGCCCCCTTGTTCTATTGCTGAGTGCCTGGGAGAAGAGACCAGCCCCCACCTGGCTATAACTTCCCTTCAGGTAGTTATAGACAGTGATGAGGTCACCTCTGAGCCTCCTCTTCTCCAGGCTAAACAACCCCAGCTCCCTCAGCCTCTCCCCATAGGACTTGTGCTCCAGTCCCTTCACCAGCCTTGTTGCTCTTCTCTGGACCCGCTCCAGCATCTCAATATCCTTTCTGAACTGAGGGGCCCAGAACTGAACACAGTACTCAAGGTGTGGCCTCACCAATGCAGAGTACAGGGGAAGGATCACTTCCCTGGTCCTGCTAGCCACGCTATTTTTGATACAGGACAGGATCCCATTGGCCTTCTTGGCCACCTGGGCACACTGTTGACTCATGTTGAGCTTCCTGTCAATTAGTACTCCAAGGTCCCTTTCTGCCTGGCTGCTCTCTAGCCACTCTGTGCCCAGCCTGTAGCGCTGCAGGGGGTTGTTGTGGCCAAAGTGCAGGACCCGGCACTTGGCCTTGTTGAACTTCATCCCATTGGAATCAGCCCATCTCTCAAGTCTATCCAGATCCCTCTGCAGAGCCCTCCTGCCTTCCAGCAGGTTGACACTCCCTCCCAACTTGGTGTCATCAGCAAATTTGCTGATGATGGACTCAATCCCCACATCTAAATCATCAATAAAGATGTTAAACAGGACTGGACCCAATACAGACCCCTGGGGAACACCACTGGTGACTGGCCGCCAGCTGGATGCAGCTCCGTTCACCAGCACTCTCTGGCCCCGACCCTCCAGCCAGCTCTTAATCCAGGAGAGGGTACACTTGTCCAAGCCATGGGCTACCAGCTTTTCCAGGAGTATATTATGGGAGACAGTATCAAAGGCCTTGCTGAAGTCCAGATAGACCACATCCATAGCCTTCCCCTCATCCACCAGGTGGGTCACCTGATCGTAAAAAGAGATCAGGTTGGTCAGACAGGACCTGCCCCTCCTAAACCCATGCTGGCTGGGTCTAATCCCTTGTCCACCCTGAAGGTGCTGTGTGATTGCACTCAGGATGAACTGCTCCATAACCCTGCCAGGCACAGAGGTCAGGCTGACAGGCCTGTAGTTGCCAGGCTCCTGCTTGCAGCCCTTTTTGTGGATTGGGGTGACATTCGCCAACCTCCAATCATCTGAGACCTCCCCAGAGAGCCAGGACTGTTGGAAGATGATGGAGAGCGGTTTGGCAAGCTCTTCTGCCAGCTCCTTCATCACCCTGGGATGGATCCCATCTGGTCCCATAGACTTGTTAGGATCCAGCTGGCTCAGTAAGTTGGTCACTATTTCCTCCTGGAATACAGGAGGGGTATTCAGCTCCCTCTCCCTGTCCACCAGCTCCAGAGGCCAGTTGTCTTGAGGGTCACCTGTCTTACTGGTGAAAACTGAGGCAAAGTAGGTGTTAAGTACCTCAGCCTTCTCCTCATCTTCCTTAACTATATTTCCCTCCAAGTCCAACAGAGAATGGAGGTTTTCCTTGCCCCTCTTGTTGTTATTAATGTATTTATAAAAGGACTTTTTGTTATCCCTAACTGAAATAGCCAAATTTACTTCAAATTCCACTTTTCTTTCCCTAATTTTTTTCCTGCATGACCTAGCTCTATCTGTAAATTCTTCATAAGTAGCCAGCCCTTTTTTCCATAGTCTGTAAACTTTCTTTTTATCCCTGATTTCTTTCAGAATCTCCCTATTTAACCAAGCTGGCTGTCTTCCCCTCCGGCTGGCCTTTCGGCACACTGGTATAGCCTGTTGCTGTGCATTCAAAATCTCCCTCTTAAAACATGTCCATCCCTCCTGGACCCCCTTACCTTTAAGGGTTGTTTCCCAGGGTATGCTCTGAATCAGTTCTTTGAATAGGCCAAAATCTGCTCTCCGAAAGTCCAAGGTAGAGGTTTTAATGGTGATTCTCCTTACATCCCTGAGGACTGAAAATTCTATTATTTCATGGTCACTATGCCCCAGGCGGCCTCCAACCACTACATCATGTACCAGCCCCTCTCTGTTTGTAAATAGTAGGTCTAGCAGGGCCTTCCCCCTGGTAGGCTCATTTACCAGTTGATGAAGGAAATTGTCCTCTATACACTCCAGGAACCTCCTTGACTGCCTCTTCTCTGCAGTATGAAGCTCCCAGCAGATATCTGGCAGGTTAAAGTCACCCACAAGAACAAGGGCTGGAGATATTGAGACATCTGCCAGCTGCTTGTAGAATAATTCATCCCCTTCATCATCCTGGTTGGGTGGTCTGTAACAGACACACACAAGGGTGTCAGCCTTGTTGGCCTTGCCCCTGATTCTGGCCCACAGGCACTCAACCTTGTCACTGCTGACCTCAACTTCAACAGAGTCAAGAGACTCTCTAACATATAAAGCCACCCCTCCACCTCTCCTTCCCTGCCTGTCTTTTCTGAAGAGCTTGTAGCCCCCCATAGCAGCACTCCAGTCATGTGATTCATCCCACCACGTTTCTGTGACAGCAACTATGTCATAGTTTTCCTGCTGCACTATGGCTTCCAGCTCCTCTTGTTTGTTTCCCATACTGCGTGCATTGGTGTACATGCACTTCAGCTGGGCCATTGATTTCATTCTCAACTCGGGCTCTATGCCCTTAGGCCTATCTCTGGAGAGCCCAGTTGCCGTCCCTTCCCCCTTCAAACCTAGTTTAAAGCCCTCCTAACTAACCCTGCCAACTTATGGGCTACAGTTCTTTTGCCCTTCCTAGATAAATGAAGCCCATCTGGTTTGACGAGACCAGGCAACACGGAGTTTGCCCCATGATCAAAAAACCCAAAATTTTGACGATAGCACCATCCCCTAAGCCACCTGTTGGTAAGCTGGGCTTTCCTAAACCTCTCCTCATTCATCCCAGCTAGCACAGGAACTGAGGCAATTACTACCTGTGCTCCTGTCCCCTGAAGAGATCGGGTCAGTGCCTTGAAATCTTTTTTAATTACTCTGGTACTCCTTTTATTAATGTCATCACTTCCAACCTGGACAACCAACAGTGGGTAATAGTCTGAGGGTTGGATAAGTTTAGGAAGTTTTTTGGTAATATCCCTCACCCTGGCCCCAGGAAGGCAGCAAACTTCCCTGTGGGACGGGTCTGGCCGACATATGCTTTGTGTTGTATTATAAAACAAGTTTTGAAGAGAGGATGAATGTTCAATTTTGAATGTTTAACACAATTAAAAATCAATATAGCCACAATGTCATGAGCATTTGTGCATGTCATTGATTTCATAGAGTCATAGAGTGATTTAGGCTGGAAAAGACCTTTAAGAATTGAGTCCAACGATTAACCCACCACTGCCAAGGCCACCACTAAAACATGTCCTTAAGTTCCACATCTACATATCCTTATAAATACCTGTAGGGATGGTGACTCCACCACTTCTCTGGGCAACCTGTTCCAATGCTTGGCAACCCTTTTGGTGAAGAAATTTTTCCTAATATCTAATCTTAAACCTGCCCTGGTGCACATTGAGGCCATTTCCTCTTATCCTCATGCTTGTTCCCTGGGAACAAAGGCTGACTCCCACCTGGTTCCAACCTCCTCTCAGGTTGTTGTAGAGAGTGAGAAGCCTTCTTTTCTCCGGGCTGAGCCCTCTCAGCTGCTCCTCATCAGACTGCTGTTCCAGACACTTCCCCAGCTCTGTTGGCCTTCTCTGGACTTGCTCCAGCACCTCAGTGTCTTTCTGGGCATGAGGGCACCAAACCTGGACACAGCACCCCAGGTGTAGCCTCACCAGTGCCTAGTACATTGGAGAGTTACTGACCTGGTCCTTCTCCTACACTATGGCTGACCCAGGCTAGGATGCTTTTGGTCTTCTTGGCCACCTGGGCACTGCTGGCTCATGTTCAGCTGCTGTTGACCAGCATCCCCAGGTCCTTTTCCACCAGTAGCTTTCCCACTGCTCCCCTGTAGTGCTGCAGGGCGTTGTTGTGACTGAAGTGTAGGACTCAGCACTTGGCCTTGTTAAACCTGATACCACTGACTTCAGCCCATCAACTCAGACTGTCCAGACCGCTCAGCAGAGCATTCCTACCCTCCAGGAGATCAACACTCACACCCAACGTGGTGTCTGCAAACTGGCTGAGAGTGCGCTTGATCCTCTTATCCAGATCATCAGTGAAGGTATTTATAAAACAGCACTGGTCAACACTGAGCCCTTGGGAACCTCACTAGTGACCAGCCCCAGCTGGATGTAACTCCATCTACCACCACTCTCTGGGCCTGACCATCCAGGTAGTTTTTTGCCCATGAAAGTGCACCCGTCTAAGCCATGAGCAGCCAGTTTCTCCAGGAGAATGCTGTAGGAAATGGAGTCAAAGGCTTTACTAAAGTCCAAGTAGATAATATCCACAGTCTTTCCCCTCATCCATTAAGTGGGTCACCTTGCCATAGAGGGAGATCAGGATAGTCAAGTAGGACCTGCCTTTCACACACCCACACTTCATAGACACTAATCCCATGTTCCTAAAGTAAGCACGTTTATTTATTTTTGCTCTGTGGTCTAAGCTCTGATCTGTTATAAGATAGTGGACTTTCATTATTATTATTGAAAATTACCAACATGTGTGCAAAAGCAAGAGTGTAATTCTAATCTTTATTCTGCTTGCTACTGCTTTAAAAAAACCCAAACCAAAACTGGACAATCCTAACACTGAGACTGAAGAAATTGTTGTTCTGAGGAAAGCTTTCTGGACTAAGATAATATAAACAAGAATTTCATCCCATTGGGAAATTGCCTCTGTTTGAGGAAATATAACTTCATAAATTTGGGGTTTTTTTAATCTTATAGAAGATGTTACTGACCCACTGATTTTTTTGTTGTTGCTTTTGGTTTTGTTTTTTGGTTTTGTTTTGTTTTTTGGTTTGTTTTTTTTTTATCTCACCACTCAGGGTTCACAGACATCTGTTGCCTAAACTCAGGGTAATCCCATGCAATGATTTCAGCAGAATTTTTATTTCTTGAAAGTTCATTTTATAACTTTATTTCTTCTGATATTAATCTAGCCATTAGCACTGATGATAGTCAGCAAGAGCAGGTCTTGAGAATTGCAGTTTTGCTCAAGGGTATAATTCAGATACAGGATGCAGGGCAAGTGCAGTAAGATTGCCATTCAATTTAACAGTCTAAGAATTTTTCATGTTTTCCTTTATTCCTCTTTAGGACAAATATAGCATATGTCACTTTTTTTCCCTGCTTGCCTTTACATCTTTTCTTCAGCTTTCTTAAATCAGTATATTTCAGAAGAAAGGGGAGAGGTCAGTGAGAGAAATGGTTTTCTCAAAATACTGCTCATACTGGCTGCATTTTTATATGTATTATAGTTGTTACTTTGTCTCAATGATGAGTCTGAATCTAGATTGTTTTATTCAGGCTCTTATCTCCCATTTTGAGATCATAGTCTTTAGTAAAATAACCTTAATGCTGTCATATTAAGAGACCTTAAAATCAGTTTATGTTCCTTTCCGGTAATCCAGACACCTAAAGCCATTTTGCTCTGGCAAGTGTTTTGTTCTTTCCTTTCATTTTGTTCTGGCTTTCTTGAGTAGAACCTGGCTCTTTCTGTAAGAAAAAACCTTACCAAAAATAATTAAATTCATTTTACAAATAGTACACTGTGGGACCCATAAATAAATGTTGAAGGTTGTTTAATAAAATCTATATATGTAAATACAACTATCAAAAAGTTTCTCATGTTGAGTTCAGCTGTTCATCGTGATAAAATGCATCATGTTTTGTAGAAGAGAATGTTTCTATTGAATGGCTGTAAAGGCAGTGACCAACGTTTTTCAAGAATGAGGTGAAGATGGAGCATTGGTCACCACAGATAGTGGGACAGGTTTGTAGGATGCAGAGAAGCCACACTACTCAGGGATCTTCTGGGGACTTGATTAACTGACATAGTTTCCCTGTGACCTGTTGCAATCATTACAGCTATAGCAAATAACTGGACCAAGGATTCAACAGTGCCTCTGAATGAAAGCTGGACTAGAGATGATTGGGAGAGTTAGACCCCTGGCCTAGCATTCAGGCTGTGTTCAGATTTGGGGTTGGTTGCTGTGTTCTCAGCCATGGTTATAGATGGTTATAGATGCAGGCTAACTTTTAATGGTGGCTTGACTAAATTCTGCCAGGTTCTGTTTCATAGAGAAATTGTGTGTCAGAATTATTACTCAAAGTGGGAGGGACTTTAGGATATCTCTAAACCAATTTATTGTTCACAGCAGAGTTTACTTTGAATTCAGACCAGTCAGGTTCAGAAACCTCTAAGGAGATTTCCCCTTACAGTATGTCCTGGTAACCCCTTTGGTTGCTTGGATTTCCTCACAGGAAAAATGTTTTTTTCATATATCTGTCTAGAACCTCCTCTGTTTTGACTTATTTTCCTTCTTCCTTGTCCTTCTTCCATGCACCTGAGCAGAAGGCATGGCTATACCTTCTTGCTATACTCTTCATGGGTACCGACAGGCTGCTTGAGGTTCTCTGAAGCTGCATCATATTGAGGCTGAACAAGCTGAGTTCTCACAGCCTTTCTTCAAGTGCTCCAATCCCTGGACCATCCTGTTGGCCCTTGGTGAGGCTTCTTCAAGTTCATTAATTATAGGACAAGGGGGAGTGACCTTAGGATGAAGGAGAATAGACTTAGATTAGATATTAGGAAGAAATTTCTTACTGTGAGGGTGATGGGGCACTGAAACAGGTTGCCCAGAGAGGCTGTGCGTTTCCCATCTGTGGAGGTGTTCAAGATCAGTTGGATGAGTTTCAGGCTAACCTGGTCTAGTGGGAGGTGTCACTGCCCATGGCAGGGTGTTTGGAGCTAGATGATCTTTAAGGTCTCTTCCTACCCTTACCCTTTTGTGACTTTATGATTCTAATGTTGTTCAGGTACTGTGAGGCCCAAAACTGAACACACACTTCCAAGGTGTGGTCTAAAGAGCTCAGAGTAGATGTGAGTATTCACATAGCTTAATCTCCTGTCTGCATACCTTGGTTCAATACAACATACCTTTAGTCCTCATTGCTGCCATTGTGCACTGTGGGATCCTGTTTAGCTGTCTCTCCACCAGGTCCCCAAACCCCTTTACAGCAAAGCAGTTGCCAAGTCAGTCCATCAGTCCCCAGCATGGCCCATTTCAGAGTTTAGTTTGTGTTACCTGCCAGACATTGCATTTGCTCTTGTGGAATTTAATTATGTTACTGCTGTCCCTCTTCTCCAGCCAGTTTATGGAGGCTGATCAAGATAATTAATAACAATGAAGAATGGTTCATCAAAGAAGTAATAAAAGATACCATAATCTTTGTATGATACCTTCTCCATTAAAATACTACGATTTTCAGGCACTGGACTACAGTTCACCAAGCAGCTGTGTAGGGTAAAATGGAACAAATTCAAAATACCTCTTTTTTTCTCTCCTAAGAATAAACATGTGGTTATACTGAGATACACAGATGCTTATCCATTATCATTACAGCTTCTTTGTTAGCATTGAACATACTTTGCTCTTGCCTTCTATCAATTACTGATCTTATTTTCAGCCATCAATTCTTAGATGTAAAGTAGCCTGCTATGTAGGAGAAATTGAGTGCAGATTCCTACATTATTCTTAATGGAACGGGCTGGAAGATAAAACATTTTTAGCACGAAATATGACATGTACTTATGTGCATGTGTGTCATCAGAGTTTTTTCAATATCTGCTTTTCCTGTCTGAAATAGGAAGTCACAAAATGTAATGAGAAATTGAGAAAGGTAGAAAGAATGAAAAAAATCTTTGATGGAGTACATAAAGCTCCCAGAGAAATGGTGCATGTTGGTACTAAGTAAAAACCTGTGCTGTCAGAAATATGTAACTTAGTTGCAAATTAGTGCACAGTGGATTTTCAGGACACTTGTCTGGATTAAGTGATGTGATAAGCTTTTATAGATAATGAGAAATATTTCTGGGAATAGTTATCCTAAAGGAACTTCTTGGGCCAAAGGAACCTAAGACTGAAAAAGGCAAAGACCACAAACATTTAAGAAGGGTGTTTTTTTATTTCATGCATGTGGGCTGAGTGTTTATAAAGGTTTCTAAGAAACAAAGGTATACTTGGAGGTAAATTAAAACCTTCTTATGGGTGAAGTATTGAAAGTATGGCTCAAGTATAGTTTAAAGTAATTCTGAAAATAACAGTCAGGATGATCAAAGTTAGTAGTTGTCCTGAGGACGTGAGTTAAATCCAAATTACTGATACATATTTAAGTGGGGGGAAAGTGGTGAGGAGTCTTGTTGCTGTTATTTCCTGTTGAAAAAACTTTAGACCCTTTCATTGTAAGGATTTTTTTGCATAAAATTTATTTCTCCCCTCATATGGCCTATATCCTTCCATAATTTTCACATGTCGCGTTTGACCCTTTTTGTGATTACTTGCTATTAAATCACAGGACTTGCATTCCCTTGAACAGGTAATGAGTTACTGTGTGTGTTAGTTTGGTGTAGGGTCCAGAGATTTACTACAGGATTTTCTTCATGACTTCCTGTAATGAACCTTCTGTAGTGAATAAGTTTCAGTAATACTATTTATTTCATTGTAGGCTCCTGTCTTGGCATCTTAATCTAGCATTACTTGGTTATTATGTCATGTCACATTGGTTAATTAGCTTTGAAATGCTGCTTACCTCTTATTTTAGTTTGCCCACTTACAGAAATATGACTGTAGAAAGGAGTAGTTTATGCCCTAGTGTTAGGCACTGCATAAACTGTAGCTGTTGTGCAGTTGGCCTTTGTTAACTAACAATAAGAAACATGATATTCATGTGGGGTGGAAAGGGAATTGTCTGGTTTTGGGAATTTCCAAAGTAACAGAAAACTGCTCAAAAGAATGAGAAGTTTCCTCTCATAACTTCCTAAGTCTTTGATGAGCAGTTGGGATTTCTCCTGATACAGTATTTATTTTCCAGATTCTATTTTCTTATTCGATTAGAAGATGCAGTGTCCAGACATTATTTTCGAAAAAGAGTAGATGAAATACCTTTCACAGAGTAAACTAGGCTTGATCAACTATATTTAAGTACTGTTTCACGTTAAATATGGTAAAGATTTTGTAAAAATAAGTAAATAATGCCAGATTTTCTGATACTACTTTTTTCATGAAGTGAACAATTCCATTTAAAAAATCAATAGATGACAAAGGTTGGCTACATAGTCCAATTATAATCCCTGGAGTCAAACCTCACTTAAAGTCTACCTGAGTACCATTTGAAATTGTGTGGTTTATTGCTATTGAAGTTCTAGCCATGTTAACTTTATATGAGACTAAGGACTAATTTTAAAACTGCTCTAGTCACCTCAAGTTTGCCAAATTTAATTGAAGAATTAGGTATAGTATTTGTTGGTGTGAAGGAGAATATAACAGAATGATGAAGACTATGGCTTCTCAAGCCTTGATGCCTTTTTAAATCATCATGATCTTTTTTGTGTATGATTTATATGACAGAAGAAAGTGGGTTTTTTTGTTTTCTGAAGAGTGAAATATGCTGAAAATTACATGTAGTTTCTGGTGCTACCTATGAAATAAAATATCATGACAACATATCTTATTAAGCCACTTAAACAAAATGAGGAGTTTGCCTTTTAAAGTTTTAAATTTAAACAGGCTTTGCAAAATATAGTGCCAACTAGAGAGTTGTTTATCACAGAAGAGACCAGACATAGTGGAAACAGAGCTGATATGTAGTGGAGTCAGAGGTAGCTTGGGCATTTTAAGACATGCTGATCAGGTTAAATAATCTCAAAGCAAATTTAGACCAGAACATGTACTTAAACTTTCCTGATCTCCTGAATAAGCTCCACTTCTGAATCACAACCTCTCATGCTGTTTCTTTCAGAGTTACCAACAAGTTGGCAAGGATAGACTGTGCTACACTGTTTAAAGTTTCACAGCTGTCAAGAAAATTTGCTTGAATTTGAACAGGATTTCCTTCTGGAAATCAGACTAACAAGAAAATAGCAAAAGTGGTTAAATGATGTTTCATAACAGAGTTCACTGCACAGAAGGAATGTAACAAGTAAAAGGTCATATCCTGTAAGTGCTCTTATTTCTCACTTGCCAATAGTTAACAAATTGTAACCAGATATGGCAAGCAAATTTTAAGAGAAAATTTTAATAGATTTTGAAGCTGTCTGCATAAAAGCTGGTAGCATATTGTCTTCTTTGTGTCATTTTGAGACACTGTCCATTGCTTTATTTTGGGAAGACATATGCAAAGAGAAATAGATAATTTGATAAATGGAAAGATATTCACACTTGCAGTGTCTTGTTCTGCTGGCCATTGATTAAATGATTCTTCTGCTTCTGTTCCCACTGGAGTGCAGTTATTTAGTGTTAGTGAATCGTTACTGCTGTCACAGGTTAGAAACTCTCTTACAATGTTCGTGTTCTGCTGATGTGCTGCTGCACATATGAAGAAAATGTGACTTTTTCATCTTTTCATAGTCATAATTTGTCTATGTCTTGTATGTTTACTAGAGATTTAGCTTTCAGTTAACCTGCTTTGGGCTGAATATTGACTAAGGTGTAAACAGCACTGATTCGCAGTGCTCTTAAATGGCTTACCTGCCTATGCTAATTAGGTCTCACAGTTTAGCTGCAAGCCTTTCTTTCTTTCTGAAGAGTATTGATCTCATCAGGGCATGACTTAAATGGAGAACAACCAAAATGTTCCTCATGGCAGGAGCAGTAGTCCTGGGGTCCTCATTCACTGACTGTGAACAAAAGCCATTCCACTCTGTCAATGGTTTTCATACCTGTGTTTTTGCTGCTGAGCTACTCTGGAGAAACCCCTGTCAGAATTTTTTCTTTATTTGTTTACAGTAGATTCCCCCTTGCAACCCTGCTTTGATGATGAAAGGAAACAGTTTCATACTTGGCACAACAGTTAACATTTTTAATTCTATAGGCACAAACCTCCCTCTCCTGTAGTATTGAGGGTATGGCTTAATCTGATACTGTCACTGAAGTGGTAACAGACTTCAGCTGGACAGAAGTACCTCTGCTGCTTATCTTCCCTCTCTTTGTTCCCAGAATATTTTCTGCACTCTCTCTGGTGCAGGTTTTTTAAAACCAAGCTGTCCATTCTTCCTGCACATGCTGCGTTCTTGGGTGATTTGATGTATGAAACCTGTATGATAGTGTGATCCCGGGTTCAAGGACTTTAAACTCCTTGGATAGCCTAATCTTGTCCTCTGTGTTTTGCAGTCTCTGGTTTTGCACTCTGTATTCCCTTCCTTCAAGGGAAAATTTTCCTTTTAAAACTTTTTTTCTTATTTCCTTATTGTCTACTACTAAACTTAAGTTACCTACATCCCAAGACACCTTAGTGAAACCTCAGTGTATATACTTGAAGTGCTCTCCTTGCTGATTGATTACTGATCTCATCACCTGCTTTTTCTGCTGTACTGAGTTGGACTTGCACTTCATCCTCAGTTTCATTTTCCTGAAGAACTTCTCTCCATCTGTTTTCCTCTTCTTTTCCTCTTTCTCTGTGCTCTTCCAGATTCCTTCTCTTTTCAACCAGTATTTTCCTAGAGTTTGTTGACATTGGTGAAAACAACACTGAATCTGAGGGGAAGTGAGGTAAAAGAAATTGTTCTTGCCTGCTCAGGCAGCAGCCACCAGGCTGGAATACAAGCCAAAGGGCGAGGAGGTGGAATGCTCTGGGCAGAAAGCATTAGTAGGGCTGGCATTTTCCTGTCCTGAGAGGAGAGTATCTGTTTCATTAATGGCTGCTTTGCCACTGGAAGCTTATGCTCTTCTGTCTTCAAGGCACTGTGTCCTATTTGTGCTGAATCAATTGGCTGCACGCATTGTAAGGATCTGGAAACAAACTTGTGGGAGTGGGACGTAAGAGCTCCATGTTGAAATGGGATAACTTTGATAAGGCAAGTGAGCTTTTAGGAGTTGTAAAGTTTGGATTGATAAGTGAGAAAATAATATCTTAAGTTGTAAGTAAAAGACAAACTTATATGACATCAGATCAGAGGTCAAAATACTCCATGGTCTGTGTTGCAGATATGGCTGAGAATGGGTGTTTGTTCAAAAGTAAGACAGTGAGGTACTGCTGTGCGCCACCAGCTGTGTTCAGCAGGGGACTTTCTGAGCTAGATAGGTTTGGGAATAGGCCATTTTGCTTGATGGTTTTTGAAGGGTTTTTCTTGCATTAACTTAAATGTTAGTTCTTTGAATCCACGTAAACTTCAGATAACAAGTGCATGGCAGTCCAAAGACTGGTGGCACACTGTGTGAAGGTATTTTTTTCTTTGTATTGATCCTGGCATCTAATTTTTTCAGTGTCACAACTTTAGTTTTGTATTCTGAGACAATAGAGTCATTCCTTGATTTTCTTTTCCTTAGTAGTCAGGATTTCCCTAATAGTCAGCTCTATTATAGTCTAATTACTTTTCTTGATGTAGTCTTGGATTGTCCTTGCCATTCATCTTTGTTTTAATTTTTGCTCACTAATGTCTTTGCATACCTGATTTAACTATCATTTAATAGCCTCACTCTCAAAATAGCACATTGATTTTTCTGTTTACTCAATGCTTTTCCCAGAAATATTTTAAATACAAATTTTCATAACATTTCCTCCTTGTTTTATATTACAGTTAAAGGTAGTTTTTCTTGTCTTAGCATGTGATTTGTCCACATTAATTTTTCATTCTTGAGCTGGGGCTGTCTGGGATGGAGTTGTAGCACCTTGTATTGTGCTGTCTTTTAGATTTTTAACCAAAGCAGGGCAGGTAACACTAATGTTTTAGCTCTTGGTGAACAATGCTTGTACAGGGCTGAGGGTTTTTCTGTTCCTCACTCAGTCCACCCCTAGTGAATTGATTAGGGTGAGGGGAGGAGGTTTTAAGTATTTTAGGTACAGATAAGAATCGTTTAATAAAAGGAAGAGAGAAAGGAAACAAAAGTAAACAAGTGATGTAAAGGCATCTGCTCACCTCACACTGGTAGACCAATGCTCAGCCACTATAAAGAACTAAAAAAGGTGATACATATTGTGTGCATATTAATCTGAGGAGCTGCTTTTACAATCAGTAATGATTTTATGAGACACTACTGTGAATGTTGTAAATTAGAACTGCATGAGAGCAATATGGGTTAATTTTGTCAAAGAGCTTTAGAAAAACCATTTATTTTCCAAACTTAAGATATAAGGTTGTTCAGGTGTGGGATAGTGATAGGAGGACAGTGTGATTTTGTAAACATTTGTTCATTAAAATATTCTGAACTAAGGTTAATATGACTGCTTATTGAAGTAAATGTGTTCAGCAGCTATGGTATGCCTAAATGTTTAGTGAACATGCAGACAAATCTATTATACAAGGATGGAAGTACTGAAATAATTCTGGGAAAAGTTTTGATACAACATAAGAGGAAAATCAGCAGGGAAATTTCTCTTTAACAGTAATTATACTCATGCGACAGTGTAAAAGGGAATAGTTTTGTGACATTGGTGAGAAATTGACTCTGAAGTGGGGCTATTTGTAATGGGAAAATCTTTTTACAGTAATAGTTTCACATGACAAATTAATGGTTTTGATTTAGGCTTAAATTTAGACTAGAATCCATTTCCTCTGTGATGCTTGTATAACAGGAGTATAACTGATCTCAAAAAGGTACAGAAGCACTCAGAATCCTAAGTGAATATAAAGTGTAAGAACCACATTTGATATTGAAAAACACAAGTGAAAAATCTACTTAATTACTATTTTATTATCTCACACCCAAGCAGACAATGTGATTTGCTCTTATATATATGCATATGGTGGATATGTATCTGCAGGTAGAGTATGTGAACCTCCTGGGGAATCTCAAAGGCATTTTCAAAAGATGTTATTTCAAGCTCTCAGTTATGCTCTCAGACAGAGTGAGCTTTTATGGCTGAGATCCAGCTGCTGTTACTGCCTTTCGGAGGCTGCTGTTCTCTGTAAGAGGTCTGGCTCAGCTGGACATGAACTGAACTTCTCAGTCAGTCCTTTGCATTGTTATACAGTGATGCAACCAGAAGCCAGGAGTGATTCACATTGGTGGCAATGGCTGTGAGTTGCAGTGGTTCAGGAAGAGGTTTGTCCTCTGGAGGTAATAGGAGAAGTCAGCTGGGGGGAAGAACTGCTTCAGCTACGCTGGCTAATTCTTCCTGGGAATGTGAGTCAGTGCCTTTGGCCATGCCTCCTGCCCTCCTTTCACAGTTCAGAAAGGATATAGCTGTAGTTTTTCTTACAGGAAGAAAGGGGTTTGTATTTCATGGTAGATTCCTAATGGAAAGGAGACAAGTCTGTTTTCACAACAGCTGAGCTAAACCTCTGCTATCACCTGTTATAATCCACATTATCTGATTTATGCAGCGATAAACAAAAGCTTCAAGTTTTCTGAATTCCAAAATCCTTCTTTTTGTGTTTAAGTTGTTGATACTGAAATCCACACAAGCTTGCTTTTTTCAACCATGCACCTATTTAAAACTATTTCTCTGTCTGAAATCTAGAAGATGTTGTGATGTCATGGATGTATGAAGTCAGTACAACTTAATAGTATTAAAAAAAATGAGTAGCAGGAAGAATACTTGGATAATTTTTTACAACTACATCAGTGACCTATGATCAGAACATTCTGAAGGAAACTTCTCCCTCAAGCCATATTGCCTGTTGGCCCACAAACCCATGTCTCTGCTTAAGAATGGCATGGTTTTGCATTCTCTTTCTCTCTATTTTTATGTAAAAGTTAAAAGCATGAAAATAGTATTCCTGCATTAAAAAAATATGTTACCAGTGTTTTCCCCAAAGGATTAACATGCTTGGAAAAGAACAAGTACAACAGTTGTCTTTAGTTTGTACTTTTGTAAATATTACATGCTTATGAGTTGACCACATCTCTGATAAATGCTGACAATATTTGTCAAAAAGTTGTAGGGGACTGAGTTCGTTGTTGAACAGGGATTAGGCAGAAGTTTCTCCAGAATACAAAACATGAAATACTGTGATCCTCAATAGGATGGATGTTGGGTTGGAAGTAGCCAAAAAACATACCTACACATCAGTAATATAAGAAAAGCCTTTGTATTTTATTAAGGGTTTTATCTTTGCAGTTTTGTATCAGTATTAAACATCTAGGCCATATGTGTAACTCAAAAAAGAAAACCTGGATTGTAAAAGGAACGTGGTGGTTTTGTTCTTCATCTTGCAGAAATAATTCTGCTTTTAGAGCTTGACTGGTGGTTTTGTTGGTGATAAATGAGGCAGAATTGAATATAGTAGGTAACTTCTAGTCATATAGCAACAGGGGGAAAAGAAAAAGAGAAAAACAGTTAGGCTGTTGTTACCTGAGGAGGCAGAAGGAGAAGGTGCACAGTGTTGAAACGTGCTGTTACAACACTGTGGGTTTTCTAGCTCTGAATGTGCTTCAGCTGTTCTGCCTCCACATTCCAAGCAATTTGTAGCACTGCAGCTCTCCCAAATAGTTTTCATTGTGTGCAATGACAGGACAGATAGGTATAGTATGCAGAAACCTTCTGTCTAAAGCTTGATCTGCTGATTACTACTGCACCTGAAAGGGCAGGAGGGATAGTTAACTTGAAGGTAGATTTCTGAGGTAGACCGCCTTGGTTACCTTCCTGTACTTTGACTCATGATAGGTACTGAAGGAGTGAATACTGAGCAGAAAACACATGTAGGTTGCAGTTGGAAGTAAACGTTTTTTTCTGGAATTTTCACAGTATTTGAATGCTTGTGGATGAGTATTAGAAATGTATTAAATTTAAAATTAAAATTCAATAACAAATCTTGTAGATGTGTAAAATATAACGGTTAAATTAATTCATTGGAAAATCCTGTGTTCTAAAGAAAGCAGGAATTTGAAACAATTGTAAATATGTTTTTCTGTATATAGGCTCAGGCTGTCAAACAAATTGGTTGAAATAATCATATAAGAGTTCAAGTATGTACAAAACTAAATTTTGAGAAGAATATGAAAACTTGAAATAGTTTTATCTTGTCAATCTAATTGATTTTGTCAAAGAAAAAAACCATGCAAGTCTTTATACTTACAAAATATAACTGCAACAAAAAATTTATCATAATGTTTGTATTGAAAAGGTATCTGACAATGCCAAAAACAATTAGAAGTTGAATAAATGTTTTGCTTGGGATGTTTCTTTTGGTGTTACAACTGTGAGATACCTTGCTCTCACAAGGCTTGTGAAAGTGCATGGAATTCATGCCACAGAACTACCTTGGGTCAACCCAAGGTGTTCATTCTGAGACAGGGTGCAAGTCCTTGAGGTAAGTCAGTGCATCAGGTGCTATCTGCTGTCTGGAGAGCTGCTGGTTTGATGGTTGTGACTGTTGGTGCTAATTTTGGGGTGCTGTATGCAGGGTGTGTGCTCCGCAAGGCACTGGACAGATGACGGACAATGAGGTAATGGGACTGTTTTGTGCAAGGTAGAGAGGGACTGCTCTGTCAGCACAGCAACAGGGTGGTAACATGAGGCATTAGTCTCTGGATCCAGAGGAGGACATCCCCCTGTCTTCTGGGAAGTGTCCTTGGGAGGTGCAAAATCTGCCTGATGGAGCATGCTTCAAATTAGCATTGCAGGTGAATGTTTCAAAACAGATCTGGCAAAACCAGTGTTGGTGAGTTACCATATCAAACTTGTCACAGAGGCAGGTAATTGCTAGGTGGGGTTATACAGCCTGTGTGTTATGAAGGAGGTCAGATTAGATCATCACTGTTTCTCCTGGTTTTAAATTCTGTGACTCTAATGCAACCAGTTGTTCCATGCAATCACTGTCCATACTTGTTTATCACCGACACACCCAAATCATCTTGCATCCATATGTGGCTCACATTGCAACGGAGCTGCCTGTTTTCCAGGGCATGAAGAGCTTTCCAGTAAGTCAATGTGGTAAGGAATATGGAACTTTAAAAATTGTATACTTGCATGACATGGAATTGAATCGGGGGAGGGAAGAAAATGATGAAATTTTGTATTAGAAATTCAGGTATTCTTGACCAACTTAAACTAAATTGGTAGAACCAGTTTTAAACTGAGGTAGTGCCTCACTCAGGTTTGGAGACAGGAGTAATAAAGACAATGCAGAACTGTGTGTTACACAGAATTATGTTCTTATTATTACTTATCATGTCTGTTGTGTATTGTATGTATTATACAACATTTGTTACTATTCTATATTGTTGTGTTCCTAATGCAGAAATAAGGACAAGTGATGTTGGTTGTGGTAGTCTGTTTCCAGAACTGTGATTTTGGAGTACAGGACTGGCCAAAAGATTGGTTTAATCAAATGCATTTGGTGTTCTCAAAAATAATGCATTTTTGCAGTTCAGAAATGCATAAGCAGCCCTATATTTGTCAAGGTAAACCTTCATCCTCTATTTTTGCAAGTGTCGGTTGTGGACATAAATTTACCATAAATTTAACTTTAGGCCAAAGCTGAAAGCCTGAGTAGGGAAAGTTTAACCCTGTTTGCATGGAAATGGCTGAGAGAGAGATAAAAGGCAAAGGTTTCAGACAGTTTGTATGCATAAAATATGTAAAAGCTGTTACATAATTGCACATATATTAACATACAGAAAAGCAACTAATTGTTGAAAAAGGTAATTTTTTTTTAGCTTACATAGATGTGAGTTAATTGTTAGTTCTGCAGATTGAAATCTGTTGGTTAATGTTGCTGCAGTGCTGTCTGCCATGTTTGTGAGAGGGAAAGGTCTCCTCTCCCACTGTTTATTGCTTCCCAAAAAGAATTGATTTGCCAGGCACATTGGTTTTTGAAGAAGGAAGACATGATTTTCAAAGAAGGACAAGATTGGGATGGATGTCAGAGCACTGCTTCCATTTTAATAAGGTTTTAGTCAGCATCATCCTATGCACTTACTGTCCGGCTTCAATTTATCTGTCTGTTAGGATACGTAGTTTTATTTGGAGCAATGCAAATAGTAGAGTTGCTGTGGGTAGAGTGATTGTCATGTAATATTAACTAGTTTGCTGGTAAGCATAGACTTCCCTCCTGTCTTTGCAGGGTCTGGGGTAGGACTGATGAGTCTGTGGAGTGTTTTCCTTAGTCAGACAAATACTGCATTTGAGATGTGTATAAATCTTCCTCAACAAAGCTTATTAAAAATTACTGCAAAGGTTTATTTTTAATAGAAAAATGAATAAATTCCACACTTACTGATATCTTTGATAAGTTCCAAGAATTTTTTCAATGTCTTTCTGACAGATGGTCTGCATAGCTCTTCTCTAGAAACAGCTATGCCCATTAAAAGAGGGAACATAAATAGGTCAGAAGAAGCTGCTAACTGTAATAATGTAATTCAGGAGCACTGGGCATAACACAGTTTTTTGGTACAGCAGCATATCTTTCTGATTGTTTGAGAATTACGTTGCAACCTATCCAAAGAAAATTTGTGTATAGAGCTGTTGCTATTATTGTATTTTTATCTGACAGGCTTTGCTGGTTTTGTATGGTTTGGCTGGATATTTGGGGTGTTTTGGCTGGATATTAATTTAGTTCCTCTAAAACTAAAATACATTTTAAAAAGTAATGATTAAAAAATATATTTTTAAAATCCACTTTGCCTTTTGACGAATAGGAAGAAGGTTTAAAGGCAGAAAATAAACAAGATTTGCTACAGGGGCTATTTTTGAGCTTACCATTTTTACAAGGTGCCCTGGGATTACTGTGGTATTACTATTTTACTGATTTGTTAGCTGTAAACAGATATATTTTGGGTAAGTGAGAAGGTGGTTATAGCCACTTACAGCTTTTAGGGTTATCATTACTGGCTGGCAGGATGCCTGTCTGTGTCTCATGTCAAATGTTTTCCTAACATGAATGCTTTAGAGGCTGGTCTGCCACAACCCACACACTTGTGTGCTCATTGGCTTTGGTTGTTTCATTGTACTATCAATGTGAAGTTTTGTCCATTTCCTTCAGAAGTTCCTTCTGATAGTAGGAGGGTTGGTTGTTCCTCGTGGTGTAAACCAGAAGAACCTACTTCAGTTCTGATTCTTTCAAAACACCTTTATTAAAGTGCTTTCACAATGGCAACATGAGGTTCAGAATCTTGTTTCTTTGAGGATGCAATTAAGGGAGGATATCAGGGAGTAGTTTTTGCTTTAGGAAAGCAGTTTAAGCACCTCCATTTAGCTGGTTTGTTTATTATTTATTTATAGCACAAAAGGGATGTAAAAAAGCAGAAAGAAACTTTTGAGCATGCAAGATGTGAAGCAAACAAGTCCTGAGAAGTTGCACATCATCTAAACCACCTCTTAAAATACAGTTTGACAGCAGAACCAGAAGAGCTCTTAAGGGTTACAGAGGAATGCTTCTTTCAGCTATGAGGAAGGGAATTCGGAAACACAACTTGGCATACGTCACGAATGCACAGCTCAGTGTTGTTATGGCACTTGGGGCACGGGCAGGGTCTGAATCGGCTTTGTAGCAGAGCAATTACAGAGAAATTATGAAGAATAGACTAGAATGACTACCAGTGTCATTTACCTGGTGATGAGATTATGAACTCCAAAACCAGTCTGTCCAAGGAAACTCCATGTCACTCAAGACAGCTAACAGCCATTATTTATGGAAGTACTGTCAAATAATTCCATTTTGTTCACATATGTTGCTTATCTTGAAGTAATGACCAAAATACTTTTTTTATGGTATTCAAATTTCCAAATTAGTTGTTATAACAGGAGTATGTGTCTATGAAAAAGTATCCGTATAAGTCCAGTGTTTAACTCCACACATATATTTAGGGAATTCAGTTTTCAACCGTTTTAAAATAGGTCAAGATTGAAATTTGTCATTCATATTCAAACCCAAGTTGTGATGAAATTTTTCATTCAGTCACACAGTGCAATTAATGCAGATTTTCTGTGATGATTTGTGCACAAGATGGGTATTCTCATGCAAATTCTTGAGTCATTTTTAGTGGCTTCCTTCCGAAAGAAAGTGCTTTGTAATGTTTTTGTACTAAACCATAGTGAAAGGGACAAAAACATTTGCCTGACCACTAGTTAGATGTTTTACTAGACAAAGGCTTGCAAGGAGTAGTCACAAATAACATGTGCATTTTCAAATATAAAGGATCATATGCAATGTACTTAAGTTGTGTGTATTGTTTGGATCTGCAAGCCAGAACTGTGTTTGTAATGTATTTTAGTATGGTGACATTTTTAAGCTTATTATTGACAATGATATATGTTCATTTTATTGGTCTTCTATTGCTGAGCTTTAGGATTCTCTTGTATAAGTCACATTTTCATGGTTTCTTGTTTTTGCAGTAATAATGGTGACAACTACAGATTTAGGTTTAAGAACTCAGATACTTCACAGAAAAGGAGAGAATCATTCTGGGGCTTTTATACCTCTTATACTACGTTGCAGATGCCTTTTGAATTGAAGTCCTGTGTTTTAACTTTGCTTATTTAATAATGTAGTACTGTTTTGTCAAAGCGATATTTAGCACTGCAAAAACAGGTTAATATGCATGTTTTCAGGTTGAAAGAATAGTTTCCCTTTCTCCTCTGTTTCCAACCTGTGACTTCTAACCTTATGCTGAACTGTCAAGTGTTTTGATTTCTGCTGTTCCATATGCATGCTTATTATATTAGGTTTGTTACTTGGAAATTTACTACAAATGTGAGCACCTGGAAATAAATCTTTTGCTTGTTTGGAAATGTGATATGTAACAGGAACACTCTCCAGCCTCCAGATAAGGTCTGCAAAGTACCATTGAGACGTAAAGTAATCTGTGGTTTGTGTCATCCTGAAAGCTCTTATTGATATGAGATGAGTCTCGATGGAGAAATCCTGCTGTCACATGTTCATCATGCGCTGATTGAGAGCTGGGGGATCGACTCAGAGAGAGCTGGAGCTGAGATACTTCCTATGCTGCAGAGACTAAGGGTGTGAAAAGAGCTAATGCTTCATTAAGCTGCACTGATTAAAAATGGCAGCTCTTGTTAGACATAAGATGCTCTGCTCGCTGCTAATGGGACAAGTAAGCAGTTTATTAAGGTAAGGGCATTGTTATTCAGAAGCAGATATGAGAAGCCTTGTTTATAGTCTGGGGGGGGGGTGAGGTGGGGGAGGTGTTAAAGTGCAGTTAGCTGCTTTGTCATCTGAAAAAAAAAAATTGGCTGCTCTGTAAGATAGCCTTGTCAGAGAAACAACTGGAATGCAGAAATGCCTTTGAACTCAGGATGGATTTATTTTTGCTTCCCAGGCAGTCAGCATCAGTGTTTTTAACAAAAAGGAGGAGGCTGATTACCACAAGGTTTCCTGTTCATGTGGATAAGCTTTCATAAAGAAACAGGAAAAGAGAAATTCTCATAATTCTGCTGCATTTTGTGACATTTTTTATAAATTGTAAATGAAGGAGAACTAGGTGTCTGCAGAGGCTATGTGGAAGATACTGAAACAACGTTCCAAAACAAAAAAGTAGATTTATGCAAAGTGCCTCCCCAGTATTGGACTTAGGTCCTTTTAGGTACTTGATGAGAGGTGTGTTGATGAGTGTTCTAGCTGGTCCCTACAGGGGATGCAGGGTAGGCTGAGGTTTGTAGATGAAGATGGGGGTAGAGTGCAAGGAGGTTTTCCCTCCTTTTTGAGGAAGCCAACTTTACTGCTCTTTGGGCAGCACAGCACTTAGTTTGTACTTGAAGGACCAGTCACTGGCCTGGCCATTCCTCTCTTCCAGGGCATGTGGCTCTTGCCCCTTCCTCTCTCAAGCATGTGTACACATATGTGTGCACACACACATTCCTAAACACGGCCTTGCCAGAGGAAGTACACAGTTACTGAAATAACAACTAGCCGCAGGTAGGATTTTTCAGAAGAGGTTTTTAGCTGGGTCAAGAGCTCTGCAGAGCTAGCAGGGTGTCCACTGCCCACCCATCTCCTTTTTCCGCTGGGAACAACACCCAGAAATAACTACTCGGGGTTAAAGGTCTGCTCTAGGTGAGTTTATTGGTTTGTTTTCCATGTGAAAACGGGATGGAGCAGTCGCTGTATGCCACGGGTAGGGCACAATACGAAGAAACCTTCGCTCCCGCCAGCCTGCGTTACCTACCCACCTCCGACTCCCACAACTTTGTTTTGGCTCCGACGCCGTGTTACAGTCGCACCGCGTCTTTCCCGACCTAAGGCTTTTCCTTTGTGGCCGTGGGGAGCTGGGCCCGGCCGGGGGGGAAGGGCGAGGAGGGGAAGGAGGCGGGGAGGGGGAAGTTGGGGAAGAGATCCTGGAGGAGGCTCCGTGTCCTGCGGGAAGCGGCGGGCGCGGGCGGCGCCGGCAGCGGGGGAGTCGCTGCCACGGGAGGATGAGAGACCCAGGTAAAGCAGCAGGAGAGGGGATTGGTGGTGACTTTCTGTACACTTCTTATGCCCCCGCCATTTTCTGCGGCTAAAGCTTTTTTTTCCTACTTTAAACCGGGACAAGTGCCGGGGGGCGCTCAGACAGGTGTCAGGTGTGAACAACACATAACTTTTTGAAACCTAAGTTATAGCATAAGAGCGTTGGGGTGTGGGTAATAAGTTATCCCAACCTGCATGTTTAACCTTTGCATGATCTTAACTCGGAGGAGCAACAACTGAAAACATGAGTCCAGGGTTTGTTTGGTTTTTTGTTTTGTTTTTTTTTTATCTGCGCTGTAAATACCTTTCTGTTTATATGAACATGGGAGTAAGTAATTGCCTTACTGATTGTCTCAGAGAGGATTGGGGGCAATCTTACAAATCACCAACCCTTCACCTCAGTTGTGTGCTGAGATTGCCACCCTATACGTTGGAGGCAGATGTAGGTGACAT
The DNA here is from genome assembly GCF_047495875.1 of Pithys albifrons albifrons. NCBI lineage: Eukaryota > Metazoa > Chordata > Aves > Passeriformes > Thamnophilidae > Pithys > Pithys albifrons. The sequence goes on along the minus strand of NC_092497.1, from coordinate 61,393,430 downwards.
GGAGAGGGAAGTGCTGGTGACACTGTGTCATAATTAAGCAGCCTCAGTATAAATGCTTCAGAGACGTGAGATCTTGGGAATGGGAGCTCCAGTCAAAGAACAGTGAGATCACATGTTGGATGTACCGGTGAGACAAGTTACATGACTGAGCTGCCCATTGAAACTGTAAAAATGTGAAAAAATTTGGCGTACCAGAAAGGATTAATCAATTAAGGAGTTACAGGGGAACTTTGCACTCTTAAAAAATAAACCAAACAAAACTTCATGTCGCAGTAAATCTTTCCTTTGATCTCAAAGTTTCTCTATAGCTTTTAACAACCTCTACCCCCACAACTAATAATAAAGAAACAATTAAAAAGCTTATGTAATATAAAATGTTCAGAGTATTTTTCGGCAGTTATGTAGTAGAAATAAATACAGCATCTTGAACTCCTTGTCTAAAAGTGTCTTAATTTTAAAGTAATTATTTAACAAATTCTGTCGACACTTTTGTTGAAGTACCAATTGAGGCAAATATGGTGTGAACATCCTTTTAAAATGGTTTTTTACCAAATGTTACTGAGTATGAAGAAATTATACCATTGTATGTTGATCAGCATTATAATTGCATTGCCAAGTGGACACATGGCAGAGGCACCTGCAAGAATAGACCAGTCTTCAGTTATCAGTCCTTTCAATTCACATCAGTACACTTATTGTAATGCCAAATACAGGTTGGTTATGTATGGTGTTTTGATGTGAACCTACCTGGTAGTACAGAAGAACGAGAGACAAATAAATAATACAAGATAATACTTTATTACAATAACCATGAGCTTTTAGACCACACATCTGAATATGCTTTATTTGGGGGAAACATTTTCTGCACATTCTTATCTAGAGCTCTTTTGGACCAGACTACATAGGTGTTTTCTGTGTGTGGCAAAATGTTCTATCACCACAGGTAGTGGCAGTAAAGTTTCTGACAAAAAGCATGTAATTTTTTTTTCAATAAACGTTTCCTCTTTAACCTCAGTCATTGCATAACCCCTGTTGTTTTAACCTTAACCTGCTTCAGCATTTTTGCATAGATTAGATTCTTTTACTTGAAAACAAAGCAAACCTCACCAGTTGGCTCTTGTGCATGTTAGTGCAGGTAAGCCCTAGCAGCTTTATTTGCTTTATTTTCATCTTACAAGAAACAGTACAAAGGGTAATGGTGAAGAATCATGGAACCCTCTCTTAGTGCTGCTGTGACTACAGAGCTTATGAGCTCTGGACCAGGTATGTGAAGGGGAGGAATTGTACAGTTTGCTCAAACAGGTAAACTTTTTGCTACTGAGTCCACAGTAACAAAGGTAGAAAAGAGCAGTCCATTTCATTCTTGTCTTCCATCAGGGTGTTGGGAGTACAGAAAGTACCCATGCTACATCTAGAATTATTTCTGAACCTCAGTTTCCACTTTGACTTGGCCAGTGCTTCTGGAGAATGCTGCAAACACTACCTCTTATTTGGCAAGATAGTTGTTACTTGCTTTGGGAGGCTGAGACGAGGCCGAAAAGATTTACAGTACTGGATTCTCTTCTCCATTTACTTCCTCATAGCTTAACTACTTTCCTGTTGGTGAGGAAGTCTAGGAGGCAGCTGCATTCCAAAACATGCTCTTGGAAGGTCAAAATAATCTTTTGTTTTTCAAAGATACCTATGCATTAAAAAAAAAAAAGGAAAAAAAATCTGGCCTTCTAAAGTCTGAAGGCTTTTTAGTAATTACAGTAAGAGAAATATGTACAGCAGTTGTTTCTTTCACTGTACATTTCTTTGGCAGCATCTAAGTAACACTGCAAGCAACTCATGCTTTGTTTTATATCTAGCTTAATGATTTATTGGTGCAGTCCTTTTGGAGTGTCTGAACTTGTTTGTTTGGGGTGTTCTTCCCACTTCCGTTTGGAAGTGAGAGGGCTTGTTTACTTTAGTTCTGTATCAATCCTGTATGAATCAGTGTAAACTAAAACTTCACACCTGGAGAAGAAGCCACCACCTCTTTTTGTTTCCTCCTGTTAGTGGAGCCTCTTTCCAAACTCTGAGTAGGTGTGAGAGCTATGATAGGTACAATGCCCTTTACCACTCTGATCTTATAAAGTCACACTCACCATTTAGCACTCAGCATATTAGTAAGTCAGTTCTCCACCTTACATTAGCAGTGACAGAAGTTCAAATGCTTTATTCACTTCCTTCATTGCTATCACAAAGGCAGCTGTTGCACAGAGAGGGCTCAGGTGTTCTTACTTTTACCTACCAGTGTGTTGTCTAATCCTTCTCAGTATTAGAAGATTATGTGGTACAGGTTACCTCAGCCCGATTACAATAGGGAATAAAGAGTAGTTTTAATCTTCCCTGTGAGGTATTTCGTTAGCTACATGAATTTTATTGTCCTTTCCTGTCAAATGCAGGATTTTAATCAATACTAAGGACAACACTTAAGGTATGTCCCTTTTCCGACCCGGTGCGGTAAATCCTCTATTTCCAGACACATTATTGTTGCTATTGGAGACCTCCCTTTCCGTCCCTTTGTCATTGTGTAACACTATAGGGAAGTGAACAATGAGAGCTGGCATGTGCAGTCTAAATGCTCAGCCACATCCACAGGCCTTCCCCTTGTGCATTCTTCCTCTTCCTTTTGTGAGCTCATTGCATGTTTTACAGCTGTCACTGGGACTCTGGTCCGTGCCTGGAGAGGCAGGCATGCACGTCTTGACACCCGTGCTTGCTCACATGCTCCCTCTGACTGTCTTTTATTAACATCCCCAGCCCAGTTATTCACCCAGTCAGTGACAGAGGATAAATTTCACCTCCCTGTGGACAGGATGCTCTGGGAAGCAGCAGCACTAATCTGGAGGCCAAGAGTGGGAGATCACAACCCAGATTTGTTTGTTTCTCACTAGGATCCCCAGTCTTCTTTTTAGAATTTGGGTGCACTGTATTTATTTTTGCACTATTAATTTTCACATTTCATTTTAGGGAAGTCTATCACAGTCCTGGTCATGTGATCACTTTTTCCTCTCCTCCCAAGGACGGCTTCAGTAATTCGAAAGTAAACCTTTCCTTGTGGAACTCCCGGTGAAGACAGTGTCAAAATATTTACCATGGAGACAGCTGAGATGTTTTGAGAGGTGGTGCAGGCTAGGATGTGAAGACAACAGCATTTTTGCATCCTGTTTTAGGTATCGTGGAGAAATTAGGGGAACAGTCAGGACGATAAAGTGCAAAGCAGGTCTTTAACAATAGATAAAGGTACTGGAGAGGAAGAAATTAAAAGCTTCAGGCAGAATCTCACTGTGAAGCAAACAGTTAGCCCTTCTGCCTTGCTGATGAGTGTTGCCAAAAGGATGGTGCTAGCTTTCCCACTCCAATAGAGATTGAGTTCAGGCAGACAGAGGGATCACTAATGCATTCCCTATGAGTGACATGGACAGAAGACACAAGTAAGGCAGTGCTGTGTGTGACTGACTCCAAACACAACTTAGGTGGGAAGTAGCAGAATAGAACTGTGAGAGTAATGTGAAGGTGCAGGTACACACTGAAGAGATTGTGATGACATGGAAGTCAGCTACAGCTGTGACCCATTGAGTTTCCTAGTGACTCATGAAGGATGGATATGAGGACTGAGGCAATAGGTGATTCTTTGTGGTATCTCAACTGAGAAAAGTTTAGTTAGTTTTCACGTTGATAACAGGAATGTGTTGGATGAAGTGAAACTGATTCAGGTGAGTTCTGAGAAGCTACAGTGCACATGACCCCAGTGTACTATACCCAAAAGTCATTTTGTGTTCTGCCTATTAGAGAATATGGAGCAGGTTGATATTTGATGATTTTCCATCTTGCTTCTCTCTGAAATACTTTGTGCATTAGCCAGACCTGCAAAGACAAATCTCTTTTGTTGCTCTGTTACATGAAAGCAGGAAAGTCAGAATCAGTTATTTGGAAGTGAACTCTGTCATTTTTTAAAAGCTACTTTTAGCTGATTGTTGAAGTTTCCTCCTTTGACACAGAGTATATTTCAGTGTTTTGCTCAATTGAATAACATTTCACTTAAATTTTGGAAAGTATGTTTAACATGCTTGGTTATCACATCTTTTCAGTTCTTACATTTAGGTAGATTTTTTTAAAAAATTATTACACTTCATTACTTACTCCTGTGTCTTCTTTGTTATTGCTGTTGTGATTGCATACTAAATTGGAATGAGTCTTTTGGGTGTATTTGGAAGAAGAGGAGGATCAAGGTACTCTAGGTGACATGAATTCTCTCACCTGGGGACGTACTGGGTCTCTCAGTACTGTAGAGCACTGGGGTGTGTTGACCCCCTCTGGCAGCTGAGCTGCTCTATGGTCACTCACTCCCTGCCCCACAGTAGGAAAGGGGAGAGGATCAGGAGGGCAGGTGTTCAGAGGGTCTTCTGTGGTGAGCCAGAAATAATTCCAGCCTAAAGCAAGATAAGAATGACAATTCTACCTGTACTGAGCTGTCCAATTAATGGATTTATGTGCTTTCCTGTGGCATTGCTCCTTTATGACAAGTGTTGTTCTTCTAAAGAATCCAGATTCAATTCTTTCATTCTTACCAGAGATGTATTTGAAGAGGGTCTCTTAGTTTATGCACAAGAGGTAGAAATACAGCAGTCAAGATCTGTTGGTATAAATTTTGTTGTGCTGCTAAGTTTTCTCTGTGCTAAATGTAAGTTGTTTTTTTAAGGCTTTTAGGGGAAGACTAATTCTATCCTTCAGCTTGATCTTGGGCTTTTTCTTCCTTTTTTTTGTTTTGTTTGTTTTAAAGTATACTTATAATTTATAAAGACAGGAGGTTAAGAGGACTAAAAAGAGGACAGATTCAAAGGTTTTACAGAACACTAAAGCTGCAGAGATTGTTTGCTCAGCTGTTGCAGTTAGTACAGGATTTCTCTCTGTTCTGGTCCTAACACAAGTGCTCAGTGTACCTTATATATAACTTTGTTTACTACTACTGTGTAGTATTTCAGTACCTTTTCCAACTCTTCAACATGCCTTAAATAATGGAAACTCCAAAATGTCTCCTGGGAGATTGTTAAACTGAACGTCATGTAGTCATAAAAACCCCCATAATACTCTTTCCTTCTTATTCTCTCATATCTAAATTCTTGTGACCCAAAATGCATTTCTACATTGGGTCAATACCCTGGAATTCACTGATCATGCTCCTTGCCACTTACCCAGATTATTCATCTCAACTTCACCTGCCTCAAAGATGTACAAGTCTGGTGTGATGAAAATAGCATTTAAGAGTAGATAGACGCAATTTGGTCTGTGGCTTTGTGCTTCCCATTGTACTTTCCTGAATTTCCCTCAGTATCTCATTCTCTGCTTGGTATTCCATTTCTCAGAACTGAATAGATTATTCCAGATGGCTTCTTACCTGAGCTGCAGATAAGTCACCTTGAGTACCTAACAAGACCCTTTCATAAAGACACAGTTCTTTCTCCTGCTGCTTCCCTCTGTGCCTCCCTCAAGGCCCTGCTGCACATAAAGTCATATTATCTGGCTTTCTACCAAATTCACTGTAATTTCCAAACATGTTTGTAAGTCTTTTGTACTATTTCTCAGTCTTCACTGCTGTTTCCAGCACCACCCTTTTTTCTCCTATTTGCAAATGTCATTATTTCAATTTAGTTCCCTTTTATAATATTGAAGAAGTTAGATAAGATGCCTTTCACAGCTTAGGACCATTTTTGTTTATTGTGACAGTGTGCATGTCTAAGTTAACTAAATTTGAAATTAAGTATTCCTGAGACACTTGAAGCTTTTACTTAAAAGGAGTGTATTCTGTAGTTACCACATCTAGAACTTTTATGGTTTTGTGTTTGACTGGGCTTTGTTTTGTGGATTTTTTTGGCAGAATTGAAATTAAGGCACTTCCTGCTGTAACCTTGACTGCATTTCTATAATGGTCCTTGGGAAAACCTTCCGTATTACTTCTGTTCGTTTCTTTTTTAATCTCTTAGCAGCTGGGCACTGTGGGTGAAGCTGTTTAGCTAACAAGTAAAACCCATTGTGTTTTAAAATCCATTTTGCATTATGCTCTAGATCCCTTATTTTCTATGCTCATTATGACTATAATATGACTCCAAACATCTAGTTTGGGGTCTCCCAGTACCACAAAGGTGAGGGAGTCCAGTGGAGGGCTGCCAGCTCCATCAGGGGTGGGAGCACTTGCTGTGGGAGATGAAGCTGTGGCATCTCGGATGGTTCAGTCGGAAGAAAGGATGTCTTCAGGCAGATGTAATAGAAATCCTCTGTGCCTGTCGGGTGGTAATCACAGTTAGGGATTCAAGCTCTTGCTGGTATGAACAGTGGAAGGGTGCATAAACAATATCCATCAATTGAAATGAGAGTTAACTGAATATATGGGGGAAAAAATTCCCTGTGAGGACAGTCAAGAAGAGAACTGGTTACTCAGAGTTGCTGTGCAGTCTCCATCTATGGAATTTTTCAAGACACAGCTGTGCAAGAAGTCCTGAGAAATCTTGACTCTGCTGTGACTCGGCTACACACCAACCATACAGCATAAATCATTTCATGGTTCTGGACCATTCATAAGCCTTATACCACTCCTGATTCTTCAGATATACCATTCCTGATCCTTCATGTCTCAGCATTTGCTTCCCTTTTTAAATAACAGTAAATACATTGGATTAATTGTAATTTCTTAGGTCTTTAAAAATCTAGGTTGAATTTCCAGACATACATCTTATGTATTTTGACAGATATATCTTTATCACTTGATAGATCCTTGGTAAAGAACTAATTTGGTCATCTTTGAAAATGAGGGTGAAAACTCTGTTTGTCGTCTGGCCTGGTATTTCCATGATGTCTGACAGCAGAGCACATTACTATGATTAATTTATAGAAGAAAACAGGGTGTTCTGAAATGACTGCAGGGCACAGCTTGCATGAGATGTGAACAAGCTGGAACCAAAGTAAGCTATATATAATATTTCAATTCCCATCTGAGGTTCTGCTTTCTCAACTATAAATAATGTACAGCCGTCTTTTGCATACTCTTCTGGACAGTAGTGCTCAGTGTAACTTGTATATATCTTTGTTTCTTTTTTAGTTTACTTTCTCCTGTGCCTTATAGCTGCTCCCTTAAAATATGTTAAGGTATGGGATGATGAACTATAAACTCTTTTTTATTGGTTTCTTGTACAGGGTTGGCTGTAGAAACTTTCTTTGTTTCTCTGTTCAGTGAAGACAGATTAAAATATCTTGACTTTATTGCCTACCACACGATTTTCAAAACACTGCTACTAAATGTTAATGTCTACAGTGGGGAAAAACATCATTTTCCGTATTCATTGGAGTACAACAATAAAAGATTTTCTTTCATTCCCTCTGTGGTTTTGCTTCAGAGAGATAAAATCACTGGTGCATTTGTGGTTTTATGTGAATGAAATGTCTCTTCTCAATTTCTATTTCAAAACTAAGCTTGCTAATTCCCATTGTCCTAAGATAAAAAATTAATTATTTGTCACTAAAAACCTGGTAATGTCACCTCTCTTTTGATTAAAAATAGCCTGAGTTCAGAGTTTTATTAGTTTCTAAGAACTACCATTTTTATATCACTAGTGCACAGGATAGTAAGTAAACATTATGGTGTGCTCACCAAAATATATTAATAAAATTCTTTGGAGGTCAAGATGTTTGGAGGATTGTGGACCGCTGGTTTGGGAAATGAAACACCTGGTTTCCAGTGCCAGGTCTGCCATTCCCTGTCTGATGTCTGCAAAAAGAAAGCAATCTCATTTATTCCTGTCTGTGGAAAGATGTACCATTGCCCACTTCTGTGAAGTGTTTATATGGTACTTACTTCTCACTCCAAGATTTTTTAAGTATTATTAATTTTACTTTCTGACTCCGCCTAGGAAATCCCATGAATCCTTACCCAGTGGCCTGTAGTGTTTCCATGCTTTAACTTAGAAAAGTTGATTGGAATGAGCCTCCTAACTCTGTCTTTCAATGCAATCCGGGAGTTTCTGTGTGTACTGCTATTGTTGGTGTTACATGAACTCCAAGAATGTGAACTTATCTGGGTTTTTTGTTGTTTTGGAGAGATGGGGTGTTGTTTCATTTGTTCGTTTGTGGTTTGGGTTTTTTTGGTGTAACATGTAAACTGTTTTTGTTAAATGCCACAATGCTATTCTGGTTTAATCTACCTGAGAGACTTCGGTAAAGGGTGATTGAGGACTTTTTCTTAAACATCTGCCTGTAATAATTTTTAAAATTGTTTGAAAGGTCATAGTGTAATTCTATCACATTGGCCATGGCAGAGTCTTCCCATTATCTGTGGAGGGTGTGGAGGAGGAAGATGCAGAGGATGATCCAGACTCATGCATAAGGATAAGAAACCCAAAATCAGCTCAGATAGAAATTAACCTACAATGTGTAAGGCCTGCTGGGATTTCAGAGGGCTGGGACATTCCCATCTGCATCCATTCTGCCTGTGGGTTGAGCAGACGGAGTGGTTGATTCTCCCAGTTTCCCTAATTTTTGTTGGCAGTTCAAATCTGCGCGTTGATAGTCACATAGCCGAGGATACAAAACAAAAGCTGATTTTCTCTTAGCTGATTGTGCTGCATTTGTATCTTGTGCAGTATATATAGTTCTGGGATATGGAAAAATGCTGAAACTGTAATGTTGGTAACACTGCAAAAATGTGCGTGAGTTGTGCAGAAAGATGTTTATGTTTAAATGTAATGCTCTTGCCTAGAGCCATCTGGTTTATACTGTCCTTGAATTCTTTTCCAGATCTCTGTCTTGTTTTCTGAGTTTGTAATGTAATGAAACATTTGTTATTAATTAGACAAGAAAAGCCCTAAATGTCCCTACTTAAGAAAAGCAGCTAACTCAAGTCTCAGGAAACTCAAGCATATTAATTCAGAGTTGGCTAATTCACAGCACTTTGTACAGACCAAGTCCACTCAGTCTGCCATCTCAACATTTGAGGGTGGCTACGGGGAAAGCTCGTGCCCCTGGGTACACAGCCTGATAAGGAAGAAGCTATTGGCTGCTGTTACTGCATCCTTATATCAAAAGGAAGGGAAGGCAGAATTGATGATTTCATAATATGGCTGATGGGTGGATCTGAATTGTACAGGTAGCTCTGAGCTTCAGGTAGAAGTACTACTTGCAAGAGGGCTGTAAAATAGGTGATAAGACCCTTCTCTCACTGCCGGAGACTTTGGACTACGCCCGTATCTAGTCACAATATATAAGCATTCCTACTCTGTTTTCTAACAGCAGCCCAAACTGGCATTTATTCTCATCGGAATGTGGAAAAGGGGGACGGGATAGAAAGATAAGGGTTCCTGTGGTATCCCACAGGTCACACTCTTGTGGACTTACTGTTGAATCTCATACTTTTGCTGGGCAGTGAAACTGACCTCAGCAAAAAGCCTCAATCAGGTTAGTACAAATCTGAACTGCAGTACCTTGAGGAGATTGTGTCATGTTCTGCTCGTGCAGGGGGGACTGTTTCAGTCTCATTATACATGTATAAATGAAACCTCAATGAAGGTTTTTGAGTGTGCACGAACTGTGCGTGATCAGAGCTCAGAGAAGCAGATTATAAATTTCTCTGGTTCTCTGCTATTGAGCCTGGGCAAATGGGAAATCTTGGTAACAGGATTAAAGAGCACTACAAATTACATTTACAGAAATACTCTTCTGGAGTTATTTGAGAAGATAAATGTGAGAATCTCATATGGCTGGTGTACACAGATTCAGGAAACATGTCTTCCCTTCCTGCCTCTCACCTCCCTTCTTTCAAGAAATACCTACACTGAAATTTGACTGGATGTAGACACATGGTATGTTAGAAACATGAAAAATTTCACTAAAATTTACATGCGGAAGGCAGGTAAGCCACACTGTACATGCAATTATATGTTTGTGATTATGATTTCATTGAAGTAGGAGGGGAACAGTAGGACGGAAACTTGTTTTATCTCCACTGTGGAAGTTTTGTGGAATAGGTTTTTTATAAACTTTCTTAGTCCAGGCCTTAGTCATAATATTTTCAAATTGCGTCCTGAGACACACTTTTTGCTCTAGAATATATAGCGTATATCAGCATGCAGGTTTTTTCAGATTGGCACTGACTTTCATATACATTGTCTGATTCTGGAATCTTAGAGCAAGACAAGAAAATAAATTACTTTTCCTCATTTTCTGGCTCAAATCCAATTTTATTTTTTCCTCTTTGTTATAGTGGACGTTTGGATTCCTGCTGATTAGATTGCTTTACAGTGATGTTAGCACAGCCAAATTGGCAGGAAGATAACCTATTGTGTCACTCAAGAAACAGCAAATTCACAGTGGCATTAGTAACTCTTTTACCCTTCCAGTTGAGACTACAAGAGTACTTTGCAGAGTACAGAGACTGAAAATGAATTGTGTCTAAATAACTTGAGATCACAAGGATCTTCCATCAGGAGAAAACTGTTCGTTTGCTTTTACTTCATTCCTCAGCCTTAACCCCGTCAGAAATTTCAACATCTGCATGGCTAGAAGAGTCCCAAACACAGTCTTAGGTTCACTTAGAGAATTTGAATAAACACTTAAGCATATGTTACAGATTCAGTCATGTGCTGCCAAGGGTTTGCTCTGTGAGCCCCAGGTTCTGCAGTGAGATTTCCTCCAACGTGGAATAGTAGGGCCTCTGCTGAGATTGGAGGAAGAGTAAACAAAATAGTGATGCAGAAAGTCTGTAGCTAGGACAGCAATTTTTGTACCAAGCACAGAACACTATTCTGTGACTGTTCCCAGGAGTCAGGGGAGAGCAGGAAGAGGGATGTGTGCGTTTGGCTGATGAGGCTTCAGTTTGAGGGCTTACTGCTTCTGCCCCGGGAGCAGCCTGTACTTCTTTCTGAGTGCTGTCCAACTTGCTTAAAGTTTGGCTACTTCTAATAGTAGTTTTGTGTAAAATGCAGTCTGGGTCCATCTAATGACAAATTCAGCTTCCGAGACTTGAATAAGATGCCTGAGGCATAGCTGTGTGTGAAAGGTACCCATCAGTACCGTCTTGTGTAGGTTCTTGGAACAAAGCACTTTTTTACTTGAAAATGGACTGGGACAGCTGGGGAGTGCAGCTGGGAGGAGGAACAAGCACCTTCCTATTGCAGGATAAAAACAACCTTGTGGAAACAGCTTAATTAATGTTAGCTTTCTCTGACTATTATTTTAAAAAGCTGTTGTATTTCAACAAGTATTTAGAAGTTTATTTTTTCAATATACCCAAATATTTTGGCATATTTAGCAGTTAGGTGCATTTCAGCTAAGTAAAATCATAAAGCATTGCACTATGTAAAAAACCCAGCCAACCAACAAACAAAAAGCCTAGGTTGCTTTGTAAATTTACTGCACTCCCCTCCACCCTTTCGCACTCCTCCCGCAATAACGTTTTAAACTTGACCGTTGCTGTTGTAAATCTGATCCTTGTCACAAAGTCTTTTTTAAAATGTCTGTTTATCGACTTCAGTTTCTGCAAAGAGTCTTTGAGCTTTTTTGTTCTCTGGGGCTTAGGTATCTGTGACAGCTGAGTGTGCTGGTGCATACTCAGCATTGCAGCTGAAAGAGGCAAAAATGGTGACTGCAAACAGAGACGGTATTAATTGCTCCCTGCACTTAGTTAAATAGCTGCATCGGTGCATAACAGCAGGAGGGAGAGGGTTAATGAGGGGCTAATTCCATTCTCTGAGGGACCACAGGGCTGAATGCAAACAGCTGCTGCACTGCAGGCTCTAGGCTGCACAGGGAGTTTCTGTGTTCAGCAGCTTTAGTGAGGAGAGGAAACAGAAAAGACAGAAAAAAATGAACAAATAAAAGTGTCCTAGGTCTGGACCCCTGAAAGAGGAGAAATTGTAACAGTCAGGAGGGCCAAGAAAGGGAGAGTTCAGACTGGAATTGCAGATTGGAAGAGGGAATGCAGCCACCTGCATGCCCTTGACCTCTCTCTGTGAACGTCAAGGCTTACAATTAAGTCAACACGGTATAGTGTAGGTGTAGCTTGGATATTAAAACAGGGCAGCTGTGTAAATGCAATGCTGCTCAGGATGGATGCTGGTATGTATGTGGCAGTGATTCACCAGAACTCTGTGTCTGATGGTGTTTGTCAAAATATGAATGAAAATAGAAGCTTGGTTCACTATTGTGAGCAACTCAATAATTTGGGTGGTTGTCATCTGTGGCACTTGCTATGATGTCGTCACTTGAAAGTTGCCTTCTTTGACTTGTTACTACACCTGTCGTATGCACAGATGTCTCTGCCATTCCTACTTCCCACCAGCATTCATACACAAAACCTTTCAGCAGGTATGTCTGCATTTTCAACTAAACCTTGCTCCTGTGGCTGAGAATACTCAGTAAATTCCCAGAAATCCTTTAGCAAAAGTCGGAGCCTACCTACTTCATAAAGAGGAAACTGCTAATGCCCTTCCCACTACTTTCTCCTAAAGACATGCATTTTCTCCTCTGCTTGATACAGTTATCTGAGTTGGGGGTGACAGGGAGGGCAGCCAACTTTGAACTTCCCAGCACAGAGAGCTGTGGAATATACTTGGAAGATATACTGGAGAACATAAGGGTTGCTTATATACAGGCTAGATTGTCCCAAATGTTGATATAGTGGAGGTCAGTGAAGTAATATAGGCGTAGATTTAGGTTGCTGACAGCAGAAAATCAGCTTGGCCAGCTGTGCAGCCAAACCCAGTCCCACAGGCCTGTAATGTGTCAAGCCCCAGAACGGCAAAACCAGAGTGCTCCAAAGAAATCCAAAAGGGAGGATCAGAAGTGAAAGGGCTTCTCCTGTTCAATAGATTAGGGCATGTCAGCCTTAGATGATAAGGCAGAAAAAGAGATGTATGTCTTGAGAGAGCATTATAAATTCACAAGTGATATGAAGAAGATCAAAAGGAGCAAAAGTTATCCCTGAGGTGCAGAACATGCAAAGCAATGCCAGGGAAGCTTTACTAATGTGTACCCAGTTCTTATGCTTTTGCTTCATCTGTGATTTGCTACTCTCAGAGGCAGGATGCTGTACTATCAGCCTGTGGTCTGATCAGGTACAGCACTTATTTTGTATGCTGTTGAGCCAGGAATCTTGGTTTAAGATGGGGGAAACATAATTTTATTTATTTCCTTTTTTTTCACTGATGTTTCTTCATTTGTATTGGAGTGATTGCTGTTTCATTATTGAAATTACATTAATGATAATATTTCTTGGTCTTTCAATAATTTTTGAGTATTAAATTAAATGAAATGGGACAAAAAATGCAGCAATGTAACTCTTCTCCTGAACTGTGAAGTACCATGTTACACTGATGGCAAGGCCATAGAAAATGAAAAAAGTAAACTCCACTTTCATTCTACAAGATTTTGTGAGAAATATGCCAGGTGCTATATAAAGATTCAAACAAGAGAGTTGTATGTGTGAGGTACATGTTTTATGCAGTATGAACTCAAAATAACTTTACCTTTGGAATCAGCAAATGTTTTAGCCTATGTAATGTGTAGGGGTGAAAAGTAAGCCATGTGTTAAATGAATTAATGCAGTGTTGATCCTTTTCTGTCAGGACAATTAACATGAGTAAAATATTTGCCCTACTTTAAACAGATAAGGAGGTACTGTATTGTATTTCTCTTAAGATTAATGTTTCTGTATTGGCAGCAGAAAGCACAAGATTTGTTTGTTGAACCTTATGCTGATTTACAGCTGTGCCAGTTACTGCTTGAAAGCTCTTTATGAACCATGTTCACAGCAAGTCATTTTGTGTATGAGTATCTTAGTGAAAGTGGTCATAAGAAGGATGCAGACATTGTTAAGTGGAATGTGTGACATGAACAATGCCTCTAAATTATGAATTTTGTCTTGTCATGACCCCTGATTTTCTTTTATATAAGTGCATATGTGAGCATGCATTTGTGTGATATAAACATAAAAAATGTAGAAGTTGCTGTGGAAGCAACTTCTTGTGCTGTCCTGACTTCCTTAGAGAATTAGTAATGTTTTTTCTGTTATTATTTGATGATTTAAAGCAAAGAAAATTACACTCAAGGAGAGAACAGCAATCTCAGGGGATGTGCACTTTCCATGGAACCGTACTCTGGACTCATAAATATCTATGCAACTCCTGTTTATTTAATGGGATTGCATGGGTGAAATATGGGATCTTGTTTGGTGTTCAGAGTCCATGATAAGGAGCAAACCTGCCTTGGGTTGGTGTGGACAGGCACATATTGGTGGAAATACTATGCAAATTAATTTCAAAATGTTAGAGCACTTGCTATTTTTTTATTTGACTCAGGTTTTCAACTTTGATAATTATTAGCTTCTGAGCATGTGTATATACAAGTGAAGATTTGTTGTTCAGTAGACATATATAAATCATCCCTTATATTCTCTTTCATAAAAATTGGAGGGAAAAGGTCTTAGAAAATCAGTAGTCTTAACAAAAATGCATGGTAGTCTAATTATAAAATGGCTTTTCATTTGCAGAAGTTTTTGACATTTTAAAAAATCGTTATGCACTCTTCCTTATGAACAAGGGAATATTTTTTACATCAGTTTAAAAAGAAAGTAGAGACATCATCACTTGAAAAAGAACTAAAGTTTGTCTGTCAAATCCCTGCATTAAAAAAAAAAACCAAAAAAACCACCAAAACAAAACAAAAAACCCCACGCAAACCCTGAGTTCATTGTGGGAGGAGACATTTCAAGAAACATATTTAATCTTGTACTAGGATTTTCCAAGCACCTTTTTCTTCCATGACTTGTGCAAACTGGGTTGTGAACTGAGCAAAAATTCTAAACATTGCATTCGTGAACATGTTGAGTATATTCAGGTTTGTAATTGCTGTCTGTTTGTACATTTGAATTAATTTTGATGCCATCTTTACAAATTGCTGTCACCAGTTGTCTCAGATACTCTAGTCTGGGCTTGTCATGCTACACACCCTTGATTCTCTGCAAATTTTACAGCTGCTTTTGTATTTGGAGAAGGCTGCTAAATAAATTGCTGAAAAAGTACAAAGCCATTTGAGCAAAATGCCTGATGCTGCAGAAGGAGATACTGTGTTATTAGTCCAGTGTACAAAGAGAGAAAATATTTCTCATGAACAGAATAATATATCCATGTGTTACTGAAATGCTGAAAAAATTATTCACATAAGTTCCTATTCATTAAGCAGATTGAGATCTGCCAGCTGTGCAGACTTGTCTGTGCTAGGGCAGTTGATAGTAAAACATTTATCAATGTTTATTTTCACCTTTTCAATTTGTGCACTGGAGGTTCCATTGCTTAATGACTTGAAAAGAAAAATACTTTCATGCAATTGAGTTTCTTTCAAAAATTCTGGTTCATGAATGGTATAACTCTCTGTTGTGTTCCTTCTAAAGGTAGTTTCCATCAAAAAAGAGTTTGAGACATCATGCAGAAATCTTCCATAAGGTTTTCTGATAGCTAGCAGCAGACAGGAACATTCAAATAACTGATATCAGCTGGAGGACAAAAGGTAGTGGAGGGCATTTTTAGTTTCTCAGTTCTCCAACTCACTGCTTTGTGTCACAGAAAAAAAAACAACAAACAGTGGTTTTCACTAATGCAAGTCCTTTAAAATGTTTTTCCAGACATAAGAAGAGGTTTTAAGTGAAATTATTCAATAGGAGATTTATTTCAAAACAGTTATGCCACAGAGAGCAAGAACTTACTTGGCTAGGCCTGTGGACTGTTTTTAGAAGGGAGGGAATTTGTTAAGATAGAATGTAAAAATTGTGCTCGAAATTTTTCTTTATTTAACATACTTTCACCAAGAATACTCATTGATAAAGGTTGTTTATCACAGAGCCTTATCAGGGCTGTATCTTGCAACAGTAATTGTTTTCTATCCAATATGTTGTAATTACAATTTCAGTAATAACATCCAGTGCAGTGGGAAACCTCAGTAGGAAATAATGCAAAATCTTCAGCAGTTTGCCATCCAGAGCTTTCATTAAAATTAATCAGCTTTTTCCTTGGTGTATTCAGCAGGTAACAAGAGGAGGCAATGAAAGATGCAGGACTTGTCATTGGAAGTGTCAGGATGTGTACTGGGTGTTTCAAGAGAAATACTCAAAGACAACTTACACAATGGTTTGTGGCATGGAGCTTGAGGGAAGCTTTGGAAGCTTCCTGCAGCAACTGAAATTATAGCAGCATAGGTAATTTTTCTGCCTAGGGTTTTGTATACAGTCTAAAGAAATTAACCGTTCTTGGAGAAGTTGTGCATCTAGTTTTGAACTGGTTGGCTGGTAAAGATTAGTTGGCAAAAGAACTGATTTCTGCCTAACATGGCAAGTCTGACCTGGGAGACAGTCACTTGACCTTCATTAATGAGACAGTGACCTGAGAATGTATTACAGACAATTCTGAGATTTACAGCCGGGAGTGTAAAGGTTAGTGATACTTAAGCTGCGTAAAACTTGAGTGTTGTTTATAGTATGTTATCTTTCTGAAAACATTCTAAACCCCACTACTTTATTGTAAGCTGGGAGGTCATTGGAGATCTTAACTTTTTCCTCCACCTTTTCACCCTGGAAAACCTTTACCTGGTGGGTGCAATTAGGAATACAGGGGTTCTGGGAGGAGTGGTGATTAGAAGACCTTTGAAGAGGGGGATGGCTGGTGGGCTGAGGTTAAAGAAGCAGGGAGAGGGATACAGAGGTCTCAGAGATGCAGCTAACCTTGGAAAGGTGAAGTAATTAAGAACTGAACTGAATGTATTTTGTTAAGCAAGCGCACGCTCTTCCATGGAATTTTGCTGCCACAACTGAGAGTTCTGACATTGATTAACTGCTTTTAAAAATCATTTTAGAGCTGTACTTTGGAAGGTACATAGTGGGCATTCTGATATGAAACTCTTTAGGGCATGAGCTGACTAGGGAAAGCTGGGGAGATGTTTTCTTTCTGTAAACTTCAAACAGCTGGATAAGTACATTTCAGAGATTTGGGGCGAGGGGGGGTTGCCTTTTTTCTCTCTTTTTTTTTTTCCCCTGTTGCTGAAGCGTCTGATTGACTTATGGTATAAACAAAGTGTTGGATATGTGGATCACTGATTTGACCTGGCAATACAGATTTTGTTTCCCTAAATTTATAGTGACAGCAGATCATGTGGGTCATGCTGGAGACAAAGATCCTAGTGTCACTGTAAGTACAGCTTTATTGCTATTCCATAGTCTTTTCTTTGGAAATCAGAAATTATGTTCTGTTTGAGAAGTATTAGAAAGAACAGAAGAAACCTGGGATGCTTTAGTAAATTATGATCAAATTAGCATAGCAAGTAGTATTTAATTCTGAGTGATTCTTGAATGGCAATCTCTTTTGTGAAAGGTCTGGATTGTTGTCAGTCAGAAGAAATTGAAATTGAAGGAACAAATTAACGTGATAGAAAAAATGGTGAGGCTCTTGGAAAACAAGTCAATGTGGATGACCTTATTACCCCGTGTCTGGAATATTGTAACCAGCACTGGACTTGGAGTCACCTTAATCCTAATTGCAGAGGATTGAGTGAGGTTCGTTCTTGGGATTAGTTTTCCACTTCTTTCTTTCCTGAGGGTGAAATGGTGTGCCCATCATCCCAGAAGCTGGAAAGGAACAGAGAAAAAGGGTTTGGCATCCTGAGACTCAAAGGAAAAGAACCTGTGCTAAACCTCACTTTTTTTCTACTAAGTTAATTTTCTCTGGTCATGTTGGGAAGAAGTTTCCTCTTCCCATCTGTTCAGTGATAAAAAGCTAAATTGCCTTACTTACATTATGTTGAGAATATTTGTAAGGAGGCTGGGAATGCTAAGTTCACTGAAGTGGGATAAAATCCTTCTACGTATGGACATAGCAAACCCTTCCTAGCTCATAATTGTGTATTAATTTCATTTTTTATTTTTACTTAAAGAAGGGCTGTGATTTTAGGCAACGTATTGAGATGGAGTTGAACTGAAGACAGTATTTTGTCCTAAGCTTGGTGTCCCCACAACTCCATTTTCCTACCCACATTGCTGTTACTTTGCTCCCTCCCTGGGAGTGAAATAGCAAGAGGTTCCTCCTCTGGAAGGTGAAAGCAAGGCTACCCATTCATGCAGAATATGAGTGTTGGTGTGGATGTCTGGGTCTGTCCTGCAGTGCCACAGTCAAGGTTCTTAAGCATCCCAAAAGAGTGAACTTTGCAACATGTAATTGCTTTGTGCATTATCCAGATTCAAATATTTGTGACTTTTAGTTACTTTCAGGTGTCAGTATTTGCCTTTTCTTTTCATGTCACCTAAACTTTTGATTTCCATGATATTGTAAACATTGTGTTGTAACAGAAGTAGGGCCATTAGTCTAACCCTGAGACACCCTCAGAAGCAGAATTAGCACCATGTTCCATTCATCAAGTGTGAATTGCCAGATTAATTTTCCAAAGGAAAATCTTCTATAATTGCATTTTTAATGTATTCTAAAACTGATCCTGCTCATTGGAATAACATTTGTTTACCTGTTCTGTGTGATTACTTTAAACAATCTATAGTGTGTTTTCTTTACCCAACATTTTTTGCTGTGTTTAAGTTTGGGGTTTGGTTTGTTTTAAGAAATAGGTTAAAATATTCACAAGTGCCTGCAAATGTTAATTTTCAGTTTAAAAAAACACAGCTAACCTTGGTTGAAATGGTTTATAAATAATGCAAACAGATTGAAAACATCTTCTTCACATTTTTCAAATTAAAACTTTGTCTTACAAACATTTGGTCTTTGTTTTTCTAGAATTTGGATGGCTCCATCCTGGCTTGTGTTGGCATTATTTGTTTAGTATTTCACAAGCATATGAAGTAACTGTCTAATGTCTAATATGACAATAATTGCTTCAGCAGCATCGTCACAATATGTCTATTTTGTGTGTCACTCTGAAAATTTTTAGGCTTTTTACTAGCACGTAACAGTTGTTTCAAGCATCAAGTTTCAGGTAGTATTTATAGGCAGATCCAGCAATTCAGTAGTATCACTTTTTTTAGTCATTTTGACTTTGCCTTAGGTAATTACTTACAGGGCTATTGACTGTGGTATTTCAGGGCTATGCTCTAGAGCTCATACGATTCAAAATGTCTGGAGAATATCAAGCTGTCATGTCACTACTGGTATAGGATTGTTCTTTTATGTTTTTCCATTCCATCTTGTCAGTAAATTCACAGAAATGTAGTTTGATTACATTTATTTCATCATCTGGACCATAAAAAATGCACCTTCTACAGAGTGTGGCTAGGAGAAGGTGGCGTGAAGGTTGTGTAGGACAGAGAAGGAAAATCATTGAGAGTAGTTACACATCTATATAGGAATCAAAGAAAGCATTGTTTGCAAGTAGTGCTGATCTGTGCTTCTGATAAAACGTAAACTTGACAACGACTTGCAGTTTTATCTGTAGCAAATGTCTGTAACATAAGTCTCTTTAACTTCTCACTTAAAAAGTTTTTTAAGATTTGTCTAGATTTTTCTGTGTTTTGTTCTGTTTTGTTTATTCCTGGTTGTGTGAACCAATGCTGTGATTTCTTTCACACTTTTTGTTCTGTGTAATTCTTCTCCTCTTGTACTTTATTTACTTGTCTTCCGTATATCTGCCATGTCTTAGCACAAAAGGTTCTCATTGACCTCAGCAGATAAGTGCCAGCCTTGTCTAAGCTTTTCTTAGGCCAGCCCTGATACTGTTCTCTACTGCAATTTATGAATGTTAGCAGTGCACAGCACAGTCACAGCCCTGAGAATTCTGATGGTTTTATTGTTCTGTGTTGTCAAATGTGGTTTTCATTATGAACTTACGTTACCAACCTTTTTATTGCCTTGACTGAAGATGTAGGGTTTAGCCATATTTCCATCTTTCCCTTGAAAAAAGAAGGGTGTCAGATAATACAGTGTATAGACATTTGCTGTTTTCTACACTTTTGGCTGTGATTCTCATTGTATTTTCCACGTTGTCCTCTGCACCTGCCATCTCTCATCTTACAAAGCAGCTCGGGTTTTCAAATCCAGCATAGTGTCCAGTGTCATTTGATAACAAAAAAAAATAGGGAAAATTTTCAGAGATGAGGTAGCATTCTTAATATTTGATCAGATATTTTTCTGTACACTGCCTGTCATTAAAATAAGTAGTTGCAGTACACAGGAACTGTCCATGTTATGCACTGTTTGCACAAAACCATGCAAAATGCTAATGAAAAGTAGAGGACGCAATGTCAGAGCCCAGTACTCTCTGACCAGGTTCTTTTAGATAGTCCACATGTGGAAGGTATAATTTTTACCAGCAGGGAAGATAATTGTTGTTACATGGGATTTCTGATTTAGCAGAATGCTACAAAACACACTGAAAACATAATACAAATATAATTTACACATAGCAGAAGGCAGCAATTGCAATGCACAGTTCAATCCCAATACCAGCGTGGTTCCCAGTGTCTCTCTGGTGGGATCACCATCATGATACTGGACATCCCTGGCCTTGCCAGGAAGATATGTGTCAATTTGTGCTGGCTCAATCCCATTGCTTTCTTTGAAACTCTTTTGTTAGTTGATTAGGTTTTTATAGTCTTTACTTTGGACTGAGCCCTGTATGCACACAGCCCACACTGGCCTGGCTGACTCAGGGAGACATTCACACTCTCAATGACTTTGGGGAGAAACACACCACCAGTTGATTCTCTCAGCTGTTGAGAGCTGCTTATCTCAAGTAAAACCCACCCTCAGGTCCTCTCAGTGTTGAGATCAAGTCACCTTTACAACAGCTCTGCTCAGACCCAGCCTGCATTCTTCCCTGAGCTCCCTAGGCCCAGCTCCCTGGCCCATCTCTGAGCCTTCTTCCTTGGGAGGGCTTTACTGATCAGTCATAGAGGACACACACAGAAAAAATTCTTGTGTTTTGGTATTTGGATGCTTTGTGTTGGTATATGGTTTGGTATCTCCTGACCCTGATCTTGAAGATTTTGTGGCTCACTGGTTGTGTCAGAGGTTACATTTCTGAACATCTGTTCCCAAAATGTGCAGTAGTACTGTAGTCAAGGAAGACAGAGAAAAAGAGGAAAAAGATTATTATTTAGTTTCACAGAGAAGGATGTGCCTATGTCCTTTTAATGATTTCTCTATTGAAAATAGCAATGAATACAACTGGTTTCAGCAATGTGGCTTAATTAGTCACGTTCCAGGCTGAGGGAATGAAAAATGTGGGTCAGATTTAGTGGTGAGGATCACAGTTCACAATGGCAGGGGAAAATGCTGAATATAAGAGTAATTGCACTGCTTTGCACTGCTTTAACCTTGTCGTTTTTTTCAGCACTCTCCTTAATTTCTCTTTGCATCTTTCTCTTGTTTTATTCCTATCCTCAGAACACTTCCAGCAGTATGTACAACAGTAGAGTAGTCATCTGCTTCCTTGGCATTCAGTTAATTTTACTATGCCATCCACTTTTGTATTCTTTTCCCACAAAATTCTCAAAAACCTGGCTGGCCACAGGTGTTATTTGTAATTGTATCCGCACAGAATATTTCACAAAGCACCACACCAAAAGCAGCGTTCAAAGCGTGCAAAACGTGCATCAGAAATCACGTCTACACTGTTATGTGAAATTCTTGTAGAAGGAAGTATAATGAGGAAGAGATTACAGTCATAAAGGAGGCTGAAAGAGAGGCCAGGAAGATACTTTTCCTAATCTGGTGCTTATTTTTCTATAGTTATAGGATCTTTCAAACTTAGCTGTACAGTGGTTTGCATTTTAACACCAACATGCTATGTACAGTTTATTATTTTATATTAGTAATAATAAATGTTTTCTATTATAAAACATAAAAACATGTCAGTATAGTATTGGTTACAAAATGTGGTGTGTGTATGTTTCCGTAAACAACCTGCTGTTGTTATTGCAAAGAAATTAATGGAAATTGTATCTTCTAAGTTATGATAGATAATTAAATCCTTATTTATACTATGAATCTAATTTCTTATTTCCTTGGATGATGGTAGAGAAGCAAGTTGGTTGGGTTGTCTGATCCCTTTTTAACCACTGTTCTCACATGTCTGGCCATACCTGTCCTGTTGGACAGTGTGGGTGAATCAACATCACAATAGTGGTTTTTTCCTGATGCAATTCAATAGTGGCTGTATTGGATCAGTATAGTTTCTAAACACTGCAGGCTTTTCCAATTGACTGTTTTCTTGTATGAAGTAGTTCTTGGTGCAGTCTCCTGCTTGAAGGTTCAGATTAATGCGTTGTACAAACAGAAATCTTTGCGGTTAATTTGCCTTAATTTTGACCCTACTGAGTTTTTTATCTGTTTCATAATCTTGTGTCATTAAGAGGCAGCCCACCTTGAACTATAAATGTCTGGTATGAGTGTTAGTCATAATAATTCTGCCTGGTGTATCACTGAGGGGAGAAAAAAACCAGTATAGTGGTTTTTATTCTATTCTCTCTCTGTTGTCATGTCCCATAGTGATTCAATATTGCAGAGTTACAATTCTGACTGGCTTACTGGTTGAGATTTTTAATTTAATTTTTTTCCAAATTTAATAGTTTGGATTATTAAATTTGACTACTGAATGTGAACTTTTTTTTTCTCTCACAGAATGACTTTTGCATTGACTGTAGCTCTTTGCTCAGATGTTTCCTTGTTTGTGTTACAGCAACATCCAAAGATCCCTATTCCAGTTCCCACTGCCATGTGATATACACACGGGGACACATGGTCTGTGGGAACACTCACACCTTAAGAGAAGGTGCAGCAATAGTTTGTAACATCTTTTTTAAGGAATTATGGAGGAGAGCTTGACTGTGCCAAGAGCACACAGCTACACTGGCTGTGTTAACCTTGTGTATTGCAGTGCAAGAGCTAGTGGCATCACTTGTGTATGACTTACTGCTGGGTGCACACATGAAACCAGAGCATCCCAAGCAGCCCTCCTCTGTGTATAACTTTCTGTTGACTAGTCTGCCCTTTTTTTTAATTCACTGCTTTATTATCACTTCAAAACTAAAATGATCCAATTATGCATAATTTTGGATAATAAAAATGCAACAAACTTTCCTTATAATTAATAAAGCCATTGTTTAGTTACCTGGGGAAGAGAGATCCTGGATCGCACAGGGGGGTTGATGTAGCTCACATATTGGATACCATTGTTTGGCCAGGCCAGCCAGCAGGTTGCTGTAAAAGTAGACACACAATTCATGCTGTTTCTTACCAGCTTGCAATGTGCCAGGGGACGTGAAGAACAGCTCAGCTGACTGCAGTGTGAAGCGGACAAAGACAAATCCATAGGAAGTTTGCCTTGTTAGTTCCACTGTTTGGAGAACAAATTGTTTTTCATTGAGATTTTTAAATTACTGGTGTCCTTTTATATTACAGGGCCATGTGTATGGACATTATTGGTCTGGTATTTAATTAAAACCACAGCTGGTGATTGTTTAATTACAGTGTATGAATTGGAGTCATCCTTGACTTTGTAGCATTGTTTTATTCAGTTTGGAGAATTTTAGCAATTCCTTTCAGGTATTATTTGAAAGCTGTGATGAAGGGTTCAAGTTCTGGTGAGCAAACTTCTGAGCTTATTGCAGCACTTCTTCTGTGAAGGGAATAATGTGCAACAGTAGTTACTACTTTTTCTGAAAATTGTAAGTCAGTTGTGAACAGATTGGTACAATTGCCCTGGTTCTTTTTTGCTCTAAAACAATGCATAGTTTTTTGTGATAGGAAGGAGAGCCTTCTGCTGAAAGCCAAAAATACTCTTAAGATATTCAGAGTGTTTCTGGGTGAGATTTCAGTGTACGTACTCAATGGAAGATATGTAGCATATGCCCATAGCAGGCCTGGCTTTTTACTTGAATAATGAAGCTGCCTTAAGAATATTAAATGTTCTGCAACATATAATTGTGCATGTGTATATTTCTACTGAAACAAATAACTGCATGTAAGATGATTTTTGTAACTGACACAATAAAAATGCTTTAGACTGAACTCACAAATGAGGATGTCCAGAGCTTCAAGAATAACTTGTTACGTGGCATTTAAAATGCTAGAATTCATATCTAAATACCTTTTCAAAGTTATGTTTTCTGTCTTGAAGCCAGAGGGTTTTTTCCTACAACAATGGGAATACTGCATGTGAAGAAGCTGTTGCCAAATGATCCAGTCTCTCTGCTGTCATGCAGCTGCTTTCACATGTCAGTATGTGAAAATAGCTATGGTTTTGCCGGCTTCCAGTATTGTAAAGGTAAAATTGATATCAAAATACAACGCATTAGCTGATTCATTGTAAATGAAACATGAAAAATACCTTTTAAGTGACCCACCCAATAAAATACTTGAGTGAGGGACTGAAACCGGCTGGAGGACTAGAAGGAGGGTTTGTGTTTCGGTCTGAGACTTGGCAGCAGAGCAGTGTTTGCTCTGTTGGTTGGTCTGGTGTGAAAGGTCACTTTTGTTTTCTTAGCCAGTATAACTTGAAGCTGTTTCTTTATTACTACAAAGAAAGATTTCAATATTAGTGGCTACTTTTCCTCCTGGACTTTTCAGTTGCAGTTGTCAATACTGGGTGTTGATTCTAGCTCATGCCTTTGGTGTAATGGTGAATGGGATTTTTAAGGACAAGAATAGAGTGAGAACATGTTAGAAGTATAGGATTCTTGTAAGAACTACTCTTGAATTCTAAGTTGTGTAGCTAACCTAATTTCAATCTTGTTGGTTACCCTAGCCTGATGGATATTTCCACATGCTATCAGTTAAATGTGGTACCTATCTTTCGTCTAAAGGATCTACTGCAGAAAGGAAAACAGTTCAGGTTCTTCATGTGTGGGTTCATAGATTAGAATCATAGAAACTGGCGTGGGACTGAGGAGAACTGCAGAGCAGTGGAGTAAGCTTTGGTTGCAAAATAAAACCAAATCCTGTGCGTGGAGTTATTCCTTTCACCAAACTGATAACCTCTGTATCTATAAAGGCATCAAAACTTGATACACCTTACTCTGTAATACAAATCTCAATCAATATTTACTATAAGGTTTTATAGCACAAGACCCAAGCTATAAACTAATGTTAGAACTAATTTACACATTTCTAGCTGAATTATTCCTTATTGTATTTATCCCTGTAAAGGGTAGGGTGAAGGAATGTGTGTGCTGTCTGGAGAGAAAAATTCCATGTTGAAAATATTTGTTTGCATGTGGATTCCTTTTAGACTTTATTCAACTGAAGTTCCATTAACCACTGTAGAAATCCAGCAACACTGTAGTTGCTGTGTAATACTGTCTCTTTGAAACACTACTGCTACATGGCTTGTGAATTGGTTAATTTTATCTCCTTTTTGTCTTCCAGCTTCATTTAGCAGCCCTGGCTTCATTAAAGGGAGATATAGTGGAGCTTAATAAACGTCTACAACAAACTGAAAAGGAGCGCGACCTGTTGGAAAAGAAATTGGCAAAAGCACAGGTGAGCAGCAGTCATTCAAGATTCTGAAGATGCTCCTTGGTTTTGTGTAGCTGTTGTTCCTCAGAGAGCAATATGCATTGTGGGAAGAGGATAAGATACTCAATGTCACAAGTGAAAAGAATTTCAAGACTATAAGGCACATAGATGCCATGGGTTATAAGTTTTATGTGTTGATGACACTCTTCTAAAAAAAAACACCCTAAAAATAGATTAGTTGAAGTCAATATAAACAATAAATGCTTTGAAATATTTTAGAATATATGAATTGCAGCATACCCACAGTGGATTAGGTAAATGGTTGCAGAGCCTTCCACTCCTAGGTCAGATTCAAACACAGCACAAATTAATGCTGATCAAAAGTTACTGCCATTTGTCAGTGCTTTGGTGTTATGTGAAAAGTGATTTGTGACCTCGGTCTAGCTTCTAGTAAGCCAGTTTGTGTGGAAAACACGCCCAGTGGAAAGCCAAGGGGTTAAATAAGAATAAGGTCTGATCTCTAATGTTTTCACAGGTCTTGTAGAGAAGCCAATGCAAAGAAGGAAAATTAAACTATTGTTCTTAATACTTCTCTCTTCTATAAACAAAAATTTTGTTTTCAGATACTGTCTTTGTGTCAAATGTCCTTTATAAATATTTTACATTTCAAAACTAATTCAAAATACATATTCATTTATGCTTGCATGGAGAAAATCAAAGCATTTTGTCCTGTAAAGTACGGTGTCTTATTTGTTCCTCAGAGAAGCTGTAGAATTTCCAGCCTTGGAAGTACTCAGTCCACCTGGAGCTGGTCTTGGGCTGGGTAAGGGATTGGATGAATAACCTCCAGTGGTCCCTGTCAGCCTCAGCCATTCTGCAATATTGCAAATTTAAAGTCTTCAGTATTTAGTGCATTTTGGACAGGCCTCATATCTATGTTACTTAAACACAAGCCAAATGTAAAAATGTTTAAGCGGTCTCGATTTTTTGCTTCTTACTTGAGTCCTCCTTTATTTTGGCCTTTGCCTGCATTACCTGTTGTTTTTTCTCAGCTACCTTTAAGGTTTATGGGCTTGTAAGTGATACTGTTACTGCAGACCATCGGTGAAACATCCAGAAATAAAAAACACTTTCATGTTTTTATTCTTCTTGACATGTGAGCCAGAGCCAAGCTGGGCCTTAACATGGTTTATCAGCTATAATCCTGAAAGCCTTTTTTAATTTCTGTGGCATTCTTGAAGTAGAATCCTCTTTCTGGCTTGATATGAGGCTGTGTTTAACAATCATTAAACTGTCAGATGGATGCACTGTATTCAAATGATTCACCTCATTCTGCATGACTACGCTGGCTTTGTTATTATTTATATATGTTAACCGTAGGCTTTCATTATTGTTTTACCTTCCTTTCTTTATCTTTGTTTAAAAAGGCATGTGTTATCTCTCAGCCAGTGAAGAGTGCCGTGTGGGTGCCTCCTTCAGTACTGAATTGACATTGGTGGTGACTAGGATTAAGGATCACTCCTTAATCCCAATTAACATGTGCCCTATTAGCACAAGATTGTTTGGTGTTCTCTTTGATGGGGTATCAGTTATGCATGTGTATGTGGCACTCCATTTTTAGTGCTGAGGGTTGTTACATGAGCTTGAGCCATGTGCTTGTGAACACAAGCATAGTGACAACCACCACTATTCACAAAATTGAAATATGTAGAACCTAGCATGCTAGCTAGATTTCAGATAAAAAAAATAGTTTTTAATGAGAAATTTCTATAAAGTTTTGATGTTTTATCTCTCTTCAGTTTGGTTTTTTTAAAAAGCCCCTGAAGTGGGTAGAATTTTTTAGAGTACATATTAAATGAAATATGATATAAGCCATTAAACAAACACAACTCGTATATTCCATGTGTTGGTCTTGTTTAAGTACTGAGACTGACACTGGTGAAACCACTCCATCTTTTCTTCTCTTTCTATCTGCATCACTTCCAAGTAGATACGTGACTTAACATAATTTTTTGAACTTTTCCTCCCACTCCACAGAGATTCATTTAAATTCATACCGTATCATACAACTTTTCCCCCCTACAGCCTCTGTCTAATGTGAATCAGAGGTTCAGAAAGTATAAATTAAATAGGAGGTGTTTGAGGTTCTGTGTAACCATACTCAGATGTTAGTGGGTCAGTATTAAATCTCTATTCTGCATCTGGATTATACTTACCAAGGCAGCACATGTTTCATTTCAGCTGGAGTGGTAAATCCTCTCTGGAACAAATAGCTCTTAAAGCACATTTTTGGTAATACCTTTCCCATCATTTCATGAGGCATGTGAGGCATTTTGAAGAAAGGATTAGTGATCTGCAGAGTGGAGGTGATTTGGGGAGCCACAACTCAAGTAATCAATAACAAATGGTCAAGAAAGACAGTTGGATGGCCTCAACTTAAAATTTTGTAAAGTGATGTAACTGATTACTGGTTGTTGTAGCATGCTCACTTCCAAATCTGCAGTCTGTGGAGACCTGCTATAGGATTTCCCTAAATGCTTCTATTATTTTAGTAACAAAGCAGATCAGTTTGTCTCCTGCGTTTTTCCAGTGTACAGTTTGACATCAAAGTGATCTCTCGAATGAAATTTGCTCTAAAGCACTGACTAACCACAACTAATGTCTTCTTCCAAAAATCCTTCTGTGGTTGTGAGAATTGTAGTGCTTTCTACTAGCTCTGTCTGACACTGTGTCTTGGCTTTGGTAGTGATAAATAGTGGATGTCTGAAGGGAGAGCATAAGAAATGCACATGGAGAGTTGTCCTCCCTCATACTCCCCCACCTTTCTGTCAACATCTGTGAGCAGGAGGCTACGTCACATTTTATAGTCCTCTGTGGTCCTGTCTTCCATGGATTTATATAATCTTCTTTCTAATCCATCTACATTCTTGGCTTTTCCTACATCCTGTGACCTTGAGATAGAATGTGGAATTTAGTAACATGCTAAATATTGCAGCAAATACAAGAATAGACAATTCTCTTACTACATCTTTCTTATAATTTCATCTTCTTTCACAAGGAAGTGCTACCCTTTCATTCTTTGTGCTTAGTCACTGTAATTTTGCATTTTTATAATAGCTCTAGACACAGGGTAATGAACACTGTGCTATACCATTCTGGATCCTGTATCACAAAACAGCATGTCCCATTACTGCAGTAATAATTCTTTACCATCCTCTTGCTTATTCAGAATGTAGGAAGGGACAGTAGGATTTTGGTGTAAGAATTAAACCAAGTCTCTGTAGGTATGTCAGAATATAAGCAACACTCTGCAGACTTGTAAGAACATGTGAACTTCACAGGAAGGCTTCAGTTTCTCATTCAAGTAACTTTAAATAGAAATTAGTGGTGTTCAGATGAACATTGAAATTACTCGTTCTGCTGTGTGGTGACCTTATCTGACATGGATTAATTCTGTGTTCTTGTATTTACCTTCCACAACAAGTATGCACAGAATATAACACAAAACAATTAATTCTGACTGTGCATGTTTTTGTGATTGAGGATTTAGCACCATAGACTTATGTTTACACTTTAGATTAATGGATTGTCACTTTTAAATCTACCACTCCTCTCAAATTAAAATACTGTATTAGTTGAGCAAAGATTTTTAGCTTCTGTAATCCTGTTAGACAGGTTTGTCATTGTGGCTTGTTCAGGTGATGACTTGTATTCTGAACAACACCATAGCCAGTGTTTGTCTCTGCAGCGCCCGAGGCACTGGTGCATCTCTTAATGAGCACTGCTGCTGGTGGTTCCTTTTTTTTGTCCTCTGACTTAACACTACAAATTTAACATAAAGGTGAACATAATTTAATACATCGTTAGTGTTTCTTTGCTAGGCATTTATGTACATTAATAGGTGAAAGAATCACATGTTGAGACAATTGGATTAAAATATTTTCTCTTACCATACTCTTCTTGTTCTAGTGGTTGTTTCCCCACCATCAAGAGGTCAGAAAACAGTGTTTTCAGTCATTGTTAATTTGTACTGTACAACTTGAAAAGAAACAGGAACTGGTGGCAGATCGTTGTTCTGAGACTCAAAAAACAAATAAGCTGAGGAGGATGAGTAGTTACAGTATCCCAGAGAAAAACTTTAGCAGTGGAATCCAAATGTGCATTTATTTCTTTTCCCCTTTAACCTTTGAGATGAGTATTCCATAATAAGGAGCAATCCTCTATAACCAAAAGAATTTTCCATGGCCACATTTTGGGATTCATACTGAGCTAGGTTTCCATTGTTCAGATGATTTTGCCTTTTTCATTTGAAGCCTGGCACGGATGACCAGAACTCTGGAGATGTAATTCTGTACCACCTCCAAGGCAGAGCAGTCCTTAGTTAGTGTTATGGCCTGTCTTTTACTGAGATTTCCTTTTAACCTTTTCCAGTTGCTTCTGCCCTTTAAAAAAACCAAATTGGAAGCTATTGTCTTATATTGCCAGACTGCGAGTTGTTCACAAAGTACATCTGTCACTAAATGATGGTTATCCTGAAAAATGATGACTGAGAAATGACTGGAGAAAACAGAAAGCAAGTCTGGTAATGCAGCTGAGGTCCATTAGCAGGAGTCCATATATCTTCAGTAAAGATAAGCAAATTCTGCTTTTCAGTGCATAGCTTAGAGAGACAAAAATTGTTGTGATAGGTTTTTTATTTATTGTCAGAAAATAATTATTATACACTCCATCTGAAATCATCTCTTTGCTTTAAAAGGAAAAAAAAAAACCACCAGTGCACATAAGTGATTGTTCTGGTTAATGCTTAGGTAGCATCTGTGAGCATATGTGTGTGTCAGAGGAAATTTAGGTTTAGAAAGGCTGAATAAGCAACTCTTTATTGCCCCTTCAATCTGCTTTAAAGCTTTTGTGAAACATTTTTGCCGTGTTATCTCTGCACTCTGAAGGCCATAGTAGTTCTTCAGACAGATACGCTGTTAAAAATACAGAAATGTGAAAAATTGTTGTGGAATGTTCCTACAAAAGAGAGTTGTTGTAATATACATTTATAACCATATCAGTTGCCAACACGAAGTCTTATAAACAAGGTGAACATTTTAGTCTTTTAAAATGTCTCCCTTTTCTCTCCTTTTCAGTGTGATAGTATGATCTGTTTCTCTCAGTATAGGCTGAAGTGCTTTTGACTACAAATGGAGTAAGAAACTATTCTGTTGTAGTCTGTGGAAGGGTGCTCTAATGTCTGGACTACTTTTCTATGTGCATACTCATGAAACTTAAAAATCATGGAACAAGTTATGTTTAAAATTTAAAATAAAAATATTATTGAGGGTCAGTGTAAATTTTAGTTTTCAATCAGCCTTTTATGTTGGTGATGTTCTCAACCTGTGAATGTAAGCTGCCAAAAAATATCAGAGCAAACTATGAAAATTCTGACACACCTGCTAGTTTGGATATGTTATTCATATTTATGGTACAAAGGGTTAGAGTTTTACCTCTGTATTATGAAGTGCTTCCTTGATTGGAAGGAAAATTTTGATGCAGCAATGTTGGAGGACCTCCAATATTACTATAAATTGTAGCTTTTGGAAATGCTATTAGAATTTTATGTTACAGGTCCTCAGTTAAGGAGAGTGGGGTTTATACTGTCAATTGGCTTGTGAATTTTCTTTTTTTGACAGCATAGTATATATATCATTGTGTGGTTGCAAGGAGGGTTGACTGAAGAGAGTCAGAAGCAAAAAGTTAGAAGTCTTACTCTTTCCAGCCACTACCAAGTATAATTTCAATCAATGCACTGTTGGTTTGTAGTGGCAGTAGATTGTAATTCTTTGCTCTAATTGAAATAGTGTATTTGCTGGCCTGAAGAGTAAGCCAGAGAAGTCAGATTTAAAGTTCTGTGTGAAAGAAGAAGGAGGATTTTGTGATATGTATGAAAAACAAGCAGTCATGTAGCCTTTTAATTGTTCAAATCATAAACATTGTATTGTAGAGTACTAAAATTTTCAAAATATGCTGTTATCTTTAAAGTTTAATTAAGACCAAATACTTAGATTAGAGAAGAACTCATAACCTCAAAGTGTGATTATTTTTCTTTATAATGGTGTGGGGTTTGCTATAGGAATTGTTCTAATTCAGAGCACATTGGGAAGATCCTTGAAGATTCATGATGCATTATGAATCTCTTGGATGCAAAGATGATATATTTGTGGCTATTTTGAGTTGCAAATGGTGTTTTTTATTCTAGCAGGAGGGGCAACTTCTGTCCTTTAGAAAGAAAGTAATAAAACTACACAGCATAGCCTGTCAGTTCCTAAAATCTTGTAATTACATATCTTTGTGTAGCTGTCAATATTTGGTATCTGTCCTTTTCGCTTGCTAAGGCTTTGTTGGTTTGATGAGTAGGAAAAAAACATAATGTTGTGCACTTTTGCCTTGTATCTTATCTCTGTGTAGGTATCCATAACACCCTTTCTGTCCCTTGCTTCTCTGCTTTAGTGTGAACAATCCCACCTGATGAGAGAGCACGAGGATGTGCAGGAGCGAACTACTCTGCGTTATGAGGAACGGATCACGGAGTTGCACAGTATCATTGCCGAACTGAACAAGAAAATTGATCGACTACAGGGAACAACCATAAGGTACAGCTGCTTCCTGGAAATTCTGGGACCGTGCAAAACATGGTGTGAATTATACTCTAAATATAATTTGATGATGACTTTGAAGTAGTTAGGCTTGTTGTGACTGGTGCTGAGCAGCTGCCCATAATTAAGTGTGTGTTCTGCAGAGTATCATCCCAAGACTCAGGAGTGCTACGTTCTGTCTGGCAAAATAACACTTTGCAAAACCTAACAGGCACTGCCAAACACTGCTCTGTGCCATCTAAATACTCCTTTGGTGTGATGTGCCAGGGTACCATGTCAGTGATAGCAATGGTGTATAAAGGAAGATGAAGCTGCCTAACCTGAACCTCTGCTTTTAACTTTATTATGTGACCTCCTGTAGATCACCTAAGTGAAATTATTTGTGTTGAGCTATGTAGCTCAAATAGATTTCAATGGGTTTTTCATCTACTGGTATTTTTGACAATACACAGTGGTAGAAATCACGTTGTCGCCTGTCTTTGGAGTACCAAGGCTTGGGGTATTACATTGGGTCATTACATGTTACTGTGTTAAAATAAACTGTATATTAGATTACATGGAAACATTTTTCCTCACTTGTTTTCACATGTTATTTTCAATGTGGAAAAGTTGGATTAGAATGCAGAAGGAGCTTCTTATAGTTTAGCTAGTGAGGATGCAACTAAACTACTAGAATCTATGAATTTTCTAGAGAACATCAAAGTAGATTTGATGATTTCATGGGTAATGTTGATATGATGCTCTAGGCTTGTAGTAGATTTTCAGTTTTCCTTACCTATTAGCTGCATGTTTTTTGGTAACTCCTTTATTTGTTATTTCTTTTAAATGTTGCTGCTAGCACAAGGCAATGTTGTTACAACTACTCACTTAACCTTTCTTGAAAATATTTATGTGCAAAAAGAAGAAGGTTTAGTGTACCAAAAATGAGAGCAAGTATCATCACATATATATACCACTTCAAAAGCAGTGGTAGAATGACATTATGTTCCTATTATTTAAGTTAAATACTGTGGCCTATGAGATAATGAGTGATCGTCACGGTGAGATTTTTTCAGGTATTTCCTATATGCATAGTACTTCTCTGAAAAAATTCCCCCTGACTTGCTTGTTCATTCGTGCTTGGTAGTCTGCAGACAAACTTTCCATTTGTGTTGTTTCAAGTTGCTTTTCTTCTCAACATTATACTGCCCATCCTGCCCTCCTCTCTAGTAAAGCTCTACCAATTGAAAAGAATAGTTGAAAAGCAAAATCTGAGAAGCATGAGAGCTGCATTTATATTTTTTTCTTGAATGACAGAAGAACTCTATGACATTTAAGAAAAATATTACATAGGATTCATAAAAATTATTTGTTTGGGATCCCTGTGCCAAAGTAAATGCCAAGTGGTGTTCAATTACAGAGTATTTGAATCAGGTGGACACCCTGAATGTTTAACCATGTCCATAAATGAATCAGCTGTGGCATCCACAGGAAAGTGAGGCATAAGAACCAGGCCTGATGGGAAGCACAGGTTGCTTCTCATGAAAAGTGCATGAAAAACCCTTTGAGGGGTTCAGGCCTTTAAAGGCATCAGAAAAATACAGCTGCAACAGGTGCCATGCCACTGGCATGCCCCTCCAGTATCATTCATAGAATAGAATCAAAGAATCATAGAATCGATTGGGTTGGAAAAGACCTCCGAGATCATCCAGTCCAACCCTTGGTCCAACTCTAGTCCCTTTACCAGATCATGGCACTCAGTGCCACGGCCAATCTGCGTTTAAAAATCTCCAGGGATGGTGAATCCACCACCTCTCTGGGCAGCCCATTCCAATGCCTGAGCACTCTCTCTGGAAAGAAGTTTTTTCTGCTCTCCAACTTAAATTTCCCCTGGCAGAGCTTGAGCCTGTGCCCCCTTGTCCTATTGCTGAGTGCTTGGAAGAAGAGACCAGCCCCCCACCTGGCTATAACTTCCCTTCAGGTAGTTCTAGACAGTGCTGAGGTCACCTCTGAGCCTCCTCTCCTCCAGGCTAAACAACCCCAGCTCCCTCAGCCTCTCCCCACAGGGCTTGTGCTCCAGTCCCTTCACCAGCCTTGTTGCTTTTCTCTGTACTCGCTCCAGCACCTCAATATCCTTTCTGAACTGAGGGGCCCAGAACTGAACACAGTACTCAAGGTGTGGCCTCACCAATGCAGAGTACAGGGGAAGGGTCACTGCCCTGGTCCTGCTGGCCACGCTATTTTTGATACAGGCCAGGATCCCATTGGCCTTCTTGGCCACCTGGGCACACTGTTGGCTCATGTTGAGCTTCCTGTCAATTAGTACCCCAAGGTCCCTTTCTGCCTGGCTGCTTTCCAGCTACTCTGTGCCCAGCCTGTAGCACTGCAGGGGGTTGTTGTGGCCAAAGGGCAGGACCCGGCACTTGGCCTTATTGAACTTCATCCCATTGGAATCAGCCCATCTCTCAAGTCTATCCATATTCAATAATATGAGAGCATGTTTTGCTCAGACAGCTAGAATGCTTCATCTGGTTTTATTTGTTCTGGTTTTATTAGTAGGAACAAAAATGTTTGTTGTTTGTGGATCTTTTAAATTCCTTTACTGTTGGTAATAGCTTGTTTTCTTTGGCAGGCCAACAGTTTGGTGTCTGGGGAACAGAGGAGTAATATTATTCCTAAAAATGGGAACTAAATAGGTACTGAAGCAATTCTGTTGGGTCTGTAAAGACAACTGAAAAAAGAAAAGCTGATACTTCCTGCTGTGATTTTCTGTAAATCCACTCTGGCATCCACATGTGTGACTCTTGAGAAGCTGTTCCATCTCACAGAGCAGGGATGGTGTAATTGCTGTCCTTGCTGGAACAGGTGTGACTCAGAGGGCTCCACCCTTGGCTCTGGGGACTTTTGAGTCTGGGAGCTGGAACAAAACAGTGCTGAGAGAAAACCTTCTGGGAGCACAGCCCTGTAGATAGAGCCTTGGCATTGATACTTTATTCTAAACCAGAGCACAGGAGGACCTTTTGTTTTGATTTCTCTCTTTGATACCTGCAAGTCAAACTGAGCAGGGGCTTTACTTCTGCTGTCACAGAATTTGGGCTGTCCTTCTGGAAACGATTTTCTTGAGTTTACATTAATTGCATAACAGATGAATGTGTCCCCAGTGCTGACACAGTGACTGTTCACTTTTATTCATTTCCAGATTTTAGGATGTAAAAATATACTAACATGCAGCTTGGTGTACTGCCAATTTGCGATACTCTTCATAGTTCCTTCCAAAACCCCAAAATATTCTAGAAAGAAATCAGAATTTCATAGAGAGTATTTGACTATGCCCTTTAAAGCATTATCTTTAAATTTGTAACTCTTTGTCTAAATGTGAGTAATAACCTCAGAAAGTAGGACAGATAGTAATCAGGAAGCATGTTTAAATTTGAATAAGGTATTGCAACAGTTTGAGGAGGAGTGTTGGCTGACTGTGTAAGCTAGTTAATAATCCCCATTCAGAGAATTTTTCTGTGGTTTTTTGATGTGGATTTTGGGGGATTTTTTCCCTTTGCGGTGTCAGATCAGAAGTGTAATGGCTTTTGCTTGTGTAG
Source organism: Pithys albifrons albifrons (assembly GCF_047495875.1). NCBI lineage: Eukaryota > Metazoa > Chordata > Aves > Passeriformes > Thamnophilidae > Pithys > Pithys albifrons. The sequence continues at coordinate 61,357,703 of NC_092497.1, read as the reverse complement.
TGTAATGGCTTTTGTTTGTGTGGTTTAGTAATGCTAGCTCTGGAATCATAGAATTGTTAGGGTTTGAAGGGACACTAAGGATCATCTAGTTCCAGCCACCTCCATGGGAAAGGACACCTTCCACTAGACTGGATTGCTCAGAGCCCTGTCCCTCTTGGCCTTGAACACTTCAGGGATGAAGGAGCATCAACAGCTTCTCTGAGCAGGAAGATGTCACATGTCACAAGTCACGTGTCGATGCATGTGCCTTTTTCAGGGTATATCTGATCTGCTGATCTTAGTAATCCTAGTAATGGTTTGCTAGCCATTTCTTGGGTACAGCAAGTTCCATGTGTGTGACCCCATGAAATCAGCAGCAGCTCTTACACTACATAGTTCCATCATTCTCTAAGGAAAACGAGTTCACTGTGATTGTGTGAGCCAGTCAGCGTTCAATTGTCTCATCTCACTGCTGCTGCTTTGGACAGCAGAAAAGGTGAAATGCAACTGTAACTGATTAAGGCTGTAAACTGAGTTGCTGATACTGACATGCAAGTAGGCAAGCCTCTGTGTTGCCAAGGTTCTCTGTTCTTTGACAAGGTGTATGTCACTCCTGTTTTCTCTCAAAGTTTGTACAACTTAAAAGACAGCAAAACCAGTCAAATGGATCTTCCCAATTATAGAGTCATATTGGAAATACTTGGATATAAAGGATACACCCAGTAACTCTGAAGTACAGAGAGGATTGAGAAATTAAACAGTAGTGTACTAAAATGGAATTATGTCTACATTAAAGGTGTACATTTCTGACTACAGAAGTTTTTAGTGTTGCCTTGGATTTGTTCAGACTTGACTCTTTTTATCTTAATCATATCTTTGGCTGTCAAAATCATCTGTAACTTCAGTGTATGACTGACAGTTTTTCTTAGATGTGAAATAGAGGTTCAGGAAAATGAAAAAGGGAGAGATCTAATTGCTTTTAGTTCTAAACCAGTGGCTGTTTGGGTACATCTCTGGAGTTCTAAAAATAGACTATAACAATACCAGACAGAAATACACTCTGTTGAACATTGGTGCCTGCTAAGGATTATTTGAAACAATTGTCAAGAAGCTTGTAACCCATTGCTGGAAACCCACTTGTTCAGACTTACAGCTTTTAATTTGAAATACATTTAGAAAGTAGGTTGTGTTGGAGTTAATGAAGGAGAATGAATAGACTACAGCATCACACGAAATAATGCATGACATTTACAGTCACATTTACATAGTGACCTGGAGGTCTATTTCTGGCTCCTAAATGTGTGCTAAGTGGAGGCTAGCACATTTTGGATTCAATTCATATGCAGTGTGGATGTCATAATGTTGCCTTCAGCTTACAAAGTCCAGCTCCACCCGCCCTTGATGATTAATTCCCATGTCAAGTGAATAGGTTCAGAGGAACCTCATGTGTCTGTACACACAATCTTTGAGTTGTAGTGCACGTACACCTGTAGTATTTTCTGTCTGAGGGTCTTAGAGGGCTGTAAAAATACTTCTTTAAGTAAACTGAGTGCTGAAAAGCTGTGGGCACCTGAAGGGTCAAGCCGTGCACCATTTGCAGCTGTGAAGAGAGAGTGCACCTTGCCAACATTCTGGAAATACACGTTTGGTATGAAAGGATGATGAAAAGTGTGCATTTTGCCTACTATTTGAACAAGTTTTTCCCAGTGTCTGTGCAGCACTAGTGGACCTTGGTTGTGCCTGAATATGAAGAAACCAGTTAGTGCAGAAGTGTCTGAAAAACACACTGTTTTTTATTCCAACATTTGATACCATGCCACTCTGTGTCTAGAATGGCTTGATCTGGTCTTTGTTGCCTGCAACTCACCATGACATTCCAGAGAGTGGAAACCATTGGGGCCAGTAGAAGAACAAATACCTGCTTTCCATAGCCAGGCTGTCGATGATGGCAGCAGTGAGAAAGTTGCAATGCCTCTGCCTTCTGGGTGGTGTGGCAGGAGTCCAGAGCTGGTCACTGTCACCTGCCAAATACCTTACATCTCCAGTGCCACTGGAGAACTCTTCTTCTGTTGTGGGGAAGGGGAAGTCGAAAGCAGTATCTTTTGTTACTGCCAGCATCAGTTTTAAAGGCAGAATTTGTATTTATGATATATCATTGCCCTTGAATTCCCACTTGCTTTTACCCTCAGCATTTTCCCAGTGGGACTGGTAGTGGAGAGACTGATTGATCTTGCTGTCACTTTATCAGAAATGGATTTCTGTTCCTTCTGGTCAGGTCCTAGGAGCTTTAGTTCATTTAGAAAATGCCTTCTGGCTTGAGTTATCAGGAGGGTGTGAGTCCTGACATGTGACATACTTTTCAACTTCCCCAAGATACTGAGGGTGCTTAAACTGAAAAAAAAAATAGAACTAGTGCTAGCTGCATGAAGCTGCGTTGTGTTTTAAGCAGAAAATTTATGCTACAGGAACCCAAAGAAGATTGGTGAGAAATTATTATTGTGTGTGACATCTTTTTAGGGCCAATAAAGCCTTTTGTCCATTTGTAGAGGTAATTTAGGTTTTGAAAATACAGGACTAATTGTTTCAGAAATTAAAAAGTAAATTATCTTCAGATGAAAAATTACAACTCTTTGAATGCTTGGTAATTATTTTTGTCTACAGCTAATTACTACTGGCTTGTTTTGTGGCTAATAATAAACTAGTTCATGGAACATTAACTCATGCTTATGTGTCTTCATTACACTGTTTTAATTCCCGCTATTCATGATTTAGTTGACACACTGTCTGAAACAAGTATTGCTTGTGGTACCTCCAAGACCTTTCTTTGATTTAAATCTCAGTGTTAGTCAGCTGACCTGTGTTTTATTTAGTAGTAGTCACTAAGTGCTTCTGATAAAGCCTTCTTTGCACTGAAGCAAATGTAAGGGTTAGAAGATCATAATAGTTCCTGTAGAAATTATATCTCAGTACTTTGGGAAAACCTGCTTGGCAAGCAAGCTGAAATTCCCTTTTTTGAGTTTTTTACCCAGTTTTATGAGTTGTCATCTCTGCAACTCTGAGACCAGACTTTACTTCTGTCATTGGTCCCTGTATGTGTGAGCCATCCTCCCTGCTCTTCCACCTGGCAAATCCAGCTGAATCCTCCAAGCTGAATCCTGCAAGAAACACTCATCACCATGTGGTATACACACAGCAGACCTAACAGTACAGATACCCTACCAAATGCAGATCCCCAGATAGGCCTTTGCTATTTCTCACTGTTTCCAAATCCAGACAAATTCTCCCACTTTTGTGCTGAATCTGCAGCAAAATTAACCTCTGCATGGGATTTAGGCTGTAACAAAATGATGGCTCTTTGTTTACTATCAGAGGGGCTCTGCACCTGAATAAACTGGTGTTTTTCCTGTGTTTAAAGTACATACTTTAATGTTAAAACAGTCATTATGAAAGTTTAAAAAAATAATTCTGAGTCAAACTCAGCAAGAAAAAATGTTTACAAATGTTCTCAGAAAAAGCTATTATTCATTTCCTTATCTTCTTTCCTAGTGCTTTGATCTCTTTGTGTGGAGACAGGAGGGAAAAGCCCTAATTTTTTAAGCTCATTAGCTTTAGCTGAAGTGTTCTGTGTCCTCAGTTATTTTAGTTGAACCAGCTTGACAAATAAGTTAAAACCTAGGTAATTGAGGCTTTGTATTTTTCCACTAACTCCAGCAGTTTAGTGAACACTCACTTATTTGTTCTCTTTCTTTTGAGAAGAGAAAATTAAAAACCTACCTGTCTTCACGAGCATTTTGATACACATATGCAGGTATGTGCATGCACATTTTTGCATTACATGCAAGCTGATGACATCCTTGAACTGAGCAAGAGACCAAAACCTGTTATTTCTAATCCACTTTGGGATCAAAGCTACTTGTGCTGATCTGTGTGAATTATCAGTTGGGGAGTCCCTGCAGAACAGTGTCCTCACACACATCCTTGCTAACACTCAGTTCCACCCATTGTTTCCTTCTACAGTAGTCTGGAGTAGTAATGAACTTGGGAATAGAGAAATGGAAACCGGGCTCTGGCTGCTGCAAGTGGGCATTATGGGCATTGCACAGTTGCTTTGTGGTGAAGGATATAAAGTCTTCTCTACTGACGGAACAAAACTTGTGTGGATTGCATCCTGTGGCTCAGCTGATGGGTCTGAAATGAGTGCCACAAAAGTTGCAAATTTCCTCAGAGGGTTTTATTTCTGCCTTTGCTGTGTCTCCCAGGGAGGAAGATGAGTACTCAGAGCTGCGATCGGAGCTCAGCCAAAGCCAGCAGGAGGTTAATGAAGACTCACGCAGCATGGACCAGAACTCCGTTTCGGTACTAGAGAATCAGTCCACCATGGTCACTGCAGATGTGGGTGAGTTATGCCTCTTAGTAGTCATGATACCTTCTCACAGCAGAAATAGCCTTTGAAATGCAGATCCAAATGTTTGGTGAGGAAGTAAATCAATCTAGGATGTGTCAATGACAGCTAATAATGAACTTCTACATGATTGTGAACTTACATGTGAAATAACCTCTGTGCCTTGATCACAGAATCATTAAGGTTGGAAAAGACCTCTTAAGATCACCAAGTCAAACTGTTAAACCAGCACCGCCACTATGTTCATTAAACTGTGTCTTCAAGTGCCATCTCCACATGGTTTTTGAACACCTTCCAGGGATGGTGACTTCACAGCTTCCCATGGCAGTCTATTCCAATGCTTTACAACCCTTTCCATGAAAACTTTCTTCCTTAATATCTAATCTAAACATCCCCTCATCTAGCTTGAGGCCATTTCTTCTCACCCTATCACTTGTCACTTGGGAAAAGAGACCAACCCCCACCTCACTACAGTGTCTTCTCAGGGACTTGTGGAAAGAGATGAGGTACCCCTGAGCCTCCTCTTCTTGAGGTTAAATATTTCATTTCCAGCTCGCTCTGCCATTCCTCATCAGACTTGTGCCCCAGACCCTTCTCCAGCTCCATTGCCCTTCTCTGGAAAGGCTCCACACCCTCAATGTCCTTCTTGTAGTAAGGGACACACAACTGGACACAGGATTTGAGGTATGGCCTCACCAGTGCCCAGCACGGGGGAATGATCACCTCCCTGGAGCTGAACCATGGTTTGTGTACATTAACAACAAGTTACCTGTTTAAATTTCTGCTAACAGTGCGAAACAAGGCAATAAAATGAAATACATTGTAGAAGCCTAGAAGATAAAGGAGTCTGATCTGTATATCTGAAAACATGGATAGCCATATAGATGTAGAGCTGATAAAGAATTACTGGTCATAACACACTGTGAGAAAGAGCAGATCTGGCTGGTGAAGGGGCCTGTGTGGAGAAATGGGCAGCACTTTTCTGGGATAAATGTTCTTGTTTAGCTCCTGGAGATAAGCACAACACAGTACAGAGCAAGTGAGGGAATGAGGACGAGAAGTGAGCATGGGCTATAGGGAGGGGTCCAGACCACCCAAAATCCCCGAAACCTCCAACCCATTTCCAGAAAGACCCGAAGGAACAGACTGCACGTGATAACTAACTTGCACAGAAAATGAGAAACATCTTCAGAGCAGGAAAAACTTATGTACTAGACAGGTATCTCCACAAAGCCCAGTGTGCTTGCTCTGCATGTGCACTCCAGCACAGTGAACACCCCAGCAAGATCATGCTGGAGCCAGGACTGGTGATCCTATTCTCTCTTCTTTCCTTTCTCTCTCCCTCTGTTTCATTCATCTCTCTCTTCCCCTTCACACTACCTCATTATGCACAACCCACTGCCATGTGCTCATGTAGTAGGTCAGGGACTAACATACCAATTTCTATGCCAACTGTGTAATCTACGAATCAAACTATGAGCTTTTGTGGATCTTCTGACTTCTGTCATTCCTTTGACCGTGGGCATCCACAACTCTTGGGTGCTGCCTTCCCCTTAAGGGTGGGACATCACATAGAGCAATAGACAAAATAAGAATGCCATATTTCCATGTTTTCCTTCTGTGTGTACCTTTTTTTTGAGTTTGTTTCCATATTCCTGGGAAAATAAATTGCACACACACACACATATACAGATAACAAATGTGTCTATTTTTTATCCTTCTAGATATAAATGTATAAAGATAAAAAAATCATAATCTAATAAGCGTGTGCATGACTTGCTTTCTGCCCTAATGGAAAGAGCTTCAGTGACTTAGGAAAGCAAATAATGCATCATAACACACTAGTGCATGTGGATATGCTGCTCTACTGCTACAGGCAATAAAAGCCATAGAGCTAGAACTAGGAATGCTCTCCAGGACATCTTGCAGAGCTTGTGGTTGAGTTTCTGTCAGAAGTGGGTTTCTCACATTGCAAACCATTATTTTATGGGGAAAATGTTATTGGAGGAACAAAACCCAGCACACAAGATCTTCTGAAGTTTGTTTAAATGTGCAAAATATTTGTTATAGAAAATACTATGAAAACAAGTATATTCAACAAACAAAATGAGATTTTTGCAAGTAAGCATCCTCCTTGCTTATACACTGTTTCAAAGGGAGTGTTGTTAACATTATAAAGTGCTTTTTTGGTATTATAACAGATGGGTGGCTGCTATACAGAAACTAGTGAATATGACTTCCAACAATAAAGTTGTATATGTTGCCCATTCACATTTTTCATACAATGCTGTGACATCATATAACTTCTGTGCTGAAGCCAGAAGCAGTTAGACTTAACCTCTTCTTCTTGATCAGCAATAGGTTTGTGTTTGAAAGAGCCACAGAACTATAGAATATGCAGAACTGGGAACCCCTCACAATCATCAAGTCCAACTCCTGGTCCTGCACAGAACCATCTACAAGAATCACACACTGTGCCTGAGAGTATTGTCCAAATTCTTCCTGAACTCTGTCAGGCTTGGTGCTGTGACCACTGTCCTGGAGATCCTGTTGCAGTGCCCAACCACCCTCTGGGGGAAAAACCTTTTCCTGAGATCCAACCTAAACCTCCCCTTGCTCTGATTCATGCTATTTATGTGTATTGGGCTGTGGAGTTAGATTTGTGGTAATGAGTTTACACTTTTTTCTGATCATCTCATCCCTTCAACACGTTTCAGTCTTTCACAGAGAGATTTTTAGGCAGGCTGCATAGTCAGACCCCATTCAACACCAGACTGCTTTAGCCCCTGTAAGAACCACAGCTATGAGGCTACCATGGAATTGCGACCATCATGAAGCACTTGCCGCAGTCATGTAAAATAACACCCTCTGGCAAGAAAGCCTGCCACTGTTTTCACTAGGATATAGGAGCTGTGGGTGTGCTGCCATCTCATAGTGCACCACTTGTGCGCTGTATTGTGGGTAGGATTTGCAAACTCTGACCTAGAAATCCATAAATACTAACTAGCACATCTGAGACACAGCACAAGGGTGAATTCTACCAAATGTAGGAACTGCCACTGTCTGTCACTAGAGGACAACTCAAGAAAAACAAAAATAATTTGAGAAGTGGCCAATAAGGTACAGAGACCTACTTGTTTTCCCATAAATGGAGGATGCTATGGCAGTGCCCAAGGCACTAGAAGAAGTTTGCCTAAAATCAGGAAAGGAAGTGATTATCTGCTGCATTTATAATTAAAATAGCATTGTTGTGTAAGCTGCTAATATGGTTGATGTATGAAACATAACAAAGAATAAGCTGTGATATTATAATCCCTGAATGTTCTATACTTGCATTTGAAGAAGGAATAGCTGTTAAAAGAAAACACAGACTCTTAGGTAGTGGGTAGGGATCATTTCTATAAACACCAGGGTTTTTTTAATTTGGGCAGTGTCTAAGTACAAACACAAAAATTCCTCTGAAAAATATCAAGTCATAACATCAGTGAATGTACCAGACAGAAAAAAAACATTGAATTTACAGAGAGAAACCTATGAGGAGAATTTAATCAGGATAATAGACCTTGAACAGTCAAAAGAACAACATAAAGAAATATCTTAGAATATGAGCATGCGATGTATTAAAATGTTTTTCAGAAAGAAGGGGTTTTTAAGAAAGAACACTTTTGGTAGACAGGGGGACTGTTATTTGGTAGATGGGAGATAACTCATTATTAAAGTTGATGTTATGGTATTTAAGCCTATCAGTTTGGGAGGAAAGAGCAGCAGAGTGCAAGGACATTCCTTGAACAATATTAGTCCTGGCTGTTCTGCAAGAGGCACTTCTTTGGTTAGAGTTTGTTTTTTCACTGAGTCACTAATCAATGCAATATTTGTTTTGTTTTGTATTGCTTTCTTTTAGATAACTGTAGTGACTTGAATTCAGAACTGCAAAGAGTGCTGACAGGTCTGGAAAATGTTGTCTGTGGGAGGAAGAAAAGCAGCTGCAGTTTATCAGTCGCAGAAGTGGACAGACACATTGAACAACTCACTACTGCCAGTGAACATTGTGACTTAGCCATTAAGGTAATGGTGGCATTAGGCTGTAAATGCAGTATTGCCTGACACACCTGATCAGTTCTTTAGTAACAACACTTCACTTCCAAAGGTGTCACAGTACTTCATGTGATTCAGTGTTGGTTCACTTTGAGTTCACAATGTTGGTTAAGTAGTAATACACCTGTTTTACTCTGAATTCTCCAAGGCTTGGCAGCAGCTACTAATATACTTTTAATCTCAAATCAGAAATGTATTGGTCTTGTGCTCATTTCAGACATATGAGAAATGGGAACACTCAGTGCTTAATTTACTTTCTTAAGCAAGTTTCCTTATCCAGCAAACAGGTTGCCACTTGCCCAAGGTCCTACAGCTGATCAGTGACTGATTGACTGAAAACACGGTGCATATGCCTAAGTTGTGACTTGGCTGTGTTAAAATATAGAGCTAATAACATGAGGCATGTGTGGTGTATTAGTTCAAATGAGACAAGTCAGACAAAGAAACAAGTAATTCAGCTGATACCTGTGTGTCTTGCTGGTGTTGCACATGTAAAAGAACAAGAAGTGGGTTGCCTGCTGGCACGTGCAACTGAGGGATTGAAATTCAGAACCTGAGAGCAAGGGAGTCCTAGAGTATCTTACTATATACAGGGAAAGGCCTGAAAAGGTTTTTTTTTGTGTCAGGATGGGAAAGTGTCAGTGACTCATTTATACAAGAAAAAATATATGACAGTTTGCTCTTGAAGTGGGACAGACTGTGACCATTTTAGATGCCTTTGCCAGCCCTCTGGCATGCCACTGGTAAAAGTTCTATCTGTCCATGGTTGTGCCTGAGGAATATAATGAAATTCAAAGAAATTAATGTTGAGTAGTAATTTGAAGAATGTGTGTATATATGACAGGGGGAAAGGGGGAGACAGACTGACTTCTGATCTCTTGGGACCAGTATTAAAGCATTTTATTAGAGTGTCTTGGAGGGTTAGGAGTGATAGTTTGAATGATACCAAGTATTATTTGGAGTTTGAGGGTTAACCGATTTCAGAAGTCAGTATTCACCAGGAGAGAAACTGGATCCTGGAAAACAGAAAGAGATCAATCTGTGTGAGGTCCACAGAGGTATCTGAAGTGGAATGGAATGAAGATTGAGGATGTGAGTTCAACACGATGTCAAAATACCTGCCATAAGCTCAATTCTTCAGCTTTTTATTTTAATCCTTTTTTTTTTGTTTTGATTCACATTAACTACAGTCAAACTTCTATAATGCTAACTATCAGCAGTTTCTTCCTGGTCCAAAACGCAAGCCTTTTTATTCTCATGTGATCTCTACAAGCATAGCCATTTTTGTGGGAAGGCTTTTTCCCACTCCCTCTGCTTCAGAGGCTGGTGTCATTTGAGTTTGATCAGTGGTAGCACGCAAAGGTTATTAACCTTTCAGAAAGATGAGAATCTTCATGCTTGATTATGCACTAGGGAAGTGTGTCACCCATTGTGTTTAATGTAGCAAATCCTACATGTAGAGACCCTCTCCACTATTCCACCCATGGCTGTAGGTCATTTCTCCTTTCCTGCTTCCTCAGACAAAGAACTGAGAGATTTTTAAAATGGGTGGAAACATGAATAGAAACCTGAAGTATTCTGACTGTCTTTTTCTCTGACTGTTGGCTTTTTTCTTCACCAGTGGACTAATGTATTTAAATGTCTTGGATCCTTCTGCTTTGATGGTTAAATGTCACTGGGTTTCTTTTAATGCTGTCAGTGGTAAATTATTTTTTTGATTCTTTCGTATAAATCATGTGACTCTGGCAAACTCAATTGTTTCTGTCACACAAAAAGCTGAAAAGACCTTGAAATGAGATTTATCATAAGTTCCGGTAGGAATAAATTTTATCATTTAGTTATGCCATGTGAAGATGTACTTCTTTTACTTGTTTCAAACCTGATACTTATTAATTTTATCTCATATCACATCTGTAACACAACACCTCTTGTAAAAAAAATGAGACAGACAGTACTGATGGCAGTGTCAGAGGCAGGACTGGAATTACCGTGATATGACATCCTGCCCTGTGCTCTGAACACTGCATTGTAATGCAATCCTATACTCTGTGAAATTATACCTAAGTTTATCTGCTGTACAGTAGATAAAACTACTCTGTAATACTGCTTTGAGGAAAAATAAACAACACATAGATAATATCCATGTGCATAGATATATTCGAGTACAATTTTTATGTTTTATTTACTGTGGAAAATGGTAATGTGTTGGTTGTCAAACTGGAGAATTGTGATAATAGGTTACGCAGTAAACTATTGATTGTGGCAAGATGAAGGAACACAGAAGCAAGGAGAATGGTCTGTTGGTTTCGTTAAGGATTTTAGGGCAGCCCTTAGTATGACTCAGACCATGATGCTGGGACTGCCTGAACTTAGTATGTGTGTGGACATGTGGTAGCTTTGGACCCATGAGAAACAGCAGCAGCCTCTCTGTCTGAAGATATCTCTGTGATGTTGAGGCACTGCTGCTGCTTCCTCATGGCAGTCCTTCCCCTTTCAGTGTTGCTACAGGGTTATCACCCCCATTAGTGCTCTGGGGAGGAAAAGAGGCTTGGGAAATGGAGGGGTTAGAAAAACAGCAACCCTAGGAGCATGGAGAATAAGGAGGAACGAGGCAACAGCAGAACTTTGCATTAGAAGGATGAGGAGGCAGGAGGGGAAGTTTGAGAGGGTGGGGGGGGAAGAAGGAGAGGGGAAGACAGCAACAAAGAGGCACTGTTTAAAATAAAGCTGCCATCATCAAAAGATAATTCTCCTGCCATTGCAGAGGTTTTCTTCACATCATAAGATTAACCACCCTGTACTTACTCAGAACTTGAACTCATTGTCATGCTGTGTTGAAATAATTTACCTTATCATAATTTGAGACGTATAGGTCCAAGTGAAGTTAATGTAAGGGAGAGCTGCAGCTTCTTGCTTCTTACAGAGATGTTGAAAGGCAGTGCTCTTCTAGAAAAGTAATTTCAGCTTACTACCATATATGTAAGTAGAATTATGGTGTAGATTTTCTGTCAATAAAGTTTTATTTATGACTTTAAATATATTGCAGTTTTATGGAAGAGAGACATGAAATAAGATTTAAAAGGATAAACTGAGCTTCACTGTAAAAGTTTTGTCCCTGCTTCTTCTATAGAGGCATTTCAACCTAGTTGTTAAAAATGTATTTTTCCTTTTGTATGTCTTTCCTCCTCACTGAAGTGTCCTGCTGTAGCCAAGATTTATTCTTTAAGACTAATGTGTTGATTAACATTAATAACCAACTTGTCATTGCAATGGACAAATAATAAAATTTCACTGATAACCCAAAGACAAACAGTGCTGAAAAAATTGGGAAGATTTTTTTGAGAGATTAAAGAAAAAAGGGACTTGTGTTTCCGACTTGATTTGCCATTTTCAGGTGTACTCTGTGTAGGTTCTTTTAGTCCCTCACTATTTAAGGAAGTAAACAAGGAAGTAATTTTTGTTGTATCATAGACTGTGCTGAATTTGAAGGGACCCAGCAGGATATAAAGTTAAATACTTTTGAATAAAACAACTAAATAGACTATGTTTGTCCTTGGTACATGAGGTATCTTCTATATTATATGTAAAAGTACAGGCATTAGCTATAGCTTGGTTTTAGATTATCCAGTGAAATGAAACTTTCTGCATTGCTAGGTACATCATACATTCTTTTCCATATTTCTTCCCACAGTTTTAATGCACACTGCTTTCAGAGAGATTCAGAAGCTTATAATAAGCACATTTGGAGCAGTTTTTTCTTGTTGCAAGTATCTTCCATAGTTGAAAAAATGACACACAGGCGTAGCATGCACTGTGTACTAAATTCAGAGCTGCATGTTGTTTCCTGGCACGTTTAGTGTTATGCTGTGTTTCAGCATGTTGTATGACCAGTCTGACAGTAAGTTTAGCCATGGCAGTATTCTCCTGCTGGCGTTGAGTAAATGCGGTTTAGTTTCGCCCACTGGAAGCTGCTGAATGTCCCTCGTACTGAATGGTGCCTACAAGGCATAGTCCTGAGCAAGGAGATGGGATGGGAAATGCTCAGTGGCACTCCATGACCCAAAGAAACTCAGCATTTTTTCAGCCAGTAGAAAGGCTGTAACATCTTCTGGTATCATGAAGGCCCAGCCAAGGCCAGAGTTCTTTTTATTATATATTGCTGTCACCTCAAGGAAAGAACATGCTTGAGGACATGGGGAAAGAAGAGTTCTCTTTTTATCCCCTCCCAGTCTTTCCTTTGCCCTTTTGTAATGTTGGTCTAGAACTAAGAAAGTCCCCATGCAATGCACATTGACAGGTGGCTGCTTTCTGCCTCTTACTCATCAGGGGAACAATAAGTACAGTGCTGACCCAAGACAAGGAGTCATTAATTTGTTATAAAGTGTTCTGAGATGAAACTGTTGGTATTAGTGTTCACAGATGATGCGTGTTTTATTTTCATGTATCTGTCTGCTTTGGTGTTTGACAGTATGAAATATTTTAATAAAATGGTCAAAGAAAATAAGCAATCATTTTGTTTGCTTCTACTTAGCAAACAAAAGAAGGAAACTGATGGTGTTGTGGGGCTGGGTGTGTACACCTAAGTATAAAGAGTTGCTTGTTACATGCTTATTAGTCCTGCTCAGTCATCTTTGCTTCTTCTTGCTTTTGATGACTTTATTTTTGCAGACTGTAGAAGAGATTGAGGGTGTACTGGGACGTGACCTTTACCCAAATCTGTCTGAGGAGAGATCTCGATGGGAGAAGGAACTTGCTGGCCTGAGGGAAGAGAATGAAAGCCTCACAGCAATGCTGTGCAGCAAAGAGGAGGAGCTCAACAGGACCAAGGCCACCATGAACGCTGTCCGTGAGGAGCGGGACAGGCTGCGCAGAAGGGTAAGGCTCTGCAGAGGTGAAGGCTTCCTGCTCCTCCAAGCCTGTGTAATTTTGACACCAGAACAAACCTCTCTTTAATCTCACTTCCTGTACTGGCTGTAGAGCTTTTTGTTTTTAAAGCTGAGCTAGACAAATGACAAAACTAGGACACAACTGAACATAATTGAAAAAGAGTGTGTGATAAACAGCCAGTGTGTACAACAATATCAGAAATTGTGTGTTAACAGAAAACCTGATACTCATCTTCAAGGAAGCATATGTAACTTGCCTATAGAGAAAGCAGATGTTCATTTAGTGAATTTTCCTGTGAGAATTTTTTTTTCCTGTAAACAACAAATATTTCTTTGTTTTGATGGGAATTCAATTTGTGATTAGGAAAAAGAAAACGAGCAGGACTCCTGTCAGTGGGTCATAATTCTCATACTGAACAATGAGTTGTCCCAGCCATGTCCTGCTTCCCTGTCTGCATTTTATGATGCTGCAAGGTTAGAGAAAGGCCTTGTGCTTTGTGTAGACTCCAAAGGAAAAAAAAAAGGATATGTTTTCACAAAAAAAGATGAAAGGTCCAAGAGAATGTGACTGCAATCTCTTTTAAAATTTCTTACCTTGGTTAAATCTGCAGAGTTTTGGCTAGATATGGAGTATTTATTTTTAAAATAGGCAGTTTCAAGTTTGTGTTCAATTTGAATAACAACTCTGACCACTGTATCTTGGTAAAATACTTGCAAGTGTTGCTCTTTTCCTACTAGGAGCAGACTGACCCTTTTTGCTGTTCTAAAACAATATTGTTCTACAGTGACTGTATCATTTTGGCATGAACTTACATTGTGTGGAATTTCCAATCTTCAAATATCAATCCAAAAATTACCTTTTCAAAACTCTGTAACCTCTCCTAGCAGTAAAATGATGGGTGTGATGAGACGAAAATAGTAATTTCCTATCAGATAAAACAAGATCACTTCAACTTTTCCTTTGTAAAATTTTATTATGCACCATAAGTTGTCTTCAGTCCTAAAGTTTTTTGACTGATTTTATATTGACACTTAAGCAGAAGCAGTACTTCCCCCTTGAGCTACAGCAGTAGCATTTATGCAGTGGGTGAATTATTGCCAAATCAAGGGAATGGACACAACAACACAAGCAGGCAGAGAATAAAAGCATGTCCTCATAAAATCTACTTACACAAATGCAAATATTTGACACTACAGATGACACAGGTCAGTATTGGGATATCTCAAACAATAAAAAATAGATGGCCTTGAGTATAGAAAAAGATTCAAATTTTGAGAAGTATAGAATGCAAGTTAAGGTGCTTGAAAGATTGGTAACAAGAATTTATGCTGGCAGCCAGGAGCGTCTCAGTTCATAAACAGAAAAGGAGAAAGAATTGGTGTTCATACCCTCAGGGATAAGCACAGCTGAGCCATTGACACATGGTGGCAAATTCAGTCCTATGATGTACCAGATAAGTTACTTGCAGTAGAGGTTGTTGGAAAGCCTGTTTAAAGAGTGGTGAGAGCTGATCTGTAATGTTACATGTAGTTCTTACCTCTTATGCATGAAAACATACAGTTTAAATTGGCAAAAAGAGGACGTAGAAGATGGTGAGAGAAATGGGCAGTGTACTTGAAGAAGAGACTTAGATTGTCTGGTTCAACTTGGAAAAACAAAACCATTTGATTTCTCTTAACAAGTGCTGGAGAAAGCAAGTAGGAAGGGGTGTAGTGGTTCTCCAAACCTACAGACAAAACTGGATCAAGAATAGATTAATATAAGCCACTTGTAGCTATTTTAGGCCAAAAATTAGGCTGTGAGGTGTGAGAATTATGGCTCTCAAGAAACAGCAACAAGTAATGCTGCTGAGTAACTACTTTCAAATTGTAGTTCTAAAATACTAAACTTACATTTGTATAGTGAAATGGATGACTATGCAGGGATGTCTAGACCAGGATCATTACTTTAGGATTGTATCCAAAGTAGAGCAAAAAAAGTCAGTTTAAGACAGCTGTAGTAATTCCAGAGCTAGACTTAGCATCTCTGCACAAATCTGCTACGTTTTGACCCTGCAGAGCGTAAATCTTGAATTGCTCATTGTGAGCATTGTGAGCTACCTTTGGTGTAGCAAGCCAATTTAAATGTTCATTCTTCTTTAATTAAAGACATTCTTCTTGGACAGATTCTGCAGATGTCCTGCCCAGTAGAAGCAGCAATGTTGGATTGTCACAGAGCCTTAATATTTGGGCACAGCTGGCAGGGTTGTGTGTGGGTTTTTTGAGCTGTTTTCATTTAGTTTGCAACTATAGAGGATTTACTGAAATATGGTATTTAATATCATCCCGAATGTGCAGAACCACTGATTTATTGGCCCCACCAGAGAAGTTTGTTCATGGCATATGACCCTGTCTGCACACTATGTAATTGTTGCACTGTAAAGCATATTTGCATTTTTAATGCAAGTTTTTGTCCATAGTGGCAACAAAATAAATGTTTTCTTTGACCTATTAAATACTTTCTGTGTGCCACCTGAACTCAAGAGCCGCTTCAGATTATTTCCCTGGAGAACAGGAAAGGAGATCCAGCTAAAATTTAGTTATTGTTCTTCTCAAATTAAATTGGTTGAAGTTGACCAGATCAATAGGTCTATTCCTTCAGACCAATGCCTGTAATCAAGCAGAGTGCTTTCAATATGTTTTTCTCAGGCTTGTTGGAGATTTAATTTAATTAGGTATTTACTGCGCTCAGTTAACAGATTGAGCTGCTGTCTGGAACAGTGGCTGAGAAACAACATACATTTGGAGTTTGTTTCTCACGGGTCATTAGTAAATTAGGTAATTGGTTATTTCTGTAGGTTGTCTGCTGTGTAGCAGCTAATTTCATAATGCAGAGGTTTATTTTACCTCTCTATTATATTGCTACATTAAAAATAAAATCTATTTAGGTCTGGAGCAGTCAATGCACTAGAAACTGCTTACACACAGCTGATCATAATCCTGAATCCAGTAATACAGATAAGGTGCTGGGGAACTTCTGTACCAGTTCATAGGATTAATATTATTATTACATGAGAATAAGGTTGTAATCAGGTCAGCACTATTTTCAACTGCTATGGAGTAACAGGCTTAAATAGCAGAAGAAAAAGTAATATTTTTGTTCTTACACAAAAGCCCTTTTATCCACTAGTGGTTTCACCACTGATACAGCATATAAAATTCACCATAACTGCAAAGCAAAAATTGTGGCTTTTTAATTACTGCCCATGAAACTTACCAGATGAGTAGTACCTCAACACCGTCCTAAGCAGCTGGTTGGCATAAGAAGCAGTGGGTGTGGAAAGCATTCAGGCTTCTCAGAGGCTGTTCTGAAGAACTAAGTCTAAAGTCAGAGCAGTTCCAGTCTTGGAGGTCTGTTAAGTCTGTTCTCTGCATAAGCCATATGTCAGTTCTTTCAGTTAATCAAATGCTTTTAGATGTGAAGGTTGTTCTGGATCTCCAAACTCGTCTAAATTCACCAAACTGGGCAGAATAAAGCCAGACTCCATAAGCTGTCTTCAACTAAGACCTTAACGAAAACATAATCTGCGGAGGAGTAGAAAAGGGTCATTTTGCATGTGATTACTCCAAGAAGCTTCATTTTAGCATGAGGGCTCTCCCAAAATATGTGGTTCTTGCAAGCAGTTGAAACCTACCCATAGCACAGCAGGAGTCAGATCCTTGGCCTTACAGGCATTCTTGAGCCCAGACTGTTCTCAGATGACACAAATCTGGCACGAGCTGCTGGATTGTCCTTGTTTTGTCATTATTCCTGTTGGGATCAGAAGGTATTGTTCCAGATTACTAGAGAACACGATATGTTATGGGCCTTTAGAGATTATTATCTCCTTTCACAGCTTAAAGTGCTCCTGGAACTGTTTTGTCTCCTTGTCTCTTGGTGAGCTCCAGAAACCTGAAATAGCAGCCAAGAGCTACCTCTTGTTAAAAGCTCCCTCTGCCTCCTTGGGTTGCATGGTATTTGCTTATGCAGCACTCTCCACTTAGGTGTTAATGAGTTAGAGCTTTGCTCCTGTTTCCAAGCTTGTATGCAAATGCTCAGTGATTAATCTGAAGTTAAATGAGGGAAAGCTGAGATAGGCTTTTCTGCCCTGGCCTGTGTTTGTTTCTGATGTGTAGTAGCCTGGATCAGAACACTTCAATTTTGCTCAGAGCTTTTAGGTCCCCCTTTGCCTCCCATGTCATGTCTTGCTGCATCCTTGGTTTTCATTGCTTTGCATCCTACAGCACCCAGATCTTTCTGCATGGAGCACTGCATGAGGGAATATTGTCTGAAAGGTGTGAAAAGCAGGGAAGCACTTCTGCTGTTTGTAAAAACTGTGTGTGTAAGTAGCATTCCTGTTCTCCTGTAGCTTGTTGTGTCTGTGTGTCATTCCCTTTCTCCAGTCCTCAGAGTAATTGTTCAAACTGCAGATGGATTTTCCAATCTGCCAGAGTAGTGCCACTAGTGACAGTAATGTTCTTAAATGTTTCTTGAGAGCAGACATCTCTGCAGGGACACAGATTTTGTAAGTGCCTTCTTTCAACTGAAGAGTTTAGGTCTAAGCTCATCCAGCTCCACAGGATTCCTTGAGGAGATCGCCCTTATAAATTCTAGGAAATACTTCTGTACCATACTCAGTCATCACAGCAGACAATCTACAGGAATCCAGAACTTGTTTGTTCTGATGGTCATGGTATAAGAGAGAATGAAAATTACTGGCTGAAAACAATCACTGCTAGGCCTGAATTAAAGATTAGGGATGCTTTTGGCTGGGAAGGGCCGTCACCACTCAGAGCAGCTTGATTTGTTACCCTGATATTTCATTTAATGTCTTCCCCTCCACACACTTGCAGTATGCATGAATAAATTGGAAAGCGGGAGAGATTCACTTTCTGTGGTTTGTTGTACTTCATCTTCCTCCTCTCTATAACAGGGGTTAAAAATTAAGCAGTATTAAAATGCTGGAGAAGAAGATGCTGTTACTTGAAGGATTCAAAGGTACTGCATGATGAAACAGGTCACAAGTTGGGTAGAAGGAAAAGAATCACAGGCATGTCATTTGAAACTGGCTTAGAAACAAAAGCAGCAGCTGTCCTTTGAATGTGGAAATCAGTGAGAAAACCAGGCAGTTTGTAGCTGTGCTTTTTATTTAGGATATATTAATCAGCCATGTAATTGTGAGTATGCATGTGTAAAGCACAAAGACTGAAAACATGTTTCTTAGATTCATGATTACAGATAATGAGAATATTCCACTGAAGTATTTTTCTATAACCCATGATACATTTCTGCAAACATGTCTGTGATGCTTGTTGATAACTTTCGAAGTATTTCATAATTCCAGCATTGCTGTAATGGGTCAGGCCCTTTCTCTTCTATACTTGCTTTTTATTTAGTTCTTAAGGTATGCACAAGAAACTACGCCTTATTTTTTCCCTATTTCCTACTAACATTCTCACCATTCAGAGGGAAAATAGATTAGAAATGCAGTTAAGCAATTGGTTCAATAAATAAAATTTCCAGTTATTTACATCTGTATTAATAACTTGAGAACATCTATTTGCACCTGACTTCTCTTCGTATCTAGCCTGTCCTTTGCTCTGAAGTAAAATGGCTCTGTTGCCTTGGGACTCACTCAATGTCCCTGCTCTTTCTAAGTTTCCAACACTTCTCTATTTCTGTAAGTCCTTGGACTTGCTCCAGCCATTTAGAAGATATTTTCTCTTTCTTTTTTTTTTTAATTCTGGATTTCACAGATGGTTCCATGGATTTCTCCTTTTTCCCTTCCATTCTCTACTCTTTTTTTTTTCTGATCATATAATTAGATCTGCCTGTCAGACACTTTCCATCTCGATTTAGAGTTTTAGGAGTCTATGGCAGTTTTTATACCCTTCTGGATGTTTCCGTAAGGACTCTGGAAATTTTTTTTTGAAAGCTTCCTTGTTATTCCTCGCCAACTCACAAATACACACTTTTCCTGTATTTCAGTGGAACTTCTTTGGGTTTGTTTCTATACTTGTCTTTACCCAACAGATTTTGCCAACTTTGCCATCCCATTTCCTGTAAGATATTCCCTTCCTCTCTCCTGTTTCCCAGTGTTTATTGTGCCTCATGTGCAGTACTGCAGTTACCTTCATTCTACTAGTTAACATAACCTTCAGAATAATTTCTATTATATTGGTAATGACATTAAAGAGTGTTAGTAGTGTTGTGTACAGGGGTCACAAAATTTTTAATCATGCTCTTTAAACTAGCCTTTTCATAACTCATGTATTCACCAAACCAGAGAAGAGACTGGCTCTTCTGAACTCTGGGGGTTTTTGTGGTTTTTGTTGGTTTTTTTTTAAATCATGTTCTTTGGTCAGTCCTTATTTTTCCTGTAGAATTGCTAAAGGCATGGAAAAGTACTGTCTGAGGAGGTGCTGCTTACTGCTCTATTTACAGTGGAGATCTTGGTGATCAGAAATAGTTACCTGAGGTGTCTCTGGGCAGAGTGTGGTGGGTGGGCAACCCAGTCATGAGATTCTGGCTTGGTGAATGTGTGAATTGTGAGATTGGTGATTTTACAGGTCACACAAACTTGCCCTGTTATCCTGCTCAGAATTACCATCCAGTATTTAGCATTGCTAAAGTTGATGCAGTTATTTATAGCAATCAATTCAAGCATGTAATTTCAGAAATGAGGGCCTGAATCAACACATCAAGAAGCATAGATAAGCAGGCAGCTTCTTTATGCTGTGGTTGCTTCTATGATACGATATTAAAGCAGTGAGTTTCATAGATTAATAACTCTGCTGTGTTCTGGGTTTTCTCTTAGAAATGCTTTCCTGAGAAAGCTTTGCATGACTATGGCCTTAGCTGTGTTCATTTTTCTTTCTGTTGCTAGTGTTGTTTTACAGATCTTTACGAATAATTGGATTTGTAATTGTGGCCATTAGTCTCTGCTCAGTAATAAAATATAAACTAAAGGAAACCTATCTGCTTCAAAGTTATGTATGATACTGTCTTTACACAAGGTAGTTTTAGAGTCAATGAATGCTTATTATTTAAACAACGTTAACACTCTCTTGCCTGGTTGCACTTATATTTAGAATCTTATTTGCTTTTGGACTGAAATCTTCCAGGACTGGCTTCTGTGCATAGGTGAACATTGTAGCAATTTTTAAGTTAGACTTTGAGGCAAGTATTTGATTTTCTGAAGAATATACCCATAGTGGTCTGTCTGTTTGTTTGCTTTTAAACAGAGCTGTAACTTAAGCACTGAGAGAATTTAGTTTGGAACAGCCAAGATGAAAAGAAATAGTAATAAATAGTAATTTTGATTTAATGAAGTTTTGGGGTTGTTTGTTTGTTTTGGGGTTTTTTTAGTGTTAATGCCACAGTACAAATCCTATCTGCACTGACTTTCCACATCTGCAAGCAAAAATAGGCATAGATGGTTTATTTCAGCTTTATGCATATCAACAGGCTGAAATGATTGGTTTGCATCAGTAGAGCACTTCTGTCCTTAAGGTTTGCATTAGTGCAGCTGTACCCATGTTGGAAGTGTGTATGTCTGTATGAACAAAGGTCTCAGCTGCAAATATGTAGAAGATACTTGCTATAAATATGCGCTTTATACACTGCTCAGTTAACTTCATAATATAATTGCAGCTAATGTGTAGAATTCTGGGTCAAGCACCCATACCCATTTTTCAGCAACTTACTTTAAACATTGAGAATTTGATCTGAGGTTTTGCGTGCTTCAGTTGTTTGCATTCATACTGTTTGAAGGTGCAGCACTCCTCCAGAACTGAACAGGGAACTTGTGAGTGCAGTTAGGCTTTCTGTGCTTTTATTGTTTCCACCTACTGCTTTTTATTAACAGTTGTTGCACTCTGTTATGTAAAACATGTAGGGTTTTTTCTTCCTTTTTTTTTTTTTGTAATTTGCAAATACTTAAAAATTCTTTTGACAGTGAGTGCTCAGGCAGCCTGACCTTCATTTTACAACAGAGAAAGAGAGGCAGGGATACTCTTCAGGGAAGTAGAAACAGGCTATGGAGGCTTGTAGGAGCCATAAGATACTGCTTTGATGCCTGGACAGCATTCCAGCTTTAACTCTTTCCTCAGTGCAGTAAGTTATGATCTGCATGTATGAACACTGTCCATGTGCACTTACAGCTGAAGAAAGCCTAAGCTTTAATGTCACTTTAATGTTCATATTTTTTGACTAAGGGATTTCTGCTCTCTTAATCATGTCTTTGTATAAATGCATTTAGTATAAAATAGCTCACATTTTGGACAGTAGGAATCAGAGTTGCATTTCATACGACGGGATATAAAATGGTCTGCACCTCTGTTTTACTGGATTTGTGTTAAAATTTCGCCAGTTCTGCTTTGTAGAGGGACCGCTCATCAGAATCAGCATGGAAACCTGAAGGAAAACTCTGTATTCAGGGGAATTTCCTCTTCAGGTGGTTTCCTTCCCCCTTTCTCATCTCACACTCTGTGTTTGAGATCTGTGGGAAAAATGGGCTCTGTCTCTTTACCTTGTAGCATAATTGTTGTGTTAAGCAGACCATTTATTCTTTGTCTGTTAAGAACTATTCCAAGGTAAACACTATAATCTTTAGCTCAGCTATAGTTTGGCTTCTACAGACCTTTCTTTTTTTTTTAACCCTGTAGTACCAAAAATCTTTTGATGTCAGTTCTGCAAGTATCTGACGTGTTATGAGGACCTGCAGTGTTTGCAGTGTATGTTTACAAAGAGCTTCTGCAGACTTGGCTGGGTACTTTCCTGGTATTTTTTTGTCTGTACCTTATTCTCTGTATGGTAGCTTTATTTAACTGTGCTTTTGCAAGCATGATTAATGCTTGAATGTCTTTAACCTTTAAATATGACAAAGTCATCCTCTGACTTATTTATGTCAAGAGTTTTTTTCAACTGGAGTTTTCCATTAACAGCAGGATTGTCATTGGATTTGTTCAGTCATCATTATCTTAGCCTGGAGCATTAGCTTTACCCCAAAACGAATAATTTCAATACACACAGTAACAGCTGCACTGAAGGGGTTATATAAAACAAGCTGAAACTTTGGGTAATTGCAGTATTATATTTGCATATTTTCACATTGCAAATAGTTTGAAAAAACTTACAACAATGGAATTTTAAAATACCCTCCACTCATCTGCTCCCTACGTGAAAACTTTGCAGCCACTGCAGTGCAAAAGCATAACTTCTGTGCTGAAGCCAGAAGTAGTTAGACTTGGTTAGACAGTGAGAAAAACCTCTGAATTGTTTGAAACATATGAGTGGGATAATCAGAACGCTGTGTTTTACTATAGGTTCGGGAGCTGCAAACACGTTTGCAGAGCGTGCAGGCGACGGGCCCGTCCAGCCCCAGCCGTCTCACTTCTGCCAATCGACCCATCAACCCCAGCACGGGAGAGCTGAGCACCAGCAGCAGCAGCAACGACATCCCCATCGCCAAGGTGAGCTCTGGCGTGTTTCAGTAGCCCCCTCATTATCTGGGAAGAGCAGGCTTCGTTTTGCCCTGGCCAGAATGTGATTAACTGGGAAGTGTCTAGAATCTCAAGAATGTTTCCTAAGCAGGTCCGTGAACTTGAGCTGCGGAAATTAATTAAGTGTTAATGATTGTAGTTCTCTCGGTTGCAGCGCAGGGGTCAGTTTTATAGTAGGTTTACTTCAGTTTTGCAAGTGTAACTAGAGAACAGATGCGTTTTGTGTAATCTTTATGGAGGGGGGGTTGCTGTGTAACCTGTGCAGCTTTCTGATTTACAGATTGCTGAAAGAGTGAAGTTGTCAAAGACAAGATCAGAGTCCTCATCATCTGATAGACCTGTCTTAGGCTCAGAAATCAGCAGTATAGGGGTAAGGACTAATAATTCTGTGCATGCATGATACCTTCTGAAGATGACCTGTGTTCCAATAAAAGCAGCATTGCTTTCTTAAGAAATTAATACATGAATTGAAAACACTTCAAAAGATATTTTGAGGGAACTATTGCATCAAAGAATATTTTACCCAGCGTTAAGATCTCATTTTCTCATAACTGGGAGCTAGAAATCATTTTCTGGGTGACTTTAAGAGGAAAATTTTGGAGATCATTTCCTCCAAAATACTCTTCAAGAAGAGTCTTCGGATTTCACAACTTTCAACAGTGAACTGGGTTCTGCTTTGAAATGCCAGTGTAAATCAATAACACTGCTGTTACTGTGTGTTAATATTTGTTTTGCTGAAGAACTTGGCTCTAACCTTTTGCTAGGCTTTCAAGAACATAAATAACTTGCAGAGTAGGCTTTTTAAATGTATGATGTAATAGTGGCCTTCACCCTTGGTTAGTAGAATTTTAAAACGAAATGGCTACTAAAAGTGGAATCTTGTTATTGTTCTATTCAATGTAAAATTCATAACAAAAACTGAATAATGAATGCCTTGAAATGAGTGCATGTGAGCAAATGCAGCTCTCAATGCAGAGTGCATTTGGGAGAAATCCAGTGGTTATCTATTCACAATGATCTGTTAACTGCCCTTTGCAGGTGTCTAGTACTGTGGCTGAACATTTGGCACATTCCCTGCAAGACTGCTCAAACATCCAGGAAATCTTCCAGACTCTCTATTCACATGGATCTGCTATCTCTGAAAGCAAAATCCGGGAGTTTGAAGTGGAGACAGAGAGATTAAATAGGTAAGGTGTAAAGTTAGATCCACTCATGTATATTATGTTCTACTAGCTGTGTTGGAGTTACTGCGTTTTTATCCTTTTTGAACATTTCTTAGTTCAGTCCCAGCTCAGCTGTGGCAGCTGTGGATAAACATGGACTGTAGGTGTTGAGGAGGATATTGAATCATATGCAAAAGATTTTTTCCTTGAGTATGATTGTTTGGTCATGTGTTATTAGACCAGCAAGACACTCTCAATGTGGCAGTTTGTACTTGGAGTGTCCTTTTCTACAACTGACCAAGTAGTCATGGCATCTCTAGAAATAAGAATTCCCATAACTTAGTCCCCATTGTTCTGAAATTTTAGCTTGCCTTGTTTTGTCCTGAAGAACCAGGATGATAGCATTATCATCATCATCATCATGGCTAGGCTTCGCGAACGAAGATTTGAGAAGGGCACTACCCACACTTGCTGCAAGCGTGCTGGTGGCTAAAAAGGCCAATACAGTATAGGCAGGTCCGGTCACAAAAGGCACAGCGGAACGTCTCCCTAGGTGACATTGGCAAGGAACGGTTCTTTCTGCGTTGTCTTTTCTCCTCAAGACTGACTCTCCGTGCATTCTCAAAGGAAGCAGCAGCGTCGTGAATGGTGTGTCTCCATGAATCCCGATTGGAGGCTCATGAGGGCACGCAAGCTTCTCCCCCGCGACAAGGAGGTGTCCCTGGAGAAGAATAGCATTAACCATATCAATAAATGTACTGATGCGTGGTGGTGTGGCATATATATCAGTAAATAGATTCCTGTCTGCAGAAGAGAGATTGCAGCTTTCTGGTTGCAGTTAAAATGCTGCTGGTGTTATCTTTCAATAAACTCTGTCAAAACCAATGCTTCGTGTCTTTTTTGGCACATAAAAATCAAAACTGTGGATCAGAAACATGAGAATCATGTGTCAGCATGTTTCTGTCCAACTTCTGTCTTCCCCACAGCAAGCTCAAATTCAGTCTGATCAGTACAATATCTCTTTTATTTGTAGCTCATGTTTTTGTAGTGCTGCAAAACGTGATCTTTGTTTCCTTCTTTTTAACTTTTTTTTCTTTTTTCTGTACACTGCACAATTACGCCTTGACAGCATGTAGCCTTACAGAAGGTATCAAAGAAGATACAGAAAGTAAAGCATCACAGAGTCAGGGCTTTATTGTAATCACTGAATAAATTATATACTAGCCCTTCTCATTCTTTTTTAGGAAGTCAGTGATCTCAGAGTCCTGGATGGCACTGATTCTTCATTAGCTGCTTGTCCAGATTTTGGAATTTTTTGCCTGTTATTGGCATATGTCCATCTTTTACAGTTAGGCACAGTACACTGACGTGTGGTGCAGGTATCAGCAGGGAGAATAAACAGTAATACTGATACTCTGAAGCTTCATTTTCATACTCAAAGTTAACCCCATTGAGAAGAACATTACAATGAAGCTTCTGTTTGACTGTTGCCAGAACATTTGGAGATTGCATTGCTTTACTGAAACTTCATTCGTACTTTGGAAGTTCCCTCTCTATTCACAACCAAAACATGACTTCAGGTGGTTATTGTGGACTTTCCGAAGAAAGGAGGCATTTGTGCAACTGTGTGATCGCTACACACACCCACAATTACACTAGTGAATATCCACTTAAAACAAGAAACAAATGTGGCAGCAGGAAGTGAGGAATTGAGGCAGAAACACTGAGCAAAAGGTTAATATGAAACTATCCTATGCAGTCATTTACCCTAAAAGACAAGGTTATAACTCTCTACTTGCTGCTGTTGCACAAGGTTATGATTATGTTTTATGGGAAGGTGAGAAGAAGAGGCTTTTAATTTTTATCCTCTTGGCTCTTGACAAAGGGATACAAAACTGATGAAGTTTGCCATCTCCATTACAAAAAAAAAAAAAAAAACAACTTGCGTAAAGTAAGTGGTTTTAGTTGTTTTGAATTACAGTTGTTGTAGAAGTTTTGGAACAGTGACTGCAAGTTAAGCCTGAAGGTTGCAAATTACTTCCTTTTCTACAGTCGTATTGAACACTTGAAATCCCAGAATGACTTACTGACAATAACACTGGAGGAGTGCAAGAGCAATGCTGAGAGGATGAGCATGCTTGTTGGGAAGTACGAGTCCAATGCCACGGCCCTCAGGCTTGCATTGCAGTACAGGTATGTACCTACACAGAGGGTATCTCAGCCAGGAAAAGAGGGAGCCAAGGAGAAATTTGACAGGAGGTTTCGAGAGTGAAGTTGTTGTGTGCCATAGTGATACTCTTTCTCTTTGTTTTCTCCTTGAAAAAAAGTCCCTTTGGTTAAACTACTTGGCAAACTACTGAAGTCACTGATGCACTGTATTTCAACTTTAGTTCACCAGCATCTAGTAGAAATATGCAGATTTATCTCTTCATTTTTGAATTAGGGGTTCTGTGTAGGCTCAGACTGTCTTCTGAATCTGGTCTTAAGATACAGGTTTTCTGTATTAGGCTGGCACCTTTCACAAGACCAGTGGGCCAAATAATAGTAATCTACTCCATGCAATTCAGAATGACTTTGCATTACATCAGTTGGAATTGTGGATTAATTACTCAGTATGTGGTAATATGTATCTAAATTTGCTTCAAACTATATGTAAAAAGATGGTGCCATTTAACATCTTCAGCTGCAACTAACTTGGATTGGGCATTTCTAGTCTTGAGACAAATTGTGTGCCTTTTAAAGAATGCATTTCCTTTCTATCAGCCTTGAGAAAATTACAAGGAAAGGTAAATTGCAAATAAGTATGCTCATATATATTTTTCAAGAAAACTGATAGAATGCAAATAGGAATGACTGACTCACAACTGTGATTGGAAGCTGTTTTGTTGTAAGGAGGAAAATCTTACAGCTATGACAGATCAAGAAGAATTTTTCATGTATCTTCTTTTCTTCTTAAAATACTCAGTGTACTACATTACCTGGTAGAGTACAAAATACTGTATTTTGTGTAGTAAGAAGGTGTGGTAAAAGTTTCTCAAAGGGATCATGTTGACCACCATTTGTATTGATGTTTCAAACATCCTTCTGGAGCTTCCTTCACATTAGGTCATTCTCTCCCCTTTTGTTACATTAGTTGAGGCTAACCTGTCATAAGGAAGGAGAGACTGTGGAATGCCTGTGATAGAAGCTATGTGTATTTTGTTGTTTAATGTTCCTGCTGTTAGACAAATAGTAGGGAATCATGCAGTTGTTCAGATCCCTCTTTTTTGCTGTCGTTGATGTTGCTGTTGCAGGTATTCTTCTACTCTAAATTACAGATATTTTGTGTGATTTTTGTTTCCTGTGGTTTGTTTTCTCTTTCAGTGAACAGTGCATAGAAGCATATGAACTGCTGTTGGCATTGGCAGAAAGTGAGCAAAGCCTCATTCTTGGGCAGTTCAGAGCTGCAGGTGTTGGTTCTGTTGGTATGTCAATGAATTGTTTTATTTAAAGGGGTTTTTTTGCATGTCATCATTAGAGTTTCTTGCAACAGTGAATGATCTCATGACCCATTACTTAAGAATGCTCTCTGGTCTTTTCTTGTTTTTAACTAGTTGATTTATTTTACACATCCCAAAAACAGGGGAAAAGAAAAAGGGAGCAATTTAAATTCACCACTGGGTGCTATTACAAGGGGATGCCTAGCGGGGGTGAGACTGCTGTAGGCTTGCAGCTGTTCAGGGTGGAATAATCAGACAATGCTTGTGAGCATAGGTGGCTTAGGGCTGTACAGCTGTGGTAACTGCAAGTGCAGGTTCCATTTGAACCAGTAAAATTGACCCTCAGAAACTGAGTATAGTCTGTGAAAAACTGGGATTAAGACAATACTATGGAAACATTGAGTAGTTACAAATGAGAAATGAAAAAGCTGTAATTTTTCACACCCCCTGTTTTACCTTTGCTCTGAAATTTTTAAACATTCTATCTTCTGTTTTACTGTGCTGTCAGGGATATTAACCTGTATGTATTGGATTTCTCTTATTTTGTGGTTAGTTAATCTTGTGGCTAAGTGCTGTTTTTTGAATATGCTGCTTGCAAAGCAGTGGAAAAAGCCACTGTCATAGGTACAGTATAGTTCAGAAGTGTGTGGAGCTTAACAGTGCTGCAATCTCCATTTTTCTGATAGAAAGAGGTGTTTGCACAATGAAAGTTAATTCTGGATGTTATAGTCCTATTCCTTGCATTGATAGGAGAACGATAGTCACAATAACCTTCCAACAGAAAGAAGAGAAACCCTCAGAGAGAGAATAACTTCATATTGTGATGATGCGTAATAACTGCCTGGTGTGTTAATGGCAGTAGCTTCTCAGAAATCACTGAAATGTAGATGGAAAAATTCTGGAGACGGTGTGACCATCTGGTTGTAGAGCCACAGGACTGACATGGTCAGTTGCTTGCTTCAATGACTGAGTGCACTCAGCTTGCAGTTGTGCTGCTCTCCATGCCCTTTATTGTTTATCTCTCCCAGTGCTCAGTGTAAGCCTTTATGTACCTGTTTCACCTGTGCAGCGTGTGCAGTGCACCAAAAAGTAAAGAAGGTGTCTGAGCTTTTCTTCTGCTTTTCTTCCAAACTCTGGTCATTCCTTTCCACAATGTGCTAATGAGCTTCTGCCTGCTGGCAGAGATCAGTGAGCAGCAAGAGTAAATTTAGTTTTGGATTTTCTGTTCACGTAGGTGGCAGAAAGAAATTTTAGAAGGGAGAAATACTTTGAGTTTGAGTGGGGTTTCATCTGACATGCGTTTTATGAAAGAGACTGTAGTTTAGTTTTTGTGTAGGTGTCTGTCTACAGCTCTTAATTATGGTATTACCAGTGGCAGCTCTGAGAAAGAAATAGTGAAAATTTCCCATTACATAACACAACTTGGAGGAAGTTGTGTATGGATTATGTACTTTTACTTCACCATGAAATTTCATTAACACACTGAGATAACAGGTTTTTGGTTTGAAAATCAGTCAAGTTTTATATCAACATCTGTGAGTGGAAAATTCATGGGAGTTGCATCACTTAGAGCTGAGCATATCCAGCTGCTCTTAACGTTACCACTTGTTTTCTTCGTCATTAATGTTACTTCTAGTGCATGCACTTCACTTAGCAAGTGTGAACAAGGATGAAATAAAAATATGACATGGAGCAAAGTGGGGTTTTTTATCTCTGACATGTTTGGATTGTGTTTGGTAAAGAATGAATGTGTCGTAGCTTTCATCTACAAATATATTTGTAATTTTCTGTGTAGCCAATAATGTGTCCAACTTTAATTATTTGACTGCAACTGAAGGACTATAGGAGTAGTGACAGTGGTGGTTTCAGTCCTGCCTCTGCTAAAGGGATATCTTACTACCTACATAAATGCTTTACGACCACTGAAAATTATAGCAAATTAATAAACACCAGTGCTAGTTTTCTTTTGGCTTAGGATGCATGACTGTAAACTCTAAAAGCCAGCTTTTAAGCAGTAAGACAATTCTTACAGCTGGGAAGTTAACCTTTAAGAAGGTGTTCTGGCAAACCATTAGGCTTGAGGTCAAGGTGCTTTTGAGAAGAACCTCTGGAATGACCACACTGTGGAACAGCATGGAGCAAGAGTTGTCATTTAGGCTGAGGCTTTTCCAATGTGTTAATAGTTTGAGCATCTGAACCTTATTACACAGTGTACACCCTTACAAACAGACAAGCTAGCTAAAATAATACATAACTCAAGACATATTCAGGGAGCAACAAATACCTGGAGCTTGTGACAGGGACAGTGGTGCATTCGAGGCCAGTAGTCCAGTTACCAGTGATGTTCACACAGAAGTGAAGTTGCTTTTACCTCACATGGTAATGTGTTGTCATTGTTTTGGTATAAACTGAGAGCATGTAGAAGGATCTCTATTCTTGCCTTAATTTCTATCACCTTCCTCAAAGCTCTAAAACTGATTGTTTGCTTGAAAACTAGGGGACCAGACAGGTGATGAAAACATCACACAGATGCTTAAGAGAGCTCATGACTGCAGGAAGACAGCTGAGAACGCAGCAAAAGCCTTGCTCATGAAACTAGACGGGAGCTGCGGGGGAGCCTATGCAGTCACTGGCTGCAGCGTGCAGCCCTGGGAGAGCCTCTCATCCAACAGCCACACAAGGTAACTGCAGCTCCTCTGCCCTCCTAATCCCCAAGTGTTTGATTTCAGACTAAAACTCATGTTGTATTGTATTTGCTGAACTGCCTTCCTCACCTCAGTCATCCAGCTTATATGCTTTGATTTGAAAGTCACCATGCCTCAGTGGTTTAATTGTCTTTAGACTGTGAGCAACTTCAGACAAGAAGGGTTTTGTGTAAATTTACTGCAAGTGGGTGACTCTGTTCTTCCTCATAAAGGGCAAAACCATTACCTTTGTTTTACTTCAGTGACTTTCTGGCTGTTGGATTGGTACTCAAATTGTGTGATTCTTACTCATATCTATTGTATGCAGACAACATGAATGTACAGGGAAGCAGAGATCTGAAGAATGCTTCCACTGGCATTTTGGAGTGCTCAGGAATTGTTTTTAAATGTTGCAAATCCATTGTTTTGAACTATTTCCTCTCCCTCCTCATTACCCCCTCCCAGTTCTTCCATCCAATGCCATACTTTTCATGTGTGGTGTGGAACAGACAGAGTGGGTCCTTCCTGGAAGGACTGGATACTGCAGTTTTTCTGAAACCTATAAAACAGTGAAACTTAGATGAGCCATTATTGCAGAAGTGTTCCGGTTAAAACATATCTGCCGGCAGCTTCATTTTGAGTTTTTGCCTGCCTGTGGTGTAATTGTACTCTGTGCAGGGAATATGTGTGCTTGTGTGTGAATACAAATTTGGCAATTGTCCTGGATAAATACAGATGAACATTTTTCTTTTAAAGAGTTATTTTAGTTTCTCAGATTCACTCTAAGAGTTCATTTTAATTCAGTTTTTGAGCCAGTTCTTTATTCAAATGCTGTCTTTTTTTGACACTTCAGAAGTTTATTTTAGTACTATATCATTTCCTCTTCTTGCTGATGCCTCCTCCAAAGGATCTAATTTTCTGCCATATGACTGGCATGGAACAGCTAAAAAGGGAGCAAAAAGGTAATCTGAGGGAACAGCGTCCTAATGTGAGGCTTTATTCAGAGAAGTTTGTTTTGTGGTGCACTTTCAGTCCAAGAAAACTATATAGAAATCATTGTGCAGCACCTGTGCTTGTGACATGCTGATTGCTGATTGTACCAAACCAATTATTAACTGGCCTTGGAGAGAAGTTGCACAAAGATGTTCCAAGTGCTTGACTTGCCGTATTTTATGCCATATCTACACCTTTATGTGAACATGTTGTATGTGACTACATGTAGTAACATTTCTACCCAGACTGAGCTGATTTTCCATCCTATTGTTTGAAAGGGTCATTTTCAGTTGTTTGTAACTACCTCAGTGTTTTCTTTCATATGACATGCCTGGCATGTAGTCAAAGGATAGTAATTCCTTTTTTTTTTTTAAATTTAGATGGTTTCCAGTAGTGCCAGGGGAGAATTATGGGAAAGGAGGGGTTGCTCCTGTTCTAGTGTTTGCTCTCCTTTCTTTTCATTGTAAGTGTTGAGTAGGAATGTAGTAGCTACAGTCCTTGATTTCCCTAACAAAATTTTTGGAGTTTAAAGGTGGAGGATGAGGGAGGGAGATGTCTGTGTTTGTGTTGTGCTCGTTGTTTACTGTGAACTTTTGGTGGTCAGCTGGCACTGTGTGTATGTGTGCATGTAAAATGTTGACTGAGTAGCTAAAGCTTCAGCAGAGTATGTTTGAAGTGACATAGGATTTCAAATTTCATCATTATAAACTATGTCATAGAATGTGAAAATGTGATTGTAAATGTTCATGTGCACAAGAGAGACATTATAGCTTGAGTCATCATTGTTGGTTATTTTTTTCTGGCATGAAGCAAGATACTGTACTGAATAAGCTAACTCTTGTTATCTGGTTTGATATATGTGAAACATAAGAGAGAAAAGCTTCTGTCAATCACCCAAAGGGCACACAGAAGTCAGTAATTTTTTTGTGGGCACCCTGATCTGATCGTCACTTTTACTTTGTTGTCCCTCTCCCCTCTCATGCCAAATGTAATTTATCTTTGCCTAACCATACATACCAATGAAAATATTTTTGAAACTTCAGCTTCTCTAGAAAATATAAATCCTCTCTTCTTTCCTTCTGTTGTGTTCAAGTGATGCACTGTTAAAGGTTTTATTCAGATATTTCCTTCCTGTGAACCCTGTCTCAAAAGAAAGGCATCCTCTCTTCAGCTTACAGGCACATGACATTGTGCCAGCCCATTGATGGAAAATCTCTGTTGGTTTGAAGGAAACACACTTTTCTGTACTTATACCACAGAATCACCAAGGTTGGAAGAGACTTTCAAGGTCCTCTGTTTCAACCATCTACCCAGCACCACCACAGTCACCCCTAAGCCATATTCTCCAGTGCCACATCTGGACACCATGACTCCATCACCTCCCTGAGAAACTTATTCCAATGGCTGACCACTCTGTCACTATTTTTTTTCTAATACCTAATCTGAACCTCCCTGGGTGCAATTTGAGGCCATTTCATCTCATTCTTTCACTGGAGACATGGCAGAGGGCACTGACCCCTCCTGGGTACAACCTCCTGTCAGGTAGTTGTAGAGAGCGATGAGGATCTCCCTGAGCCTCCTTTTCTCCAGGCTAAACACCCTCAGCTCCCTCAGCCTCTCCTCATCAGACTGGTGCTCTAGACCCTTCTCCAGCTCTGCTGCCCTTCTCTGGACTTGCTGCAGCACCTCAATGTTTTTCTGGTCATGAGGGCCCCAAACCTAGAGACAGGATTCCAGGTGTGGCCTCACCAGTGTCCAGCACAAGGGGACAGTCTCTGCCTGGTCCTTTTTCCACACTATTGCTGATAAGATTGGCTTTCTTGGCCACCTGGATGGTGCTGGGTCATGTTCAGCCGCTATCGACCAGCACCTCAAGTCCCTTTCTGATGAGCGGGTTTTCAGTTTCTCTGTCCCCAGCCTGTAGCACTTCAGGGAGTTGTTGTGACCCAAGGGCAGGCCTGGCTCTTGGTTGTACTGACCTTACAATTGGCCCCAGCCCATCGATCCATCCGGTCCAAATCTCTATCTGTAAATATCTCTGTTTTAGAAAAATGAAAGTTCTGTCTTTAAATTTAGTCTCCCTCCTACGCTGAATCCTTCTTGTTTCTCTCCAGGCCCCTTTGGAGACACCCTTTCTGTGACACCAGCTCTCTCAACCCATTCATATGTGTAGTCTTGTCAGCTCTCTGCTACTCTAGACAGACATGCATTGCCACAGACCTCCAACACCCTGTGGTTCTGTGATGTTAGTTGTTTCCATTTCCTTTACATTTCTCTTACAATGCAGTCTAAGCAGTGATAGACTGCGTATTTTGAGCTGTTCCTATCGGCAAAGTGGGTTTTATTTGTCTTAGAGAACTCCACCCAGATTTTTTATCCAAAGTGTCATTGGGCACTGGAACTGCTGCCCAAGGAGGGAGTCACAGCACCAACCCTGACAGAGCTCAGGAATCCTTTGGACAACACTCACAGGCACATGGTGTGATGCTTGGGGCTGTTGTGTGCAGAGCTAAGTGTTAGACCTCAGTGGTGCTTATGGATCTCTTTCACCTCAGGATATCCTATGAATTTGGCAGTCTGTAAAAGCGAGGATTAGAACAAGCCAACATCACCAGCGAGTGCTGTGTGAAGCACCATTTGGGGTGTCCATTGCACTGAAGTGAAAATAAATTTACAATGTATGATTCAAACATACTTTGAATCTGCAGAACTGATTTTTTGCCATAGCTGTTTTGGTGTTGCTATTTTATTGCTACCTTTTCCCTTTGAAACCAACTGAATGAAGAAGAGGTAGTGGGATGATGAAAACTATCCTTTGCTGAGATTTGTGACAGATGAATAATTCTTACTGTTGTTTGAAATCCTGTAGACTATGGATTGACAGTGAAATTGTTGACCCATCTTGAGCTTTGAAATTTCAAATGAGACTCTGAATGTCAAATCACTGAACACATTACTGCGAATAAATGCTTGGTGAGCCACTAGTGACAAGAGTTTAAAGACTGTAAAAGGGAGCAACTGAAATGAAAATAAATGAAATGCAATGAAAAAGCATCTAAATTTATTTGACTGGCAGCAGAACCACAATAATGTTGCCAATTGAGTTTTTGAAAATAGAAACTGGTTTGCAGTGTAGTTGGAAGTAGCAATTATTTTAAGTGGACAGAAGCTAACTATAGAACATATTGCCAATGAGATTTGACTGATTGCACCTTTAGAGGGAAACAAAAGAGGAGTCCAGTTGTAACACTGACTAAAAATGGTGTATTTCATTCTCTGCTATGTTAGTAAGCCCAGCCTTACAACAGGATTCATGGAGGAAGAGATCTGGTCTTTCACATGCAGAGGCAATTCTCTTCAGTATTATGCAGTGTCACAGAATATCTGAACTCAGTCAACTGTAGGAATATGTCTCTCATCAGAGTTATTTCAGATTTCAGATAAATCACTGACAGACAAGATTATCTTGGCTGAAGCATGCAAAGAAGTTGTTTAGAGATATCCAAACAGGTATCTCAGTGTTATCTGTGTAACAGTGCTGGATTGAAGCAGTCTCAGAAGGAAGCAAGGTAGTTTACCAAAGGTTGTAATTGTAGCCAAATAGACTGTTGTTTGCCATTTGCCTGGTTGGAGTATTTTTCAGTTTCTCAGGGAGTTACTATCTTTTGGCATTGTGCTGTTTCAGGTCTCAAGACACAGCATTCAGCTGGAAGATGGTTGGCCTGTTTGTATACTGTGTATCAATTTCTTTCTTTTAAGTGTTAGCTTTTATTCAGGCATTCAAGCAAGTTCGTGGATTGCAGTGTTATTGTAGTTCTATCAACTTGTGTATTATCCACACCATTGCTGAATTGCATATTTATTTATTGACTTGATTTTTAACAGATAAAATTATGCTTATATAGGAGTGTGTGGACAAATTCTTGTCGTGTACAGAAATTACAGACAAGCACTGTTAAAAGCCTCATTTTTATCCATCCACTGCATTTTATACATACACACATGCATGCCAGCAAATAAGACTGCACATTGTGCTATACCTACTCACATATTTTCCATAAATTGTATATGAAAATTAATTTGACTCATCCAGGCATGACATCATTGTAAAGGACTTCAGGGATGAAGCAAGTGTGAAGAATATTTCTCTTTACTCACTCTGAATACCATAGCAGTGAGAATGTGTAGATTGATGTTGTATTCCCTCCAATTGTGATGAAATTGTGATCCTTTCTCTGTCTTTACCTACACACTTGGGAAATGAGAAACTGCACATCTTTTGCAACAGTTTCCTGCAGGTTTTGGATGAGTGCATGTATGTTTTCCTTTGTCCTGAGTGCTGTCAGAAGGGAGGGCAGTATCTGAAACTCAGAATAATGTGCACACCAGCTATCATCCCTTAAGCAGAGCAGCAGTGGACCAGCATTGTGGCTGTGAAGAGCTGTATGGTGGAGCTTTAGGTGGAACAGACCCTGAAAGAACTGCTGTGGGAGATCAGAAACACTGCAGTGTCGTTTCTGTCCCTCATCATGCAGCCTCATTTTTGCAACAGTCCACAGTGGGCTTTGTAACCCAGATGCTTCTGGGTGGGGATTTGCTGCTAAATCTGGGGGAGAGAGGGAAGGTCCTCATGCCTTTGTGTGCTGGCTGAGACAGGTTCCTCCCTAATATCCCCTTCAACTACTTAAAAACAAAACAAAACAAAAAAAAAAAAGAAAAAAGAGGAAATGAAGAGGAGCAGCTTGCTAGCAATTCGCTAGAGGAGCCAACTCGGCTGCAGACAGGCAGGCAGGCAGCCAGGACTGAAGTAAAAGCAGCCTGAGTATCCCTGGCAACAGCCCAGAGTGCCTGCCTCAGTTTGGACAGCACTCTCCTAAAACATATGTGCATAGCTGTGGATCTTTAAGGGCCAAAATCTGACTATCCAGTGAGTATGAGGTCAAGCTCAACATAACAATAGACTTCCAGCATTTTTCTGCTCAGGTTTCATTCGCAGCAGGAGAGCAAGCAAAAACTGAGATGAGGTCTTTGTGCCCTGAGATTTGAAGCCTGTATAGACTTTACAAGCTGCCCTTCCTCCAACGACAGCTGTTTTACATTTAATCCAGAAAAGCTGAGCATTTGCTGTCTCTGGGTGCTGCAGAAACTTGCAACATGGCTTCAGTACAGAATTAACTATTTTTCATGTTGTCTGTCCTTGTGATTTTTATATCAATATCTGCTTCAGTGAAGTATCTTTAGGCTCAGTAAAACAAGATTTATTATGTGTTTCGAGATTTCCTAATGTAAAAACAATATGAACAAAAATTTTTGTCAGCCTGAGAGAGTTTCCATCTAGTGAAGGTGTTGAGTGCTTTTATCATCACTGCAGATGGAAATGAATGAAAACAAAAGCAAAGACCAATTTACAGTTGTGGCAACTATGGTAGGCACCTCTTATCCCTCAGAAAAGGAATGAATAATGTGAAATTGACACAGAACTGTAGTAAAGAGCTGTAATGTGATATTTCATGAGGGGGAAGGATTTTGAGAAATCTTTTTAGACCTACCAATTCTCCATCTTCTCCAAGGCTGTGCTTGGAATTTGTGAGAATATTGGCAATTATTTGAAGTACTTCAAAATCAATGTAGCTTTAGCTGAAGTAGAACCAAAAGAGAAAAATTGACACTATCTTGATAGGCTTCCCCTTTTTCACGTTCATAATGTTTTAAGACATTATCCTGGCTCTCGCAGCATGTGGTGGGTGGGACTTCTTTTCG
Source organism: Pithys albifrons albifrons (assembly GCF_047495875.1). Taxonomy (NCBI): domain Eukaryota; kingdom Metazoa; phylum Chordata; class Aves; order Passeriformes; family Thamnophilidae; genus Pithys; species Pithys albifrons. Next base: position 61,320,740 of record NC_092497.1, on the reverse strand, counting down.
TAGTACAAAAATGTTGAACAGCAGTGCAATTTGATACAGAAAGTGATTTATTCCCCTGCTGATAACTGAGATCATCTAGCATTCCAGACAGGCACAGTTAATGGATGACTTATCCCTCACCCGGCAGCTGATTACAAGACCTCAGGAGACAGCAGGCAGCTTTGAGTGAGGCTATAGAAACAACATGGCATTTTATTTTCCTTTTAGTGTTACTGCAGCTATATTCAGCCATGGAATGCTACAGCTGTATCAGTCTCGGCCCCCTGCAGCACTGGCATGCACATAGATAGATGGGTGGGCAGCACTGAGCCACCACTGCTCTAATTCTTAGCACCATTATTCTCCCTTTCTGCAGTCTCTGTGTAAACATCCGAGGGGCAGAGTAATGGCCCGACATTTTTTTGGTGCCTATAGATTGAAGAAGATTAACCAAGTCTTTTATTATGACTTTTCATTCAAATTCCTGCTAAGCTTTGGGTTGGCTTTGAAATCTTCCTTCCCTGAAGGGATGCCCATATACTAAGGAGTACACTGTAAAATGAACTGAAAGATGCTGTCTCCTGGCATCTGCCAGTGGACTTTTGCTCAGGTTGATTTCTAAAACTCTCTGTTAAAATATCTGAGGTGATAACTGGCCTTCAGCAGAGATGAATTATGTCTGGGCTGATTCTTTTTTCTTAGCAGATGCTTCTTCCCAAAGAAGATGAGGAGTTACTGTCTGAGGAGCAGAGAGAAGCTTGGTGTGCTAGGTTGTTGCTAAAAAATCTTAAGTAGCTGCTTGCCTTTTTTTTTAATTTGAAAAAAAAGTCTTTTTTCAGAAGACACCATTTCAGCAAAAGTAATTCAGTTACACATCACTAAATATCTGGCCTCACAGAGAAGTTGTCGCATGATTCAATTTTCTCATGCAGCTTAGAGAATTAATTTCTTTTCTGAATTTGTCACACCCCTCTGCATCTTCTGAACAGTGCAATGTCCAGTCCATGCTACGTGTGTCCTTTCTGTGAACTTTTAAGTAAGACTCAGATGTGTTGATGAAGTATTGGGAGACTGTTTGATGTAAAAATTGAGATTTTGTTCCAAATCTTTTTTTTTTAATACCATTCTTTCTCTTTTCAGTACTACGAGCTCAACTGCAAGCAGTTGTGATACAGAATTTACAAAGGAGGATGAGCAGCGGCTGAAGGATTACATCCAGCAGTTGAAAAATGACAGGGCAGCAGTGAAACTGACAGTGCTGGAGCTGGAAAGTATCCACATTGATCCCCTTAGTTATGACGTTAAGCCACGTGGAGACAGCCAGAGGCTAGACCTTGAAAATGCAGTCTTGATGCAGGAACTTATGGCAATGAAGGTATTTTATTTATAACCAAGAGGATAAGTGCATTGCTGACAATGCCCCTGTGCTTCAGAACATGCTCAGTCACACATGGGAGGCTTTGATAGTGATCACTGGGTAATAAAGGGTAACTTTGTTGAAACACATAACCTGGACTGAAAATCCAGTGGTTAGAAAGTGACGGAAGGCAATGCATTAACAGAGATGAGCTGTGTGTGTTTTGAATTAGGCAAGGACTTCATCTGTGGGTCTAAACTTGGAATGCTCTCCTTGACAAACCAGATGCTCTCTCTAAGAGATGAGGCAACTGAGTTGCTCAAGGATGACCAAAAACATGATACAGCATTTCCCAAGAGATGGTTCATTACTTCACTTACAAGCTTGCAAATATGCATCATGAATATTTGTGAACTGAAGCAGAACAAATTCACCTCCTTTTAATACAGCTGTGGGAGCAAGAATGGTCTGTCAGAAGGTGTCACCCCTAATGCCCTCTGGCAGTCGTTCACAAGTCCTGCCTGAGCTGTTCTGGGCACTGTGTTGCAATGTGCAGCTCAGAGCAGAGTCGGAGCAAAGAGTAGTGTGTGTAATGACTTGCAATAATAGGGTTTTGGAGAAAACTTCGGTTTATATGTCCAGTTCTAAAGATGGGATCTAGAAAAATTGACCCTTATTGACCCTATATAGAGTTTATATAATTTTAAGTCTGTCTTCTGTTTTGACTTTGAGAGGTGAACTAAAACATACAAACGTATCAAAGGCAATACAAGTAGGTAATTCTGTATGTCTGCATTCAGAATTTCTCTGGTTTGATGAAGTTTAAAAAAGTTTAATTTCTGCATTTTAGCAAGTAGTAATTTAGTCAACTAATGGCAGACATGTCCGGTGATGGTATCAAGTGGGACAGCAAATCTTAGTAGTTTCATAAGCTTCTAAAACTACAGAGTTTTGTTCAGATGTGGTACTTCTGGCTAACTAGTAGTTTAGTAAAGACAATTATCTTCTTAGTGATGCTTAGTGATGACAAATATTATTTTGCAGTAATGCATTCATTATTTGCAGTTCAGAAGAAAGATTGCTTGCTATCTATCAGAAGATTTGAAGTTATGTTAGTTTGAATATATTGTGGCCAACAGCAAAATGTTCCCCATAAGTAAAGCAGGAAGATGTACTGGAAGACATTTGTAGATAATTAGATGCGTATTTCACTTCTTTCTCCTCTTTTGTGTCCATGTATTCTCTGAAATCTCTTGTACACCATTCTTACCTCAGTCTTTAAATTGATTGGTAAAGACAAACTGCAGAGCTATCCCTTGTGATTTCCCTTGCCTTCCCTGACTGGCAGGAACACCAGGAATTGCATATCATAATTTCTAGTACAGTTTGGAGTGCTGGTAATCCTTTTGTTCACTCAATAATCGTCTGACTTGGTTTTGACATATGGCATCCATTCGTAACTTTTGGCTGGACCTATCACATTTTCACTGCAGGAGTTGCCCCTGGAAGAAGAAATCTTTCTTCTTGGTTGAGTTGCGTGCATTGCAAATAGATTACATACACATTTTACATAGATGGCTGAAGTCGTCTTCAGTCCCTTTCAGTACAGAGAATTTGGCAGTACTGTTTTTTAATATAATTCCTTACACTTGGCTGGAATTCACAGTGCAGGAAAATCTTAGATTTCTAAAAGAGACATAGTGAAAACTCAAGTTTATCAAAGCTTGGAATGCATTTATTGGTTCATGATTGCTCAGAAATTGAAATCTCCTGCCTTTGTTCTGTGCATAAAGCATTATAAAAGGCACAACTACACTCTACATGCCTTATACCTCACTCGTGCACTTAGCAAACTATAACACATTTGAACCTAAGGTCAGGACTCATGGATATATTGGCTTTCTGGGTATATTTTTTGTGTCTATTACTTGAAACATGTACCTCATACAGAAAAGCATATGCATCTGCCTCCTTCTGAGACAAATGGAGGATTTAAATTTCCGTATGGTATTTTATTTAACTTGAAGCAGACGGACTCATCTGTGCTGCAGAAGACTTCATTGTGTAGCAGCTTTTAATTTGTTCCCTCCCTTGCACGTTCTTAGGATGTTACAGCTGGACTGAGCTACTCAATGATTTCCTGTACTTCTGGGTCTTAAAATCTGCTGCTGTCTTCCCAAAACTTGGATCTGTACTGGAATCTCTGCTGCATCTTTTGGCACCTTCTATTTGTGACTTCCAGTAGAAACTGATCTCCACATCAGTCTGAAAATGCCTTTACACCAGCAGTTCTTCATTATTGATTAAAAAGATTGTTTGAGAGTGGTTTCTCTCTTGCCCTGTTTATTATTTTTTTACTGATCCAGAGTGTAAGACGAAGTGGTCTGCCAGTACTTCTGTAAAATCCAATCTTTGCTTCAAGCAATAATTAACCATGTTTCCAAATATATTCTCGTCTGTGGTTTGTCATCATTTAGTGGTCTTGCTTTGAGGTCAGTTGTTGTCATGCCCCAGTTAGCAAGGAGATTACTTCTGATGGCTGTAAATAATTCTTGGTTTACAGCATTTCTGCATTTCAAAGGACTTAATCTAGATAAGAAGTCTCAGCTTCCTACACTGGCAGTTTTTACTCTTTTGTGTACAGGTGGTGATAATGTTGCTCATAATGTGCTTTGAGACTGCAGTCTCATTGTGGAAAGTGTTCACAACCCCGTTGTTCACCTTTGTTACAGCACTTCATGCCCCCATAGATTTATGTAGTAAAATACAGTTAACTAGAGCATGACATTTATCTGCTCTGATGTTTGTTTTACCTCTGAAGGCGAGCATATCTCACCTTGGGTACTGTGATCCTCTTGGAGTGATGACTTTCTGTGACTTTCAAAGCTTCTTGCCACATTATTGTCCTTGCTATTTTATTCTCCTGACATGACCACAGTACAAATACAAATTTGGTCTTGAGAGTCCATCGTGTTTCTGATTATATCGAGTCAAAAGTTTTTAAATTTCATTCAAGTTTTCACCGAAATGCAGCATTCCAGTATGACTGCAAGTACTAAATATTCCTCAATATTCAATTAATTAGTCCTGAAATTACTGCTGTGTTTGATGTTTGAAGCTTCAGAATTTGCATAAATTTTCTTAAGTGGAGTCGTCTGGAAGAGTGACCACTTGCTACCTACCTCCTCCTTCAGAGTTTCATTTGTAAGTGCCACTCGTGCTTTAGGCACACACTCTATAATCAGATGTGTTAGACTGAGATGTTTCACAGCGACCTATAATTAGAAGAGGAGGATAGTAAATATACAAAGGTGACATTGTCATTTAAATTAAATTTAGATACTATCTTTAGAAAGCATATTTTCATGGGAAAAAATGGTGCATATGTAAAGACTAACTCTAAACTACTCTCTGAACTACCATCCTGCCTCACAGATTGTATGTGTCCATACCACAATCCTCAACTGTAGTTTTAATTTTTAACTTCAGCCTTTCCATGCCTACCTGTTCCTTCCCTGAAAGCCTCTGTAAGATGCTGTCTGACAGTTTTTCCACTTTTCCCTTGCTTTTTCCCCTGCTTTGTCTTTGCTTCTTCACTTCCAAGTCACATTGTTTTGACATGAGAAAGCTAAACATATGGGAGGTGCATGATATGTCTTCTGAGACAGGATGCGAACTGGTGAACTCATATATGATGAGCTAAACTTACTGTCTTCATAAACAAAGGAATTAACCACTGATCCTCAAATATATTTTGAGCTTGGATATGTTAAAATTAAAATAAGTTAAAATAAAATAAGTGAAAAATTTTAGGTGGTGAGAAAAATCAGTTCCACAGATTCACTGTTGTAGTAGTTAAATTCACTTTTTTATTTTAGGAAATAGATGTCCCTTCTTTCTAGGCTGAATTTTACTGGCTTCAGCTTCCAGCCAGGGAAGATCCTGTCATGATAATCATCCCACTGTCAAGAGTATCTTTAAGTCATATAAGTGCCAAAATATTCTGTTCAAATTACTTCTCAGCCTTCACTAAGCAGGCTAAGTAGATTAATGGCTTTAGAAATAGAGGCTTAAGAAGCTAAATGCATATTCTTGAGTATATCAGACCATCCAGTTCAACTCCTGTAACTACATTTCATTATTATTATTTATCAGTATTATTTACATATTTACCGTTGACAAAGGAAATTAATGGTAAATTTGCCTAACAAGTAAATTTGTGTAAACTACATTGAATGAAACTGGTTGTGCTTCTAACCTTCAGTTGACAAACAAGCAGATGAATAAATCAATTACTTTAAAGCTCATGCAAACCTTTCCAAGCCTCAGGGTTTTTAAGATACGGATTTTTTTTTGTGTATTGTTGGCAATTCAGAATAAGCCAGTGATTACCTGTGGTGGTTGTTAACTCTGACGCACTGCTTACACTTATTCCAGACAGCAAATTTTTGGTAGGAATGTAGATTCTCTTCTACATAGAAGGTTAATCTAAATTTGTGTTTGTATCATCTTTATTAATAATGGCTATAATACAAAAAGCATCATGTTTGAAGGAGAATGTTAAGATACCTCTGATATTTTTGTGATTATATTTTTTTATTGATTTAGAAAAATTAAAAATAGTGACTTGTTCCTAGGCTGGCCACAAAACAAGGTGTTTACACAATGAATGTGTCTAGAACTAAATGGTAATACAGAAAATGTCTGCATTAACTCAGTATTCACCCATGAGGTGAGCCAAGCCAGCTCAACAGTGAGAACATGATTCTAGGTTATAAGGTTTTGGTTTTTTTTTGCTTTGGCAGCCTTCTGTTTGTGGTTTTTAGCATAATGTAAATTATGTTTTAGTACAATCTCTAAAAGATTTTGTGGATACTGGGGTTTTCTGAGTTCAGAAAGTAAGTAGGCATTTAACTGTAGAAGAAACTTGGCTGAAGTGTTTTTAAACACAAAGATGCTCTTGGTTCAGGATGCCCATCAGCTGCTTTTTGTGGGAGGCTGCCATCGCATGCTGAAAGAAGGGTCATTGCACTCATGTGCCCAGCCACTGTCAGACAGATGTTAAAACAGAGGTCTGTCCCCGGACAGCAGTTACTGTGTTACAGTAGGTGACAGTCCTGTCATGAACATCAGAGTGGCAGAAGAATTGCGCACAATAATGGGCTCTCAGAATTGAGCTTCCTTCTGTGAAGTACCAGTGTCCATCTTCTGTGGGTCATATTTATAGAAGAATGTGAATGCAATTTTGTCAAACTAAGTTGTGTGTAGTTGGGATTCTGGCCATCTAGAGAAGGGAAATTAAAAATCGGCATCTGATGGTGCCTATCCAAGTTGCCCTTTTTGACTAACTTATTCTATCACAGAGACTGGTATTATAAGGAAGGAATATGTGACCTGTGTGTGCTGTCCTGGTCTCTCAAACTCCTTCCACTCTTATGAGATAAATTCTTATGTATCAATAAGAAACTGAAACCTGGAATTTAGGGAGTTTTTTGACAGGAAAGTAATACACTCGTGTTTTTAAGAGAATGGTCTCTGAAGGGTAAAGTAGAACCAAAGAAATTTCAGCAGCTGTGACAACTCTCAGATCCGTGACAGTCTAGTTCAGCACCACACTGGCTGCTCTGAGCTCATTTCCGAGGCTGGTGAAGAGGTAGCACAGCTCATCGTACACAGACTCAAGATATTCTGGTTTCTTGGCAAATATCCTGTGTGATTATAGCACTGATAGTGTTCTTTATGAAGAGAACGCTTGGGTTATGGGAGTGGATGAAAATTGTGTAACCTTGGCTTCCTTTAGAAATGTAGTCCCATGAAGCAGCATACTGATCATCTTTCTTCAACAGGAGGAGATGGCAGAGCTCAAGGCACGGCTTTACCTGCTGGAGAAGGAGAAGAAGGCATTGGAATTGAAACTGAGCACTCGAGAGGCCCAGGAGCAGGCTTACCTGGTCCATATCGAGCACTTGAAGTCTGAAGTGGAAGAGCAAAAAGAGCAGAGAATGAGGTCTCTCAGCTCAACCAGCAGTGGAAGCAAAGACAAATTGGGCAAGGTCAGCAGTCAGACTGTTTCCAAAGTATATACCCCTCCCGATAGCAGTCTTTAGCATGTTAATCCTTCTCCTCTTTTGTCCATATGTAGATCTTTTCTCTCTTCAGTTGTTAGATGGTTCCTTCCGTGCTGTGACTTACAAGGACTTTGCAGAATTGCTGTTAAGTCTGGGCTAAAATAAGGTTGTTTTGAGGAGGAGTACCACAAGGCCAGTCTTGCCAAACATAAACGTTGCTGTGGCTGAACGTTTCTCTTGCCTGTTGCCACTCACTGGAAGGGAGGGAGTCTAAGAAAAATGCCATCCTCCTCCAGTCACAAAATTTTTTAAAAAATTAGCTGTAATTTCTTTTAAGAAGTTACAGCATTGTAATGACAGTCTCTCTCTCCATGTCTGTAATAATTTGAGAATGAAGACTTTTCTCTCCTTAGTCTAATGCAAAATAAACAGATTTCTGCATTTACTGTAATAATTTGCATTAAGAAACACACCTAGAAAAGCTTTAGTCCTCTTACTGTAGTGCTGTGTTCCCACAAAAATCCCTCAGTAATGTGTTTAAAAACAAAATCCAGAGCTAGTGTGTAACTGTCTTTCTTACTTGTTTTGGCAATGCATCATCTGAGTATTTTGATCCCAGTGTTTCTTTTTTTGAAGTGTGGTGTCAAAAGAAATATAGGGAAGCCACCAGCAGTTTTGCACACTATAGCAGAATTCTGCATCTCGGTGAGCTGTAGTGGTTTAGAAAACATTTAGAGGGATTTGTGAAGTGTTAATCCGTTTAGTCCATTTCTTGGTATGTTGATACCCTGCCCTGTTGCTGTAACATTGTAATGTTTATTTCACCTTCTTTTTTAAAAGTAGCTGTTAACTAAAGAGTTTTCAGAATTTTCCCCGCTAAGATGGTAAGCAGTTTCAAACCAGATGGCCTTTCCTCGTTTCTCAGGAATGCAGTGATGGCACCGCAGCACCATTAACCCTTGCTGAGCTGAGACCATACACCGAGAGCGAACTGACTGCTGAGCTGACAAACGCACTCCGACGGTAAGCAGCTTCCCTCACCGGGGACACCACTTGTCCTGTAAGCCCGGGGCACAGTTTAGTTCTGAGCCTTCACTTTTACCCTCGGGGGACTTTAAGAGTGATCACAGATGTGTCCCGTGAGAAGGAAAACGATCAAAGGGCTTCTAATGTTTCCCTCTCTTTTGCTGTTGTGCTTTAGCTGATTAAAGTCCTCACACGGTGCACAGCTCCGTTCTCCTTGGCTTCTCTTGAAATTTAGAAGTCCAAGAAACCCTCCAAATGGCTGTAATGGCTGTTTCTGGCCAAGAGTGAGACACCAAACACAGACATGGCTTATCTTGTGTGCATACTGAAAACCTTTAGTGAAGACAGAATTTGCAGTGTGATCTTGGGTTAAGAAGGTAGGTCACAGGTTAGAACTTGGGTAGGACTTAAAGGAGTGGGAATTGCTGGAATTTTGATGACTCAGATACTCCATTTTCCTCCTGAGTATGTAAGTGGAGCCACAGTTCAATTACAAATGACATTGTGTGAAGCATTAGCTTTCCAATGGGAGCAAAAATTGATGTCTTGACAAACTGCTTTTATCAACAGCCAGGTTTTAAGCCTGAGCTTTCAGTACAGTTATACATTAGCTAGATATTTGTTTGTGCAGCAATTTTTGCTGCACCAGCTATGTGGTAAACTTCATGGCAAAGGTACTCACTGTTTTGATGGTTATTTCAGTAGTTGTTCCACCTTTTCTAAGAAATGGCTGTCTAATATCTAATCTGGTTCTTATATTTAGAACCTGTCCAATATGCTTCTAAGAATTTTGACTGGCAAGGGCGTATTTTGTTTCTCTGGTGTTCATACCCTCTTTAATGGTGCAGTGTCCTTTCAGACAGCTGTAGTGTTTCATTCCAGAGATCCTTTTTTCATAGGTGCAATGTGTGGAGTGCTTATGGTCACTTAAGCCTGAAAGGCATTATATAAATATAAAAATGTAAGATTCTTACCACTACAGAATCCATACATTTGATACCATTTGTTTAGTGGTCTGGCACTTGCTGAGTACTGAGTTTGGATGCAGGAAACAAAATTCCGTGGTTAAAATAATCAGAAACGTCATTTGTGTGTGGGCAGATAAAACCCATCAAAAAAGTAATTTACATAAACATTGCATAGAGCCACTGGCCTCCCCCACACTCCCACTCCAAAGCCCTGGTGGGAGCTGCTCCACCAGCATTTTCTGTCTTCACTCAAGATGGGGCTTTTTCCTGTTCTTGTCAATTGCTCCTGGATTTCAAGAAGATGTCAATGACCTTAGCTAGCAGAGGCTTGAGTATAGTCATGAAATGTGGTTTGCTGACAACACAGAGAAAACAACTTTGCTTTATCTACTAGGCCTTAACTCGATTAGCATGGATTTCCAGCCAGGGGCCTCGCAAGTGCAGTTCGTCAGGCAGAAATGGGGAAGAAAAATAATCGGATTAAACTGTACATAAATTGTGAAGACTCTCTGTGTAATGGAAATACGACTGTACTAAATGTGATTCCTGCTGCCAGTGGGGCTCAAGCACAGTTCCCTCAAGCTGTGGACAGGGTATTTTTCTCCCTAATCAGTGTGCCAACCCAAATCAGGCTGAATGCTTAGTCCTCCTTACCCTGAAGTCTTCTCTCAAGATCTGTCTAGCACCTGGAGAAAGCTTACTGCAACCTGTTTAGCCACAGCTGCCCTGAAAAATACCAGTAGTTCTTAACTGCTCTTCTGAGTAAATGAACCCTCAGATATCACAGAAAAATATATACCATCATGGATTCACAAAAGAGTTCTAAAAGGAATCAAAGTGCATTTTCCTCTGCAAGAGCTGCAGCAATGCAGACTGGTCTGAAGTGGCTTCGATATCTTTAGGAATGAAGTAAACTTAACTCCATGCAGTTAGCATATGCCAATCCCTCAGTACTCTTCCTGCTGCCTGTATGGGAAAACAAGTCCTGGCACTGTGTGTGAACCAGGAGAGATCCTGCCGGCTACCCTGAGTACCTTCCTCACCTGCCAAAGATACAGGACCAGAACACAAAATAAAAAAAATATTTTGCCCAGTAGCTGTGTTTTCTGGGGGACAGGAGGGAGATGTGAAACAAGTGAATATCATGCTCTGTAGTCTAGAGGCAGTGCTGAAATGGCACCATTCAGAAGCGTTTCAGTGCTGGTTACAATTTGTTCACACTTTCAGCAAATGGACCTATCTATTCCTTCTCCAGGTACTAGACACTGGTGTAGGGGACAACAGTTGCAAGGATGGGGACAAAAATCCATTTGCTTTTGAGTCTTTCGGTTTGTCAGAGCATGTGATATCAATCAGCAGCGCTGCTTCCTGTCCCCTCCTCATCCTGTCTTTACAGAGACTAAAGCCCTGGCAGTTCCCCCCTCTGCTGCTTTCCCATTGTGTCCTCTGTTACCGCTAAATTGTCAGGTTCTTCTCAGTTAATCGAAGCGGAGTGAAACCCAAATAAAACAGCAGGACATAGTTGGTGTGGGTTTTGGTCTAGTTTGGAAGCATTTATTTGTTCATAGTCTGTAAATAGCCATGCAGCAGAACAGTCTTATCCACAGAGGTAGGTTGGCTTCTCTCTGCATATGTGGATATTTTTGTAAATCTGGAATCCAGCATCGTGTTATGAAGCTTACCAAGTTTTCATTGGTATCACCAGAAATTCAAGGCAAGAGCTGTTCTTCGTCTACTATTTCATAATGTATTTGCTCTGTTATGACTCAGGGTTTCCTAGGGTAGTGTTCAGCATTAAAACCCATCTTATCAGCTTTTCACAGAAATCACTTTTCCATGATAGCTATGCTAACTAGTAGAAATGCAAATTATCTGAGGGTTCTGAGCTTAAAAGCTACATCTAGGTTAACAAATTTCTGGTATTGCAAGCTAAGCCCACTGTTTTAGAGACACATTCTGTCCCAGCCAATCATAAATACTTTCTGCCAGAGGCTTTAACAGTTTTACTTTTCCATCTCTTTTTCTTGGTGGAATGATGGACTGTTTCAATAGACATGAAGCCTCTTTTTTTTAGTTTGACACATCCATAAACAAGCTTGTTGGCAGGAAATATTTTATTCTGGGGAGGGCAAAAATGTATTCCCAGCAGCCTCATGACCTGGCACTGACACCGTGATGATTGTGCCAGAAGCCTTTTTTATGAGAGAGAGGCTGGTTGAATACTCCAAAATCAGACCCGTGCCAGTCTTCTAGGGAGACTTAAAGCAGTATTGTCCTTGGTGGTTCATTCTGCTCTGCTGTGGTAGGACAGGGAGCACCGTGTATAACTTGCATGAGTTTGTAATTTCACAGGCATGTACCAGGTTATGCACTAATGCAGGTAAATGCAGTGGAGATGGCAGGAAGGATTAGAGAGGCATAAGAATTCCATCTTGCTTTAGCAGGAGGATGATGATAGTGATACACCTAGGCCTTGGTAGAAATGCTGTGATTGTTGAGGTCCTCCTACAGTCTCTTCTTGTATTTCCAGTTGCTGATAGCTCTTCTGTCTGTGTAGGGTTGTATTTTGTTTACTTATTTAGACAATAATTTACAAGCTTTAGAATACTTGGCCAGGAAGGATCTGGCAGTACTACATTAAGGACCATGGCAGGCAAAACACTTTGTGACTAGACTGTTGTGACTTGACCTGTGTCATCATTTGGCACAAAATTATGATCTTTGATGGTTATGCAGTTGTGCAGGGTTACATTAATTGTGCCAGTCTAGACGAGTTTCAGTATCTCCCTCACAAGAGTGACTTTCCATCTGGCAAGACAACAAAGAAGCTATGCATTTATCTTGTCTGATGACTTCTAAACTGAGAGATAACACAGTGAGTGATGCTGCTAATGGGGAAGTCACCATGGAGAGGGGAAAAAAGTCCCAATCAGTAGAACTGGCAAACAGTTCTTTTGCTCTTAATAAAAAGTACATTTTGCACAGAGTATGGTCCTGCCTCTCCAGCAGTGGAAGCTGCAGGTATTTCTAGTAGGTATTTCTAGTATTTCTAATTCTCATGCTATTGCAATAACTTCCATGTGGCTATTGAGACACAGTAATGTTGATTGCAATCTTTGGTCCTTATGCCTGTCTGAAGACCACAGCTGTGTTTTGTGCCATATTTCCCTTCAGAAAGCAACCATTTCAATGGAAAGCTGTGGCCAAGGTGTGACAGTGACTATTCTCTGTCATGGTGTCAGGGAGAGATAGATCAAGCCACCTTCCTTTATTTTATACTTAGTAAACTTCATGTTGTGGCATCTTAGCTTGGAATGTTTTCAAGGGCCAGCTTTAGTTTCATGATAGCAGGATCCAGAATTCTGTAGAAGCATAATTGAAATTCAGCCTGTCTTGACCATGAGGAAGGCTGAGTCTTGGAAATGGAAGTAGAAATGCCTAAAATTAAGCATATTATAATGATTAAGATTTAAAATTACTCTTAAGACTCATACTGATTCGTAAAGTCCTCTTCTTCTTCAACTAAAGTGCAGGAAGAACATACAGCGGATAAAAGAGGAGAGAGGGAGTCAGGGTCTGTGCTGGAGCTGCTGATTCATCCTCAGTTGCCTTTTGTTCAGTTACATTTGCTTATTTCTGTTCTCTAATTGTCACATCCATTAAATGAGGAGATAAGCAACTCTGAGACATGTGAAAGCCAGACACTAGCATGGATTGTAGTCATTGCACATTTCAGAGTTGTCTTTTTTGTGACTGTGTTGTGTCCTGCTGTGGTTTCCCTTGGCTGCCTGAGGGGTTCAGGAGGCAGAGGCTATCTCTGGAAATCCCTCTGGAGAGTCCCACTGAGAGAAACCTTCTCACAAGAAGAGAAGTGACTCATGGTGCTATAAGGACAGATTCCTCAGAAGCACTTCAAGGAGCTGGTTTTTTACATGCATCACAGACAACCATAATTTTTCTTTTTCTCTATTTTTGACATGGAATAAGTAGTTCTCCTTACCACAATGTGGTTATCTGAACTGCTGAGCTGCTGTGCACTTGGTTATAATTGTCCCAGAGAGCTCCAAATAGCTCCAGGTCTGGAGAGTTTCCAGGCAGGGCTGGCAAAGCTGGGTGGGATGTTTGAGCAGTGAGTGTGGTAGGTTTGCTGTTGTCTCCCTCCAGGGCTGTTCTCCCTTTCTGCTGCCCGTCTGTCGTTTCCAGCACCACACCTGGCCTGTCTCCCCACTACAGGTGGTGTAACACATTCTTGTGGTACTGTCTGGGTTTTGAGATCTGCTCTAAGCATCTGACAGTCAGCAGAGAAAAAAAAAAAGGCAGTACAGTATTTTACACCAGCAACGTGTTTTTTAAAGCACATTTAGTCTTCTCTGTGTTCAGAAAAGTCTCCTTTTACACGGGGAGCAGCCAGCACAGGTGATGCTTGAGGAGGTGAGCTAGCAAGACATGACATTTGGAAAGGGTGATTTTAATACTTTTTGGGCATTTGTTCAGTATTGCTTTGTTGCCTCTTTAGAAAATTTATTATATATTAATTGTTTTCCCTAGTAGGCCAACCCAGACCAGTGAGGCAAACATGCATTTCAATTAGCTTGGGGATTCTGCTTGCCAGCCTGATGTAGGATGTTAGTTTAAACTGCTGATGAAAAGAGAATGTATCTGCATTCCTTTTAAATGTCCAGCTGTTATCTCTTGAGAGGAGAGGAGTCAAATGCCTAGAAAAAACAATCGTGTCACCCTGTTCAACTGGAAAAGTCAGTGAGGGATCACACCGGGCTCACAAGCATATTAGGAAAGGGAGTGGGAGTGAAGTGTGGGATGGAAGGTGTGTGCTCCCCTGCAAAGCAGGGACCTGGAATATAGTTCAGGATCACCAGAGAGGAGGTGCCTCTCCCTCCTCCCCTTCCCAAGACCCAGATGCCTGGGGGCTGCCCTGCCTGCATGGATACCTTTGCCCAGGAAACCTCGAGCCTCTGTCCCCTTGGACTGGCTGCCCGACTGCTGCTGGTGCTGCTGCCTCAGGGTTTTGTGTCTGCAGAGCTCAGGGAAAGGTGCTGAGTCGAAGGCAATGGTGCCACTCCAACGGCTGAGCCAGGGTCTGAAGGGATCTGCTTGTGTCCAGCAATGTCCCTTGCACTGTAAAAGGATGTCCCCAGGGATGGCAAGGCTGCTCTGCCCTGCTGTGGGAAAGTTTCTCACCTCTTGATTTGGAGAGAGCTTATTGCTCCTCTTTTGCTTCAGATTTGGCAAGAGCTGTGGTGCTCTGACCCCAGGGCAGGGGGTGGTAACTAGTGCTTTTACAGGAAGGAGAACTAGCTGGGTACACTCCAAGCCAGGGGCAGAAAAATCAACATTTTCATGCCAGAGAAGAGCAGCTTCCTGTTTGCAGCACTGGGGAATTTTCAATGAAATGAACAAGGGCAGGAAAATCTGGGAAGACTTTAGCTTGTGAAACCCAAACATGTCTGGAAATGCCCAGACAGGAGAGAAAATATAAGGTGTTCATGACCTTGCTTACATGACTGTGTGCCAAACATGGTGTCACTGCATAGTCCCCAAATTGACAGAAACTGCAGAAATATGCCCAATGTTACATATTTTCCTTTATGGCTCTGGCAGAATTCCCCACTCTCTCCACTGGTAGCCTTGAAACCAGAGAACACTGGTTTAGCCCCTTCTTATTCAACCATCCTGTAAGTCTGAAACAAAAAGCCCTTGAAAACCACTGAGCAACTGCCCACTGAGTGTTTTGATTGTGAAAATAGAAAACAAAAGTCTTTTTTACTAGCATATTAGGCGTTTCACTGAAAATACTGTTTTTATGTTGTTGGCATAGGCTGTAAGACTCTGAATACACTTATTCTGAGCTTTTCCCTGGAAAGGGAGCAGTCAGGGATTTCCCCAGCTGACTTCTGAAGTGCCCCGCAGCAGAGAGCCCTTGTGCTGGAAGTGAGCCATGCCCTTAGATCATAGGCTCGTTCCCTCTTCTGGGAATACTTGCTCATTTTCTCTGTGCACGCAGGGTGTCAAGGCTATGTTTTCTGCAGCTCCAGCTGCAGTAGCCACTTGGAGGAGGGGCTGTTGGGAGCAAAAGCTGTGCTTGCTTCTGCACCCCAGTAGACCTGTGAGGTGACAGGCTCACAGAAATTGTTTGCTCTGAAAAATACACAATCAGTGTTTTCTTGAGATCCATACAGGTCTGTACTGCAGCTCTGGGATGCAATAGCAGTGTGTAAGCCTTGTGTGTGAGCTCTGGACTCTGGAAGACTGGCAGCAGAAGGCTGTGCCACAGCCACGTCATGATCCCTATTGTAGGATGTTCATGTGGTTGTCACATCAAGTGCAGTTTCATCCCTGGTGTGCAGCTTTGACATCTCAAAAATGCTGCATATGACTGTGACTGTTGTTTTAAAATATTCTGCCATAATAAGCTTGTAGTGACTGATTTTTCATATCCTGCTGATTTGAAAGAGCAATCAGGAAAGTGAAGTGGTGCTGGAAATCCTGTAAAGATGTTAACCCTCTACTGCATTAAAGGAAAACAAATAGCACCTCAGGATTCATTATCACTCCAGCTGACTGCCTAACCAAGCAATAAGTTTTGAAGAGAAACAAATAAGGACAATTCTTTCTAACCAAACTGAGGCAATCAGTGATAGAGACGGAGGGAAGTGGGAGAAGTTAGCATTGTGAGGCATGAGATTTTTAGGAAGGGGCAGAGAATTTCATGGCCACCCAGTAAGGTACAGCTCTGAGGTTTTTCATCTGCTGCTAAAACAGAAGGTGCAGCACTCTGGGGAAAACCTTACATGTTTTTTGCATGTAATTTTCAGTAACCAAGTGTATGTGCATCTCCATTCCCTGACTAAACTAAAGTTTTACTGTGCCTTTACTGCTGCTGCTGGCTGTCTGCTCAGGTGTTAATTGTTCTATGAAATGTCTCTTGAAGGAAAGATATTTAGATAGGCATTTTTAAAATCAGGAACAGAAGGTGTAAAAATAGATCCTATGGACTGAGGGCTTTTTAATATTTTTGAGACATGTTAGTACGTGCAATCAAACCACCAGTTGCTTTCCATGGGCTTAAAGTTGAGTTGGTGCTGTTTCATTGACTTCAAAGCCAAAAGGAATATGTGTATTTCACTGATGCAAATGTAAGTTTGAGTCATCTGTAGATTTGAAGTATTACTTACTGTTACATATTTAGCTAAATGGTTCAGATCTAGCATATGGAAGTTGTTTAAGTAGCTTGTGGAGGGCCAGTGTGCTGGCTGTGTCTTTGACAAGCAGCAAGATTAAGGATATTATAGACCAAAAGTGAAGAAATTGATGTTTAGCTGAACAGGACTGGCTGAAAGGTGTGAGTGCAAAACAGACAAAAGGTGATGGAATTGTTTTATCAGGTAACAGTCACCATAGCAACCAAACTTTACATGCCTGACAGAGGCTCCTCAAAGTCTTTCTGCTGTGTTTCTTTTCCACGCAGCTTTTGTTACAGCAGGTGTATCAAGGACTTGAGCTGCAGTGAACTGTGTCTCTGCAGGGTGTTTTCCCAGGTGTGCAGAGCTTTCACAGTCATACCTTTTGTTGCACATAATGTTCAGTCAACCTCATGTGGTTTTTAGATTCCTCTGGCCACCCAAAATCTGTGCGTGTTTATTTTGTTGGACTTACTGTTCATGCCAGCTCGCTGTGGTGAGTGTGGTGCTACTGAGCCTTCCCAGAGCCTCTGACTGTGGCAACCTTTGGAAAGGACAAGCACCAAATTTACTCTGCTCTGTTCTTCATATCAGTGGTGCCTTTCCACAAACACATTAGGTCTGGCCTCTGCCAAATCTGATGTTTTCTTGTTAATGTTCTATTGTAAGCAAAAAATTGATTTTTTCCCTCCTGTTTCCTTTGCAGAACACAGACTTTGACTGTAGACTATACTGAGTCTTTCTGACTGCTGAAATAGGATATAAGAAATAAAATTTGTATTTGAGGTGGATGGCGGCGAGCTTCTAACTGCTCAGGAAAAAGATTGCATTATCTGAAAAGAGAGATCATGTTCCTTCAATGGAAGGGATGTACAAAGAATACTGATGGTTTTTCATCAACAAGGCCCTTCTTATGTCCTTTTCAGTTTGGCCAGTAAACCAGCGTCTGGGTTTGTTGGGATAAACTGCTAACTTGGAATATTTCCCCGTCTGACTTTGTGAAAGCCCTTCTGTTGCTGCTGAAGCCGAGCACTGTCCTTGTCTCTGGCGATAAAAGGCTGCCATAGCCAGGCCACCCTCGGAACTGCAGCCTGGTGAGCTGGATTCGAGGAGCATCCCTGTGGGCTGAGCAGAGCTGGGGAAGCTTCTAGGGCATTCACTCCCCGTGGGCTTGCGTGGGAGTTAGCACAAGTCTTGTTACTGAGATAGAACCCAGAGAAAGAGGCCAATCACTGCAAAGCAGTTCTGGACAACAAAGCACAGACAAATGTCTCCATACAAACACACAAAGTTCCCAAGTGTAAAATTTGATAATGCAAAATCTGCGACCCAGTTGAACACAGCTCCATGTCATTCTCAAAAACCATATTTTTCTTTTCTTTTTCATTTCCCTCCCCTTTCCCCCCAAACCTGCTGTGGTTTATTTTACTCTGGGCTGTCTATGCTGTGAGGCTGGTGAAGGGACTGGAGCACAAGTCCTATGGGGAGAGGCTGAGGGAGCTGGGGGTGTTTAGCCTGGAGAAGAGGAGGCTCAGAGGTGACCTCAACACTGTCTAGAACTACCTGAAGGGAAGTTCTGGCCAGGTGGGGTTTGGTCTCTTCTCCCAGGCACTCAGCAATAGGACAAGGGGGCACGGGCTCAAGCTCTGCCAGGGGAAATTGAAGTTGGAGAGCAGAAAAAACTTCTTTCCAGAGAGAGTGCTCAGGCATTGGAATGGGCTGCCCAGAGAGGTGGTGGATTCACCATCCCTGGAGGTTTTTAACCTGAGATTGGCTGTGGCACTGAGTGCCATGATCTGGTAAAGTGACTGGAGTTGGAGCAAGGGTTTTTTCCAGCTCAGTCCATTCTATGATTCTGTGGGTCATGGGAAAGGCTCCTGGGTCTCCACACCAGCACAGAGTCCCATGTCTGTGCAGGAGTGGCCTGGGCAGCCATCAGCTCTGAGCAGGGACCTCCCCAGGAACAAGCACCTGTCACATGCCACATGCTTACCTGTGCTAGGAAATGCTTTTTGCAGCCAGCTTAATCCCGAGGCTGTAATGCTTGCTCCTCTACAGAATTTCTGTCTCATTTGATTTTTTTTCCTTTGTGGAGACACTTGTGATGTAAAAATACTGTAAGGTACCTTGCTTCCATTTTGGCACTCTTCATGTAATTAGCTTTTGGTTCATAGTTTGTAAGTTTTAGTAACTATATCAGGATTCTAAGCCTCACCATTCTGTCTTGTTTGAATGAAAGAAGAGTTTCTCATAGAAGAAAATGCCTGTGCTCTTTATTCTTTTGTTTCTCTTGTGTTTGTGCTTCTGTGTCCGCACTCCCCTGTCCTGTTCCTAACTTTTTCTGTTTCTCACTGCCACATGGACCAGACTTGCTGGCTTGTTAAAAAAACTAGTCATCTGCTGTAATACAGAGTGTATTTATATTTATTCTCAAGTATAGACTACTTGAGTAAATTTGAGGCAGTAACTGAAATGAATGGAATTGCTCACAAGATGGGGAAACACTGGCAGCACAGCTTGCCCAGAGGGCTAGTGGATGCCCCATGCCTGGAGATATTCAAGGTCAAGTCAAACGGTGCTTAGGGCAACCTGAACAACCTGATCTACTTGACAATGCCCCTGCTTATTGCAGGGGAGTCAGACTAGGTGACCTTTGGAGGTCCATTCCAACCCAAACCATTCGATGGTTCTCTGAGTAAAAAGAAATTTGTTTAGTAAATTATGTTTAATAGCAATCCTGATATGCTATTTTTAATAAAATTTTTATATGATTGCCATGATTTGTGGGTACCTTTGGTAGTTTCATGTGCTGTTTCATTCAAGACACAGTAGATGGAATGTTCCAGGTATTCTTAAGCTTTCATTTATGTATCTTTGTGCTTATTTCTTAGTGTGATTCAATATATACAAGACTATGATCTACCAGAGAAGTTTGTTTTCTGTTTTGTCTGCTGTATCTCTGATCATATGTTCTAAGATGGTGAATGTTAAAAATACCAATCTTTGGGAAAGCTAAATGTAAGAACTACCTCCTATATTAACCAAATAGTAATACAGGAAATATTTTCAGCCTGTCAACCCAGCACAGGATAACTGTTTGTGGACTTGCAAGCTAAAGTGTTATTTCTGTTTTGAAGAGTTTTCTACCTCCTTTTTTCCTGATCCAGGGAGAAGAAACTGAAAGCTAGAGTGCAGGAGTTAGTGAGTGCTTTGGAGAGGCTCACGAAGAGCAGTGAAATCAGGCATCAGCAGTCTGCAGAATTTGTTAATGACCTTAAAAGGGCAAACAGGTAAAGAATCTACCAGCAGACGGATGCACCATTGTGGTTTTTTTGTTGTGCTCTGGCAACGCACTGTAATATTCCCCTTAATGAGAAGTTTCTGGATCCTTGTGTTCACACACATTGACTCTTTAAGGCTCTAGTTAGAGATGTGGGAAATGTAAACCTTCCAAGCAGGCCTCTGACAACTACATAGGTAAGAACAGAGATGGGGAAATAGGTTAATCTTAACAGAGTTACTAGTAAACGCACAATTAAAAAGCAAAAGATTTATCAATCTTTTACTTTGTTTTAAACTGCTCCCTTTTCTTTGGCTCCAGCCTCTTCAATATATCTCTTCAATTATATCTCTTGGATATAGTCACACTTAAACTGTATTTCTCACTCAGGGTGTTTTACTGGCACTGTATTTGGATGGACTAGGAATCTGGTGGACTGCAGCTGCCCTTCCTGCAAGGAGCCTATCACTCACAATGTAGTTTTCCTTAAATTGTATTTGAAAGTCTTTGTGGTGAAAAGCAATATCCACCTCAAGCTTTCCTATTCAATCAAAGTGGAGGCACAGAACCTTCTCAGCCGCTGATAAATTAGCACAAGATGCCATCGTCTGAATGTGAATGTGATTTTTTGAAATGGAAAATGCAAAATCAGTTCTGGATTTTCTAAGCAGATTTTGACCATGCAATGTTTCTATAAATGATTAGATGCTTAATGTTGTGGTATCCTCACTCACAAACAGTGCTCTGCAAGGTCATCATCAACAGCCTCTGTCTAAACATGTTTTCTTTACCAGTTTACTGGTAAAAGTGTGTACTTTTCCCCAGAAAAAAACATAGATGTTAGCATTGAGCTGGATTTGGACCAATAAGGTTTAGATCTAATCCATTTTAAAGCACTGCTAAATTTTAGGAAGATGATTGATACCTAAACTTTGGAGTTCTCTGAAGGTGGGGTTTTGGCATGGATTTTTTGTGATACTTGCTATGAACAAGACTTTTCAAATTACTTTATATTGCCTTGTGTTTTAACAGCAACTTGGTAGCAGCTTATGAAAAAGCAAAGAAAAAGCATCAAAATAAGCTGAAGAAACTGGAATCGCAAATGATGGCCATGGTGGAGAGACATGAAACACAAGTAAGGATGCTCAAACAAAGAATAGCTTTACTGGAAGAAGAGAACTCCAGACCACACACCAATGAAACCTCCC
This sequence comes from Pithys albifrons albifrons, assembly GCF_047495875.1. Taxonomy (NCBI): domain Eukaryota; kingdom Metazoa; phylum Chordata; class Aves; order Passeriformes; family Thamnophilidae; genus Pithys; species Pithys albifrons. The sequence continues at coordinate 61,299,655 of NC_092497.1, read as the reverse complement.
TTTAAGTGCATCTCTTTAGAAGATGCTTAGTGCCATTACAACTTACTTTCTTTTGAAGGCTGACTTTTAGGGAGCTTCAAACGCTAAAAGTTCTGACTGTCAGTGCCGACACACTTTAAGCACCATCTCTGGGATCCCAGAGAGGTGTCATGGGGATAATAAAAGTGTTAACCTTAAAAACTGTTTCATAATGTAAAATGGCAGTGCCTGAATTATCATGTTATAATTATGTACATTGTCTGTGTCATTATGTCTATATTCATACAGCTTCTTTTCCACTTTTTGTAAGTCCCATGGGTGACAGTGTCACACTGCAAAATAATTAATGCTAAGAGGTTTTCATTTGGGTAGTTTGGAGATCATTTGAGAGTTTTCCCAAGTGCTTAGCTCCCTCTGCACACAAGTCCATATTATATCCTCAAGACTCACTGTTATGGTTAAACCAACCAAATAGGGAGCTGCAGGGAGGGGAGATGACAGGCTGCCTTGCTTTTTTGCACCCTACTTGCAATACTGCTGCTCACAGTGCAGATCAGGCAGGAAAAGTCCTGTTGTTTGGGGAAAAAAAGCCAGGAAATCATAGTTGCATCTCTGAGAACCATGATAATGTTGTAGTTCTTACAGTTTGTAAGAGGGCTGAAGGCTGAGCTTCACCAGGCCACACAGATGGTCTGAGCCAAGGGTAGGTAAGAATGATAGAAGACCTCCTGGTAATTGTATTGCATGGTGTTTGAAACTACTTTGTAAAAGAGTTGTTTTTTCTTGCTATTACATTATAGCCAAGATTTTCTCCAAGAAGCTGGGCCAATCTTGTCACGTGTATAGTGCTTATTACAGCTTACTGTGATCAAGAGGTAGAATGTCTTCTTTTTATACTTTTTTTTTTGACCAAAAAAGGTACTTATTAGGAATGTACCTGTTTAATATTGAATACATAGGCACAAAACAATAAATGTGTAGGTGTATGGATATCCAACCACAAACAGAATGTGAATGGTGAAGTCTTCTTACAGCTTCTTAGGTTAGTTTTTGTTACCGCTAACATCTCTTGTTTAAATCACATCGTGTTACTGTATTATGAAACTGGCTGAATTGCAAATGTTGGCTTATTATGTTAATGAACATTAAGCAAATGATGGGGATCAGCTTGATTTCTGTAGGGTTCAAAATACAGGAATCTGACACAGCACCTGTTACCTTCAGAACCTGCTTGCTTTTGACAGAGTACATAAAACAGCTTCCATGTGTGTTCTAACAAACTGGAGTCCATTCACTGCACTAGCCTGCTTCTATGTTACACCTCTGCTTTGCACTTTTCAAGCTTATTTCCAGTACATCTGATTTCAAGAGTTGTTTATCCTTTATGCTTTACCTGTTGAGTTGCACTCCAGTTCTACAAGTGTATTTAGAATTATGATAACTTCTCTCATTTACTTCTCCCATTTCTAGTACTAAAGAAATATTTTAGAGGACTTTGACTGGTTTTGGCTACTGTTGGGTTAGGCCAAGCAGCCAAAATGTGGGAATTTGTGTCAGAATATGGCATTATTGTTACATCTTGGTTACATCTGAGACTGTAGCAGTTGGTGTTCATCTCTTTCCTTAGAGTAATTGTTCCTACTTCTCCAGAGCCTGATAAATCATCCACAAAACCAGTATCATACTGATTGATTGCAACAGCAAGTTAAAACACTGATGATTTCAAAATTTTTAGTTAGTGATGTCCTGGGACTGGCCAGTCCTCTTTCTCAAGGTAATTGCACTTAATTTATAATGTGAATGGAAATTTTTGCAAACCAGTCTGAGGGAGGAGGCACATTGATTTCTGGTGCCTTATGGTTTTTCCTAGCAGCTGTCTATGGTGTTTCCCTTTTTTTGACCAAGTTTCTCCCCAGCAGGAATGTGGGGTTTTGCCATAAGCTTCAGTGGTAGCTGAGCACACTTGTTTCTGAAGAAAAACAAAGAAAAGTATCCACTATGTCCTGTGGCAAAAACGCAGTTACACTTTTGTCTTCTGGCATCCGAAACATCCATGTGACTTGAGGTCATCTCAAAATGTCCGTGTGAGTACCTTTAAATGAAGAGGACTGGAAGCCACTACTGTACTGGATTTCCCTTTAGGCTCATTCTTTTTTTTTTTTTTCTTTTTTTTTTTTAATTTAGAATAACAGAATCTCACAATGTTTTGGTTTAGAAGGGATTTTAAAGATGATCTTGTTCTAGCCCTCTTTCCTGTGGGCAAGAACACCTCCCACTAGACCAGGCTGCTCATTGCCCCATCCAGCTTGACCTTGCACCCTTCCAGGGAGGGGGCATCCACAGCTTCTCTGGGCAACCTGTGCCAGGGTCTCACCACTCTCACAGTCAAGAATTTCTTCCATAAGAAAATGTCGTGGTAGTGTTTGAATTGAAATCTGCCTTTAAACAGTAGATACAAATTAAGAAAGCATAGAACCACAGAAACACAGAATAGTTGGAAGGGACCACTGTTGGGGTGATCTGGTCCAACCTTCCAGCTCAAGCCAGGTTTCCTGGAGCACGTTACTCAGGATTGCATCCAGATGGTTCTGGATATCTCCAGAGAGGGAGACTCCACAACCTTTCTAGTCTCTGCTCCAGTGCTCAGTCACCCACACAGTAAAGAAGTTCTTATGTTCAGGTGGAACTTCCTGTGCATCAGTTTCTGCCCATTGCTTCTCGTCTCATTGCTGAGCACCCTGAGCAGAGGATGGTCCACTCTCTGACACCTCCCTGCAGACACTGACAGACATGGATGAGGTTCCCTCTCAGTCCTTTCCTCTTGGGGCTGAACATGCACCTGGGTTTAGAGGCACAAAAAGCTGCTGCCATCCCTCAGTGCCTTTTTGAGGCCTGAAGATTTGCTGGTGCCATTTCACATTTACTGTGTTATCTTCCCTGCAGACTGTGCTGTTAAAGTGCTTTAAAATAAATTGTAAATCATCAGTAAATGTAAGCCATTTTCTTCCCATAAGGCTTGTAGGTGAAAAAGAAATACTGGTATCACACAGCCTCAGCAGTAGCCACAGTTTGCCAGACCACAAGTTTAGTCTGCCCAAGCAAGCAGCTACTGATTCATTTGTTGGAACACTGGAAAAGATCAGTAGGGAAGTGGTAAAAGGTTTAGTGTGATCATGAAAACTGTTCAATATTAATAATTAGCTGCATTTCCAGTGTAGCCATTAAAGTGGCACGAAACCTGAGAATAAATGTGAAACAAACTAAAATTCTGTTCGTGCAATTCTGAAATACACGAGATACACAAGTGTGCAATGCACCTGGAGTCACGGCAACTTAACTGTCTCAACACTTGTTGCAGAAATAATATATATGTAAAACAAAAGTAGGTGGTTCTTGCCAACAGAACCTAAGTCCATTCATGACTTGATTGGGTGGGGATTTTTTTTCTAAGTCACCAGAGTGCATGAAACTTTGTATCTCACAGCGTGCTCAGAAAAAAAAATTACTTTTTTTCTAATTATATGTATAAATCTTCACCAGCTTGAATGTACTGTTAGCTATTGCAAAGCACATGTGAATAAGTTTGCATTCATGTCAGTATTGTTCTACTGGTTTTATTAGGATTTTCTCCTCCTTTAATACTGCACCATACATTGTAACTTTAGAAATTTTTCATTGTACTGAAATTAGCTTTAAATGTGTTGCTATTTTTTAGTTTCCTAGCAGCCGTAAAATAGCTATTTTGTGTTTATTTGATATAGAATTGTAAAAACTGCATTTATTTATACAGAGGCATTTATAATACTTATTTTACAAATGTTCTTATATTCTGAATAAATTTCTAATGCTGTTCCTTTGCCCTGGGACTTGTTTTACCATGACTTGTCATCCTATTGTTGAATGGGACTGCCTGTAGGTATCCTAGACACAAAGGTACCTCATCTCCAAGGTAAGTTACTGATGAGATGGTCTGACATTGTCAGGGAAGTTACCAGAACAGCCATGAAAAGTTGGTAAGAACCCAGCTGAGATGTGGCATTACCTTAGTACTTCCCACAAATTCTCTACAGCTTCAATAAACACTTCATAGAAACAAAAGGACACACGTGAAACTGTTTCCACGCATCCAGTTCTTTTATTAACAAGTTATATAGACCAAAACAAAAAAAGGAAAAAAAACTAAACCCCTCAGTATTTCATAAATATTCTAGAAGTAGTGACTGTGAAGTTCACATAATTCCTTTGTCCAGTACATCCAGCACCTTTTTAATTTTCTTTTTCTTTCCACTGTGTTGAATGGGCTCCTCATCCACATTTGCAACTGACCTTAAAAAGTAATACTTCTATTCCTGGCACTGTGTAGAATCACTGATACTGACTGGCTTAAGGCAATACCTAAACTTTCCATGGTGAAAGAATAACCTGAACCAGCAGCACAGGTTTTATATTTCACAATGACCAGCAATCCTTATAGTCGTACTTCAGTAAGTTTATTTATAAAGTGATTTAATTTTACAGAGAAAAAATAACAATATAGAAGAAAATGCCAACTTCATTATAATTTTTTAAATGGTGTGCTTCAGTTTCTGAATCAATTTGTAGCAAAATCACAATCATCAGTACAGCAGATGTTACAGATAAAAATTTTATTTAATACAATTGAACAGGTAACTAATGCAGACTTTCATCAAAAGAACATAATTGAAATTGAAGAAAATCTGTAATGATTTCAACCTTATTAGCTGTACATACTTTCTACTTAATTAGCACTGATGTGCCACTTACATATGAGTGAGGAAAACAGATCAAGTTCTTGAGTTTAAACAAAGAGAAGGAAGACGCAACCCTTCATGCATAAGCCACATAATGAAACACTGGCTCCCTGTTTTCTGCCAGGCATGCAATGCTGCCCCCAAAAACTTTATCTTTTGGAAGCAATACCCGAGTCAGCCTGAGTGTCCTGCATTATGCCAGAATTAATGGACAACCCCCACCTTCTTCTGTGGAGTCTTTTGCTTTTAAATGTTAAAAGTGCCTTGGAAAGCAGCTAAACTGCTCCTCAGGGATGAAATACAACTTCCACGTACTGCAGTGCCATGCAGACATCCTCACTAAGGGATCTTGTTGCAAGTACAAGCATGAGAAATTTTTGCTGGGAGCTCTTAATCATGCAGTTTTGCATACTTTTTCTGCATAACAAAACTATGTACCCAACCAGTAAGATACAAATGGTTAATCTCCATAGTTTAGTAATTTTGATCAAACATGCTTTAAAAAATTTGCCAAGTTTTTCACACAGTTGGAAGTGTGTCACAGAGAACTGTGTTTACAGGTCCTGTATTCTTAAAAAGCTATAAATGCCTTATATTAAAATGATTAATGCTCCATGAGCTGTAATCATTTTCTTAAAGGCACTGAACTGTAACCCAGTACTGGAAATAAGATGCCAGTTCTTCTGATCAACAATATAAATGCTTAAAAATGACAAAAGACTCTGTTTTCAGTAAAATTCTTAGTGACCTATTCAAATTTGAACATTCTGTATTCTGTGAAATGTTATTAATTACTGAAAAGAAAGCTTTCTCTTTTTTTTCTTGCAAGAATTAAAGGAGGACTTCAAGACACTGACTTCCCAGAAGCATTCCAGAGCTGGGAACAATTTAAAGATAAGCATTTCTGTAAAGCTGAATCTGTAAAAAAAAGTTAAGTCTCACTTAACCTACCAATTTTCAATGAAAAGACAAGTTAAAACCCGAGCATTTAATTTAAAGTACTACTACTAATCTGGAATTTCTTATGACCTTGAATATGCCCATTGTAATTGTTACCTGTTGTCTTCCTTTTAAGTTCACAATATACATGGGTGAAATGCACACACAGCACAAATCCTATTGCATCTATCAGTGCTTACATATAGGATTAAGAACAGTGCAAATACTAGCATTTAGTCTACTTTTGTTCTTGAAACTACACTATTGCTATAAATGCATAAGCATAAAAACCTATTATGGAAGAATAGTGACATTTCCAAGTCCAATTTACTGTAAAAGCACCTTCAGTTAGTTTGTAGAAATTTACCGTATCTTAAATAATTTTGGTCTTTTCCAAAGCTAAAATGTTGTAATAACAAAAACAATTTGTGTATAAGCACCAGATTATTTGACATTTACAGTGCAAGACTTAAAATTGGTTTATTTACAGAAATTAAATCAACAAGAGAGACTATTCTACCAATTCTCAATAATTATGAGCTTCGCAACACATTTAAAGGTATAACCACCTAACTTAAAACATGAAGGCACCTGACTTTACATATGGAAGAAAAACCTGTTACTCAGAATTTATAAAAACCCCAGGTATCTGATTAAGAAGTCCACTGACCCCACAACTGGGCAGCCAGTCACCCATGGAGCAGCAGTGCTGTCTTGCACCACAGGATTAGAGCTTGGATTTTTGATGTAGACTCTTGCTCTTCACACCAGAGTGACATGAGTGCAAAAGCAAATCTACTACAGAAAGTAAAGACTGAAAAAATATAATTCCTTATCTGAAAGTACAAACTTAGGTTACGAATAGCCAGACTCAAAGGCTGCCTTATTTTTGAAAGGAACTGTTACATCTGTAACAGCCACAGGCAGGTAAAGGAAAAACACACTAAGTATTGTTCCAAAATTAGCAAATTAATTCATGAAGTTTGGAGCACAGCACAGATGCCTGGAACAGAGACTAGGCCCAACATTTTATTAGAAAATATTCATGGAAGTTTGGTCTAAAGAATTTACTTTGTGTTAAAAAAAATAGTTTGATTGTGCAATAAACAAAGCTATTTCCCCTCTTCTTCCCATGACCACTGCTGCCAGACTTCAAACCATGTAACACACAGCTAATTCCAAAAGCTGGATGGTGGATGTACATCATGGAGTTGAAGTTATTAGCACATCAGGACAGAACATGTCACTCAGTTGGGCAGACCACTCTTCAGTCTGAGGCCAAATTAACAGAGCATTCTGTGAAGGGGAGACACTAAAAACCTCATGCTAAAGCAGGGAGTTTATGTAGTACTAGAAACTGCAAACTAATATGAGATTCCCAGCACCACACATCTCTACATTTTTTTGTTAGATGTTTGTTTGTTTCACAAGTTCTTCAGTTTCAAGAACACTGACTGTCCATTACCAGAATAACCCCTAACACACAAGCACTCTCAAATTGACATAATCTGTTTTTTGAGTACCTTGACACCAGCTCTTGAGTCTGACATGCAAACAGTTACTTGTTTCTCTCTGTCTGGCTCCCATAAAGTAAAAACTCACAGAACTAAAAGCCTAGATGTCACTTCCTATTTCTTCAGTTTTACGGAAGAGAATGTAAACAGTACTTCTAAACTTAGAAATACAATTATGAAAGGATGGTGAAATAAAGATAGTAAACAAAATGTTCACAGTGCAGGGCATGATGGAACTCACTGGGCAGGTCACATGCCACCACACTTAACATAGTTTTAGAAAACCTTACTGAGAAAGCAGAAAGCAATGTTACTACAAGAAACAGTACCCTTATACAAAGAAGTTATTGCATATTTATCACATTTATTTGCAACTCACATTAAGGCTAGATTTCCTAAAATCATGACATGTATAAGCCCCACTTTGGGTTGCTTAATGAAGCAACCAGTGCCTCCTATAGTGAACCAACCTTTCACTAAGAAGAAAAAAATGACACAGTAAACAGAGGGCAGCCAGCATCTCCCATTCATAGGACATGCTTCCATTGTTCTAGAGACTTCCTCTTGTCTGGGACAGGGCTTCCCAAACAGATGACAAATGCTCCAAGTTCACTGTTTCATCAACATCCCCATTATTTCACAGAGCACTAAATGAACTATAACTGATTTATCTGAAAAGTCAACTTATTTATAAAAAGATTTCCACAGCCTGATATTTAATTATGCCTTAGGAGAGTCCTATTTACTCCACAGGCAGTAGCAGCCTCAGGATACAAATACAAACTTCTGCCTCACCATGAGTAAAGGCACTTTTGCTGGGAAAGCAACTAAAGAAGCACTAAAGAAGTAACTGAAGATTAGTTTTCACCTGAAGCTGAGTAACATAACCACCTTCAGCATTATCCCACCTTCTCAATTACTGTTCTGTATCATTTACTGCTTCTTAAAAAAAAAAAAAGAAAGTCAAAGCTAGATTGAGCTATTTCACAATTTGGTCTTGAAAAACAAAGCCCTCAGAACCCTTGCCCTCCAGAAGGAGGAAATGCTGTAGTCCCTTTCTCCTGTTGGCTGATACAGAAGTGGAGCACTCTCATGGCCAAAATTACTACAGCATTAGAGTTCCAAGTCACCTGGTGCCAGGGCAGGTGAATAAACCAGGAAAAAGGTCTAAAGCTATTTCTGAGAAAAAGCACTAGGTAACAGATCAGGTAGAGAGATGAAGTAAGTAGGGTGGTTGAAGGAAGACAAGGATTTTGGTTCTGGATGACGCATGAGTTGCATAAAAACTCAGTGCATGAGCACACACAACAAGGGTGTAGTTCATTCAACCTATGAAGTTAACAATGAATCACCTCTATTCTAGAGAAAAGTCCGTTTTTAAATCTGGGACGTGCTTGCTATCACAAGCTGCTGTGACAAATTATTTCAGTGCATTTCTCTCAACTGCAAACCACATGCTTGAAACCCATTAACTTGAAGGTGATGTAACAGTTCATCACCTCAGCTCTCATTGTTTTTGTTCCTGCCCTCCACACCCACTCCATCTTTGAAGTTTTTCCCAAGAAAGTACTGTAGCTAAAAATGACTGAGGCTAGATAATTTAAATGCTAACTGCAAGTGCAATTCAATACTACTGGATATATACAGAGCAGATACACTACACAAGAGATCTGAGGACAACAGCACAGAACACAATACTGAACACCCCTGGAATAGTTATTGGAAGCCTGATTAAGCTGTTCAGTGCCACACAATGCCTCTATTATCCATGCACCTGCCTTCCTCCTCAGCAAGACCTATTTATATTCAGTATAAATTCTACACAGGTAACCTCTCACAAACAAAGTCTAAGCTTTTCTTCTTTTGAAAGCAGCTGCAACAAGGGTAACACAGAACACTGTAGCTTCTTCTCATGCAGCCAGGGAAAGTGCCCAAGAGTTGAAGATGGACACTTCGAAGGGTTAAGTTCTACCCAGTTTGTGTATGATTTCCAAAGACCAAGGAAGAATAGGTACAAGAAGTCAACACATTACAGAGTTGACTCCAAGTACGAATGACTGCCAGTCAACAGAAACTATCAGAGTGAAGGAGGGAAGGTATTTCAGGCAAGCAATCAGTACAGAGGAAGGATGACAGGCTGAGGCTACATTTGAAATGTGCAACTTGGTTTCAAAATCACTAGGACAGGAGTCCTCTGAGAATCGGTTTCGTTGCCACTGCATAATATTGCAATGTACTACAAAATAATGACTAACAAGTCCAATAATTTACACCAGAGCAGTTTAGCAAGCTGGTACACTCCAACAGTTATAAAAAAAGTCAATGACATTCTACAAAACACACAGCAACTTAAAATAAAAAATGGAAAAATCATCAAAAAATAAAACACAAGTTAAATGAATGCCCTCTAATGCACAGCTAGGAACACATAATCTGAACATTGGAAAGGTACTTTTGTGGACAAAGGCTATACTGCATTTAAAGTGCAACACTTGACTATGCCACTCCCATCCTGCAAAGAGCACAAACCCTTCCAAACCACCAGTCAGTCCCTGCATTGCATTTAAAAACAAATAAACAAAACAAAACAAAAAACTCCTGAGAAAGAGTAAGGCTGGATAAGAAACTCTCTCCATCGCAACAGGCAAGTCTGATTTTTATTCCTCATAAGTTTGCCGTCAGAGGTCAAAATTCTTCATGATGACATCACTGTCGAACTTGAAGTTCAGGAAAGCTCTTGATGAAAAAATAGGTTGGTCATGCTCATTGGATGCCATAGAATATCCCTCTACGTGTTCTGGCAGTGGGTCTTCACTGGAGCAACACATCTCATATGCTGCTTCTGCTTTAAGTAAAAAAATGAAACCAAATTTAAACAGGTAGTTATCAATAAAAGTGTCAATAACAACAAAAAGCCATATCTGAAATGTCTATTCAATTAATAACAAAACCTGTATATTTGGTCATAAACAGAAGATAACTCAAACAACAACATTTACAAGTTATTTAGTGGCTAGAATAAATCTTAAAAGTCACTGCAATCTGGGAACACTTCCAATGGCCAGTTTTACCCATATAATACTCTTTCACAAGTCATTTTTTAATAAGGAGGAAAGAAATATGGCACTATTTTCTGAGCAGTAAGTAACAATCTGTGTGCACTCTCCTGCAGCTTATTACTAGCAGGATAGAAAGCCTTGAACCAACACTCCATTACCAGCACTGTGTTGACTCGGAGGCTATTTTCCTAAACCAGCTTTCAGCTACTTATTACTCAGCCACTTGCTATTATCAGACAGTCTGAATAATCAAGGAGAAGAATTGCAAAATCAACACAAAACAGCATATTTTTCATTAAAAAAATGAAACCAAAACAACAAAAAACCAATACTTGCCTGTATCAAAGTTATCTTGAAGTCTTCTTGGATTAAGCTTTCTTTCACATTTCTAATTAAGAGAATGGCCATACATTATTCAATAATGAAACAGCATTCTTTTTCTTAGGGGTATAGTTTAAGTATCAGCTAAAGGGCATACTGGGTATATTTGCTTTGACAGACCTCCTCATGTGCAAATTATCTTACTTTTAATTCTGCACAAATTCTGCCATGTTACTTTAGCAAGTGTGCTACAAGCCTGCAAGTCTTTCAGAAGCATGCAACCTTTCAACAATCAACAAATAATTTTTTTAATTTTTTAGGGGAAGACTTTGAATGCTTTCTAACTGTTTTAAGATGGAAGGGTCTTGCACATATGATGGTGTGGAACCAAAGGTGCACATGCAGAAGCCCACTCTTCAATTGGCTTGTTCCAAAGAAAGAGGGGAATCTATTTGGAAACATGCTGCTACTCCAAACTAAATCAACATGCTCAGACACACAAACTCTCCAGGGAAGAGTTGTTTTAGCCCCAGGTATGCTGCTATAAGTACGCAGACAGGAAAAAAATAAGACCCTTTGCACTTCCTGCGAATGATGAGTTCTCTGGCTTTCAAATTGCATCAGGATATTATCAATAGACACAAAATATTTAAACTTTGAAAGACTGACACTCATGAATATGCAAAAGAAATAGAAATACAAAGTATTTAGAAAAGTACAGAGCCTACAAAGTAACTGTGGAGCATTACTAGTTCTACTTGTTTCCATGAAGATCCTACAGATTACCACAGCAGTTTTTTAATACCCATATAAATCTCTGGGCAGTCAATTCTTTGACTTTTCATTCTTTTACTCTCATACTCAAACACAACTAACCATTTCTTGCTGCAGTGAGGATTTTACAGGATGAGAGTTTTACAGTTTTTGCATGTTTATGCAAGTAATAGAGAAAAGGCAATAACCACTTGTCAGAATGGCAAGAATTTAGTTTACAGTCTGTAAACAAGAAAAACTAAAGCCTGGACAAGCCAGCTGAGCTGCACAGAGAACTGGGCTCAATGCTGCATAAGAGACAGCAAAGTAGAACTGAAGAGCCACAGAGAACAGAGAAGCAAAACCACATTCTATTAAAAAAGGAGAGTACAGCTCATTGAGCCTTCTCCCAGTCAGCAGAACTGCAGGGACAAAATACAATTAGTTACTGTGAGGGAAATTAACAAACCAAGAACATCATACTGGAATTTACAAACTGCTGTAATTCTACTGTATGTTTAAAAAAATTATATGAAATTCTGGTGTCCAAGCCAAGACTGCATCTCAATATTTTTGCCAGAGAGAAGGGAAATAATAAGCATATGCATTACCACTTTCTATCTAAGTGCTGCACAGCAAAAGCCCCTGCCTACAATACACCACACATGAAAAAATAAGACATGTACTACACTGAGTTATTGCTACACACTGCAGTAGGCTATTACAAGAACCTGGAAAGCTGAGGGATTGTGTACTGAAACAACTGACAAATTCCAAAAGCTAAAATTACTTACTTCCAAAATGCAAACTTTGAAATTTAGCATGCCTGTCTATATGCACACAAGGTAAGAAATGTCATACATCTACAAATACCTATCCAGTACTCTGATAAAATATACTTTTGATAGATATGCACTCTATTGTCTTTCAGCAGGACATTGGCTTGGAGGTTTATTAAGCATTACTGAAACCTGTTAATGAGACAGCAAAGGCAAGTTGCTTACCACAGTATGGTTTTGCTTAACTACTTGACTGTGGACTCCATTTGTTCGTTTCTTTTGGCTGGAAGTGTCTTGATATTGCTTTCTGCCATTGTTCCTCAAGTTCTGACTCTGTGATTAAGTCCAAAATTAGTAGAGAGAAGAGTTTAAATGGCAGCATTGAACATCTTTGCACTGACACCTCCCTCTTACTAGCTAAAACTTCCCTCCAAATAACTCCAAAAGGTGTATACAGTTTCTTTTGTAGACAAAGTGAAGCACACCAAAATTAACCAAAGACACACTCAAGTTAGAGTCATCAGCTCTTACTCAGCCTCTCTTGCACTATTACTGAACTATTACACAATAAATTCAGTTCAGTGAGTTCCCATGCACTCATATGTACTGGAAGTACACAAAATATTTAAAAATGGTGCGTGGAAGACACCAAAATGGCAAGTAGTAATTACTATCTATACCTAAAACAACACGACTACTACTTGATATCTACCACCTCTAATCTGAGATAAATCTGAATTCCCAAGAGTACTCCCCACATTATGTTTCTACTTTTGCATCCTGTAGTGACAACATTCACTGTTTTCATTCTAGAGAGGAACCCTTATGAACAAAGACATCTGTTTTAAGAAGTCCAGATGCATGTTTGCCTAAGGAACAACCCACCTTTACTTTCAAAACTTCAGATGCCTCAGGATGATTACATGGCTTCTGTACCTGTTTTGACTTCACACACTGCTCTCCTGAAAAGCCATCTGTGAGCACCTGCTGACTACAGCGAAGTTTGGATCTAGTACAGGAAAACAAAGAGTTTACAACACAACTTCAAAGCTACTGATAGCAGAAGACGAATCTGAAAGAATTTTCCACTTTTTAAGAACAATCTGGAAGACAGGCTTAAGTTACCTAAGTATGGAAACTAATAATGCTCAGTGCATTTACCCAACTTTACTTTACCTACTGGTAGGAAACCTGTGTTCTCCACAGACAAAAGGTCAGGTCCATATTAGTATTTGTCCTGCTGTTCTCAGTGTTGGTGCTGACCTGACATGAATTACTGGAGCTTTCTCTTAGGGAATCAGAGGTTTTAAATTGCTCAGCCACTTTTCACCCAGCTAAACCTAAAGCCAGCAGCACTTGTTCCCCTACTGGTCCTTACAGGTTTTGACTACCTAGCTACTGCTGACAGTACTTTACAGTCCTAGTTTAGTGAGTCCTATTTTTCCTCAGTAGAACTGGCAAAAGCACTGAACTTGAAGCACTGAAAGTTATCTACTAGTTTTACCTTCTGGTTTTTTTGATTCCCATAAGCAAGACTAAAGAAATTATCTTAGTTCTGACACCTATTTATCACAACATTATTAAGTTCTCATGCTATTTACAGTCCTATGAGATAAGTCTGCATATTTTTTTTTATTAACGTATTCTCTTACAGGAACATGATTACGCAGGAGAAAGAGAAAGGACAGGCAGCTTTGGATGATCAATGCTTTATAGAAAGGATATAGAGGTGTTAAACTGACCTGGTTCTTACCTAGCTTTTTCCAAGTTGGACTTAGAGGGTGTGCTCCCTGTAGATGAAAAACCATAGTCACTATCTGAGGAATCTCCATTCCTTCGGGAAATCCATTCCCTCAATGGCCTGTGAGCCAGAAGTACAACAAAATCTACTTACTAAAACAAATCTAAAGAATTAGTATTGTCTGAAAGACCCTGGCCTAGCATTTCCCTCATGTCAAACATACCTGATGAAGGGGATTGCCATAAAGAATTTGTTTGGTGCCAAACCCAGTTTGGACTTGGGGGTCATGTCATTCCTGTGGCATGGTAATTTGTTGATGGAAAACCACTCAACATTCTAGAAAAATAAGAAATAAAATCAAAATACGCACTATTGTAGCCTTACAGAATGTTACAAATGTGTAACAGCCACAATTATTTCCCTTAATTAAAAAATTACCATGGAAGACTTAAATTAACAGGCATTAAATTAACATTTTCACAAAAGGTTAATAAACAACAGGGTCATTCTTCTGATTGCCACTAGAGTAGCAGCTGGTACAGTACATACTCATTGCAAGACATCACACCTAAAATACGAAAGGTATTAACCAGCAACTAAATTCTGTGTAACAGTTTCATAAACAAACCAACCAAATCACTGCACACAGAATGCCATAAATAAAGGTAGAGGCTTTGATTAACTTTCAAAGCCATTACTATTCTTGCCATTTTTACACAAAATGCTGTCAATACTAGAACACCAATACTAGTTCAAAAATTATCTGAAAGAAGGGTATTTAGTTTGAGAGTAAGTTTCAGGTTTTGTTACAAAAGGAAAAAGAAATGGGTAAAGGATGGGACCTGTGTTACAGTTTATACATGATAGTTTCGACTACCAAAACTTTGCACAACATGGAACAAATTCAGGAATTCTGACTATAGACAATATACAAGAACCCACATGAGACTTCCTATTGCAGAATCTAGTCCAAAAACCCCAGGTCCAGATCAGATGCATGTTATGAAAATAATTTACAAAGTGATCAAGTTTTCAGTGTATTCCTACAGGGAATACAAAAAGGCACAACCAGTTGTATTTGATCAGGTGAAGACAATGCTTCAAAACTCTTCAAGAACTCTTCATCATTCCCATGCAGATAGTTCACTGTTCCACAAATGGGGATATTTACTGATATTTAAAAAACTCCTTAAATCTTACTTTGTTTTTGAAAAACAGGTCTCTAATGCAAGAAATTAAGTCCTGTTCAGTCAACTGCAAGTACCTTTTCTTATTTAGAAAGCCAGATCATAGAATCATAGAATTGATTGGGTTGGAAAAGACCTTCGAGATCATCAAGTCCAACCCTTGGTCCAACTCCAGTCCATTTACCAGATCATGGCACTCAGCACCACGTCCAATCTGCGTTTAAAAATCTCTAGGGATGGTGAATCCACCACCTCTCTGGGCAGCCCATTCCAATGCCTGAGTACTCTCTCCGGAAAGAATTTTTTTCTGATATCCAACTTAAATTTCCCCTGGCAGAGCTTGAGCCCGTGCCCCCTTGTCCTATTGCTGAGTGCCTGGGAGAAGAGACCAGCCCCCACCTGGCCAGAACTTCCCTTCAGGTAGTTCTAGACAGTGCTGAGGTCACCTCTGAGCCTTCTCCAGGCTAAACAACCCCAGCTCCCTCAGCCTCTCCCCATAGGGCTTGTGCTTCAGTCCCTTCACCAGCATTGTTGCTCTTCTCTGGACTCACTCCAGCATCTCAATATCCTTTCTGAACTGAGAGCCCCAGAACTGAATACAGTACTCAAGGTGTGGCCTCACCGACACAGAGTACAGGGGAAGGGTCACTGCCCTGGTCCTGCTGGCCACGCTATTTTTGATACAGGACAGGATCTCATTGGCCTTCTTGGCCACACTGTTGGCTCATATTGAGCTTCCTGTCAATTAGTACCCCAAGGTCCCTTTCTGCCTGGCTGCTCTCCAGCCACTCTGTGCCCAGCCTGTAGTGCTGCAGGGGGTTGTTGTGGCCAAAGTGCAGGACCTGGCACTTGGCCTTGTTGAACTTCATCCCATTGGATGCCCTGTTCAGTAGCACCATCTCCATGGAAATGTAGGGAGAGCTGCTTTAAACTGAAATGCCACATAAGAAAAATATTCCAACTTCAAAGATTACAAACATCAGGAACAAAGTTTCCAAAAAGTCTGCTACCTGAGTCTTTGCCTTTCCCTTTCACAATACTTTTTAAAGGCCTTATGGTACATAAACCATGCAAAATAATACTCATTTTCTGTCCCCTTCCCAACCTCATCCTTAAAATATACTGTTCCTTAAATCTGGATTGTATTAGCCATCAAGGAGAGAACACAATCCTTAGTTTGTCCTTCTGATATGTAGGCTTTTGCATGTATGTATTGTATGGCCAAACTTCGTGAACGCAGCTTTGGGCAGGGCTCTCCCCACGTGCCCTTCCAGCCTGCGCAGTGGATGTTTTAAGTGAGGCTCAGCGTGCACAGAACTGGCCCCACCATTTCAGTCCCAAGGTCCATCTGCCATGGCCAAGAGAGCTTGGACAGTGACAGGGAAGTCCTTGGAACTGTCACAGCCCCTGGTACTGAGCGGGGCTGACCCTGCTGAGCATCCCAGATCTGACAGGATCGGATGGCAGAGAGGCATTTAACTCCCCAGTACGGTCTCCACTGAGACTCGAACTCACGACCTTGTGTGATCCAGAGTCCGGAGTGCTCACCATTACACCATGGGACCCCCCGAGGCTTTTGCATATCACCAACTAATTACATCTTGATAAGAATACATAATTATATATCCACCTGTAAGTTGGAACAACATGAAATAATAAACACATGCACCACCTACAAGAAAACAAGTGGAGAATTATAGTTTAACAACATGCTCTGATGTTGTTCTCCTGATGAATGGAGATGTCACACAGATGGTCAAGTATCAGTCTTTGCAGTTAAGCTGCAAGAAGCTGACACGACCCTGGAGTGCAGAGATGCCACTGGCACCTAATATTTGACATATTCACTCTGCTTGGCAGTTTCATTATTTTACAGACTGCTGACTTTAAAATAAAGCTCCACAAGGTTCCGATAGATTCAAACAGGGTAACACATACCCGAATTTCCCTTCTAGTTTTGGGGTTGAATTTTGTGTTCTTGGGAACTCCTGGAATGATGTACAGCCGTGCTAACTGATCGTTAATTCGCTGCTCGATGTACTCTTCTTTGCAGATATAATCTTTTATGTCAAACCCAGTTTCTTCAAACACCTGAGAAGCAGACAGATGAAATCAGCGTGTGTATTCCGAGTTAACCTTTCACAGTTTGTTATCACAAGGGAAGGAATGACCACTTTTCAGATACATCCATGAAAGCTCCTGGGACAAACAAGCCTTTACACACAGATGTATGCTCAAAAATAGAAAAAGTATGTAAGATCCTCAGTGCTTTGTATTTCTCTAAGGCATCAGACCTGTAATGACAGTTGAAACAACTTTATTACACCTTCATGTAGCAATTTATTATTATGGATGGGCAGTCTTTAGCTACTCCCCCATGCTGCTGGATGTATGGAAATCTTATTCACAGCAAAAAATACTATGTGAGGAGTAGAGACATCCTCAGATTCTACAAGGTTTAATTTCACTGCCTTTTTTCCCATTTCAACAATCATTCAGCTGTAAGAACCTTCTACCCCCAACACATACAGTCATTTTTACATTGGTAACAAACACCAGCAATAAAGCAGGAAAATTTTTATTACAAAATTCAAACTGCACATTTATAGAAACCCCTTAAACCCACATGGTCAGCTACACTAAAGAAAAAAAGAAAGTGTCTAGTAATCTTCAGATTACCAGAAAGACAATGACATTTTAAAAGAACATTTTGTTTGTGTATTTTATGGCCTTGCAGTGAAGGATAATGGATTCACAGAATAGTCAGGGTTTCAAGGGACCTTCAAAGACCATCTATTCCAACCCCCTACCACAGGCAGGTACATGTTTCAGATCATGTTGCTCAAAGTCTTCCTTAGAAATATTTACTTTAGACAATGTTTATGATAAAAAAAAAGAATCATTTCAAACACACCTGATAGCTTCAAGAAGATCATGCCACTAAGCTTGCTAAGAAAATACTCATTTTTAGAAACTTCCTTGACCTCAAAATCTCCACAGGTAACACAACTACTCAGAAAACATGCAGGATTGATACCACTGTGCAAGGTATTTCTGCTCAGACAGTGTAATATGCAGGATGTAAAGGAGCACTCATAGAACTGGGTATTAACTCCAGTGCTATGAAGCCCCACTGCCAATAGTTCACAGGCAGAAGTCCCCACTTATATGTTTTAAAAAACAGATTTAGAATAAAGAAATAAGGACAGGAACTTCAGCAAAACCTCTTCTCAATCCCCATCTACTGTGGAAATATATAATGAAAGATAAAAACAGGTGACTGCATATAAAATGAGAATAGCAGGAAATACTCAAAATATGTCATGCAAAATACCAATTTATATACATTGGTATCAGCAAAACACTTCTAAGTTCCATTTCTGAAAATGTGGAGAAAAATACGGACAAATATGACAAAAACACGAAGGATTTAATACAAGGCAAACAACTGATTGGTTGTCTTCAAATTAGCACTTCCTTTCCTTCCCTCTTACACAAAAATAAAAAGCAAGCCATCTTCCCACCTAACTACACAGAGAACACCACAATTTTGGGGAAAAACAAACAAACAAAATACCCCATCACATATTGCTTCAATTACGATAGATTTCTCCTCTATACTTTCACTGCTAACAACAATATTTTCCCTTCCTAAATGATCTTTCCAGATGATATAACTGAATTCATTGCAAAAACTTCTTTTAACAAGAGAATCATTCATTTTATATGTTTAGTCCTCACCAGCTTCTGAAATACTACTGAACTGTGCAGGCACTGCCAAGCAAAGACCTCTTACAGAGGTGCAGGTTGTGGTTTTAGATCTGTGCTGACTTCAGTGAAAGCACTTAAAAATATACTTCAGTTTTTACAGACACTCCAATTCCTGGCCACATATAAGCCTTGAAGAATTTGTCAGTTTATCCACAATGACAATCCAACTTGATGGGAGAAAGCACCAGGGCAACAGTGACATCAAAATCGATTGTTCAAATTAAAAACACCATCAAAAGACCTTTTTTTCCAATATAACTGTGCCCACTTTATTGAGGGCATAACCTGAAGTAAACAGGAAGGCAATACTATGTGTCACTCCCTCCTGAGGCAGTTTTGCCCAGTCTATCTTTGGTAGGCATATTTGAAAAAAGAAAAATCCAAAATTTCCCAGATACTGATTCAATCCAACTGTGAAGAACACTAAATGCATCATAATACTTTCTCTCACCTTAATTTTCTCTCTCAAAAACACTGGATGTCACACGAACACTGACTTTGTACAGGTAATATTCCTTTACATGCCATTTTTAATACACAGCTTCACTACATATCTTGGTCTCCAGGAGCAATAAATACTACAGAAAATTTTATTTTTCAGATTTTACTTCCCACATACATTGATTCTTGCTCCAGCACCACTGGAAACTAGAAAAGTAAAGTTCTTCACAATTCTTATGTACAATCATAAAACCTTCAGCTCAACTCCTTATCCTTTTTACACAGTCCAGTGTACACAGACTAAATTCTAATTCTTCTACCTTTTTACAGTTATGGTAACCCTTGAAATTTATATTCCAAAAGCTATAAAGTATGTAAGATTTCCCCAGCAACACAGAGGAGACTTAAAAATAAATTCACTTCACTTAGTACATTAGAGCAAAACAATTTGAAACACACTATGGTGAATTTTTCCTTCTTCTTTATTTTTTTTAATTATTATATAACCTCAACCTTGATTATCGCTCCAGAACTCAGAAAAGTACCAGAAGGTACAGCAGCAAATGACTGCAAGAATATTTATTTACCTGATTGCAATAACAGGATTCCTAAGCAAAACATCTTTTCATCTAACACATACATCCTGATCTCAGCAAGACTTCACTTTTTAGCTTAAATTTAAAGGAATTACATGTAATTTACCTCTCTAGCAGCACAGTCATGAGGAGCCTCTTCTTTGTTCACTTTCCCTTTTGGAAATCCCCAGCCTGACTTGGCTAAATAGCCCTGAACCAAAAGAACCTGCAAAATACAAGGGAACCCAGGTGTCAAGCATAGAGATGTTCTCAACAATTCCTCTTAAATGTTTTCCCTCCACCACCCCCTGGTTCTCCAAAAGGATACTTCAGCCTGAAGGAAGGAACCCACTACGTTTGTTACATTCTAGCAAGAACTGTGAAAATTTTTATAGGATCCTGGAACTCAGAATAAACAAAAAAAAAAAACCCAAAACTGAGAAGGAAAGCCAAGCAGAAGTGTGTTTACTATTTCACATATTGTATTTCTGGACACAATCAACAGTGTCAAGTAACTGTCACATCTTTGCAAAACTGACAGGGAATTTAAACTTCTCCAGAAGAAAACTATAAACAAGGAAAAATTACTTCTGCCAGCACATGCCATCCTTCCCTCTGGTCCTTCACAACTATTTCCATACTCACATTTTCAAGTGTCTCATCAAGAATAATTGCACCGTAGGTTGGCACTCCCATTTTGTATTCTTTCCATTCATCTAAAACCTTTTGTACATCTTCACCTTGAGGCAGTAAAAAAGGGCAGTGATTGAAGAGTACAGCAGCACGTTAAGGAAGATAAACTAAAGCATCCAGTTCCAAATCACACAGGGACATAAATGATACCCACTCAACAATTAGAATAAACACACTCCCTCTGCTGAGTGCTTTCAATATATATTCTCTTGGAAGGGAAAAAATCCTATTAATAATTCAGCACTAAATGATAAAGGTCAGAAAGCATCAAGAAATTTTGCAGTTCCAATACAAACCAATCTAATTAACTAACTACCTACCTACCTACATAAATAGACAGACAGACAGATAGATAGATAATAAATAATGTATTGATAGATAAGATAGATAGATAGATAGATAGATAGATAGATAGATAGATAGATAGATAGACAGACAGACAGGAAAATTATGGCACAGAGCTGCTGGTTTGAAGGAAGGTCTCCCCTAATTTAAAATAAAACAGTATCCACACAACAGTTATTCTGAATATGTATTATTCTTAAGCACATTTTCTTCATTTTGAAATGAGACAGACAAAAACAGTTTCAACTTGTGCTTGAAGTAAGTGGGGATAAGGTTTTCCCACAATCATTTCTTAAGACTATGGGACAGAACCTGTACTTCAGTATTTACTAGGCAAAGAAAAGTATTTTTAATGGCATCAAGTTACAGAAATATAAATTTTAATACACTTTACCAAAGCACATGCAGAGAAACCATGAATAACCTCTACAGAACTCTAAAATTTTAAAAGCAAATCTACAAGTCCTTAACAAAAGTATTAACATGACATATTACATATGTTAGACTACTATAAAAATATTATAATACCAATAAAAAAGCGGAGTACTTAGAAATGTGGCACTGCAGCAGAACTAGTATTTCTGGCAAATGTGACCTAGAGACAGACAGATGCAACGAACACGCAACATACTTTACACTGTATTTTTTCAGTACTGCCTAGAATTAATTACTAGAACTTTGTTGGTCTGAAAATACATTTATAAGTAAAAACATGCTTAAAATATATAAAAAACTGCATAATATCTGCCAACAGAACACGATCATATTTTTACAGTTTATTGTTACAATAAAAGCTGTAGTGTTTTAGGGTAAGTCTGTATTACCAAACTAACAGTTAAGTAAGTTGTGTAGTGAAACCATAGATAGTATCGTGAATTTTAGAAGCAATATTCCAATCCCACATGAAAAAAAGCATGGAAAAACTAAAACCCTTGCTGGATGAAAGCCACACACTTTTCAATAACTTCTAAACATTCCAGCAGCCCTTGCAAGCAATCAAAAAAGCAGGTGTCAACCATACAAATTCAGTAAAAATGCATCCTCCCCCCAAGAACAGAAACTTTCAACAAATACAAACAACTGCCCTTGGGGGAGCACATAACACCTTCAGCTACTTTAACATTTATGTCACTATTACCTTGAAAATCAATTAAAGCAAGGAGTTCAGTTTGAAGAGCCCCAACAACTCACCACTGAAACCTACCTAGCATGAAGTGTAAGCATGAGGAAAAATTCTCAAAGATCAGAAATTACCAGTTTTCCATAGTTCTCTAGCACCCTTTCGGGTGCCACAAAATGAACAGGTAAGACCACATACTTACCAATATAAACTTACATTGTGAGCAAAATTCAGTTTGCACTTTTACCACTGAAACAGAAAACAATCACAGTAATAAAAAGGATATCAGCTTTAGCAAAGTCTCTTATCCCACACTGAGGTAATCCTGGTGTGTTTTGCATGTAGAAATCCAAATAAAACCAATGAGCCAGTTCAATCTGAAAACACACTCTGATTGCATTGTCTCTCTCTTCACTTGGAATGTGCAAAATGAATCGGCTGCCAGGAAAGAAAAAAAGAGTACGACCAGTCAAATCTATTGACTTACATGAACCCAACAACAAAAGCACACTGCAACAGTAGAATTCCCAATCCATACCAACAGATCTCCAGATGCTCCTGATGTTCTGCAAGGACAGCAAAAGGTTTTCACAAATTAAAACACAACTTATAAAGTCAAGAAGGAAAATGGATTACGATGTTCTTTCAGAAATACCAATTACATTAAACTAAGTAAATCAACTGCTGTGAAAACAGGGAGGGTGAGGACAACCTACATAAATGTCTGTATTATTAAAAAAAGCATTTTTACAAGTCCAGTAAAGAATATCTGCAAACTCTGATAAGAGATTTCCACACTTTTTTTTTTTTAGGACAGAACTTCACCATGATTATGTATTTTCACTTAAAAACACAGTAAAGTATTAATTTATGTATATTTTAAAATTCAATACGATCCCACTGATTTCCTTAGTCTCAAACAGAACATGGACAATTGGTTTCTTTTTCAAGTCACATTATGCTTTACCCCAGATATTGCCACACAGAGTACCTGAGATGTAAGTTTAGGAAGTACTGTATAACAGCTTCTTTTACTTAAGCAGAGGAAGCTTTATTTGTTTATCTATTTGTATCAAAAGCACAACTTTCTTTTTTAGAAATGTAAGGTCATACATCCCATTGAACTTAAACCATTTAACACAGACCTTTTACATTCAACTCCTGAGTACCACCAGCTAAACTCCAAAAGCCCATAATATCATTGCTAGAGCTGGAAATATTTAAGGTATCTTTAGTTAAAATCTGACAGGTAAAAATTGTTACAGCATGTCAAAATTTGCACTGTGGTCAAAGACAGAGGCAGAAGGTCACCCACACAGGCACACACTTGACACTCACCAGGTTCACAAGGCACACTCACAGGTCCCCTCAAGTCCCAGCACAGGTCCCTCTTTCCACCCTCCTCTGCCCAGATCCCAGTCCTTCATACCCATCACACCATTCCCTGACCCACCAGAGGGTCCAGCTTGAAGTTTGCTGGTAAGTTCACACGCACAAGAGGTTTGGGGAAGAGGAGACAGCCCCACACCAGCCAGGCAGGTGGGCTGTGTGACCCACGGTCCTGCTGCAGCTGCCAGTGCTCTGCTGCCACTCACCTCACCACACAATTTCCCCAGAGAAGTTGCCCAGGACACTCATTGTTCCCACCCAACACTGGAAGCCAAGACCCCCACCCTCATGAGTAGCTGGCACTGAGATATCTCCCCTCACTCCAGCAACTGACACATCATCCACTCTCACACACAAGTCCCATCAGCAGCTGGCACTCCATCCTTGCAGCACACGTGTACAGGGGGCAGAGGGTGAGATTATGCAGAGCGAAAATTATCTTCACTAAGATGTAGAGGGAGTTAGAGCTGACTGTGACACTTGGGCAGAAGGCTCAGCCACAAACTCACCCAGTTTTACAACCAGTCCCTCTTACATCCCTTTCTGCCTTCCCCTGCTCCCCCTCCCCTGTGGCACTCCCACCAGCCCAGTGTGTGGAATTCCCCCAGGATTACAGACCCCTCAGAGCCAAAGGCCAGGCTGATCTTCCTGAAAGTGGTGCCTATGATGATTTCTTGACAGTTCTACAATTAGTGTAATTAGCATGTTTGTTTCCTGTCATTGTCTCTACTTCTGTTTTCTTATGTCTGTGTCTGTATATTTTTTTATTGTTTTATATTTTTTATTCTTTATTTTATAATATATTTCCCCCTGCTCGGCTACACTTGCTGGAAAGAACATTCCCGCACCCCCTTATCAGCCAGTGGCCAAGTTTGGTTCTCACCCCACCTCCTCTAATCATTCCTCCATTGGGTTTGTGTCCCTGTGTGCTTTGTTCCTGGATTTCTCGTCTCCTTATTATCCCATTTTCACACTGTAAAAGGTCTTTGAACAGATACCCCTACAGAACGTGACAGGCCTGAAAGGGAACTGTGTAAACCTCATGAATTTCAACAGGGCCAAGTGCAAGGTCCTGCACCTGGATTGGGACAATCCCAAGTACAAATACAGGCTGGACAGAGAGTGGATGGAGAGCAGCCCTGGGGAGAGGGACTTGGGGGTGTTGGTGGATAAGAATTTTTACACAAGGTGGCCATGTGTGCTC
Organism: Pithys albifrons albifrons; assembly: GCF_047495875.1. Lineage (NCBI taxonomy): Eukaryota > Metazoa > Chordata > Aves > Passeriformes > Thamnophilidae > Pithys > Pithys albifrons. The sequence goes on along the minus strand of NC_092497.1, from coordinate 61,275,073 downwards.
ACAGACCATTCTGATGATGAAAAGCAGCATGGGCAGCAGGTTGAGGGAGGTAATTCTCCCCCTCTGCTCTGCTATTGTGAGATCCCACTTGGAATGCTGTGTCCAACTCTGGGGTCCCAACACAGGAAAGACGGGCAGCTGCTACAGCAAATCCAGAGGACCATGAAGATGATCAAAGGGATGGAGCACCTTTCCTACAAAGATAGGCTGAGAGAGCTGGGGCTGTTCAGCCTGGAGAAGAGAAGGCTCAGGGGAGACCTTATAGCACCTTTCAGTACCTAAAGGGGGCCTACAAGAAAGATGGGGAAAGGCTGTTTGCAAAGGCATTTAATGACAAGACAAGGAAGAATGGGCTCAAACTGAAAGAGAATAGGTTTAGATTAGATATTAGGAAAAAGTCTTTAATGTGAGGGTGGTGAGGCACTGGAACAGGTTGCCCAGAGAAGTCATGGATGCTGCATCCCTGGAAGTGTTCAAGGACAGTCTGGATTGGGTCATGAGCAACTTGGTCTAGACAGTGTCCCCTCTCACAGCAGGGGGACTGGGACTAGATCATCTCCAGGGTCTCTTTCAACCCAAACCATTGTACGATTCTTCCTTACATAAACAACCTTATTCACTTCAACAACAATATTTTCCCACTTCCCAATTTTTAATTGGCAATACCACCTCCAACTGCTCATTTCTTTTGAAGGCTCAATTATGAGTGCTGAAAAAAAAGCCTTACATATAAAGCTGCTGTGGTACAAGGTAAAAACTTAAAGGTCTATTTTAATATGCAGTACAGCAGTTGGACATAAAACTACCATAAAGATACAATATGCAATAGTATCAAAGAGGAATAAGAACATGCCAGGTGTAAGGCTTAGAGGAACAAAAGCAAAGCCGATTAGAAAGTAACCCATTAATTAAAAAAGTTAACTTTTAAGTTAGGTGGAGAGAGTGAAGTGGTGATAACAGGCACCTCGAGGCTGTACTCGGTGTAGGGGCCGTGTCCTGAACACACTGCAGGAGGGCACGGCTGAAGGCAGCAGCCAGGATGGTGGTGCCTCCAGGGAAATGTACTTCAGAAAGAACAAAAATGCCAGACAGGCAGAGGAAGAGAGAAAAAGAGCACGAAATAGCAGTGCAAATGCATATGTTGGAGAAGTAGGAGGGAGAGGAAATGCTTTGTGGCAGAGATGTTCACCCTACAGCCTGTGGAGGATCCTGTGCTGGGGCATTTGGGTATTTCCTGAAAGAGCTTCAGTCTACAGGGTTGATCCCACACTGGATTAAGGGGCAAAGCATTAGAAGGAGGGAGCAGCAGACAACAAGTGTTATGGACTGTCCACAATCCCCATTCCCCATTCCCCTGAGCTGCTCAGAAGGAGAGTGTAGAGAATGATGGGATGAAGTTGACATGAAGTTTCCCCTGGGCAAAAGAGGGATGTAGGGGAAGGGGTTTAAATTTTTTGCCTTTGTTTCTCTCCATCCAAATCTATTTTAACTGGCAACAAGATAGCTTTACTTTTCCCAACACAAATCTGATTTGCCCATGGTGGTAACTTTACATAAGCAACATTCCTGTCTCATCCTGAGCCACAAGTTTTCCATCCCATTTTCTCCCTGATCTTACTGAAAAGGGAGAGTGAATGGCTGGGTGAGCATCTGGCTACTGAGCACAGATAAGCAACGACAGTCCTGAAGTCAAAGGATAGAGCAACAGCACTCGTTCATAAGGGAGAGCATCAAGAACACCCGAAAACCTAAATTAAATCTCTGCACCTCCACTTCTTTATTCAGTAAAGAACAACTCAGTAGCAACAAGACTGTATGGTGAAAAAATGACATGGGTACCTGTGACTTGTTATTTAACAACACTCAGTAACTGAGTAGGAAAAATTGCTTGGCTCTTTCTACGAAAATTTCCACTAATATCATATATAGACTGAAAAATGGGGGAAACTACAGCTATTTTTATAACCCATTTCTAGCCAACCACTTAACTACACTCATACAATTCTAAGACAAAACACAATTTCAAAGCTAGACGGTGAGAGCAATTCAAAGAAAGACAGTAAGACAAAGGGACTCACTCTATTACAATGTAAGATCTGAATATCCATGTGCCCTTTTACTAATTACCCCACAGAAGTGACACTAACAGTCATTGCAGCTACCCCTGGACTTTCTGAAAAGTCTTAAACGCCACTTCATATGTGAGCAGGGACCTAAAAGGCAAGTTCCATCCCTGCGTAGGGAGCCCAAAGCAGATGCAATGAAAACACAGAGGCCAGACTTAGAGAATTTAAAATTTACTTGCATAGCACCAACTCTGACATGTGCAAGACAATCCTGAGCAACGCGGTCCTACCTTCCTGTGGTATTCTCGTTTTTAAACATTTTCACTCATTTGAAAGTAGTAATTACAGTAATAATCCTTTGTCTCTAGTAACCTTTCCAGCTTGTAGATAAATACTTCAGGAGGGCTCCCCTTTGATGATGAAGAATTATTTCAAGACAAAAATCACACCCAGTTTGGGGCATCACATTGTGGGGATGATGGATAAATTAAAAAGCCTGAAGGGCTGCACCGCAGATGATCAGAGGTTGAGACTGTAAGAGGGAAAGGTGCCTTCCAACTTTCTAAGAACAAAGGATCCACCATTTATGAAAATTCAAACGCAAAGCCCTTAGAACAAGAAAAGGTGACTATTCCACTCTGAAAGTAGCGGCAAGCGGGAGAGGGTAGTTTCACACCGATGGGTACCCACGGGGCTCTTCCCTTATCCCCGCTGGCACATTCTCATTCAGCAGAGGTAAACCAGCTGAAGGGACTCCCCGCCACCCTTCCATTCGAATCCCGACGTCGGGGCGGCGGGTCCCCCCCTGCTCCATCCCCACCGCCGCTCTCGCTCTTCTCCACCCGCGCCAACACCGCCCCTCCTCGGGCCACGGCACGGCCGGGAGACCCCCGCACACAAAGTCCTGCCGCCTCCCCCGCACTCCCGGCCCCCTGCCCGCCGCTCCGCGCAGCGTCCATGGGGTGCCTCGGGCAGCCTTCCCGCCCTTCCAGGACGGGATCCATCGGGAAGGCGGAGCCTCGGGCACAGGGGGAGCGGGGCGAGCCCCTTCCTTCCGCTTCCCGCCGCCTCGGGACGGCCCAAGCCGCCCATTTCCGCGGGTCGCCCCCCACCCCCGCGGCATCCCGCGCATCCCGGGTCCCCCGCCCCGCCGGGGAACCGCGCGGGGGAAGGCGCCCACCCCGTCCTCCCCCCAAAACAGCGGCACACCGCAGGCCCCGGGAGCGCCCCCGCCGCACGGCAGCACCTGCATAGGTCGTCCAGGACGCTGCTGGGGATGTCGGCCCGTTTGGTCTCCATAGGGGAGCGCGGCTCATCCCGGCGCGGCGCCGCCCGCGGCACGGAAGCGGCGGGGCCACGGCACCCGAGCGGCGGCGGTGACCACCAATCAGCGCGCTCCGCCCGCCCCGCGCCGGCCAATGGGGAGCGGCTCCTGCGGCCCTCAGGTGATGGCGGGCGGCCAATGGGCGGTGACAGGGCGGGGACAGCGGGGACGGGGGAAGGGCCAGGGATAGCCGGGGATCGAGGGGACAGCGGGAGATGGCTGGGGACAGGGGGATCAGGGGAATGGCCGGGGATAGCCGGGGATTGAGGGGACAGCGGGAGATGGCTGGGGACAGGGGGATCAGGGGAATGGCCGGGGATAGCCGGGGATTGAGGGGACAGCGGGAGATGGCTGGGGACAGGGGGATCAGGGGAATGGCCGGGGATAGCCGGGGATTGAGGGGACAGCGGGAGATGGCTGGGGACAGGGGGATCAGGGGAATGGCCGGGGATAGCCGGGGATTGAGGGGACAGCGGGAGATGGCTGGGGACAGGGGGATCAGGGGAATGGCCGGGGATAGCCGGGGATTGAGGGGACAGCGGGAGATGGCTGGGGACAGGGGGATCAGGGGAATGGCCGGGGATAGCCGGGGATTGAGGGGACAGCGGGAGATGGCGGGGGACGGGGGGGACAGCGGGAACAGGGGGATAGCAGGGGACAGCGGGGACAGGGGGATGGCAGGGGACGGGGGGGACAGCGGGAACAGGGGGATAGCAGGGGACAGCGGGGACAGGGGGATGGCAGGGGACGGGGGGGACAGCGGGAACAGGGGGATAGCAGGGGACAGCGGGGACAGGGGGATGGCAGGGGACGGGGGGGACAGCGGGAACAGGGGGATAGCAGGGGACAGCGGGGACAGAGGGATCGGGGAGGTTAGCCGGGAACGGACGGGACAGGGGAGATGGCGGGGACAGGGGGGATAGCGGGGTCGGGGGGGGACAACGGGGAATATCTGGGACAGGGTGCGACAACGGGGCCAGAGGGGCAGGGAGGATGGCGAAGAATAACGGGAGATAGCGGGGACGGGATAACGGGGGACGGGGGACGACAGGGGGATAGCGGGGACGGGGGGACAGCGGGGACGGGGGGGTTGGCGGAAAGAGGGGGGACAAGGGAAATGGTGGGAACAGCGGGGGATAGCGGGGAGGGGGGGGATAGGAAGGGATAACTAAGGATAGCTGCGACGGGGGCCGACAGCGGGGACGAGGAAGATGGTGGAGCATAACGGGAGATGGCGGTGCATAACGGGGGGGTAACGGCGGATAACGGCAGATAGGGGGGATGGGAGGACAGGAGGCGACAACGGGGAGTGGCGGGGGATAACGGGGGACAAGAGAGAACAGCAGGGACAGGGAGACAGCGAGGAATAATGGAGAATGGTGGGGGACAGGGCGGGATAACGGAGGATGACCGAGCTCCGCGGGGGTGCGGAATGGCGCAGTGGGGAGCAGCGGGATGTGAAATAACGGGATGGGGAACAGCGGGTTGTAGAATAGTGGGATAGGGAACAGCGGAATAGGGAATAGCAGAATATGGGATAGTGGGATAAGGAATAATGGGGTGTGGAATAGCGGGGTAGGGAATAGCGGGATTCAGCGGGACGCGGCACACCCAAGGCCGAGGGGAGGAATCCCACCCCTGTACTCGGCCCTACTGAGGCATGTCTGGAGTGCTGTGCCCGGTTCTGGGCTCCTCAGAGCTACTGGAGAGGGTCCAGTGCAGGACAACAAAGATGGTGAAGGGTCTGGAGTATCTTTGTTCGGAGCAGAGATGCAGAGCTCTGTCCGGTTGGTCTGGAGAGGGGAAGACTGAGAGGGAATCTCATTAATAGGTATAAATATCTCAAAGGTGGGTGCTATGACAGAGGTACCAAACTCCTTTTGGTGGTGCCCAGCAAGGAGCAATGGCCATAAACTAAAGCACAAGTTCTACATCAACATGAGGGTGAATTTCTTCACACTGAGGGTGGCAGAACACTGGCACAGGCTGCTCATGGAGATACTGGAGTCTCCCTCTTTGGTGACATTCCAAACCCCTCTGGATGTATTCCTGTGTCACCTGCTCCAGGTGACCCTGCCTTGGCAGTGGAGTGATCTCCAGAGGTCCCTTCCAACCCTCACGATACTCGGATTGTGTGAAGTAAAATGGGCTCTGAGTGGCATTCCCAGAGGAACCTCCCTGTCGGCAGAGGGTATCGCTGCTCTCTCCACAGCAGCCTCTGCTGTCACTGCACCCCCTGATTGCAATTAGAAGTGAGTGTTTAATGCGTTTCTTCTCCTGTCCTTTCCCCGCCCCTTTGCCGCCAAAGTGCCTGAGCGCCTCCTGACAGGTCCTTCCCCTCAGCAGGATAGGGAAGAGAATCAGGAAAGTGAGAAAACTCACGGATTGAGATAAAGACTAAATTGCCTACTGAGTTACTACTATTGCCAGTTCAACTGTAGGGAAAGAAAAGCTGCACACACAGGAAAGCAAAACAAGGAGTTAATTCAGTGCTTCCAATGACCAGACAGGTGTTCAGCCATCCTCAGGAAAGCAGGACTCCATCACATGTAACAGCAACTTGGGAAGACAAATGCTCTTTCTTTGAATGTCCCCCCACTTCCTTCTTCTCACCACAGCTTAATATGCTGTAAAAGTTACATAATCTGCATTCTTTCAGGTGTCCGGGTACTCTTCCTACTACTTTTTCCCTGCTCAGCTACATTCCTGCCCTGCTCCTGCTGTCCTAAGTGGATTTGGTACCAGGAGCTCCTACAATTAATAAATAAAAAACCAAATGTTTTGGAAAATGCATTTTGACATGTCATCTATGGTACTTTCAGCCCCTTCCTGGTTTCTGGAAAATACCCAACCTCATACAATGAAGAAGTAAATGTATCAAATGTTCCCTAAGTTACTAAACACTCTTGGTTAATAAACTGCTTAATGAAAGAGAAATGTACTAACTGAAGAACTTAGTGAGAGTTTGTAAATGGTATGAAAGTGCTGCAAGGCCCCAGAATAGGAGAGTGAGAAGAGACATGTTTGAACATTTCTGCTTGCTCCATTTTGCAGGCATTGCTGAACGATTATATGACTATAAGAAAAAATGTGTTTGTAAGTAGTATTTGGAACTGTATATTGGGGTTTTCTTCTTTTGTCATCACTTAGAACCTTATGCTATATTTTCTAACTTATTTGCTAAACTTGCTTTCACCCATTAGCTCACACAAAGCAAGATGAGTTAAAGCTGACACGCTCAGATTATAGTATTTCCCTGAAGATAACTCTACACTTAGGCCCCTGCAGGAAAGTTGCAGATGCTGATATGTTGAAGGCAAAATTGGCAATATCTCTTGTCAAGCTCCAAGGGCAATTAGGATAGTAGAAAGGCCAGGTATAGCAACAAGAAGCCTACCCAGTACCCACAATACCTCACAGCTTGAAACAACGTGCAGAGTCATCCAGTAATGTGGTCAAACTCGTTTTTAATCACTGCTTATCAGTCAATCTTAGCAGTCAGAAAAACAATAATAAGATATTTGGGAAATAATTTGTGTTATCTGTCTGCACTGGGCAAGGACAGAAGGTGGCACAGAAGAAAATAGGAAAGGGTCAGTCATTTGCACATTCAGAGAGGAATCTCAAGAAGAGGAGCGAGATTGCACAGGAAAAGCAACAGTTTGAGGGAAGAGAAAGTATTGGTTGGAGAAGATGACCAAAGTGGAGTTGTATGGAATAGGAGGATACTCTCAGATGGCAAGAACTAACCAAGTCCAGAACTGAGTAAATATTTGTTTGCAGCTTTCATTAATTAGAAAAAGATTGAGATAGAGCCTGGAGAATCTGTAATCAAGAGACTGTAGATGTCAGCTTGCCTAAGTCATCAGAAAAAGGCTTTAATTCCACTCAGCCCATCAATACACAGATTCTATACTAAAATCTCCAGCAAAGGTTAACTAAGCAGGGACGTGGACTGCAAAGCTCTAACTTCCATAAGCAATATGAAAGCACGCTCAGTTGCTGTAAGTTGGTATTTTAGGTCAAATTTGCATAAAAGGAGACACTACTCCACTGCTTTTCTCCCTGTATTACATGGGAAAAGATGTGAGTGGAAGAGCTAATGCAGACTTATCTCAGGAGGATTCTGGATATACAATATAACCATTACTATGTAACACTTGCTGAGAAACATAAATAGTTAAAATATTTTGAAACAAGATTTAGCAAACAGCAAATCGCCCAAAGTAAACTTGAATTTAGGCTTAAATCCATGTTTATCTCAGTTCCTTGATTGTTAAGGAAAGAGAACCGCAAAGATCTGAAAATAATCTGGCAAGGTTTTTATTAAAATGAGAAACACCACAGAAAGGGCTACACATTTACTGATGCACAAGACATTTATAATCATTAACAAGATGCATTCAGTAGAAGATTTCGATGAAGCATGGTACCTAAACCCTGAGGAGCTTCTCTGACCCATGAAAAGGAGATAAGAAACATAGAAAAAGGTAAGCTGGTGATCACATGGTTACTTCACATATAGATGGCACTGGTGAGCCTGTACAATAAAGTCTGGTTTAGGCTTTTCCTGACATTTACATTACTTTACTCAAATAATTTCTCATTTAAGACTTTGCAGGTTAGTTTAATGGCAGGACATGCACATTGTTTTACATACATGACAAACATGCAGTAAAGCACTGTCGGAGGAGACCCAGGGTTTATACAGTGGCAAAAATACTACAAGAGATGGATAGACGAGGACACCGAAGTCCAGGAACCCGGCTCCCCAAAGATGGAAGCTCTGCGAGAGATTTATAAGGACTCTAATGTTCACACCCTATATTGATGTTTCCCCAGTTTGAATGTTATACACCCCAATGTGTCTACCCTGGTTGTTTTTCCCTTGGTAGTTCCTTGTCCAAGTTCCCTCTTCCCACAAAACCCTCCGGGTCGCAGTCCCCTGTCCTGGCCCGACCCGGCCATGGGGGCGGTTGCCGGCGGGGCCGCCCACGTGGCGCTGCTGGAGCCCGGGCGGGGCTGTCCCCGCCTCGAAGTGCCTGAAGCCCTACGGTGACTTTCCCCGCCCATCTCATTCTCCCATTGGTCCTTGTGCCGCTCCTCCCCTCCCTCCTTCCCTTCGTTTGCATGTACCCAATGAACGGTGTTACTCCTCCCCGTCTCCGCCGCTCTTCCCCGCCTACATCCGGGGAATTCCCATGCTCTCCTCAAAAGCCAGCGCGCGGCAATAAACTTGGCTTTTCCTCGTGGACTCCTGGCAAGTGCGGGCTTGTTCCGTTCGGGACGGTCGCCGGGCCGGGGGCGGGAGGAGCCATCCCTCGCTTCTAAGGGGCCTGATCCTAGGGAGCCCTGCTTGTCGCTTTCCTAGCCTGGCTCCTGGAAGCGGAAACCTCTCCACCGTATCGGTGGGCTATTTTTAATCCGCTGATAAAGCACAGCACATGCTACAGGTCAAGACAAGGTTTACTTAAGGCAACACTGAACTCAAACAGGCTTAACCAACTGATCCAAATAACACACACATCCTTAGGTGTGATCACCAAGCAGATTGCTGGGGGAAGGCCAGTGAATCCAGAAGACCATGAGGATGATCAGAGGCTCAAACAGCTCTCCCATGGAGACAGACTGAGTGAGCTGGGACTGTTCAGCCTGGAGAAGAGGAGGCATTAGGGAAACCTTATAACACCTTTCAGTACCTAAAGGGGGCCTACAAGAAAAATGGGGAAAGGTTTTTTGCAAAGGCATTTAATGACAGGACAAGGAAGAATGGACTCAAACTGAAAGAGAGTAGGTTTAGATTAGATATTAGGAAAAAATTCTTTAATGTGAGGGTGGTGAGGCATTGGAGCAGTTTGTCCAGAGAAGCTTTGGATGCCCCATCCCTGAAGGTGTCCAAAGTCAGGCTGAATGGGGCTTTGAGCAACTGGTCTAGTGAAAAGTGTCCCTGCCAATGACAGGGGGGTTGAAACTAATTGACCTTTAGGGTCCGTTCCAACCTAAACCATTCTAGGAATCTATGAAGTATATACTTGTGCTAAAGCCAAAAGCTAACCTTTAACTCTAGATGCATGACAGGAATGGACCACAGCTCAGGGTGAAAAGACATACAGCGTTGAAGACAGATAAAGAAGTAAGAAAGCACATCTAGTCCCTAGGCCACTCTGATCCTAAAATCATGTTTAAACAGCTTAAAACATGAAAGTAGCAAAGCAAACATACTAACTTGCATTAATTGGAAAATAAATGTAGAGAAAAGATTAGGGTACAAAAAGGGAAAAGGAAGAATGGAGCACAATGAAAAAGAAATAACCCAGCAACATGCTGTTTTCTATTAGTTTGTTTCAGAGCACAGCCCTCAGTGACTGGGATAGGCAGCCTGTCATTCTGCATGTGGTCCAAGGGTGAAATTCCTCTCCCAGCCCAGGTGTGTCCTGTAGCCTGTGACTTTAGATGTCAGCTTTGGTATTCCATTATAACCTATAGCTAGAGGCTGAGTAGCCTGGAGAAATGGGCTAGTACTGCATGTACTTTGCTTCTGATATCTAGGACAGAGCTACTCTCAAAACTTGCCAAGTGGAAAGGCACTCGTTCTTCTGGTCCTCCACAAGATAGTCCTGCTGCACTTTTCTGCTTTTCTTTGTCTCCTACAGAAGCTCCTTCAGCAGATCATGCAATCCTCCTTTAACCTTCCTCTCTAGGCTCGCTCTTCCAGATTACAGTATTCCTTCCTTGTTCTTATTTCCAGGTTTTCCTGGAAACAAGAAAGAACATTACCCAGTACTGTGTGTTCTCTGTATTCTGCTGGAAGAGTGTTGTCATTTTTCAAGTACAGTTCCCTACCTTCGTTTCTGTTTGACTTTCCAGTTTGTTCCTTCTAACAACCCATTTTTCTCTTGCTCTGTAACATAAGCATCAAAATTAAAACAGTTATCCATGTTACTGTGAAAAAGGATTTATGCAGCACATCCTAGTGCACTGAAAACATTTATCTAGCTCAGATCAGCTGGAGAAGCTATTAATCCCACCATAGTTTGGTTCTGAATAAGAGAAGGGGGAAAAAGGCAAAAAAAAAAAATATAAAAAATAAAACTCAGTAGGAATTCAGTTGGTTTTAACATTTTTATTAAATTCTCTTTTCTATAAAGTTTTGTGTCTTATTTGGTCTCCTCTTTAGTCTTAGAGGTATAATGGAAAATGTTCAAAATTTTTAGAGGGACTTCATTAAGAATAAAAAGAGAAAGCATGAGAGAGAAGACAAAAACCCAAAGACCAAAGTAGGTTTCCATTGGGCTTCTTGTACTCCTGCAAAACATGATCCAAGTCCACAAATATTCAGTTTGAGAATTGCTTATTGCAATTTAGCAGGTCATGTAATTTTGCCACATCCCAGCATACCCATGAGGAAAACAAGGGTCACACTTCTTTCTGCAGCCTTTGGTGGTTTACCTTATTTTAATTTTAACCCTTACACATATCAGAATATTACAATATTCTTATAAGGACAGGGAATTGCTACACAGCAATGTCTTTGTATGTGACCAAGAGGGAATCTCACTGAAGCTGCTAACATTTACCATATTGCTGTATTTCAAATTCAGGTATAGAATTTTGCTTTTTTTGCACCCAAGAATTAATTCTCTCACAAATCTTGTTAAGGGGCATTTCTTAAGGATGTCTGGCACTGTTAGTAATCTTTTATTTAAAAGCATCAGCATCCCTTCGTGTTATTTAACACCTGCCTCAGCAGTCCACTTCATTCTCTGTAAAACCCAAGACATATCAGATGGATACAGCAAACACAGAAAGGAAGAGTGCTGGCTCACATGGCATAGGAGAGGAGGCTGAGGGATCTGGGATTACTGTGCTTGTTCTCAGAGGTGAAAACTAAATGGGACATTGATTGCTACCTTCAGCTGTCTGTTTGGAGGTTATCGTGAACTAGACCCTCCTCAGAAGTACAGAAAATCAGGGCAAAAGACAAAATGAATCAGTCACAGGTGACATCAAAGGAAATTTTAATTTCAAAGAGGAGGAAAAAAATCTCTGTGATTGCAGTTCAGCACAGTGATAGGCTGTCCAAGGAGGCTGCAGAATTTCTATCCATGAATATTTTCAGACCCCAGCAGTCCAAACCCTAAGCTCCAGGGCCTATGTTTGGCATTAGCAGAATGTTTGAGCAGAAGACTGGACTATGTAACCTCCAGAGAACAGTTTTAACTGTATTTTATGATTCTGTGAAACAAGATGAAACCTTTAATCACCAAAATAAAAAATAATTAGAAAAAAAGTTTATATTACAGGACGAACCTTAGAACCAGGGTTATGACTAGATATTATTGTCCTTCTTCTCCTCACCTCTGCCTTTAATAAGATAGTTACTACAAAGAAGAAAAGATGTTTCAGCAGTTAAAATTTAAATTTTTTGCAAGATGCCTTCCCCTAAAATAGACAGCTCCAAAGCACAGTGCGCTGTTTACATTCAATTTTTTCCTAGGTGAAGATAAGACACACACAAAAAGTATCTTTAGAAGACTGATTAGTATTTTCTGGCATACTTAGGAGCAACACAGATCTGAAGAAGCCATGGAGAGCCTCAGCACTAGTTGTACTGCTGAGTCAGATGCAGAGGAGTTGCTGGGAAGGCTCAGCCCAGCCACGGAAGTTTCCAGGACTACATCACATCCCGTAAATTATATTTAGTTGTCAAGAACATTGCGCACACCATAAATTCCAGGGTACAGTTACAGCTGGGAGCTGCTGCCGTCAGAGTAGCCATACACACCCTTTGAGTAGCCGTGCCGTGGTGTTGTCATAACCTTTCTTCTACCTCAGGTCAATGCCTAAAATCCGTTTCTGACTTTCGCTAATCGCACTTGAAATCAATGGTATAGTGTAGGTTTTTGTTGGGTTTTGCGGTTTTTTTTAACCTTTGGAGAAATTTCAGGGGAATGGAGCGGGGTACGTGCGTGCCATTCTCCTCGCCATCTTTTACACAGGGCGCTCGCTACCTGACTACTTGAGCGAGGTGCATCTTCCTTGCAGGGATACATGTTCAGGCCGCCACTCTGAGGTTAAAACCCGGTCTCTGCCGGCGGGTCAGGGGGCGCGAGATGCCGGCGGGACACGGGCTGCGCGCATCCCTCCCTGCGCCGCGGCACGGCCGGCGCCCGGGGCTGCGCGAAACGCAGCGGGGTCCGGCTTTGCCCAGGCGGGGCGGCGCCCCCCGACTCCATTTCGCGGCGGGAACGGGCTCGGAGAGGCGGCGGAAGATGGTTCCCCTGCGCTCGCCACCGCCCCCGGGCGCGGTGCCACGGGGATGGGCGGCGGGTCCGGGGCGGCGCCTGCGCTCGGCCGTGGGGAGCGGCGCTGCAGCGGGCGAGCGGCACCACGGCCATGGCCGCGGCGATGAGACAGCGGTTCGACCGCTTCCTACACGAGAAGAACTGCATGACCGCCGTGCTCGAGCGCATCGAGGCAAAGACAGGCGTCAGCCGCACCTACATCGCTACCGGTGAGCCCCGGCTGTGCGCCCGACTGTACCCCCGGCTGCATCCCCGGCTGCACCCCCGGCTATACCCCAGACGGTACCCCCAGCTGGGCTGTACCCCCGGCTGTGCCCCCGGCTGCACCCCTGGCTGGGCTGCACCCCGGCTGTATCCCCGGCTGTGCCCCAGGCGGTACCCCCAGCTGGGCTGTACCCCCGGCTGCGACCCCCCTGCCGCGCCCTGCCCGCGCCCCATCGTCCCGATCGCTTCCCCGGGAGCTGACGCCTCTCTCTTCTCTTCTCTTCTCAGGCATCCTCGGGGCCGTCGCCGTGTACCTGGTGGTGGGATACGGCGCGTCCCTGCTCTGCAACATCATCGGCTTCGGCTACCCCGCCTACGTGTCGTGAGTGTCGCGACTCCCGCCCCTCTTTGCCGCGGTGGTTCCGCGTGTTGCAAAATCGCAACCCTTGCGGCTGGTGCCAGGTCTGTCAGAGTGGCATCCCCGGGGCCGTGCTTGGAATTGTTGTTTCTCCCGCCCAGCCCTTTCCCTTGGGTTATCCAGGTACAAGGTACTGGAGTAAAGAGCGAGACTTCTTTCACTTCTTCCATCTGGCGAGTGCTACGTCCTAGTTTAGAGACTGGGAGACTCTGGGTAGTTTCCACACTTGATAACCTGTTCCTGTAGTGCGTTCTGTTTTGGGTTCCCAGCTTGGCCATCTTCAGCGGGGAGCTGGGTCTTACCTGGCTGCTGGTAACAGGAGGGAGAATCACTATTGTAGCGGTGTTTGCTAAAACTCACACTGATGTTTTAGAGTTGAGAACGCTTCTGGGTCTGCAGGAAGGCACTGATGCAGTGTCAGCATCTGTCTGATACAAAGTGCTGGGTAATGTAATCGGTTGCAGACAGAGGTGTATTAAGGAGTGGTTTACTCCAAACCCACCTAGCTCATGGGGAGGAGAGGGAAAGGATAAGTAACACTGTAACTCCTCTTGAGTGAAAAAGACTTTAAAATGCTTCATTTTTCAAAGGAAGGCCTCCTTAGATATTCTTAAAAGCAAAACATTTGTTACTTTTTACATGCATTATATTGTTCTTAGGCCAAAAGGTCTTTCCTGTTAAGTACGGCCACAGTGGAGAATGTTCCAAAAGACTGTGGAACTGTACTAAATAAAACCTTCTGTGTAACCTAATACACTCATAAAATGGAAATCCTTCCCAGCTCTACTGCTATATTGCTGAAATACAGTGCTTGCCTTTTATACAACTCTATTTAAATACAGTCAGCAGCTTTTAAAAATGTGTTCTCTGTAATTGAATCCAGGACAATTCAAATTTGGTTCCTTCACTTTTATTTTTTCAAAGATTGACTTAGTTTTATACTCTTGAAACATCTTATAGTTCTAATGCTTAAAACTAACCAACACTTTTCTGAGTGCTGTTTCCGGTGTTCTGTGATTTAGGAGATTATAGACCAAGAGCACAGGAGCAACTTAAATTTTGTTTTCTAAAAGGTAGTTTTTAGTGAAAAGAGTAGTTAAAAAGTATTCTTTCAATAAAATCTGAAAGTGAAAATATCAGACAACAAAGCTTCAAGACCTTGAAAAAGTTGTGTTGGAATTGCTTAATGTAATATTTTGTGTCTGACTCAGGTCACTTTTAAAGTTATGTAATTATTTTCTAAAATCCTATTTAAATTTTAAATTTGTTTTGAAACTGGTTTGGGATTATATTTTAAATCTTCTACTTGGCAATGATGGTGAACTAATTAGAATTGCAAAAGCAAGACAGTAGCAAAGTAAATATGAATTAATAGGTTTCCTCTTTCAATTTTTTCTTTCAAATCTAGAATTTTTTAAAAAATCTTTTTGTAGAGTGTCTACCTTTTTTTGTGTTGGTGGTTTTTAAATGAGTTACCATGAAAAGTTACCTCCCAGTTGTAATCACTGTGGGGTGTTTTGGTTTTTTGACCTTTTTTTGAATAATGGCATACTTGTCTTTGGCTACAAATTTTACTTAAACAAGTATGCTGAATAGCATGCATATGAACACAGTGCCAGTTCTGTTTTGTCTTGTTCATGCTCAGGTAATGCTTTTCCTTTAGCTGCCCTTTTAGTGCTGAAATGTTTACATTGGAAAATTTTGATGTTAGGTGAAAATCTAATTTAAAACACATGTGATGTACTGTGTGCCAGCGTCTTTCAGTGGCATCCTGCAGACAGGTTCCATCTCATGGAGCAGCCTGCTGACAGCACAGGTGGGCTCAATCCCCCCTCCTGCCCTTCCCCCAGGAGTCCAGAGCTGCTACACGGTGTTTTCCCACATTTTGTTCTGCCTGCTTTTGTTTTTGCTGCTCTGTATGTGTACTGCAGTTGGGTTGCTGCCCCCACACTTATAAAGCATAGAGACACAAAGCATAAAGAGCACTATCCACAGGGGTTTGTTTATTCCTCTCTCCTGTTCAACCTGCCCCCCTTGGAAAGGCAGCTGAAGAGCCTGCTGTATGAACTAGCACTGGTGATTTTGCTTCCTAGCATTGGGCAGAAAACAGTTTTCAGCTGTTTTCATCAGCTGCACACACACCCTCAAATGCCTCTTACTGTAAAAACTGTGGCTTCTGGAAGAGGTCAGGAGCTGTAAATGGAACGTATTGTGCAGGGTGTTAGTTTGATGTTTACTCAGGTGTTTCAACAATGGCCCCAAGTCTGAAATGTCTCAGAAAGGTACTAAAAGAGAAAAAGCAGATTACATTTCTCCAGATAACTTACTTTCTTCTGTTGTGAGGTAAGTCAGTGTATCATTTCTCCATTGTCAGTGACTGAATTATTTGAATTGAGAAACAATGAATCATAGAATGGTTTGGGCTAGAAAGAACCTTAAAGGTCATCTAATTCCAGCCCCCACTGCCATGGGCAGGGATGAAGTACTGCGTCGGGCTTCTCTTTAGCAGAAAAGATATTTCTGAAGGAGTGAGAGAGATGCTTTTGTTCTGGAAGGGTCATCACCTCCTGTCCTTAACGTTGTCTAAAGTGGCAAACAGGTTTCTGAATGGGTGACCCACTGGCATGTTCCAAATCTGTTTTGCTTGGATTTCAGTTCTGGGTTATCTTGGCCGTGGTAGTACTGCTGTTCGTCTCTATGCTTGCCTGAAACAAAATACATTGAAAACAAAACAAATTCAGGGAAAGGTGTTCAGCTCAGATTTCAGTCTGTTCACACCATACATGAAACCAGGACAGTTTTGTGGAGGTGCCAGTACCCACCTGTCAGGCCTTGCGCAATTGCAGTTTATTTTCTTTGGTTTATGTCATTCCCTGTATTCATTGTCAGTGTGTGCCGTGCAGCAGGTGTGGATTTCAGTGGAGAAATGCTGGAGGCTGTAGCTGCTGGGTTAGGCAGCAGATGGTGTGAAGGGGCACAGCTGCAGCTGCACTGCTGCCCACTTTCACATCACTGTGGCACAGAGCCAGTGCGAGAGGAGGGTGCAACTCCGGCTTAATGCCTGATAACAGCTCCTGGCAGGTACAGCTGTTTCCCTCCTCACTCCCCCTCGTTCACCTTCAGCTTTGCTTTGTGTGAGTCGTCAGTGGTTTTATCCATAGAAGAGTTTCTTCTTTAGCAGTATAATCTGAGTCTGTGGCATGTCACAGCAAGGGCCCACCTGAGTCTCAACATAGGCAAAATTAAAGAATAGTTTTCTGGCTGTTTTTCAGTAAGTCAGACAATCTCTAGTCTCATTCCCTAAAATTTTCTAAGTGCTGTGTGGTGAAACAGAAAGATTAATTTTAAGTTAAAATCTAATGTTTGCTTTGCAGGCTTCTGTGGGCCAAAACTGAGAAGTTTTGGTTCCCAAAAGTAGAAAAGTAGACCAGCATTGAAAAGTTTTCCATAGATGATAGAAGCAAATTGTTATACTTCTAGCAAGCTTTAGCTGCACACGGTAATAATCAGGCTAGTAGATGGAAAAAGTGAGTGTTGGCAAGTGGGTAAGTACCATTGCCAGCACTGCTCCTCTAAACTTTCCAGAGCTAGTGTGTTTAAATGTAGCTCCACCCATAGCTAGTGGTGGTTAACTGCCTCAGAAAAAGTAGAGTGTGAGCAGGAAGGGAGCCTTTGATGACTAAGAAATGCATGCAAAGGATTGGAAATTTCATAAGCGCTGTCATGTTTGGTTTAAAAATTGCAGGGATGAAAATAGCTGCGGGCAGTGAAATGTCTGAACTTATAGTAGTGTCTTCAAGGGAGAAAAGCAGTGTAGTACAATCATACCTCTCTCTGCATTGACTAATTTTACGCTGTTACTTCACTTTAGATGTTTTTACTATGTAAATGCTACTTGTGGCATTTTACAGGCAGGAAACAACCTGGATTGATTGTATAGAAGTATAAACACTCAATTCAAGTCTTAATTTGAATATTGTCATGATGTCTTGAGTCTGTTTCCTACTTCCTCTGCTTCTTTCATACCTTTACAACATGAGCTCTGCTTTTCTTTGGTCACAACTACTTAGAAATTGTAAAATTGGTCATGTATTTGTTGAGAGCCAGGGCAGCAAATCTGCTTTCTCTTAACAAGTTTCATGGCAAATGCTTACTTTTTCCCTTCATGAAAAATGATTCATGATATGCTAATGTTCAGAAGTAATGCTCTGCTGCTGCTTTATAAATGTGGTTTGAGAGAGCTGGTGTATCTAACCAGATTCACAAGGCTCAGTGTAAACATAAGCAGAAAATTTCCAAGTCTCTGCACATGTGCTGTTTTTCTTTCATAGCTGATAATCTTTTCATGGAGGCTTCAGACATTAAAATATATATTGGCTTTTTTGTATCTATTCTGCCAAATCACTTCCAAACATACTAATTTTTTGTCTTATAGGTTTTAGAGTGCCTTGTTTAAAATAAAAGCCATCTTAGCTGTTGTTTGGACAAAATATGTGCTTTGTTTTCTTGAGATAGCAAGTTATTAGGTGCAGAGAGTCTAATACTATGATAACTGTAGGAGGATTTGAATTTTCCTTCCATATCTTAAATTTAGGCTAAAAAATGTAAAGATGTTTGTTAGACTGAGGAGTCCACTCTGTATTGAGGCACTAATGCATCTTAATCCCATCAAAAGAGCCAGCATGTGTACGGGAATGTGTTTTGGGGAAGCTGGTTTTGACTTGAGTCCGAACTGGGGAACTGGCTCATTGGTTGGCCCTACAGATACTTGTTCCAGGAGAAAGGGAGCCAAGAGTGAGCAGAGAGCAGTGAAATAGGAGTACTGATGCTTGTTTTTCCCCCCAGGAATCTAGTTTTGTGCTCAATCAACATGTAGATTGTGGAACTCACTTCACTGATGGGCAGAATTGCAAGTGCTCCTTTTGCTTGCCTCAACCTCTATTTCCTTTTATGAAATACATGTAGAACTCTTTGTACTGCTGTCATATAATTTGCTTATGTGTTCTAATAATATTTGTCTCTGCATGGACAGCGAAGCCCCATTGCTCTCCTTCATTAATTTGCCTGCTGCCATCTGCTAGATGCACAAAGTTTTGAGAGAAGGGAACTGCTAAACTTAAACTGCAGCAGTTGTGTAAGTGCATTTGGCAGGAATATCTTTTTGATATCTGCAAATGTACGACTCTGCCATGGCAGACAGTGAGGAGGAGGAGGAAGGATGAAAGACAGAAGGCTTTTAGCTGATGGATGAAAATGTAGAAGCCAAGATGATAAAACAAATCCAAATACACAGGTGCCTGTGTCACTGAAACGAAGTGAGATGTCACGGAGGACAGCCTGCCAAGAGGACTATGGAATGAGAATGATAGGGAGGCACCCGGCTGTGCTGCAGCAGAGTGTTGTTTCTGTGGGAGTGTCTGGGTAGATAGCTAGAAGTAAATTATCTTATAACCTGCTGTAAAGAGGTAGGGCAGTCCAGTAAGGTAGTTTCAGATTTTTTTAAGTTAAATGAGGGGGGGGAAAAAAGGTTATGCTTGGCTAAAATGGGGACAAATATGCCTGAACTACTCACAGATTAGAAAACTGAAGGAAAATGGTCCAGTCTTTCCTATCCACAACATCGGCACTGGGTTTAAGGGAAGCTGATCTTTTGTCTCAAGCTTGTTTACTTACTTATACAAGAGCCATCAGGTACACCTTGTAAATTGCAGGGATAAGAGTGATTAGTTTAGATGAGACTACAACAATAAAATTTGGCATTTCTTTATTTCTGTCTCCCACATCTGGACTCAGCTCAATAAAACCTCCCACCTCAAACTCATAATTTTATGAGCCTGTTAGTACTATGTGTGTGAATTAACTGTAAGCAACTACTTGTTATGCCAGAGCTAGTTCGGAAGTAACAAGCTCCTCTTGGAAAAGAGGGGATTTTTTGTTGAAATGAGCCAGATGCTTTAAGTGAACAAACTTGGCAACTTACTAACATAAGACCAGTTTCTGTTACTATCAGGTAACAGGATAGAGTAACCACGCTTTGATCTAGTGTCCAGCTTTACTGATTCTAGTATGCACAAGGTCAGAACTGAGCCAGTGCTCTGATACTGTAGCTACATGGTGGATGGGCTACTTCAGAACTTGACAGTCCCTGCTCTTCCCCCTTGGCATCACCAGCTAGAGGGGTTATCAGGGGGCAGATCTGACTAAAAAATAAGCTTTTCTTGACTCCCCATCTCTCTGAACAAGTTGCAGTGCTGGCCCACGGCAGGACCGTTACACTGTTGGACAGGCATCTGTTTTTAAAATAACAGAGCTGTGATATATACCATCCAGTCTACTGGAAGCTGTTTCTAGTGACTGCTCCTACCTTCACTGGGCAGAACTACTGTAAATAGCTGGTTCAGGCTTTATTTAAAATCCTCTACAGTTAGTGTGTAAGAATTATAAAAATCCTTTGTGATAGATATGTGATTACTGAACATAAGTGACATGGAATTTAGTCAAATCAGCATGAGACAAAACTTTTAAAAATAACAATATCACTTTTCTTTTGAAATCTGAAGCTCTAGGCTTTGGATGGTCCTTCATTTTAGGAAGTCTTAATGTTATGTGCTAATGAGATTGACTTCGTTGCTCTTGCAACGTACAAGTTACTTAAAAGAAGGCAATCCTAAAGTTTGATGTGGTGTCAGGGCCTCTTGGTCTGTATCTTTTAATATATTTATGGAGGTTGTGTTCTGAATATCAGGATCACTGATTCATTAACATGGAGAAGAATAACATGTGCTTGGCTTGAAGTAACATATATGATGTCTCTCCTAAGGTTAATTGTACAGGGCATTACACCAGGATAATACCTGCAGAATAACTTAAGAGAATAAGTTTAATTATGGCGCCATTCTCATATTTAAAAGAGTGTAGTTATAAATGGATAAAAACCTCTATCTGTTCAGATATTCTGTGCCATATATCCAGATATTCTACATAATATATCAGCATAAGATATCTGTGCTTGTTTTTGGATAGGTACAATTTTCTGTGACTTACTGCTGAAATAGTGTGTAAGCAGCAAGGGATGGGGATAAATGACAGTCTCATCTGAGGGACATATTTCCCATTCCAAAGCAAAGTATTTTTAAAATATTTGCCTTTCCTTGACTTCAACCTTTCACTCACTGATGGCTCTGCTGTATCCTGCTTTTTCCTCCCTCCCTCTCTGCCTGACTGGGACTGGAGTCAGGGCTACCAGATGCAGTTTGAGCCGTGGCTGTTACCTGGTGAGTGTGGTAGGAGTCTGCACCTCAGCTTGTCCCAGGGTGCCTACCTGGATCAGACCTTTATAGGAGGAGGGGGAAAGTGCTGTTTCTTACAGTGTGTAGGAAAACAGCCACGTGTGGATTTAGAGCTGCTGATATATCAGCTGGCTAAATCATAGGGGGTTTTGCTTACTTGTAGTACTGCTGCTTGTGACTCTTGCACAGTAAAAGGATGTTGTTCATGTATCCCCTTAAGGAAACTGCAGCAGCAGATGGTGAACGTTCAAAGGCAGCACACCCCTAGGGCTGCATTTAGGAACTCTCAAAGGCCATTTGTTTTCACAGAAGAGAAGATAAATTAACACAGTGGTGTGCCCTCTGTCCTTTGCCACAAAATTGGAGATTCTAAGCTTTTTGTAAAAGCTGGATTTCGTGATTACAGAAATGACTTTAGTAATGTCAAAAAATTAAGCAATGCTCTCTTATAGTGGCTAGAAAACAGCAAAACTGCTGGCAGTTTCACTGCAAAGCATTTTCTCAGAAATACCAAGCTAGCATGCTGCTTCTGGTAAAATAAACCTTCCCCTTTATGTCGCTAATGGAGATATTGCCAATAGCACTAAAGAAAATTTACGTGTTGAATCTCTACAGCAATTTTCCCTTAATACTGAGAAACTCTGCAATTAGTTTGTATGCCTACTCCATTTATCCACCACTCTTAACATCCCTACTAGTCCTTCTTTCCCTCCAGAGGTACATGTGGTACAGTGTCACACCTTGAAAACAGATCAGTAGCCCTCTTGTTTAACTCCTGTGGTGTTTTGGGGTGGTTTCTTTTTGTACAGCCCCCTCACTTGGTGTCATTGGAATACTTTAGGGCTGTGTGGGCATAGAAAAGATGTGGTTTATAGTGGAGCAGTAGCAGCTGAAGCTGGCATCGTCTTCGAGCAGTCTGCCTGGGGTCCTGTTGCCTAACACTGTGTTTCCTAACAGGGAAACCTGTTCTTCCAGTCGTGCCGGTGCTGTACCTGTTAGAGCACCTTATTGTGCACGATGGGGTTTGGCAAGGGCTGCTGCTTTTCCCATTGCAGGACTCTGCTGACCAGCCACAAACCCTTGCAGAAATAACATATAACTTGAGTGTCAGACCCTCATATTGCATTTCAAAGTAATTCAATCCGGTAACTGTGCCAGTTCTCTCTGCACGTGGTGATTCTGCCAGTGCTTTTGCTGAAACGTAAGGCATGTCACGTGCATGATTTCCCAGACTCCTCCTCCCTCCCCCGTTATTTACAGAACCAGGAAGTGATGGAACCCACAGGGTTTCTCAATTCACAAACAGGGAAAGGGACTTGCAGCCATCTCTCTGATTTCTGTTTTGTAAACCTCCCTAACCCTCAGCCTTTTTTAGGGAAATAGCAGAGGACTTTGCACCTCTGATACATCCCCATAGGTGCTGCTTCAGCAACAAAGTAGCTGATATTAAAGGAATAAGTGATATAAAAATGAAAAATAAATTCTAAACTGAGTCTACAGATTTTAATACTATGAGTGGAGAGGACAAACGCTTTTTAATACTCTTAAGTTTCACATTATCAGGCTTATATTTGCTAGCATTTCCTTTTAAAATTTCTTACAGTGCTAGTCTGGAACTTAGTGAGTCCAGAGTCTCCACTTCAGTACTTCTACTGAAGGATCACAAGTGGATCTTTCAGCTCCTAATTTTTCAAAATGTATAAATTTGAACTCCATTCTCCCAGCAGCTGGTGAACTAAAGCCCATTAAGTCATTATGCAGGAAGCCCAATACTTTACTGGAGGTTGCTTCACCCTGTTCTTAATACCACAGCCCACATCAGACTTTGCAAGTCCTGTAAGAATTAGTTTACAGAGCAGATATGTGATGATGCAGATATGTGGTCCTTGATCTCCTCAGCTTATGCAGACCATGTGTTTCGTAGGACTTAGAGCAAATCTTATAAGTTTACCTTTTCATTGAGGAATCTAGTGCGAGTACATATGAGTAAATTGAAAATGCCTTTTATTAGAGCTAACTCTTTAAAAAAATCCAGAGACTAGTAATCTTATATCTCTGTACAGTGCTGGGAACCCCAAGTTGTGCAGCACTGAATGGTGCACACTGTGCAGACCTCTTCTGTAGGCAAGGTAAACCCATTTTGATAGTTTAAGTTATTGTAGGATTTTTCAACAACTCTATTCATCATTTCTTCCCGACTGTTGAAGAAGGAGGGTGGTCACTGTTAGTTGCAGGCAAGGAGAGGCAGGTGGTGTGATCATATTCACAGCTTCAATATCTTTTCTTTTTGAACTGTGACATGCAGAAAAGCTTGTCTGCTCAAAGACCTTGGCACATTATCTGTGTGACAGATAACAACTAGTTTCCTTCTAATAATTAAATTTTGAGGATTCACATGTAACAACAAATCTGAGTCATAAAAACTTCACCATTATAGATACTACTGTTCTGCTCACTTGGTTTTTTTTTTCCCTTGCAGAATCAAGGCCATTGAAAGTCCCAACAAAGATGATGACACACAGTGGCTGACCTACTGGGTTGTGTATGGTGTTTTCAGCATAGCTGAATTCTTCTCTGATATCTTTCTGTCCTGGTTCCCTTTCTACTACATGATGAAGGTATGTTAGTTCAAGTGAACCCTTTCCTAAAATGAGACCTTTGATTTAACATCTTCAAGGATGAATAGATGACAAGAGATTCATTTGGAATCATTCCAAGGTCACACCTTATTTTTAGATGCTGGTTACATGTAAGTTAGTACTATGAAAGTGATCTGTTTACAGCTGATGGTTTTGTGAGACAGGAGGGGACGTTGGGATGAGTGGCAGTGAAAGGTCTGCTGTGTTTTAGAAAAAAAAGAGACAGTGTCACTGTCCCATAAGAAAAAACCCCAAGACAGTTCTTTGCTTTAGTGTTCAGGTAAATTTGGACAAAATGACAGCACATGGTAAATCCCACAGAGTGGCTCTAGGTTTGCTTTAAGAGCATTAGTGAACATGGAGAGTAAAGTCATGAAGGCAGCAAAAGGAGGTATTATGATCTGTGCTGTTGGTAGCAAAGAAGCAAATTGCAACACAAGAATAGTTTGAGTCCTACAGACTTAATTTTTAATTATGTCCAGTTTCCTGAAGGGAATTGGCAGCTATCAGAGGAGCTTGTTGCTAATGTGCATTTGTTAGCGTGGTTTGACTACTAACAATGATTTGATTATTGTGCTCCAAGCTTTGTTTGTGAACTAAGGTGTCAATCAACTTTAACATGTTAAATTATTCTAGGAGATAGTTGTTTACTATGTATGCTGTTGGGTAGAAGACATTCTAGCTTGCCGAAGAAGCCCACTGCTTAGCTTGAAGAACTCTTACCTGTTTTTTGGTTCAGTGGGCTGTTCTCTTCCTTCTTTTGTTTTGTTAGCCTGGCTTAGTCCCACTGAAGTTCTTTAAAGGATTTGCTTGCCTGTTATTGTTGTGGAGTCATTTAAAATTTTCATGATAAGGTCTGATGGTGCCTAAAGCTTTCTCCAGGAAATGCCATATTCTACAAGATAAAATTGACTTGGGCAGCTTGGTTACACTTCTGCATTGTTCCTTCAATGCCTGCCATGATCTAGTAAATGGACTAGAGTTGGACCAAGGGTTGGACTCAATGATCTTGGAGGTCTTTCCAACCCAATCGATTCTATGATTCTATGATTCAATCTTTAACAGACCTCAACTGTAACAATGGTCTGCTCCCTAAGAAGCAGCACATATTTAAAGTATTGCCTTGAACTAATAATACTCTGGTCTGCCTCACAGAGTTAATTCTTTGTTCTTCGCCAACTTTATTTTTTCCCCTTAATAAAACATGAAAATATGTTCTCTGTTTAAAGTTTGACAGTTTTGCAAAGTTTTTAAGAAGAATCTGCTAGTGTTGAAGTTTAGCATGGGTAACACATGTGAAAGTTTCACTGGTTTAATATATTAAGACCAATCCAAGTAGTGATCAAACAGGTTCTTCTGATCTGAATAGGATCCAAAAGGATTGCTTATGGCACTGCAAAAATCTGTTCTTAAGCACTTATGCAGTTATTCCACATCCCCAACTTCACCTTATTGTTCAGCAGGGTTATGACTTTCACAATTCTGAATTTAGAGTGTATTTTCAGAGCTTCTGTTCTAACTTCTTGGTGGTCAAAGATGTGCCAGTGACTTCTTCCTGCCACCATAGTTCTCTTTCCAAAGAGTGTGCAGTTGAAATTCAGGTTGACCTAGCAAATAAGGACCACAGATGGTTCTGATAAAACTGTATCAGAAGTGCCACGTTTACATGTACTGTTGCATCAAGAGAAAGGTCCTTTTCTCAGTTCTGCAAAAGCAAACACCAGGAAGCAATTATGTGAATACACAACTTTCTATGATAGCTGCAGAAGGCACAGTAGAAGTCAAGTATTTACCCTCGGTAGTGGTTGGTAGGAAAGGTTTGCTTTTGCTACACAAAGGCAGTGAGGTATTGGCTGAGAATCAGAAAGCATTGCTGACTGGGTGGAAGGATGGAAGTTACTCCATATTGGAAAAAGGAGCAAGCTGTCAGCTTCCACAGTTCAGTCCATCCATGAACTAAAACCTCTTGTAGTGTAGTTTATGACATTTCCATGTCTCTTTGATGAAGTGAAATTTTCATTCATTAAAATTTCAAGTTTTCTTTAATTTTCAAAGTATGCTAAATTTGAATATCCACATTTATTTGATAGAGTTTGAAGCTTCTGCTCCAGACTGAGTTTGAGTTACTCAGCATTTCTAAACACCTCCATGTGCATGGCTGAGACACTGATCACAGCTGCATCTGTAGTCCCCTAAGTTGCATCTGTAGTCCCCTAAGTCCAAAGCCTAGACTCTGTCACATTAAAGTTTTCAGAACACCAGAAGATTTTACAGGTGGGCGAAAGACATGTTGAAGAACTCCTGTGAATATGTTATGATACTTGCATATATTCTTGTTCTCCAGTTAAAAACTGTTTGGAGATTTCTTGCATTATATGTGCTTTTTTTTTTTTTTTTTTTTTTTTTTTTTTTTTTTTTGTGATGCCTGTCCTTATTTATCCACTGTGGGTCTTTTTCTCTGAAGCACAGGACAAGCAGGCAATTAATGATTTCATGTGTGTGATTTGTTTTAAATACTTCTGTTAATGAATTAAATATTTCTGTGGCATTCAGGTATTAAGGCACAGTAGCCAGTAAAAGTAGCAATTTACCATTCTAGGAATGTTCCTGGCAGTGGGAAAGAGAGGGACTCCTTACTCTGCTAACAGTTTTGTCTTGAAATACTAGAATGCTGTTCCTGAACAAAAGAAGAAGCAGACACGTCATGCTGGGTGCATTTTGCAAACTTCTGCTACGAGGCACCCAGCTCAAGGCAATACAACTCTTAACTGGAAAAACCCCCACAAAACATATTCTTTGCAACCCTCCTGATCAGCTAGAGGAGGGAATGGAATTCAGGCAATAAAGTGGCTTTCTCAGGCAATGCCTAAGCTCAGTCCGACCCACTTGGACCTGCTCCTGGCAGCTGGTTTTGCCCTGGCAGCACGGAATGGAATACAGCTGGGTTTGACACTGGAGCAGAGGCAGTGACTGCAGCCCAGAAACAGCAAGCACAGCCATGGTCAGCTCCAGGGTTCTACAGACAGGAGACTATCCAAACACAAGAACATTTTGTGGTTTCTTTTTCCCAGTTGATAGTTTTCACTCTGAGCTTTCTGGACAAGCTTCTTTATTTTTAACAGCCTATATTAGCTCAGTTTCATGAGAGACAAGGGGAAAATAAACTCAAGTTAGTAGTCTAACATTCTCAAGGTTTGAAAAGACCAAGATTTGCAACTTTGCTATGTGTCCTCCAGA
Source organism: Pithys albifrons albifrons (assembly GCF_047495875.1). NCBI lineage: Eukaryota > Metazoa > Chordata > Aves > Passeriformes > Thamnophilidae > Pithys > Pithys albifrons. Next base: position 61,248,591 of record NC_092497.1, on the reverse strand, counting down.
AAATGTGTATAAGCATCTGTTTCAAAACAGATATATGTTTCAAAAGTAAAGGGTATTTGAGAACAAATCTGTAATTGATTTTTTCCTTGACTAGACTGGGAAAATTATGTAAAATCAAAATTACTAATTTTGTTCTTAGACAAGAAAAGAGAAATTTCAATTGTTTTTAATTTCAGAGGAAGCTGACTCACATCTGAGGATTTTTCTCTAACAATAGAGAACTAACATTTTTGTATATTGAGAGAAGTAGAATTCGTAGTACACCAGCAGTTGACCAGATATTCTTTAACAGGAAATAAAGTCAGTATATTTCTCAGCTTTTAATTAAAGATAACATTAGACAATACCATATATCCATCCTATTAAGTTCCAAATAATGGAAGCTTTTGAAAATTGTTAGGCCATCACTTTTTGCCTTTATTTTCTATGACCATACTTAATGATACTTAATTAGTTCTTAGTTACTGGTGCATTTTGAATGATTTCTTTTAATTAATTGAAATGTTCCTTGTGGGACACTTAACTCTGAAAAACTTTTCTTTGTCTTCCTCTTTAAGTCATTCTGTTCTGATACCATGATCAAACAGTTTAAAGACGAAAGCTTAAAGCTTACCCAAAAGGATGGTAAATTGGTTTGGCACTGCAGAGAAGACAAAGCCAAAATTTTCAAATTGGGAAGAGCAGAACCTACAGAACACTCAGTCTCACTATCCCTTTTTGTGAAAGAACAGAGGAGAGATATTCTAGACTATTTAAAAGCCTTGCTTGAAGAAAACTATGTGTTTTGTTTCCTTTCTCCCCAGAAACCTGTGGAAATCCTGAAATATGGAATCCTGCCTAACATGAAAACAAAGCACATTTTGACTGAGACTGAGGGTCGTTTTGTTTTGTGTTTTAGGAAAAGGTAGAAAAGTTTTTCTGCCATTATTTTCTGAAGAGGTTTCTGACATGGAATAATATCATACTATTTGTGTATTGAAAGAACTGTACAAGTGCTGAGAGAGTGTATCTAATTTGTTGTGGTTTTATTCTGTAAAATAATTTTATATATATTTTCATAGCTCAAGCAAGTTGTGGCACCTCTTGTTCCTTAAATGTTTGATCTTGCTTTGCATAGCTGTCTTTGTGTGGTGTAAGGCACCAAAGCTGAAGCCAAAAAAGGCAGATATTTGTAGTGCATGTAATAACTGTCTTTCCAGTGCCCTTTGTAAGATGCAGAAACATTACCCCACGTATTGTGGTGTTTGTTTGGTTTCTTCTACAGAGCAGATGGGGCTATAAAAGCTATACCTAAACTCTGCAATCCAGAACCATTACCCTTGTCTGTGCACTGTGTGCAGCTTGGATGTATCTCTGCTCCTTGTCACTTTAGTTCTGGGATACACACAATCCTATTCTTTCCCCCACTGCATTTTAAAAGCATAAAGGCAGAGAGGACAGGGATGTGTTCTAGCTGAATTTAAGTGATTTAGGGACCTAGACCTTCAGTCAGGCCTGTGCCATGTGCTTTAGAAATATTCAGAGACTGCTTGTCTAGCCAAATTTTATAGTTCTGCCTTAAAAAAATTTAAAAAAGTACATACAGTCTTGATACACCTGATACCAGATTAGATTTACTGCTGCAGCCCTTCTCCTTTATCCTGTCACTGTCCATGAATTTATTCCAATGTAAAGATTCACTCTCTGTCACTGTACTGGTGTGCACACTTACTGAACTATGACCTTCCAGAAGGAGGGGGATGATGCACTGCCCTGAATATGCTCAATTCCGTGGCAGTCGGGGAGGCACCCTGTGTTCTGCTTGTTTCTTCTGCTTAGGCAGATGATGTTCTTGCTCTTGCAGTGTGGCTTCCTGCTGTGGTGCATGGCCCCAAGTCCTTCTAATGGAGCAGAGTTCCTCTACCATCGAATTATCCGCCCTTTCTTCCTCAAGCACGAAGCTCAGCTCGACAGCGTTGTTAAAGACCTGAAGGACAAGGCTGCAGAGACTGCAGACACCATCACTAAAGAGGGTGAGCCAGAGGCTGTTCTCTAGTCACATCAAACAGGGGAAATTTCCCTGGGGAACTCTTGTTATTCATTGTTTGGAAGGAAAAAAAGGTGTGAGACGACTCTGTAAGTTATAATGGAGAAGTTACATTTGGGTGAAGGTGCCAGGAAGTGAGGGTTACAGTGGACCTTGCTGGCTAGAATTGCAGTTATGATGGAATGAGTGGGGAAAATTGTTTGGGTTTTGTGTCTTCGCACCATATATACCACTGTAAATGCTCTCCCTAGAGGCGGGTCCAATCATTGTCTCAGGATACCTTTCATAAATGCAGTTATTGTTTCAGTGTATTCTCATATCTCCTGAAAGACTGCCTCAAATATCTGGTAGTATAGGACGGGCTGCCAATTGTATAGGAAAGTAATTAACTCCATTAAACAGCAAAACAGAAAAGGAAGCTTTGCCATGTACAGATTTTTGTACTTTTCCTTCTTCTGGAGATCAAAGGATTCTGAGCCCACTCTTAAAGACATTGCTTTGGTTTTATTTGCTTAGAATAATTATTATCACAGCCCATAGATTGCTTAATTTTTTCTTTTATTTCCTTGTATTCTATAATGAACTCTTGTACTCTACAATGTCTGATGATAGTTTTATAATAATAATGAGAAGGAAAAATAATAGTAATAATAGAAGGAAATCTATTCAGTTGCTAAAGCAAAGGTTTGTTTCAATTTCATGTGAAAGGATTTCAATTTACGTATTATTTCAAAGCACCTTAAATCTCCTTTCCATCCCAAACACAATGCATGCAATCTCATTTAATCTTTTGAACTTAAGCATTTCCTGTCTGTTAAAATTATCTGCCTTTCTCAACCGTGCTTGGAAATTTTACTGCATGACTCTTCCAAAGTCGTTATTGTTAGGCTTGTATCTTAATTAATGCTCTCCCTTGTTGCACGTGGGATTTTCTTGCCCTCAGTTCATCACTTCCTCTTTCTTTTCCCTTTTTTATATATATAAAGATTTCCACATGTACGTTTGGGGTTTTTAAGAAATGATGTGCACACATAGGCATGTACACACATACATTATCATTGCTCCAACCCTGTTTTATCATTCTATTATAATGCCTGCTGTAAACCTGTATGTCTCTAACATGATGAGCAATTCTGTTTTATCAATACCACAGTTATAAGTCAGTCTGTGATGCTTATTATGCTGCTCCTTGCTTATGTTTTATTCTTTAAATATCTTTATGATCATTTTCATCACTGTGTGCATGTGTATACAAAAGCTATGATTTTTTTTTGCGTTATTTCTATTGTGACTTAAAAAGAAAATTATTTTATTAATGCAGCTGAAGAACACTGGATTACACACTTTGTCTGTAGGCCTGTGATTAAAGCTCCTTTTATTTTCCTGCAGCCAAGAAAGCAACAGTGAACTTACTGGGTGAAGAAAAGAAGAGCACTTAAAGTGGGTAAAGTTTCCCTACCACCTCCTTTGTGAAGCTTGATGTTACTGGGAACTGTGGTATAAGTTTAATAATATTGCCTTGGAAACATTTTGATATATTAAAGGAATGTGTTGTAAGTTTACTTACTACTTTGCTGTGTCTGATAGAGAGTATTCATCTTTATTTAAAAGCAATGCAGTGGGCAGCATTTGAAGCTTAATGAAAATATTTTATTCATCTTCATGAAGAAGAAATCTTTCAGTAATCTCTTTCTGCAGTACCATAAATAAAAAGTATATATCCCTCAGGCTCTGCACTTTAGTTGTCTCTTTGTCTATGAAATTACTCTTAACACTTTGACTGTGGTGCATTTGGTAGCACAAAGCTATTTTATAAGGAAAATACTAATCTGAATGGATCTTTTCAAAGATACAGGGAGTTACTATGTGAGATGGCACAATGGATGTATTTCCCACCAGTAAAGTTGTAAATGATGAAATTACATGTTCTAGGCACCTGATGATAGAGATTATTCACTGTTGCATGTTTTGTTGTAACACAGTATTTGGCACAGTGTGTGTGTTCTTAAATGGATAAATACTAAATATAGGAAAGAATAACTTCATTGAAATGATCAAGCTCATATTAGTGTGAAATATTTGCCAGAAATGGATGCATTAAGTTGCAAAGATTAGCACAAAATGACTAAAATACAACTAAAACAAACTTGTCCTCTAAAATTAACAGAGCTCTTTTTAAGATCACACTCAAAACCACAAACCACCTCTTGCCAAGGAGTGATATAATTAAAAATAGTTTTTCCTGAATTCCCATTCAAATGCCAACTGTCTTAGGTGTCAGTCCTCAGAACTACATCATTAATGGACTACAACCCCCTGAGCTTTTTATGCTAATAAAAATCTGAAATCTCTTCTGACTGTCTAAGAATAACTTGATGAGCACTGAAACTTCCTGAATAGAGATGCTCTTGTTGCTACTTGACATATTCCTGACCAATCAGTAAGAGTGTAACCAAAGTTGTTAAGAGAATAAGGGGATTTTTTACAATCAGTGTAAAAGAATAATTTTTTTTTTAGATTTGCATCTGTATTTACTCTTTCATAGTGCAGGTTTTTTCCAACAAATTCAGCATGAATGACTGGAATCTCCCTATTTTCATCTCCATGCTGATATTTCTTTAAGGCCTACAGTGCTAGTGTTGCAGTTCTTATCAGAGAATATGCAGAAGGGAAGCTTAATTAAGCTTTTACTATGAGCAAAGGTGATTTACAGTCCACAAGCTTGAATTAAAAAGATTTAAATGTTAAAATAAACTTTCGAAGACTTAGTTTCCTGCAAAAAGTTGGTGTATAAAAATTCACTGTAAATTTTCAGATGCAAGAATTGCAGAATAGTGAAGCACACTCAGCAGGTCAGTTTTAACTTTGAGAGGTATGTTTTATAACAAGGGATCTAAAAGTGTCTTAAGAGAAAGCATTTTGAGCTTTGAACTGGAAAACACAGCCCTTAGGGCTGCCAGCCTGGAGAGGGAACAGTGAGACCTCATGTTCTGTGGACATCATGCAGTCTGCCATTTGAAGGAAAAAATGTGAAACACCACAGCTAATCATTCCATGACAACTTTTTGTTAGGAGGGGATATGTTGAAGAGGATAAAGTTTATGGAAAAGTTGTAGATGTAAATAAGTAAAAAATCTGAAGTGACTCACCACTGAACTGGTTTAATTTCTCATCTTATCTTCCTCTGTTGTAAACCCACTAAGCTTTTCTGTAAGCCTTACTAAATCCTAGTCTTGTGTTCTAAACATGATCAGCTGTCCTGGGGCCACTGTAATTTAGTCTCACCTCTTTAAATAGAAATGAAGATACTTGATAGTCTATTTGATTCCGGTGCAAAGCTCTACATAACTTACTTATCTAAATGCTGATGATAAATTTTAGACTTTACAAGCCTAATGAGGTCTGTATTAGAGAGAGAACTTTCTGTTCGTTTCTTATACTACTCAACAGTTCTTCCACTGTTATTAATGGGGATAAAATGTTCTAGATAAGTGTTAGGTAAGTGTTAAAACAATTCCTTGCATCTCTCTGAGAACTTTGCAGGCTTTAAATCAACTTCTTGTCTTTACAACTTGATATATACCAGCACGTATATTTAGTGCTCTTTTGTCAGATTTCTACTTGAATTAGAAACACAATCTGTTGTTCACAGAACCTGATGTTGTTTTTTTGCCTTTATGCCAAGTAGAAATGACTGAATTTCTGAAGCAAGTTATCCTTTCCTGCAAGTAACTCCACTGGGCTGGCCCCACAGATCAGTGCTTTTGTCTCTTCACAAGGTTTATGTGCAAATGTTGGTATTAAACACATCTGCTCCATGTCTATGCTGAAGTTGTAACGCGCTAAATCAAAATGTTTGCAAATAAAGAGATTCCTATGGGACTGGTATGATGCCTCAGTATTTCTTGACACTTCAACAGTGAAAACTTGGTTACTTTAGGAGGGCAGAGATCTTTAAAGGGGATCCACTTTTTTCCCTCCCTAAATTTCATTACTGTAGAACTGTAGAAACCTCTCTAAAAGCCCAAAGGAAGTACTTCTGCTTCATGACAATCTTAGGGTCCAGCTGAGCAGTTTTAGAGCATCAGGTCTTATAAGGAGTTTGGAATGCAGATCTGATCCCAGCAAACAAGCCCCACGAGCATCTGCCTGTGCACCTGCATCTTTCTAGGCTTCATAACCTGTCTTACCTGGGGAACTGTCAAGGCTTAGTGCTGTTTAGAAATAAAGAGAGGAAAAATTGTAAAGCACTTTGTGATAGGTTTGATCCAGGCTTCCTTAGTAACCAGTTGTAACTAGGGAAATGGGCATTACATAAGTATTCCACAAGTGTTTTCCACGTAACAAGGGAGGATGGACTAAGAGAGAGATAGGAAGTTAGTTTTTTTTCCTGCCTTCCTTCTTCCGATGAGGCTTGGGGGAGCAGAAGGAATCCAGGTGTTGGTCCTCACCGGAGTGCCAGAGAGAGAGAGAACTAGTTTTCTCTTGGAGTTGTTTGGTGAGGTTATATTTTTGCCAGTTTCCCTCCTTTTAAAGTTTTTGATTGTACTTGTCTGTTTTGTGTTTGTTTATTGTCCCTCCTTGTTCCCATCTCCCTTTCCCTCTTTCCTCATCCCCCCGGGGCCCCTAATAGTGTGCACAAATTGCCCACATAGTTGTAAATGTTAGAAAATATATGTACATTCTGATTTGATTCAGTTCCTTTTAAGTTCTTGCTTTCTTTTCAGTTTTTTTTACCTTTGCTGAGAAGAGTGTGGGAAGGAGGTGGGAAGGCAGTTCAGGCTTGGCAAGAGAGCCGGTCCAAACCAAGACACTTGGATTTTGAAGTTTTTTCCATAAAAGACCTAAACAACATTGCAATTATTGGTGTTGGTGGGCAGTAGTATTACACATCAGAGTTCTTTCTGTTAAGCAAGACATTTCTTCTGCTTTTCCAAACTCAGCAAAAAGGAAAGTAAGTTCAGAAAAACATTAAAAAACCCCTACAATGATAACATCATCACTAGTGACAATAAGATTCTTCAAACCAAAGCAAGAAAGTTAACAAAGCATAGACATTCTTGTAATTAGTCTAATACTTGTCAGGTCAAACCCTCACAACTTTTCTAATTTTCCAGCCTTACCAACTCCTTTTAAATAGTCTGAGAATCAACTACAATTACTGTAACTAATTCCTCCATAGTCACCTCCCACCCCTATTTCAAATTCAACCAACAATATTTTCCTTATGCAAAGGAGAAAAACCAGAGTTTTAAAAAACAAACCCACAAATCCTTGTAGGTCATGAGAGATTGACAGTATTTTCTGTAAACTGCACATCTGGCAAATATAATGAACATCAGTCTTGTCTTCTAGGAATTTGTACATCCAGTCTGATGGAACGAAACAGTACCTGAGGAATGAAAACCTGGGATCACTAAGGAAGTCCTTGGTTGTATGACCACATTGTCATAACTTTTTGCAAATTAGGTGTTCCACTGGTACATAGACTATTAAGAAGTTCTGGAGCAAAAAATCCTTAGATCACCACACGAACTCAAGAGCTAGTCAAGGAAAACTAATTGAAGATGAACTTCTTTGAATTCAGCGTATTTTGGAATGCCATCTGGTTGATGCCCTTCCTGAGGTTATGGAATTGCACTAAACTGTGTTTTGTATTACTGCATCTTTGCAGGAGAATTCTTTAAAGACTTCCATTAGACATGTCTGAGTTCTGCTATATGAAAAAACAAACAAACAAACAAAAAAGTACACCTAAAAGAAACCCCAACCCTTGATACAGAAAGAGACACAGATGTTGTTTTACGGGAAATAGCACTACAGTGCAGGCTATTCAGTTCCTACCTGGAGTGTCCCCTGCTCTCCCCCAGGTCCAGCACTATGGAAGACTGTCAGTTTCCTCACAATTCCCTTACACAGCCTCTACAGTATGTTCAACTCTCCCATCCTTGCGGCAAAGGGCAGCTCATTTGGTAGCTCTTTTACTAGCGCTAACCTGCACCTGTCCTGACTGAACACCCAAAGTATTAAACAGAAATTCTTGCCTTTCCTTCTCCCAGCTGCATCATAAAAAGTTTCTTCACTGGATGATGCATCAACATAATCTTGTCTCCTAATGTCACCACTTAGCTTCATGATTTATGGGAACTTAGAGCTTTGAAACCTTTACTGTTTTTATTATGCCAACCCCAAATGACTCAACAGGCTCAAAAGTTATAAAGCAATAGATGAAGAGAGTATTTGTATTAATTTTTTTTTCTTAAGGGGAAAAGAACTTCTTTGAAAAGTGAGGCTGTTATATCCTAATAGACAAAATAACCCCACCTATGCTATACATCTGAAAGAACAAATTATCTACCTCACAGTAGTGCTGAATTCTCATTTTTAGTCATTCCTTTGTTGATTGCCTGTATTTTCAGACCTCCCTAATGCTCAATGTCAACAATTCTGTCCATTCCTGGCACAGAAATTGTTATAAGGATTGTTACATGGATTCAGAGAATACATTTCAAAATTTTAATCTTTGTCTGGCTACCCAGAAAACAGTATAGGGAAATAACAAGTCTATACTTTTAAATAGCTAGATTAGTATCTTCTGAGGGCCATGAGTTCAATATCCATATTCCTCCTGTCTTGATGTGGAGTAAATCCTACTCATTGGTGCATGCCTTTGTTAATATTGCCACCTACAGGAAACCACAGACCACAGTGTCTTTTTAGTACAGGCATAAGAAAAATCTCACAGAAAACTGCCAAAGCAAGGTACGTGAAATAAAAGATGTCCATTATCACGAAGTTCTGCCCTCCAAATTTTTTTTTTTACCTTTAATTCACAGTATTGACCCCAAAAGTTGCAGTAGTTCTGCATTTTTACAGAAGCTTTGTCTGTACTTCCAGTCCCAGAATGGCCCCTAAGCATCTGCCATTGTCCCAGGAACTGAGGGGTGAAATTGAGAGGAGAAGGGTGCTGAAGAAGGGGGACAGACCTGCAGAACAATCTGAGTTGCTATCCTGACCTGCTTGGGTTTGGTCCTCCAAGGAACATACTGCTACTCTCATGTCAATGCAACTTTTGGGTGGGCTTATGAGGGATGAACTTGACCATGGACATTATTGCACAGGTTATCCATGGATGTAAAACATCTGTTGTCATTAACCCAAGTGGTTGATGGATGGGTGATGTCTCACACGTAAACATGGGGAGGGCAAATCCAGCAATGCAAGTACCATGTGCCCACAAGGGTGGGAGCAACCATCAGGTGGCTGGAAACACCCTCTGTGCCCATCCTGGGCCTTGGAACACAAGCATTGTGGAGACACAATACCCCAGGAAGAATTGAGTCAAACAGGGCTCATTTCCAAACTCACCCCAGACACTTTGGCCAAAGAGCATAGTGGTGAATGGGAATATCACATTCCCTGTCATGCATGAGCCTCTGGAAAGATCAAATGATGCATTGGATGGTTAAAGACCACACTGAGAGCAGTGAGTGGTGGGATCTTCACGCACTGGGGTGCACATTTAGCAAAGGCCACCTGGCTAGTTAACACTCAGTCAAGCTGGCCTTGCCAGGTCTAAACTTGGATGTACTGCAGAAGGGGATAAAGTTCCTGTAGGGCACAATAAAAACATGCTGGAAAAAGCAGCTTGGGTTACCCCTGCCTCAGGCAAAGGCAAACTCATCTCTGGCATTGCTTGTGCAGTTGGTGGGTAATGTGGGAGGGTGGAGAAGTCTGGTGTGTGTCTCAAAGCCAATGAATTAAACTGTACAATGTTAATTACTGTGCAATGCTGTGAATTGCCACTTCTGTGGTGGCTACAGACTCATCACCACCTTGGGCACCTCACAGAGCCCGTCTGTGCCAGGTTGAATTTGGGGATCTGAACCTGACTTCCCTTTTAGTCATCACCCCTTCCCCCATCACACTGATGAACTGACCTTGATGGAAATGCAAGAATGCAGCAGTGATGGAATCAGAACTGGTTTCAATGTGCAACAGTCCCAACAGCACACACGATCCTTCCTGCCTGAAACACTGTTCTGGCAGATGGAGCCCAAGGCCCTGCACTAAATGAAATGAATTTTTATGGGGGTGGTCCATAGACTATGGGAATGTTATCTGTGTATGTATATATAACAAAAGAGAGGTAATTGATGGGGTATTGGGAAGTGTGGGACCTGGCATGACATACATTATGTGGAATAAGGAGTGCCTACTGTACTGGTTTCAGCTGAAATGCAGTGAATTTTCTGCCCAGTAGCTGGTACAGTGCTGTGTTTTGGACTCCTTGTGAGGATAATGCTATCACACTGATGTTCTGGCTCTTCCTGAGCAGTGCTTACCTTAAGGCCTTTCAGTGCCTCTTGCTCTGCCAGTGAGGAGGTGTAACAAGAAGCCAGGAGGGTGACCCCAACTGGCCAAAGATCATCCATACCACAGATCATCATGCCCAGGATATAAACAGGGGGGAATTGGCCAGGAGCAACTGATAACTGCTCCAGGAGATGGGCTGGGCATCATTCAGGTGAGTCATTGTATTGTGCATCACTCACTTCTTTGAGGGTTTTTTCACCTTTTAAAAAATTGTATTAACAGTTTTTTATTATAATGACTATAGTTAGTATCATTATATTTTACTCTGTTTAAATTATTAAATTGTTCTTATGTACACCCACAAATTTTTTCTTTCCTCATTATCCTCCCCTCATACCCATTGGAGGGACTGTGTGGCACTGAGTGGCACGTAGTTGGCAGCTGGGGTTAAACCACAAGAACCAGCTCAAACTCTCATCCAGCCTGGCTGTGAACATTCCCACGGATGGGGCATCCACAAGGTGTGTGGGCAACCTGTGCCTCACTATCCTTATAGTAAAGAATTTCTACCCAATACAGAACAGTATAGAACTACCACAGTTCCCACTATAGTAGAATTAAGACAACTGTTTCACTAGCAGAAGTAAATGGTTTACTGAGGCAATCAGTTGTCATGTATCTGGTCTGCATATTTATTTATTTTTAAAAGTTGCATATTTCTTCTGGAAAGAATAATTCTCCCACCCACTCCATTTGATTATACTCCTCCACTTTTAAAAGGGGGTGCTAGCTTCACACTTGCAGGTTGTGTGTGAAAAGATTTATTGTTACGCAATACAGGGCAGGTACATGCATTCCAGTTCTGATACAAGCAGGCAGTTCTATGCAACTTCACCTCTTTATTTCTTGCTCATATCTCTCACCTCAAAGCTCCAGCAACGTGTCCATCTGCATTTAAGTACAACTATGCAATGCAACATGTGAGCTCACTTCTTTTTCTTCCCTTTACCCTTCTTGCCTCCCTCTCCTTGCTGAAGGCTTTGGTCACTACCTCCCATCTTCTGAGTTCTTGTTTTCAGTTTGGGAATGGTTTCTGCAGCATACAGCATCACTGACTTACCTAAAAATACAGGGAGAGATTAATGTATGCCCACCTACATTAGGAACAGCAACATTTTCAGATTTGGAAACTTCGGCCCCACTTTGGATTTCAGTTAAACCAGATATAAAGCCTAGGAGTTCTGCTTCCTTCCCCTGCATGGCAGGAAGCTTGTGAAAAATTCTTGGGTGGGGAAAAAGAAATGTAGAACTGGAACAAGCAGACTGGAACAAGCACATAACTTGACAATCTCCAAAGTATCTACATCCTTCCTGCTACTCTTTTTCATTACCTCTTACTGCCCCAGAATACTTGGGACAGAATGATCAGGCAAAAGCTACAATCATTTTTAGAAAGGCACTGCTGCTTTCCAGAAGGAAAATGGCTTTTAGATCATCTCCTTCTGACTATCAGCACTCTTATGCTTCTGTATCTTCAGTATTCTTGCTCTTTCCTCAAGATACACACTGGTTCCCCTTTACATATGGTTTGGTTTGAGGAAAAATGCAAAAGACTACAGCACTTGTCATTCAAGATAAACTACTCCTATTAATTAGTCAAGGGCAGCTGCTTCACTGTTAATTTACAAAATCTCACCTGAACTCAGTACTGTATTTTATCAATTTGATGCCTAGCTGATGTATTTAACCTATGAAAAAAGTGGAATTTGGCCACTTAAACATCAAATACTCTGCTTTAAATGTCAACAAAACAGTAAGACAAAACTGAATAGATGCTTTGTTCAATACAGCAACCACACAACACTCCCCAAATTCCCCCCAGTGACACAGCTGCAGAAATTGCAGGATCAAAGACAACAACATTTTACAAACTCTTCTCAATGCCCACAGGCCAACCTGATCAAGTAGATTTATACAGGCAAAGAGATTTAATGCAGAGTTATAGAATTTATAATAATTAAAACTAATTAAATAAAACGGTAACATAACAAAATAAACCAAGTCCTTCTGGTTTATTAACAGAAGAAATGCCTCAACCCAGACACTCTACTCACGTGTTGGAAACTGGGGTAAGCACGGGTTGCCATCATCTTGTTTGAGCTGAATTCGTACTCTGCCTCTGTATTGCACGTCTCTGTTCCACTCTCTAGGGTACATCTTATTTTTCTGTCATGCAAAACAAGAAACTGTTTCAGAGCTGCAACCAGCTACGGGTACTGAGCAATTCTCAATATCTGCTACAAGGACTGTCCTACTTTCCCAGAGGTCTGGACTGCAGGAAACAGCCTTTTGTTTCACCTCCACACCCACAAACCCTTTTGGACACTTAGAAACAGCAAGTCACAGTTCACAGTCACTGCTTTTAGACAGTCACAGCCTTCACTCCTGATGAAATATCACAGGTTTCTCAGTGCTATTGGCTGTTTCAGAGGGCACTTCACAACTGCTTCTGAAAAGCAAAGTGGTTTTGCACTGGCTGTTGGGTACCAGTCAAACTGTTAGATGAGGACCTCAGTTCTTCTTAGTAATTCAACAGTGTTTTACATTAATAATTTCTTCAGGAAACAACCTGTGAAGTCACCTCTTCAGAAATCCAGACTCATTCCCTAAGAAAAAAAGTAACCAACAAGCTATTTGCAAGTATTGCAATTAAAAAAAGTAACATTCTCTCGCTAAAACGTAACTCCAAAGTGCTGTAATGATTCCAGGCATCAGAATCCAATTCCTGTACAAGGCTCATGGCAAATGTAACCACATTTCACTAAAAATATGCCTTTGTAAAGCTTAAATTGCAGAGCTGCAGCTTGTAGAATTAGTTTCTATTCTGACACACTTCTGTGCATTCAGGATAGTCTTTTCAGAATAGTATAACAGAAATAATCTTTTCATAAGCTTAAAAGTGACATAGTCTAAGAAATCTAGGATATTCCTGACTTGCATCAGTTTTCCAACATTTACTTCATGATTATGACCAGTTATCACTCAAACCAAGGAAAACTAATAACAAAACTTCTCAACTGCACATCATTCTGTCTAGAAGAAAATTTTTGAAAGAACAGAGACATGTACCAAGTCTGCTTGTTGTATTTTGTTTGTCTAGGGAGGAGGCTTTTTAAAATTACCTCTAATAACACATTGAATCCAACTGCTGCACACACATCTTGGATTTCTGTAGATGTGGGATTTTCAACAGCCTGTTGAAACAATGTGTTACAATTAGTTAGTTTTCAACAATGACCTGCCCACACAACAGTAGTTATTAGTTGCCCACTCTGTACTCTCTAACTGGGGAAACCAGATGAGGGCAGAGAAGGAACTTCAAATACTGACACATCTACTCTAGAAGTCATCTGTCCGTGCTTCTGGGGCCTAGAAAACATTAAATAAAAAAGAGAGGAAAACAGGAAACAGAAAACAGACGAGACAATTAATTAGGACAGGGAAGAAAGCAAGAGAATTGCTTAGGAAAAGTAATGGAAATTAATTAACAGTTATGATAGGTATGAAGATACCAAAAGCTGTGAATCAGCAACAGCAAACTTACAGTAAGGCCTGGACAAGGAAAGAATAGAAAATTTCTAGGTCTTTGACTGGTAACTTCCATGCTCAAGAAAGACTTAATTTTTAAATATTGTCAGAAAAAACAACAACCCTAATCAGTGAGAAAAGCTCTTCATATTCCCAGCATTGGGTGTTAAAATTATGAAAAATTGTTTCTGGATTTATTAAAAGCAACAATAACTACCAAGTCTATGTGCCACTTGCTTTTTAAGTTCTAACTCTGAAAGCAGCAGAGAAGACAGAACACAAAGTACAGGCACATATAATTAGTCTCCAGAAAAACAGTAATTAGCTATGTGGTCTTTCCTTTCAAATTTGGCAAATTACTTATGTAGGAAGTTCAGTGCATTAAATACCTCACTATTTCACCTGTTTGCCCAAGGTGCTGCTCACAAGAAAGCAGACACTTCAACCCAGTGCTTCTCTACTCAATTCATATGCTGGCACAAGGTTATCTTCAAATACAGTGTAATATCCAGTTACTGAGCTACTTGCCAAGGGGGGTTGGAAAGATCAGAGATTTATTTTCCAGTTCTCCACACTGCATAACAAAACACCATAATCCCCTGCCACCCACAAAATTACTTTGTCTATAGGTATCCTTCTTCCTTCTGCTATTGTCTTCTTGTTATTCAAATATGCTGGGTATATGCAGATGAATCTAGGAAGAGAAAACAGTGAGTTTAAGCGAGTGATACCAACTCCTTCATTACCCATGCAATGCTTTCCTAGTAAAAAATAAATCTCGTGGCCATAACACACAAGTTACCACAGCATCTTGGAACAACTGTTTATTTTCCCAGGATTGAATCATAAGCTGTTGCAAAATCCCGCTCTGAGTTATCATGGGTACTGCACAACCATTTGGCTGAAATGCTCCTTGTGTGGCACCATTTTTGGGGCACTGCATGTACACGGACAGCACTGTCTATTATGAGAAAAAGAGGCCAAACCAGGACTTTTTGACCTATTTCTCTCATCCCTGAAACTTCTCAGGGAACACACATCTTTCCCTGGAAAGAACTAAGGAACATTTCCTGAAAAGGTTTTACTACACTAATAGTTAACTTAAGTTCTTGATAGAAGCAGGAAGGTTTTTTCCTTCTGTGGATTTGCCTTTCTGTGTGGTTTGGAGTTTTTTCTGTTTTACTGTTGTTATTTTTTTTTAATATTCACACACAGATCCACCCAGATCTGGGCAAATTTATTAAGCCAATGAAAAACTGCTTAGAAACCTGCTTAAGATTTTGCAGTGGGTAGCTCAGTTGGTTAAAACTTAATTGTAATAATGCCAAGGTCGTGGGTTCAATCCCCTGTGTGGGCCATTGACTGAAGAGTTGGACTCGATGATCCTTGTGGGTCCCTTCCAACTCAGAATAGTCTGTGATTCTGTAAACCTGCCAAGCACACACAGGGGATCAGAGTGACAGAACCTCAATTACACTTACTGGACAATTAAAAAGCCAGTTGGGTGAGACCAAGGAGAGGGGGAAGAACGCCTGCATTGTTTGATAAGGATCTATGGGAGCATTAGGAAATCAGGGCAGTGAGGGGATCATTCGATGCTCAAACAGCCGGAGGATGCCAAGGCCAGACCGCCGCCCAGGACGCGCCCCTTGCTGCCTCTGAAACCAGCCCAAACCAACACAACCCTCTGCATTTCCTCATTTACCCTTTCCAGTGGTGTGCCCCCCGTCACTCGCTCTTTAGGAGCCCACCAGTCCTCCCAAATCCTGCACGGGAAATCCCAGTCTGCCGCCGCCTCCCCAGCCTCACACGCACCACCCCGCAGGCCTTACTCCGCAGGGATCCCAACCAAAAATTCCGCCACCCCTTGCTCCGCCAGAGATTCCTGAGCCCCAAGGCGCCAGGCGGGCACAGGAGGCGCGGGAGCAGCCCGGGACGGCCCGTCCGGCCCTACCTCCCCTTGTCGGCCGGGGACGCGGCGCCGGCGGCGGCCATGACAGCGGCACCGCCCCCGCCGCCAGGGCCCGCCCACGAGGGCCCGTCCCGCGGTCCCATTGGCCAACGCGACTGTCTGTAAAGCACGCCAGCCTATGAAAAGTCGGCACGTCAGCGCTGCTTCCGCCAGGGGCCGGGAAGGGGCGGGAATGGCGTCGGGAAGGGGCGGGAATGGCGTCGGGAATGGCGGGGCGGAGCCCCCGGGCTGAGGGGAACGCTCTGCGCAGGAAAAAGGGAGCCCACAGGGGGACGGTGGGCGACGCCAATCGCGGTGGGAGGTCTCGCTCCCAGCGCCCCGGCGGTGTCCGAGGCAAAGGACAGCCCGTCTGGTCTGATGATTGAGAAGGAAAGGCGGAGGAACAGCGGGACGGTGTTGCCGCAGCCTCGTATGCAATGCGATGGAATGCAGAAATAGGTTAAACTTATGGAAATACAGTTGAAACTTTATGATAACAACGCAGTGGTCTGTTGCTGGTCCAGCCCTGTGTCATTAGTGGTTTGGGTGATGGGACAGGCACTGGACAGGCTGGAGAAAGAACTGACACACCCCAGGGAGGTGCTGCCCATCCACAGGGACCTGCACAGGCTGGAGGAAGGGGGTGGCAGGATCCTCATGCAGGGGAAGAGCAAAGTCCTGCAGGTGTGGTGTGGAGGAACACCCCCAGGCACCAGCACAGGCCGGGGCTGCCCTTCAGGAAAGGTCCTGGGGGATGCCAGGTTGGACATGAGCCTGTGATGTGCTCCTGGGGCACAGAAGGGCAGTGGTTTCCTGGGAGGCACAACCGGGAGCGCTGCCAGCAGGTCAGGGGAGGTGATCCTGCTGCTCTGCTCAGCACTGGTGAGGCCACACCTGGAGTGCTGATGCAGCTCTGGGCTCCCCACTGCAGAATAGACACTGTATGTATGTATGGCCAGACTTTGGGAATGGAGATTTGGGCAGGGCTCTCCCCACGTGCCCTTCCAGCCTGTGCAGTGGATGTTTTAGGTGAGGCTCAGCGTGCACAGAACTGGCCCCACCGTTTCAGTCCCAAGGTCCATCTGCCACGGCTGAGGGAGCTTGGACAGTGACAGGGAAGTCCTCGGGACTGTCACAGCCCCTGGTACTGACCAGGGCTGACCCTGCTGAGCATCCCAGATCTGATAGGATGGGATGGCAGGGAGGGATTGAACTGCTAGGGGACGGTCCCACTGAGACTGGAACTCAGGTCCTTGGGATTCAGAGTCCGTAGTGCTCTCCTTTACACCATGGGACTGCCCCAGACACTGGATAGAGTCCAGTGAATGGCCACCAAGGTGATGAGGGGACAGGAGCAGCTTATCCCGGAGAAAAGGCTCAGGAGGGTCTCAGCAATGTACACAACACCAGAAGGGAGGGTGCAAAGAGGACAGAGCTGGGCTTCTTCCAGTGGTGCCCAGTGACAGAACCAGAGTGATGGGCACATGTTGAAACACAGGAGGTTCCTCCTGGACATCAATAAACTCCTTTTCCCTGTGAGGATGACCAAGCACTGCACAGGTCACCCAGGGAGATGATGGAGTCTTCATCCTTGGAAACACTAAAAAGCTGTGTGGGAATGATCCCATGTGGCTCTGGGTGGTTCGTGCTGGAGCAGGTGGTTGGACCAGAGGACACTGAGAGGTCTCTGCCAGACTCAGCCATTCAGGCTGTGAATTTCACAGGGCATGTTTTGTGCACTGTTATACTCCCCAGTTAAACTTCATGCAGAGCTGTGTACCAGGACAAAGAACTGAAGGTGTTTATTCAATATTATTTATTCCTGATGGTGGTGTTTGTTTTCTTTTCTGCTCCACCAACACATCCAGCTCCTGGCAATGAAATCCTGAAGAGGAGCATGCTGAGACTCACTGCAACACAGTGAAGAACTACAAGTACCATTCATGAAAACTTGACTTCGAATTAAGTGTAATGGAGAAGCTTCAGAAAGGAGAAGCTCCAGAAAGAAGCAGCTTCAGAATATCAGGCATTTGGCCTGATTAAGATGTTATTTGTCTATTCAGCCTTTTGAATGATGAGCAGTTTTGTTGTCTTCCATCTTTGCTCTCATTATGTCAGAAGTGAATACACTGTACAAAGTACTCTGGAAAATATGAACATAAAACTGTGTGGCCTCAGCAGAAACAGCTTTTGAAAATGTGACTGCTGCTGTCTGGGACCAAGTCAGAGATTTGGCAGCATTTCACAAACATGACTCCACAAGCTCCTCAGCTAAAAAAAAGTTATGAGGTGTGTCAGTTGTGAAGGAAGTTTTTGACATGATAGTTGCTCAGCACTTCAGACAGACTTTTAGAGGGTTATCTCCAGAGTACCATCAAGCTGGTTCATACACAGTCAAGTGTAGCTTTCTAAGAGGTAATCTATTACAAAAAAAATTCTTTCCAGAGTGCTCAGGCATTGGAATGGGCTGCCCAGAGAGGGGGTGGATTCCCCATCCCTGGAGGTTTTTAACCTGAGATTGGCCATGGTACTGAGTGCCATGATCTGGTAAAGGGACTGGAGTTGGACCAAGGGTTGGACTTGATGATCTCGGAGATCTTTTCCAACCCAATCCATGCTATGATTCTATGAAATAATTACTTCCGACATTTTGGTTGCTTAGCAACAAAATGTTCTCATCTTGTTAACAGTAGCTTGGTAATAGATTTCCTTTGTTCTTTTAAATCGCCATTGCATACACTCAGTTGTCCTTTTATTAAATGATTTTTTATTGAGATGCCTACCACCTAAAGTGTCAGCTGTGTCTCTGTACAGGCATGTGGTGTGCAGGGCATGTTACTGATCTCACCATTGTATGAAACCTGGTCATCACCAACCATGTTACCAACTGGGCTTACTCCCATTTGAGTCTGACAAATAACAAGCATTGTCCTCTCCTTCTGGACATGTAGGTTTGAACCCACTAAAAGGGTATGGACATAAGTCCCTCTCTGAAGGACAGTGCTCTAGCAGTGTTTAAATCAAAGAGCAATCTATCTCCTCCAATATTTTAGAAATAAATGTTACAAAATATTATTTGGTATTACCAAAGGTTTGCATACAATTGAAGGAAAAGTAGGCTAAAACCTAATGAAAAAATATTAAAATTTACTTCCTCACAGAGTCTTTTGCTCCCTTAGATTTCTGTCATGTTTGTCAATTAGTTTGCAAACCAACTTCCTGAGCAACACTGCTTGGACAGTATGTTTGTTAGGGCAGTGAACACAGCTGCAGTTTGTGAGTGGCACAGCACCACTGTTGCATATAAAGATTGCTCTCATTTAGTTCACCTAATTCAGGACACAGAGAAAGGTTTGGTGTATTTGTTTAATATTGTTTTATCTGACAGTTACACTTTATTTTTTTTCCTTTGAATTCTTACAATTCCGTATTAATGGAGTACCAATATACTGGATTAATGGCTTATCTTTTAAAATGGTATTTAAACTTATGGTAACAGAAGATACACAGCCCCTGTCAGTATTTGTAGCATAGACAAAAATTATTTTCTGCATCTTTTTCAGATGGAAATATAATTTTAAAATTGTCAGGAATGGAGTTTGTGGAATTAGAGATTTGATCTCATGGCACACATGACTGACCACTCAGCAGATGCCATTGTTGCACACCAATCTCCTTCATAGGTGGCAGAATTCACAGTATCTTGAAACCAGCATGCCTGAAATGAAGCACTGAGTACAGACGTCAGTTTAATCCCCGTAATCACTGCAGAATGACTTCATTGAGTACATGAATTCATTCACTGAATTTTTTCTTGTGCCATAAGAAATAAATTTCAGAGTTGAATTCTGCATATTTCTAGCCTGAGGAATTCAGAGACAGAAGTAGGTCACAAAGCTTTCCAGCTCAGGCACGTTGTAGCTGCATGTGCTTCATGAATATCTGCTGTCCCTGACCTGTGAAATGGAATGGTGAAGCACTCAAAACCTGACAGCTTTTAAACCCTTAAATGCAGCATGAAGAGAAGGGATAATCACTGTCAGGGACAGGACTCATACATATCTGCAGAAAAATGTCAAGACTGGAAATAATGCCTTTGCTTAGCAACAGGGATGCTGGTCTTAGAATGCTGTGAATAACTTGGTGAGGTTATTCCATCTGCCGTAACTGCAGCAGAAGAAGTGGCAGGGAATGAGCATTGCACTACCAGCATCTCAAGCAGAGAATTCCCTCACTGTCATCTGCAAGTCAGGTGTCCTTATTCAGATATCCTTAGTTTTACTGTTAAAGGCGTCTGGGGAAGAAAAGTAACAAAAAATCCCCAACAAAAACCAAACAAAAGCCCTTCAAGCCCCCCCAAACTCCACCCCCAAACAAGACCACCCAGCAACAAGCGCCATTTACAAATATGAAATAGAAATTCAAAGTGATTGTGATACACACTGCTGCAATTCACCTGGGGTAAATGCAGATGCCCTCACTAGAAGTGGGAGCCCAAGGAAATCTAGATGGTTTGAGGTGACACAGTTCCAGTGTTTTATTGGAAGTGTCATGTACAGATGCTTACTCAGACTTCACTTAATATTCAGATCGAGCTTACACATTGTTTTCTCTCACCTGAGGCAACACTGCATAGTCTAACTATACCTATATAGTAATGGGACTACTGAAGTCATACAGAAGGGGATATATTTTCAGCTAGACTGGTGAAACAAGCTCTGTATTGAACTGCAGACAAAACACAGAACAAAAAAAGGGCTTTCTTCATTCAATAGTCATTGACAGGAAGGGGACAAGATGAGAAGGATTTTCTTCATAATCTTTATAAATGAGAATTTTACAAAGATATTTTTAAGTAAATTATAAGAGCTGGGAAAAAAGCCAACAACTTTTAATATGGAAATATGCTTCATGAAATATGACTCAAGTTGGAAGTAACAGGTGTGAACTAGGTCTGTCCAACAGTGAACTTTCAACAGCATATAGAGAAAGGAATGCTGTCATTCATTTGGTTTCTTCAAAGTGATATTTACTTACCATGAAACTTCAACATGCAGAATTAAACATGCCATTCTTGATATATGCCACTTCTAAAAGACTGTATACACCAAAGCAAGTGGTGTCCCTGCCCATGGCTGGGGGCTTGGAATGAGATGGTCTTTAAGGTCCCTTCCTACCCAGGCCATTTTATGATTCTGTGATTTTAAATGCACAGAGCACCATTGAGTTTCAATTGAAACCCCAAATCCTGTCTTCTACATAAGTGTTTTCAGAAGAGGCACTACCACCTCATGGCCTTCCTTCAAGGGATCAGCAGCAGTGTTCCTTATGAATCAGCAGAAGCATCACTTTTGTTTATATCAACAGTAAAGACCTGTAAACAGTTTTTTTAAGGATTGGGGGATGTTCTAAAGTCACATTAGGCTTACATGTTTCAATCTGTGCAAGTGCTGCCCTGCAAGAACAGCTGACAAGTGGGCTTGAAAACAGTCATCCTGACTTGTATGTTTAGAGCCAGATGTCCTTTGGATTATGTCACCTAGACCCAAGCACTGACTTGCATGAATTAATGTAGAAGTACAGCAGACAACATACGGTCTGTTTCACTGAGATATTGGGGGTAATGTTGGGCACCACATTGCCAAGACTGGCAAAGTGGAAAAATAGGGATTTCTATTCATCTCTCATTCCTTCTGATTGGAAAGACTGGATCTCTGAAGTACAAACCTCAGTTTTACACCCAGGCATTCTCTGTCCTTCTAGTTTAGACTTATTAAAGTAGCATAGGGTGGTCCTGTGGTGTAAAGGAGAGCACTCTGGACTCTGAATCCCAAGGTGCTGAATTCAAGTCTCAGTGGGACCGTCCCCTGGCAGTTCAATCCCTCCCTGCCATCCCATCCCGTCAGATCTGGGATGCTCAGCAGGGTCAGCCCCGGTCAGTACTGGGGGCTGTGACAGTCCTGAGGACTTCCCTGTCACTGTCCAAGCTCCCTCGGCTGTGGCAGATGGACCTTGGGACTGAAACGGTGGGGCCAGTTCTGTGCACGCTGTGCCTCACCTAAAACATCCACTGCGCAGGCTGGAAGGGCACGGGGGTAGAGCCCTGCCCAAATCTGCATTCGTGAAGTTTGCCATACATACCTACACTAAAGCAGCTTTGCAAAGTCACAGCTGTGTGCACTCAGCCTCTAAGATCAAAAGGAACCATCAGTCAGCCATCTGTGTGTGACACAATAATACAGTATTTGCACTGAGCTTGCGGCTTTCACTTAAGCTACATTTCCACTTTTAAGAATTCCAAATGATTTATGCCCTGGTTCTGGCTGGGTTAGTCAATTTTCTTCTCACTAGCCTGTATAGTGTTGTGTTTTGGATTTAGTATGAGAATGCTGATAACACACCAGTGTTTTTAGTTGTTGCAAAAGTGGTGCCTGTACTAAGTCACGGACTGTTTAGTTTCTCATGCCCTGCCAGGAAGAGGCTGAGGGGCACAGTAAACTGGGAGAGGACACAGCCTGGACAGCTGAGACACAGTGGCCAAAGGGGTATTCCAGACCACAGAGAATCATAAAATCAGTTGGGTTGGAAAAGGCCTCTGAGATCATCAAGTCCAATCCTTAATCCAACCCCACTTTGATTACCAGATCATGGCACTCAGTGCCATGTACAGTCTCACCTTAAAAACCTCCAGGGTCGGAGAATCCACCACCTCTCTGGGCAGGCCATTCCAATGCCTGACCACTCTCTCTGTAAAGAACTTCTTCCTGATACCCAACCTAAACCTCCCCTGGCAGAGCTTGAGCCCATGCCCCCTTGTACTACTGCTGGTTGCCTGAGAGAAGAGACCAACCCCCACCTGGCTACAACAGCCTTTCAGGGAGTTGAAGAGAGTGATGAGGTCTCCCCTGAGCCTCCTCTTCTCCAGGCTAAACACCCCCAGCTCCCTCAGCCTCTCCCCACAGGACTTGTGCATGGCATCATCCTCAGCATATAAAGTGGGGGAAAAAGCTGGCTGGGGTCCACTGCTTTAGGGACTGTCTAGGAATCAGTCAGCAAGTGGTGAGCAATGGTATCATGCATCACTTGTTTTGTATAGTCTGTATTATAATTATTATTAATAATAATTTTATTATCTTCCTTTACTGTCTCAAACTATCTTCATCTGAACCCACAAGTTCCTCTCTTTTATTGCCTCCACCATCCCGCTGCAGGGGAGCAGGTGAGTGGCTGGGGAGTGCTCAGTTGCTGACCGTGGTTAAACAATGACACTTAAAACACTTCAAAGTGTCAAATAATCAATCATGGTTGTTCAAATGCTCAGCATAGTAAGAGGAAAAAGGATGCCAACTCCTTTTCATCACAAAATAATAACAAAGTTCCACTACAAAAAAAATACAAAAATTGGGAGATTTCTCCTAATTCATATCATGGCTTAATTTTTACATCTACTAGAGTGCTCTTCCATAGTTACTTCCACTCCAAATATGTGCCATCACAGAATTTACCAACAGTCTGGGTAAGGTAAGATGCATAAGTCTCTTCCCCAACAATGCACCTTTTGTACAGAGTGTTAGGAAGGACAGACAGAATTAGGCTTAATCTACTTTCATTTTTATGAACTATAATAATCACTCAAAGTCTCCCCGGTTTTATGATCCCTGCTTTAAACTGCTGGTGATAATTATGGTTGGTGGTTTTTTTAAACATTTTTAATAGAAACATTTAAATTTCTAGCAAGGAAATTTCATTTTCTGCATATAAACCAACATCTAAGTGCATTATTTTCAAGAATAACTTAAAAATAAGACACAAATTAATCAGTCCTGAAATTATCTCAATTATGAAAGCATTAGAAAAAGAGGATCTATACCTTTTTTTAAAAATGCTTCTTTTAAAGCCAAGGTGAAGTGCAAAATATGCATGTAAATATAAATATATATGTAGATATGTGTTGGGCTTTAATTAACCTAGGTCCCTTAATAGTCTAATCTGGGACTAAAGCACTCACTAATTATGGAAAAGAAAGGCTTTGTAATTAACTGAGTCTGTGCTGTGCTTCTGAGTCAATGAAATAAGCCTTCCTGCAGATCTTTTGTAGCTAACAGGGATTATGGAATTACACTGTGTTGGAACTAGATTTTGTTTTGTGTGGCTTGTTTCAAGGCAAAAGAGAATGGGGAGCTCAACTAGTGAACCACATGTCTCCGAGCTTCTTTTTTCCACTTGTTTATATGGAATGTGACTACCACCAAAATGAAACTGCATGGGGTTTTTCAGAGCATTTGTTCTGATATACTCAAGTGTTAGCAACGATTTCCTTTTAAAATGAAATCATACTTCTAATACTGTATTCAGACACCTAACTTTCAGTAGTAGCCAAGAAAACAATTCCACTCTGACAAGGTGCAATCAGGAGGAAATTTTATATAACACTGCAAGTAATAAATAAATTATGCATAGCAAGACTAAATTCAGAATAAGTATATTGTGAAACAAAATACATTAGAATAATTGAAGAAAGAATTAATTACAGAGTTAGGATATAAACAGTAATGCATCTCAGGCAGAAGCAAACAACAAAACTGAAGGAAAGATAATTGTGGGCTGAATTTGTTCAAGAGAAACAACATTTACAGGTGGGAAAATGCATCTGATCTCACAGGATGACAATTTACTTGCAGAGAACCAGCACAAGCTTTTATGCATGTTAAATCCCACCAAAAAGTAGGGTATTAGATACTGTTTGTACGTATGGCTTGAGGTCTGGACAGAAGTGCACCTTACTGGGTGAACCAGCTCCCTTCTATACCTTCCTGAAATCCCAACTGCAATTCCACAGCCACTCAAGTGAAGGGTGTTTCCACAAAAAGCAAAATTTGAGTTATTTCCTGAAATCCTGAAGTGGCAGAAATTCACATATACACGAGCCTGTAACTATGTGGAAATTTCCTAAGAAAGATACTTTGCAAAGCTATGCTAGGGAGGTGTTACCCAGGCTTAGAGTAAGTAAACAGCACTTCTGATTATAACAAACTTGACAGTGGGAAATTCATCTTGGCATCACAAGTTCATTGACACCTGCATTAATTACTGTTGTGAACTCTTAAAGCTCTTCTGCACCACACCAAATTCCCTTGCACTTGCAATATGTAACCAAACACAACACGTAACCAGTTAACTTACCATTCTGTCTAAAAACTCAACCTTAACTACGTAACATTCTCTATAAACACATTTACAGATACAAACTGTTATTCTGCGTATAGGAAACTATGATGCAGGAATCATATTTCTACATGTGATTTCAAATGAAATTAAAAGTGGGCATCTCTTCTGGTTAAATGTAGTTAAAAAGTGCAAAGGAGATGGCAGTGGAACCAGAGAGTGAATACACTTGGGTAATTTGGTATTTAAGAAGGTCCTCGAAGATTTAAATGTGTGGAGAAAGTCATGCTTCACACTAACTGACACTTCACTTCTGATTCACAGCTTCATCCAAATCACACATCTCATCAAGAACAAAGCTGTTGGACAGGTGGATGAAACTTTGCAAGGCATTACAGTAGATGCATGAAGTTGTGTTTGGGTGGAAGTCTGCACACGATTGTTAGTGACGCTCTTATGGCTGTTCTTACCATTTCATGAAATCTAGTCAAGAAAATACATTTTGGGAGGCATCTAATAACAGAAGAGCTTGTAAGAAGAGTCCACCTAAACATTTTCCAGATCATCCCTACAAGTAAAACTGACCTCATCTAGGACGGAAGATGTTCTCTCCCTCTTCAGGCCCCCTCTAGGAAACAAATAGTTGCAATAAATCTTTTTACTGGAAGGATTTTACTGATTGAATTCAGTATTGCATGTCTAAAAATTGTCTCCTGTAGGTTTACATACTGTAGACTCTATTTTCTTTGGGTACTTTTGGTGAAGAAATGTTTCTTTTCCACATCTATACAATGATGTAATACTTTTGAAGTCAGTTGTCAGAATGTCCAGGATGAAGGACTTACCCAAACATCAGATATTTAAATACAAAGCATTAGAAGCCATTAGGCAGAAGGTCAGAGTTTAAAAAAGAAATAAAAAAAAATCTAACTTTAATTTACTTTTGCTGTGTCAAAAAGGGTGAAGTTCTGAAATTTTCTTAAAATTGCCTGTAATGGCTTGATCCAACCCACTGACCACCCATGGGGGGGCCTATCCCAACCTCTTTCAACCAGTCCCAGCTGGTTTAGTTTTTCTCTGCTGGCTCAGGTGTCACTTGTGCAACTATGCACTGGGCAAATTCTCCCTGAATGCCACACTGATCCTACTGCCTCCATCAGGGGGGCAGGTAAGAGGTGAGCAAGTCCACTGAGAGGTCACATGAGAGCCAGGATTCACAGCCAGGAGCATTGAAGGGAGAAGAAAGCTTCTTTCAACAGCACATGCTGATCCTCCAGTTCCAGAAAGGCCATGGATCTTCATCCTTAATAATGAAGAAGCAAATACACTAATCTTCTTGGTAATACCCACTTCTTGAAGGGGGTAGAGGGATGGACAGCTATGAAGTACTGCAGTGGCCATCAAATAATTCACATTATCAAACAAAGGTTTCGCAGTTTAATGGTCTACTGGCGTACTTTCAAAATAAAACCTCATTAATTCATGCACAAACTGTTCTCTCTCTGGTGCAGCTCATGCAATTTACTGAGGAAGAAAGGAAAGCACATCCCTTGGACAACATGACTATCTCTAAAATTGTCCCTTTTCTTTCCCTCCTCCTTCACCAAAAAAGACACAGCAGCGAACCTCCCACAGTCATCAAAGCTACTAGTCCATGTTGAAGAATACTGTGGCTTACTGAAGTTTAGAGCATAAATTCTAATCGTATTCTGCAGCCAAATCCTGCTTGAAACAATATTCCAGGCTCATCAGAAAACTGTGGCAAGGCTTTCAATTTTTAAGCTGTCATATCTGACAGAGTTTTGAGGATTATCTTCAAGCTTTCAGGGGAGAATACTCTTGATACAGAACTGCACGTGAAGAATAGAACTAGATTAGTTCCTCTTTAAAGTTTGCAATATTTAGTCAGAAGAGCTTTCACAGAAACTGAGCAGTACCCTTAACTGTGGCACACTGCAAGAAACTAAAATGGAGGTACATCTTAAAATGTGAGTAATTACGAAGTGTGAGGAGGTCACATTTCTGCTTTTCACATCAAGAGGACAAAGCTATACGACAGTCTGAAATGAGCGTTATGAGTTACTTTTCAATATAAACTGATTTTTAAGTACAAGTTTGGTATGTTCTGGATATGATAAACTAATTCAAGAACAACTAAAGGTCTGAGCACAAGTTAAAAAAAGTTCTACCAAAACTGGTAGAAAGAAAGGCAGTGCATCCCAGAAGAACACTAAATTGAGTCTTGGTTTCCTTTGCTCCTTGCTTTTCTTTGTTTTGCCTTGACATAAATAATGTCCTCTTACCTGCTGTGGCAACTTCATACAAATGAAACCAAGGAACAACAGTAAACATTTAGCTGCGTAAATCAAATCTGACTGTCATGAATCTAGACATAATTAAACAAAATCCAAGACCAAATATATTTATTGCAACCATTTTTTCATGCTTTTGATTTTATATTTCTGGGATCTGTTTTTATAGTTTAGCTTAGAATATAACTTTATATCCCCATCATAAATCAAACATCATGGATGTCTTTAAATATTCTGAAAGGCTCTTAGTGGATACTAAGTATTTTAGATAAAGAATCAGAGAAATGTAGATTTGGAAGAGATTTCAAAAGATCACCTAAGCCCATCTCTGCACACAGGCAATATGAAATATACTACAGTCCATCCCTATGAGATGTTTCATAAACCTCTTCTTAAAACTTCTATAATGGAAATTTAAAAACTCCCATGGGAAGCATATTTTAGTGTATCACTACCCTTATAGTTGGAAAGTTTCTCTAGCCTGTCTTTGCTACAAATATAGGTTACTTATGAGGATATTAAGAGAAACTTCCCAATTATAATGATCATGAAGTATCCCCATGACTATCTTGAGAATCCACTACAATTTTCAAAGACATTCTGGTGTTTGATACGCATACAATTACTTATGATTTTACCTTACCTTCTGATTAAAAAAACTGATTTCATTTTTTTCTCAGTTACAGAACTGAAATCAGAATTTCTTTACTGACTTTACCTGTAATTCTTAACTGACAGGACAAATAGGTAATGCCGGTGTTAAACAACTGTTCTGGATTACATGGTATATTTTCATCTTAGTTGTTAAAAGCCCAGCACAAAAAAGTATCACATAATTAACAAGAAAAGTGGTCTTTCATTTGAAACTCAAATACCTGTACTTACTCCAACAGGAAGCCTGACTTCACACACATCACATAATCTGTCTCTATTTCATCTTTAACAGGACACTAATATTCATATTAGATGCTTTGTGAAGGTACTATATGCAAAATATTTCAAATGCTAACATGAGGAGTGCTGCTGGTTAACAGGTTCACCAGGTGACACAAGAACACGGCATGTCTCTGAGCAAATTTGACAGGAAGCAAAGAACAAAAGATCAAATACGATACCACTTCTGCCAACAGGTATTTTTGGTATTGGCTTTTACATAAAGTGACTTCTGTCTGCTGATAGTATCTTGATTGTGTTTGTAACTCAGTGCATGTCTTACAGTGAATTCAACTGACTCATTTCAGTATCAGAAGTACAAAAGCCACAGAAGTGATACACTCTGCAACTGTGTTAAAGCTACCAAAAAGGTACATTGCTCTATTTCAGGGCTTCCTGAAATCAGGGCATTCTGAATTCTAAGTATGCATTATTTAGAAAGCTAACTTTAGAACAGTCCAGTTGAGATACAACAAAACTGACAAACCATTTCATGGTTTGTTCAAAAATGCACAAGATGGTTAATGTTCTGTTCTCTCATGTTTCTAGTTTAACAAATTTTCATCTAGATTCAGGCTATATTTTTAAAGCACAAATCTTGTTTTTTTCCTAGCACAATCTATATTTGCATCAAAAAGGCTTGAGGCAGCAAATGTCCTGTTTTGTGCATAAAATTTCTTCTGCTAAGGTAACAAATTTTTTGCTGCCATGGGATGCTTGTGATATTTTCCCCTTCATAATTCTTAAAAAATAAATAAAAAAAAAGCGCACAAAGATAGCAAATAGAATTAAATTTTCATCTTATAGTCACTATTTCACATTCTACATTATATCCCCAATTAAAAAAAAACACCTTTGTTTTACAAATATTATTTTTATAGATACAATATTGTTTCAGGCTTGCAGTCATGAGAACAATTATACTGCTTGGCTACTGGAAATACCCTGCCTTTAGCCTTGTTATGCACCTGAGATGTGTGAAACTGTCTCAATTACAAATATATTACAGAAGACCTAGGGCCTGATCCCACAGCTGTTAAAAGCGTCCTACAACAGCCATTTTTCAGTGATAAGGAAGAACAAATATTGGAGGTGCAGAATTCCAGTGGATCAGGCCTTAAGTGTAAGTGCATTATACAACACATTATATGGTGACATCTCAAAATAAAATACTGGTTTTTTAATGTAATGCAGAAGTAACACACACAACTTACATATAGCAATAATTTATTCTGAAATGTTCATTTTAGTCTCTGTTGAGACATCACCCACGTCTCATTAATAAAAGAGCAGCCATCTCACCTCAAATACCAGAATATACAACAAGTTACAGCATAGCAAAAAAATTCTACCTACTTTAAGATAAATTCTAATTCAGGTAAAATAATTTTGTTAAAGGTTTTACAGTTACACAGTTGTCTTTTTTTTTTCTTTTTGCAGAGCACAAAGAAAGTGTAAATTGTTACACCATAACTATCTATGCACATTATGTGACCACAGAAATGTTAATCATTACTTCATAAAATGAACCATCAGTTCCATTCATGCAGAAAAGCAGGCGAGGAAAGCTTGTTCAGCGGAAACCATATTACTGTGAATTTCACAGCCACATGATTAATTATTGGGTTAGATGGACTCACAAGTACTAAAAATGAGTATATTTTTTTGCATAAATAGTACCAATTCTTCCCTGATGTAGTTTAGTTGGTTTGTAATCTAGAAATTATTGATAAAGCAATATGACTGTATCTTCTCTATCTGCACTGTTCCATGACTTCAGTGACAAGCAATATTCAAAGGATTATGGGATGGGATGCTAATACATGTTAAACATACTGTACAAATATACTTGCCTTAGCAATTTTGTTCCAAACTGTCAATCAGGTATTCCTGCAAAATATTACCAGTGAAGACAAGGTATACTATCAAATATGGCTTCCAGAACAAGGACCATCTAACAAGAATCAAAGCTATTTACAACAAATAAAAACAGAAAAAAAAAATCAATCCCCATTTTTTTTTGTTTCATTCGAAACAAAGTTTCTAAGTAGCTGCTGTATATAATACAGTTTATTTTTCGTTGCACTTAAACAGAAGTTACCAGGTAAGAGCCAGAGTGACGTTTAGGGCTTTGGGTTCCACTGGAGTCTGCGTTCTCAGACTTGGCGTCACGTTTCTTGGTGCTGTTGTTCACTGGAGTTGGTATCTGTGAGGGCCGAGCAGAACTATTGTCCACGCTGCTCTTCCTGCGACTTGGGTTGTAGTTGAAAGGAGTCACTCTGGCTGCCACAGCCCCGATGGGGGAGCTGTGCTTGCTTGAGCTACTGGAACCGAACGGAGTGCGCTCACTTACAGTACTTTCACTGATTTCTGGTGCAGGAACAGGATTATTCTGCAGAGGCTTTGTTTCAGTGCCTTTCTTGTCTGGACTGTCTATCTGAAAGAAAGAGTTCAGACGGTTTTCTAAGCCAACGGTACGTACAGGAACACCTCCATTCCCTGGGGTTTGCTTCTCTTGAATCTCTTTAGGATCTTTACCATTCACACCCCCTTTCTCTGAAACACTGTCAATAACGGGGGGAGTATTTCCAGTTGGAGACCTTCCAGATCGAGGGTTGTTAATTGGGCAGTCCTCTATCCTCACCCACACATCCTCCGTCTTAGAGACAGCTGGCGCCATCTGGTAGATGAGAGTTTTGGAATCCGAGCCATTTGTGGCACCTGAGGAAGGATCGTTCATTATCTGAGGAATTTCATTTTCTTTTATTTTTCTCCAAGTACCTTTTGCTGGTGCTTGGCTTTCTTTACTTTGCTTGTGTCCAGAAAGAGAACTTCCATGTTGCTTTTCATCTTCACTTTTTGCCTTTTCACTGGATTCTGAAGAAGCTGACAGAATTGAGGAGGAACTTCCAGTTCTTCGCCAAGTGCTTACCCGAGGAAGAGATGAGGAATGCTTACTGTGCTCACGCTTCCATGTTCCTGATCTATTGATCAGCAGTCTAGACGGACTTTCGGAATGAGAACGAGCTATGTCATGACGCTTGGCTGGTCTCCCATCATATTCTACAGTAGGGCTCTGATTAGGGGCTAATTTTCGCCAACCACCAGTCTGAGCAGTTGAATGAGTGGATAAAGACATATCAGGAAGAGATGGACTTAAAACTGGGGTCTGTAGTTGGGACCTGGTGGGAGAATCTGGCCTGGAAGGAGACAGAGATTCAAATGAAGCTGACTCTTCTAATTTCCGTCTCAGAGTTGGGCTTGGAGCTTCTTTAATAAAAGTTGACTGACGAACGAGAACAGGTCTCTCAGATCTGTCAGATTCACTTCCGCTAGACTTTGCAGATGACATTCTGGATAGGTCAGTCTTTTTGTTTGATCCACCACTGCTGAGAGCTTGGTTTAACCCTTTTGAAGCAGACTCACTTCGTGGAATGCTACTGGTACTCTTAGGTAAGGCAGTTTGCTTTGTAAGGTTTTGCTGGCTCATCTGCCTTCCCGGTGGCGTGTATGACATTCTACCTGAACTTGAGGACTTAGTTGAGGCTGTGCTAGGAGATGATGTTCTTGGCAACTGTGACAGTTTGTTGGGAGGACTTATACCATTTCTTCCTGGGGAAATGGAGTTTCGCCCAGGAGATTGCAGAGGCCTGCTTAATGGCTGCTGCTGAGGTCTGGAAGGAGTGGAGTCTCTAGACCCTGATCTAGATGGTCCTTTACTTGATCCACTCTGGTTCAACCCTGATGGCTGCCTAGTTACAGGAGCTGGCTCAGGCTTCACTGATGACTTGGCTCCTCTTGGAGAACTAGTCAAACTTTGGCCTTCACTGGGACTCTTGGAGTTCATGTTTTTGAGTGGGGTTCCTTTTTTAGAAACAGGACTAGTACTTGAAGAACTATTTCGAACTCCCGGAATATGGATCATTGTTCTACCACGTGAAATTGAAGGCACGCTTGTCTGTTGTGGCTGCTTCAACTGGCTTGAAACTTCAGAATTGGAGCGAGCTTTTCCTGTGATCATACTTTTATACACTTTCTTCCCTCCTTTGATTCCCCTGCTTTCTGCCTCTACTTTTTTAGACTCCAGTGTACTCTTCTCTCCTGGTTTAATAATTCTTGGACCTTTACTACTTGTGAAAGGCTTTTCTTCTTGGTCTGGGGTAAGATGAAATGGTGAGCCCAGAGAAATACCAGATTTTAATGAAAGGATAGAATCAGAGTCTGATGAAGCTTGTCTAGACAGTGATGCAGCAGCTGCAGCTTGATGCAAGCTACTAACTATAGAATTTGCACCTTCTTGTATAGCTTTCCAATCAAAATTCTCTGAATCAGGTGAAAAACCATGTTCTGAATCTGGCCTCTGTATCTCTCTCAAATCCAGTGTTAAATCTTCTGCCAGTATACCACCTGTATTTCTGGAATTATTCTTTTCACTTTCACTTTTCATTCTTGAGGGCTTTTTCTTTTTAGGCATAGCAGAACTAATGCATTCCTGCAAAAGATCATCTTCTGAGTCAATGCTAAGAGAACTCAGAGAGCTGTTTCTAGAGAAACATACAGGAGTATCTTCAACATGAAATGATTTAGGTGCATAACCAGAAGTCTGTGGTCTGTTGGATTCCATCTGTGAATCAGGAGCCTCTGTACGTTTTTGATGTTCCCCTTCTTTGTTATTGTTTTCTTGATCAATATCACTGAGGGAGCTTAGAGATGAATTGCGGGAAAAACAAACAGGTGTGTTTTCAATGGCAAAATTCTGCATTTTCTCATCTGTAGCTGCCCCTCTGTCTGGAATATCTTTAGCTGACTGAGAGAAGGTTTTAGGCTGGCTTCTGCCTGTTGGGTGTTTTTGACAAACTTGAGTCCTGTTACTTGGTTGCTGATTTGAAGACTGTTCTGAATTAGAGCAGTCTTTACTTTCTGTTTCCTTTGCTTCTTTTCCTTTTCTTAATTCTGCCTTCTCCCTTGAAAGGTCAACATCATCATCATCAAAATCTAAAGAACTCAGGGAGTCATTCCGTGAAAAACAGTATGGAGTTCCCTCAATAGGTGTGTA
This sequence comes from Pithys albifrons albifrons, assembly GCF_047495875.1. NCBI lineage: Eukaryota > Metazoa > Chordata > Aves > Passeriformes > Thamnophilidae > Pithys > Pithys albifrons. The sequence continues at coordinate 61,215,244 of NC_092497.1, read as the reverse complement.
ATGATGAGGGGAATCAAATGCAAAGCTTCCCCTTACACGCTCTTCATTATTTGGCAATTTGTCATGAAAGTCTCTTGAATTATTTTTAAGATTCTGTTTCTTTGCATCTCTGTTCTCTGGGTAGCCTCTTTCATTACTGACATTGCTTTTAGGCTCTGTGCTTTTTCTTATGCGTGCTCTGTATTCGTTATTTTGGGGAACAGGCTTTACTGGTGATGTTGGCTTCTTTTTCTCACCTTCTGGTTGGTTTTTATTACTTAGAGATGAGGAAGCTTGTTGAATTTGATCCATTATCTTCTTCACTCTGAAAGGTTTGTGACTTTTTCCTTTTGGCATAGCTGAGTTAATGCACTCAGCCAGAATATCTCCTTCTTCAGTTTTATCATCATCCAGACTCGGGGAAGCCACAGCTGAGCTTTTTGCTCGCTGAGTGTCGTCGGTACTTCTGCCTTCTGTGGGAATGGTGTCACGCTTTTCAAATTCCCCAGACTCTGCTCCCACACCCACACTATCTACATTGGCCAACTCACTCGGTGGTGACTCTATTGTGAGATCACTCAGAGATGTAGCTGTAGAAAAATTTATTGGTGTACCCTCAACACAGTAGACCCGTGGCATATCATCTCCTGGTGTAAAACTCACATGCTTTTGCGATTGCAATCTGCTTTGTGAAGGCAAAAGTTTGTAAATTGGCAACTGGCTGGGCTTTCTGGCTACAGGAGGAGGTATTTTTGGAGCTGATGCTTGAGAAGGCTTTTTGGCTTTACGTGAAGACTTTGTTGGCATTGCAGAAATAATACATGCTTCCAGTATTTCAATATCATCATCAGAATCATCCAGAATGTCTTTTTCTGCTTCAGCAGGCTTCTCTGCTTTCTTCTCTTCATTATCCTTTGTGTCATCTGACTGTTCAGGTTCTGTCTCATTTCCGTGCTCATTTTCATGGACCGGAGGCATTATTCTTAACTCTGCATCTTTCTGTATGAATGGCTCATCAAGGCTCAGAGCACTTAGGCTGGAAGAGCAGGAAAACCCATCCGGTGTGCTTTCTGTGGCAAAATGTAATAGCGTATCAGCCTCTGGCAGTACCTGAACTCTTTGAACAGCTGCATTTACAGCTGCCTGTCTAGGACCAGGCTCTCTCTTTTCTGTACTAGGCACTTTTCCCTTAGGTACATCTCTTTTTACTTGAACACCTTGAGCAGGTGGTGGTGTTTTACTTCTGCTTGGAGGCATTGTTTGTCCAGGGCTGTCTGGAAGGTCACTGGGACTTATAATACCACTTACTATTCCACTGCAAGGCTCACTTTGAACTGAACTGGCAATTGAACGGCTTTCAAAACTATCCAGGGAACTTACAGAAGTACATCTACTGAACATGAGTGGTGTTTCCTGTACATAATGTTCTGGTGGGCTTTTAGGAGTTTGTGCACCACTCTTCGAAGGAGATTTGGCACCTGAAGAAAATTCAACAGCTTTGTGTCTAGAGGAATCGGAAGGAGACAAGCTGGAAGTCTGAAGTCTACCGGATTTTGTTCTGATGTGTTGTGATGTAGATGTGATTTCACTTACTGCACCTTCTGTAGATAGAGCCCCACTGTTTTCCTTTAGTTCTGTGATCTGTAGTGTGTTGTTTGCATCTGTGCCCCGTGCAGATTGATCACGTCCTATTTCATCTTCAGCTGACGACAATGACGACAAAGAGCTACACCTTGAAAAACATATTGGGGTATCTTCCACACAGTAAGTTTGTATAGTTTCCTGATTAATAGAGGGAGTCTTACAGGAGCTGGTCTTCTGAGCGTGACCACTTCTGCTCTGTGCAGAACTTGGGTGAAGCTGGTTCTGTCTCTTTGAACCTGCTGAGGGCGCTGATGTGCTCCCACTGCTTGAGGGAATATGGTCAGTTTTACTGAGTTGCACTGAAGAAGTCTTTGGAAAAGTAAAAGATGGCTTCTGAGAAGGCGGTGGAACTTCTGTTGAATATTTTAAACTATAATCAATAGGTTGATCGACATGATGCTCCTCTTCATTGTACTTTATGCTATAATTAGTTGGCCTGTCCTCCTCTTCATGTTGCTCCTCCTCAGAATAACGTTCGCTGTAGTTGGTTGGTTTGTCATCATCGTAATCATCAACTTGGCACAAGGACTGGTTTACTTTCTGATTCATTCCAAGAGCTGGGCCTACTCTGTTTTGGTCAGAACCACTGGATCCTCTTGATCTAAAGGAAGAAACGCACTCCTGCTGCCCAAAAGGTGACTGATACTTCATGTGTTTATCATCTCCACTTTCAGTGTACACAGGGTAGGTTGCATTTTGGCTTCTTGACTGTCTTTGTTCATTTTGTTTGATTTCATCATCTATTACATGCTTAGGCCTCGCCCATCTTTCATTCTGAGAGGGACTTTGCCTTCCTGAATTTAACTGTTCATCTGAGTATTTGAGACTATAATTAATAGGAGTGTCTAGCTCTCCATCATTGTCATCCATATGATTTGCACTGTGAATTTTGTGTGCCAAGTCAGCTGGATATTGACCATAACTACAAAATTTACTTTCATCATCTTCAGAATAGGATTCAATGGAAGGTTTCATTTGGCCTCTTTTACCATAGCCGTCACTGCTGCTGACACTGTTTAAACTATCATTTGAAGCTCTTTTGTATTCCATTTTCGTGTAAGGCACAGGACATGTCCTGTTTGAATTCTCAGATTTAGGAAAGTATGTATTTGAGTGAGTATGGGCAGTGGCTGATCTCCTGGGGGCATTTCTGTCTTCTGTCAAGCTGTGTATTTCAGAACTGGAACCAGAACTTCTGTCTTCTTGTGGAATGTGCATGCTTGTTACTTCCTCCATAACTTTGGCAATCTGTGCTGCAGCACTAGAAATCTGCATTCCTATTCTCTTAGAGGAGTTCCCAGTATTCTCTGCAGCTGGATGATAGGTATTTAAACCTACAGTTCGATCCCTGTCAACACTTCTGTCTTTCTCAGATCGAGAAGTTTCTGTGTTTCCTCTACTGGAAGAGGAAGAGCCAGGCAACACTGTAGCATTTACATAAGGTGAAAGCACAGTCATGTTACCAGCATTAAAACTCTCTGATCTGCATAACCCCTCGTCATGGCGACTGGCGTCCAGGACATACTCACTGTATATATTTTGCTTATGTCTCTGCTTATTACGGTGAGAAGCTTTCGGGCTTAAATTATCAATGTTGTCAAAAGTCTCTGATAGATGCTGAGCATCTAATTCTGCTTCCAGTGCCTTTTGTTTTCTGACATGAAGAGATGGCAAGCTTGATCCTGGAGACATGATGTTGGCATCCTTGTATTTGGCTGGCCTGTTTGCCATGAGGTTTCTCAGAGCTGCAGCACTACCCATGGCTATCATTTTGTGTTTTGAGTGGATGAGGTTTTTCAGCATGCTGACGGCTCCCATGTCCCACAGCGCCTCCTGATCCTTCGCATTTCTTGCAGAAAGATTCCACAGGGTCCCACATGCGTTACTAACTATGGTCAAACTGTGTGACTTCAAGTGTTGTAACAAGGTTTGTAAGCAGCTGTTCTCCCGCAAGATTTGCCTGGTGTTGAGTAATTGAAAACAAACATCTGTAAGTGGCATTTCAAAAGGATAAGAGACAAAGCAAAACAAAACCCTGTTATTCTAGAGGCAAGTCTTGCCCTTAGAAAAGATAATCTTCAATTCTCCAGTGCAAATTAATCTCACATTTCCGCCAGCTTTCATATGAATGCTAATCAAATCCTATTACAAACATGAATATTTAGCTTTTAGTACAGTTCATCACTAAAAAGCAGCAGCTATTACTCTGTTTGGATATTCCTGTTATTTACGTGAAATACCTGCCTTATCAAGTGTATTAACTGTGCTTAATTACTATACTTAATACATGCATTCATATTTAGGTTCAATCACAGAAAATATTAAACATACATGTGGTACAGAAGTGTACCTACCTGTGGTCCTCATTAGTAGCAATTAAGCTAGAAACATTTCTTAGTATTCCTCCTCCACTTTCTATGATGGCTAACGTGTTTGTTTGGCTCCGGTACGTCAGTGTGCCGACCAGAAACGCAAGAGCACCATCGACAGCACAAATATCAGCTTTGTTCCCAGTACAGTGTGCTGACAGATTCCATAAGGCACTCAGAACACTTTTCAGGGTGGATTCCTGGGGAAACAGCAAAAGGACAGAATGAGGGAAGTTTTCAGCTGTTGACTGCAAGTTCTCAGAAACACATAAGTCAGCTTTAAGGAGCTATGTGTGCTCCAGCTTCTGCTTTCTGGGGGGCTAAAGGTGATTTTGGTTTTTGTTAACTTTGCTCCTTCCTTCAGCTGTGGACTTAGTATTACCTGCCCCAGAGGTTTCAGAATTATGTGTTACAAAACTTCGTTGATGCAACAATGATAAAAATGGCTTTAAGAGTAGCTGGCAGGACACTCTGGGATGGAATATAATCCCTTCAAGATACCAAAAATTCTATCTAGAAAATTACAGAAGTGGCAATCACTAACTCAAGAGAGGTTTTATTACATGGCAAAATTATAAACTCTCCTAAATAAAATCAGATCAATCCTAGAAGTTTTGAGGTGCCATTGCTACATTGTGGTCTGCTCTGTTATCTCAAAACCACTCTTCAAAGCAAGTTACCAAAACCACATCAAATGTTTGACCAATCACTTTTATCTAAAAAGGACAGTATTTTTGTTTTGTGTAAAATAAATGCAATCTCTCAGAAATTTATCTCAATCACTTCTAGAGGATACCTTCTTAACTTCTAAAGCACATTCCATCAGTGCTTTCACACTTCCAACTTCTCTAAGAGTCTTCTTACTGTTCACATCTGCTCGCCAGGACAAGTTCCTCAACACACTTGCAATGACCTGCAAAACAAGAAAGAAAAATAAAGCATCTCAAGGTAGCTACTTCTTTAGCAGGTTATCAGACTTTTCTCCTGGGACTTCTCAAATGCTGTAACTAATTAACAGTGGTCACGTTCAGCTACTGAACTAAACTTTGCTAAAATCTGCTTTTTATTGTGTTGTCTGCTAGACTGTTTTAACATTTCAGTATGTAGTTTGATCAAAGCTACCTGAGGGTACCTAAAACAGAGATTTGAAATCAGTTTCCCTGCTTTCCATACATGTTGAAAATTTGGTAAAAAAAAATCAATTTGTTCTCTACTCTCTACTCTTATGACGTTATTGGACTAAGGGGAGATTTGTATAGGGTTTTGTGCTTGGAAAATAGAACAATAACACTTTCCTGTCTTGGAGATAGTATGATCACATTAACTACTGACTATAAAGCTCTTTAAAGTCTTGTTAAAATACACTGCACCTTTTGCAAGCAGAATAAAATCTGCACCTTTTGGACTGAGGCAGATCAGTCCAGAAGCCTTGGCCTGGGGATGTGGGGCTCTTTATGGGATCCAGGGGAAGAGCATTCTGGAATTGTAGAAGACTTGTCACAGGATGTGAGGACCCAATCATTCCAAAGGCAGGAAACTGGGTGAATGGAGGTGATTTGGGGAGGGACAAGAATGGGAATTCTCAGGGGACAAAAAGGCATAGCTGCATCTGAACAGCTGACTGGCTGATACACTTGTATGGCTGAGTACAGTCAGTCCCATATTCCTACTAAATTCCATTTGTAATTTGTCCTGAGTGAAGGACTTCCTGTTCTGTGTGTGTGGGGTCTATATGTGGCTGTAGCCATGAGATCAGAGGGCCCATGTGCCTGAGACTTCAAGAATACTAAATACCTACTCAAATATTACATCAGAGTATACCAATAACCCCTATTATAATTCTAATATTTAACTCAATTTTAACTACCCAGTTCCTCCTGTAGTGGAGAGAATTTTTTGTTAACAGTGTTCTAAGATATAAAGTCAATTTAACTTAAAATTGTTCTTTTTATCTGATGATTCACTCAGACTGCAAGAAAAACAGGGTTGCCTTTCAGAGAGCTATTCCAGTTTGTATACAGTATGCATTAATTAAAGTTGGCTATAAATTAATATTTAATAATTCAAAACAAGTGCCATAACAGTGAAGAACAGTTCTGTGCTCTCAACTCTCATCCTAACCACTTCCTGAAGACTTCATTTTCAGGCTGTTTTCTTTACAGAGCAGGAGCCAACAGATCAGATGCTCAGGGGTCACACTGAACACATCAAGATCTCTCAAACTTACCTTTACAAGTGGACTTCCACTAACAGATCAGGGTCATAAAAGCAAGTTTTATAGCCCATGTTGCAATAAAAATCCAGCAAAAACCCCAAATCCAAAAACCCTCAGAACATGAGTCCACAGATAAATTTTTACAAGGAGAATGTACTTAATAATTAGTGAAATGAGTAAAAGTACAAACTTTGCATCAAGGTTAAGACAGACAACAAAAGAAGTATTTAATCTCAGAAGAACCTTACCTGCTGTAAGTCCTCACTTTCAGACTTCAGTTGGGCTACAAGAGCTCTCATGCAGCCCTTCATGGAACACAACGTGGCCTGTCAGGAATCAGAAGAAGGAATAAAGTGAACAGTTTTATGACACTTTGATATTTTAAGCAAATCATATCTGAAGTTCAATAAAAACTTCGTAAAATACATTGCCAACAATAAATATTTGTTTTACAACTACTAAAAGTTAAGCACAATATTTGTTTCAAATGGTAAAATTGTGTTAAATTTTTGTATTTTTTACAACAAATCCAGGACATGATCTGGAACTTTACTACCTTGGAAACCTTCTTTACTATGCACCAGATAAATACCCCTGTGACCTATGAATGTGCTGAGAACTACTTCTACGGAGTCTGACAATCGTGCTTTTTTTTTGAAATAAACACATTTTGAAAAATAATATGAATATTTAAAACTGACACAAATATAACAACGTGTGTGACTTTTTAAGAATAATGTAGCAACTAAGACGCTGCAAGGCTTTGAAACAATTTCTGACAATGCACAGTTAAAAATGGTGCAAAACCAAATTATGGGCCCAAAGTGTGCTACTCATCAGATGGACAACACGTGCATTTAAAACTCAAGAGTACTTCAGTTTATGCTACAAACCCAGTAACCTGTAGCAGTTACTGACTGGATGACGTAAAGAGCCAGTATTGTCAAGCAATTCACTTGCAGCAAGGATTTATGCTTTACTTTTGTCTGAAACTTGGAACAAAACCTGAGTTCTCTGAAGCCTGTTATTTCCTTTCACTCCTGAAATATCCTCTCCTTTAGAGCAGAAAGATAAGTCTTCTTGGTATGAAGTTTTCTTAAGATCCATAACTTGGCAAAAACTGGGTCAAGAATTTATCAGATCTTTTCTATCTTTTGAAAGACAGGTCGTTTTCAGAAATTGGAGAATCAGTTTTCTCTAATAATGATTGAAGTAGTGCCCAGCATGAGCCAAATATGCTTCAAATATTTAAAAGGTGGCTCCGGCCTGAAGGAGTTTGGAAAATTTCATTAGGAAGTTTTAGTATTGTTAAATAACTGACAACTTCAGAAAATTTGACTCAATTAGCAGTTTTAGTTCAACATCATCAGAAAAATCAGTCATTACATAATCATGTGCCATACTAACCTAGTGCTCATAAAAAAAATCAAGCCAACAGATAAAATCTTAAGTTTCAGGGACAAACTAGAAGTTATTTCATATGAGAGCCAATACTACACTTGAATGACACAACATTCAGTTTCTGGTGGTGTCAGGAAGAGGCTGGAATGAGAGAGGCATTTTGAACTTCTGCTTTGAGTTCAAACTCAAAACCCTGTGCTGGAGGTTTATCACCTGTGTTGAGAACTGAAATTCAAACATAGCTATGAACTCAAACTAGTGCATGTTTACAATTCTGCCCTCACCTTGTTTGCCACATCTCCAAAAGTCAGGTTTGTCAGGGCCATTCCAGCATACCTCCTTAAGGTAACACTGTAGTGGTCATTTGTGAGTCCATACATTTCACAATCCACTTGCAACAGTTCAGCAATGGCCTGCAAACCTCCTTTGTAAAAAAACAGATAAGAAAAAATAGTATCTGTACTCTAGTATCACAAGAACATACATACCAAGGACTTGTATTTTTAAATACAGAACAAATCTCAAACATTTTTAAGTACTGTCTCTGGATCTCAAATCCTGTGCTTAGCAGCAACCAAAAGGTAAGACAGCATGACACTGAGATTTCAGGGAAAAATGGAAGCAAGAGGGAGTATGAGAAGCAAAAAGCACACTCATCTTTTAATTACACCCAGCCAAAATCCTGACAGACTCGCATCAGTTACATAGAAGTCTACCAACTAAATCTAAAAATTACTCATTTAATTATTACAACTGGATATTATTTTTTGAGAAAAAAATGATACAATATTTTCTTTGATAAGTGGCAAATTAAGGAAAACTGCATGCATAGAATTTACTGAGCATGGACTAAAAAATTCAGGCTTTGAAGCAGGAATCAATGCAGGACAAAACACCCCACCAAAACACCAGTGAACAACCCTCCCATCCCAGGAAGGAGTCTCCATTTTAAGTTCAAAACTTCTAAAATTGCCAACTTCCATACTAATAATAATACTCTTCCAAAATTCACAATTCATGTCAGAAAAACCAGTAACTGACATAATAATTTATCCACTGGGAAATGGTGGGGTTCATTTAAACTGCATTTATCACTTACAGGGCAACAACTGACACAAATGAACTGATGATGTGCTTAAACTACTAGGAAAAAAAAAGCCATATATCCAGAGGTACACAAGGAGCACCAGGGTTTCCAGGAAGCTTCTCAAAGCAAGTCAGAGAAATACAGCTGATCTTACCCAGCTCATTCATGGCATGCCTGTGTTCTTCGTCAAATGAAAGTTTCATCAGAACACACACTGCAGGACAAATCTGATGATCCACCGGAGCAGGCACTGATTCAGAAACAGATAACAGTTAGTATTTCCTAGGTGATCTTGTCTAGATTGTAAGTTTTCTAAAGCTAATCTAATCTTAAAAATAAATCAACTGCAGTTTTATTCAGGCTTTGTATCTTCCCAGTAATCCATGAACAGACAATTAGTTAAGAATGTTACTAAGAACAGTGTGTACAATACTTAACACTGAAAGACAAATCAGGGAGGATCCTGATCTATGTGTTGAGTAAAATCTATGACTTGCAATACAAAAGTATTACCTTATTATTCTTAAAAACTAATAAACTTTTTGAAGCAAATCAGTATGTTTAAATATTCTGGTGGCATTAAACAACATGTCACCTAAAGTGAAGTTATCTTTTAGGGTGTTACAACATCATGAAAGGTTAATTAACCACTTTGTTTCATAACCTAGGAGTTTTTAAGTTCATGTTTTTGTGAGTTAGATTGTGGATAATGCAGAAGTGGCATTGATATATCTTGCTCTGAGCCCCATTCCTGCCAAACTGTCCTTGGGGTGAACACTAACATATGGGAAGCAGCCCCTGATTTCAGCAGTGCACCTGCCATGGACACCCACAGAGGGCATTTATGGAACATCCTCAATTCAGAGAAGCAGCTACGTAATCCACAGGGCTCAATCTCCTCTTTTTTCCCTAACTGTTCCCTGAGAAAAACCCAACTCATTAATGGTATTGTGTCTTTCATATTTTAAAACCAAGTATTCCATCATTATAAATAATGGCTTATATTATATTGAACAGCTCGAGACTCTTTAATTTGTGCTTTCTGCCCCTCTCCCAGATGGAATGTGGTATCTCCGGGATACATCTGTATGGAAGGCAATTTGGGATTGTTTATCCATTAACGTGATTGAGTACATATTCAATATTAATTTACACATTACAAATACGAACTACTAGAATTACTATCTTGAAAGCACACCAAGGTCTATGATTTAAATAAAATGTTTATAAATAGGGTATTGTATCTGTAATACATACTATTTCATAGAATCATGGAATTGATTGGGTTGGAAAAGACCTCCAAGATCAAGTCCAACCCTTGGTCCAACTCCGGTCCCTTTACCAGATCATGGCACTCAGTGCCACGGCCAATCTCAGGTTAAAAACCTCCAGGGATGGGGAATCCACCACCTCTCTGGGAGAGATTTCCAAACACTATTTCCACTTAAAAAACCCCCAAAACATATACACACATATAGGTATGAGAAAACTTGAATACATTCAACAAGAAGTCAGATTAAAACTGTCCTTTCTGTAAATTCACTCTTTTCAATATATCCTTGAAATGTTTTAATATGGCTTGCAGAACCTACTTGGGTTTTTGTCTTGGTCCATGCCTTGCTCGTGTGCCTCCTGCCACTCCCAACACGTCTCACAGTAAGCACGGATCTGCTCCAGCAGATGGAGCACACGGATTTCCCGCCTGCCTCGCTTATCGTCGGGCTGGGAGTGAATGATGTTGTGCAGTGCAGCGCTGGCTCTGGCACGGGCCTCTTTGCTACCACGAGAGTTTCCTAACAAGACAGAGTCTTTATCGTTGCCATGTAAAAGCTGGATGAGGAGGGGAAGACATCCAGACTGACGCATGGCTATGCAGCTGTCCTGGGAGCTGGACATTGCTAGCAACGTTCTTGACATGTCATCTTTATCATGAGTACCAAGCATTGATAACAATGAATACACCATTTCCACCTGCAGGTCAAATGATTTTAAAAACAGAGTTACATTTTAAAAATACACATTAAATTAAAATGAAATTTGAATGGCACATATGAGCAAACCCCCCTCATTTAATGGTTAAAAAAATTTTGCTATTAGAAAGAACTAAATGCTATTACTACTTCAGCATCCATAATCTTAATGAAGTTCATTTACTGCTTAAGTGGCTGGAAGTGAGTGGTACCTGTGACTTTATTAATCTACAAGACCAATAGCAAAGGATTCCACATTTCCATGGTGCAAACAGATTAAACAAATACACTAATGAAACTGTTTCAGTTTGGGAAAGTCACAATGTCTTTAAAATTAAATCTCTCATTAAAAAGCTGTATGAATGACACTTTATTATGAAGACATTCTTTGGTGAAGAACTGCTATGTGGCATTAAATACAATTATTCTAGACAAAGGATAAGAATTATTACAGGAATTTTTAGTTTACATTATGTTAAAAAAATCTGATAATATATTTAAATATATATACTTATATATATATATAAAATACATATTTAAAGCCACCGTTGCCAGATTTTTTTAACATAATGTGTATTTTTATATATAAATTATATATATACATTATATACATACATTTAAATTAGAGACACTTCAAGTTAACTGATAGTTTTTTGTTAGGATGACTGACTTGTATATGGATCAGATTATCTTGAGGAAATGCAAAACTAAAGAGTTAAATTAATATTTTTTGCAATGTTACAGGAATAAAACCAGTAAAGCAAACAAATGCTTATTTAAGGTATGTGAAATACTGAGCATTTTTCCAATTAAATCAAGGCACAAAACCCCAGAAATCCCAATTTAACTTGGAGTAAGCAAATTTCTCATTAAAAGTAGCTATTTTTGAGTGATTCCCTAGGCTGTCATGCAATATTGTAGTCAATGCACTATCTGGTTTGTATTCCCACTCTTCAGTAATAACTTTCAATCAAAAAATGCATTTGATTGTTCTTGTCAAATTTTAGTAGAATAACAGGATGTTGATGACTTTAGATACTACCCAGAAACTACAAACTCCTACAGCCAAGATAAACAGGAACATTCAAAGTCAAAGCACAACATAAAGAAACTATCAAAGGCAATTGTAAAGTGGTAGTGTGTGTTTTTCTTTAGAATATACTATTTGAGGAAGAAATGAGACTTTGGACCATTAGGGGAAGTTTTCTACTGAATAACTAGACCCCTACCCGTGAATGATTTCATTTGGTATCTTCAATGACAACTCAAATGTGTGCAAACACACAGAGTTATGAAAAAATTGAATAGCAGCAGGTAGACTAAGCAGCAAGTCTGGTAACATCCACTTCTCTTAACACTATAGGATTGCTGAGGCAATAGAAGTCTCAGAATCTGTGAAACTGTGATCACACGCAAAATCCACTGAAATAGGAGCCAGTTTTGTGAGAGTGTGGCATCCCAGTTTGGAGTTCCTACCTTCCTGGTCTGGGAAAAACCAAATTTAGCATTAGAACAAACTGCTTTGACTCTTAACGGAGAGTGAATTTAATCTGCTTTATGCATATCTCTTGGCAGATATTTCAGCAAACAGCTATAATCCAGTGTTAATTGCATTTGGAAGGTAATGTTTTTGCCAGAGAATAAAGCTCAAGAAGCCATCAAAATGAGGCCTCCTTGTTGCAGCAAATATATTACAGGAAAAATTAAGAAAAAAATAAAATTCTGTTTGTCCATCTCTGTAAACACACACTGCCCACAGACTCATCTCCTCCTGCATCTCCAAACACATTCGTTCACTTAGAATCTCTACCACTTTCCCTTCTGCTCAGGTATTAATATTAGGCATTTCCTCTTCCCCCAGCACTCTGTTCAGCCTGTTTCTTTGCCTGCATCCTTCCACACTCAATCCTATTCCCTGCCTCCAGGGCTTCCCCATTGTTGGTAGCTGTGGGGAGTTCTACAGTTTGCAGTGAAAAGTTGCAGACAGACAGATCAGCTGATGTCACTTCCACTGGGGATGTGCAGGACTCAAATTACATCATTTTAAAACCTTTTTTAACAACTTTTTTAAGGCCCAAAGTAATTAATACTATGCCAAGATAATAGGCCTGGCTTCCTAGAAGACTGGGCTGGGCTCAGCACACCACCCACAGTATCCACACTGCTGCTGATTCCAGGGGCAGTATGAGATCCAGAGTTTCATGGATTTGCCCTTTTCTTTCCCTCTCTTTTCATGCTGCACATATACTTTGAGTGCCATCTGTTGTGGACAGACACGGTGAAGGGCTTACATAATTTTTTTGTTCATTTAATTTCTTGGCAACTGCATCTTTTTTTGTGGATTTGGACTCTGCAAAAGTATTTGCAGAAGTGCTCTTAAAAAGGTTAATTTTCATCGCTGATTATAAATCAACATCACAAGCTTCTTAAGATATTCCAGTAACTTCTAGGAATAATTTGTTCCTTACTATAACAACTCTTAACTGATCATCAACAAGTTAAAACAAAAAAAACACACAGACACCTCCATCAAAAACAACAAAAAAAGAGATTTCTGTGCATGTATTTTAAAAGTTGAAAAAATATTCTGAAATTTTAACCTCGTAAAGTTACTATGTATGGCTAGATCGTTCAGCTAATATTAGTACTGCTGGCAGAAACAATGAGGTTATTGTATTAGTAAAAATGTAGCATTAGCGACCTGTGGTTTGTAATCTTCGGTTACCTTGGTACCCAGATGACTTGTCAGTCTGCGAGGAACAGAATAGTTACTACCAGAGCTCATAACACTGGCTGTCTCGTGGTCCATTCGAGCAGCAGAACCCTACAAATTCAAACAGCAACTCAGTATAAAACAAGGTCTGAGTGAGAAAACAACAATTTTCTAATTCAGTTTCAGCACTGGGTGAATTGTACTGACAGTAATGAACTGTCAATTTACTTCTGTTGAGTTGGGTCCTCTCTGTCCTGACATAACATCAAGGTCACTGCTAAACCCAGTTTTATTAACCACTTTTTCTAAGATTTAGTCTCAGTAAAATTGAATTTTCACCAATAATTTTCACAGAGTGAAAAAAAACAGCCTCAACTTTTATGTCAGGAACTGCCTAGTATTAAGAAAATGATCTCAAGGACAAGCAGTGACCCTATTTGATTTATGAGTGGCTGAGTAACTTTATAATAAAAAATTATAAAATAATACTGACCCTACTTGATGCAATTTTCCTACAAATTATTGTAAGTAGTATGCTCCTACCTGTATTAGAAACACCCAAATATTCGCATGTTTGTCCCCTTTTGTTTAGTGTATTTATATTTTTTCTTTTTCTGCCACCTTTTATCCACTAATTCTCTTTTCTCTTTTAGTTGCTGTTGTTTTCTTTCTTTCTTTTTCTCTGCTTCCTGTCTGTGAAGTTTCCCTTTCCATGTCACTCCCTTCCCATTTGCTTTGGGGAATTCAAAAACTTATTTGTTTAGTGAACACTTTTACTATCAGAACAGTGTTTTATTGAGGTCTGTCTTTGATCCTCTAAAAAAGCTAAAACTGTTAATGTTTTCAAACTATATGGATCAATAGAAAATACACAACACACTGAAGGAAACTCCACAAAAGACACTTTGAAATAATTTCTGTGTTTTCCATGTGCGCCATAAAGAAAGAATACTCCTCTCTGATTACTTGCTGTTCATACACTTTAGCATCTTAAATGTGAAGTTGAAAGAGACTATAAGTAAAAGGCAGAAATAATATAATGCAGTGTTTCTACAGACAGAAAAAAATCTACTTATACTGGAATATGGAAACACATTATTATACTCATTTCACTCTCCCACTTGAATCCAAAAGATCTGATGCAGGTTCCAGAAGAAGTACTAAGCTACAATGAGTATAACTAGCATGATTTAAATTCACACAATTTGTTCCAATGTCTATTACCTATGTAAACAAGCCCTTATTTTCTCTGTTGACTATAGGAAAAAATCAAAATCTGAAAGCTTAGGATAAAAATCACATTGTATTTTCTCAATTATTTATTTAAATAGCATGCAGTACTAAGAATATGGGAATGAATACCCAGATTTTTACACAGAGCAATCCCTTCATAACACCTTGACCTCAAACTACATTCAGAGGAGGTTCAACATAATGTACATGCCAGGATTCCCCACTATTACTCTCAGTATGATGGCTTTATCCAGGAAGGTCAAAGCAACCTAAGTTTGAAGCACTACCTATTAGAATGCACCATGGTGAGGACAGAAACAGAAATATTTTTCTGTTCTTTCCCCAAAATTGTTATCAACTTCAATTCTGGTAACTATTTCCTTCAGACCCATCACATCACCCTGTGACTTGGAGGATACCAGGATGCCCAGTGAAGAGTAACTACATTTCTTCCTGGCTCCTGAACACTGAAGTGAAAGAACGAGTGGAAGGTGTGTGGCCATTCACCTAAGAAAATGGGAAATGGAAAGGAAATGTTGCATAGCCCTTTCCTGTGTAGAACCTTCTCTTTCAAAATCTTTTCCTGTTTACTTTGTATTTTTCTCTCCTTTTATACTCTTCCGTTTTTAGCTCCTTGTTTTACTAGGCTTGCTACTTAACCTGTCAATTTGGTAATTTTCCCTATCTTGTGACACGTTTTCTTAACAAGATGGACAATCTGAACCAATTTCTTTATAAATCTTGCAAAACAAAGGTTTGAAAACAATTTTACCTAGGCAGGAGGATAATAAGTGTAATGGAAAAGAGATGACAGCTGAAAGATGGTGCAGAAAAGGATATACTTGAATACTGAAAAATCCTGGATTCAGTTGACACTTTCAATTAACAGTGACTGAAAAAACAGTTAGAACCAAATGATTTGATTGAAACTCTTTTTTCCACACCATGGAATAGTGATTGCTCAAGTATATTGAGCTGGCTTATCAGAAATGAATTTTACACCCAATCCATTAAACCTTCTCTGTCTGGACTTGCACTGAAAGCAAATAATCCCCAGATGGCTGTTTTAACACAGTTACAGTGCTCTGGCTCTGCCCACCTCCAGCAGGAAGGAATATGCATGTTTTATACATTCTTATAAGGCAAAGGTCAACATTGCACAAATCCTCCACATAAGGTCTCAAGTGAAGTACAAGTGAAGCTTCGATTTGCTTAAGTCTGCCAAGACACAACAATCTCTTCTTCCTTCCTTCTCTGTTAAATACATTGTCCAGAAAAACTCCTCATTCATCCTCCTAAGATGGATGATACAGCAATAATGCATCAATTATTTAAATAAATTATGCTTTCAGCCCCAAAGCAGGGCTGACTATTTTCTTCCCAAACAATAAAGCTGTCCTAAGAATTAAGAGTCAAAGCCTCAATCAGATATGGATGATAAGAATGTAATTCCAAATAGTGATCAAATGTATTTCAAAAGCAAAATTATGGGCTGTGCTTTATGTTTAATCAAGTGAAATATTGCAGCCAAACCACAATTCTTTCTGATAACTCTTCCTGTACTAGAGTTATTCAGAAGTATTTAAATAATTCTACTTCCCTAGAGTAGCAAAAATATTTTGCACATGAATTCAGCTATTAAATCTGTAGTGTGAAGTTTTAAGAACCCAAATTACTTGTGGGAATGTCTCAGCTACAGTTGGAAATCATGAAGGGAATGACCACTGTAAATAAATGGAAGTATCTTTAGCCAACGAGAGAAGCCGTAAATATTGATAAATGTGGGTTTTAAAAGACAAGTAAAGAATTTAATGTACACCTCAAAACATTCCACTAATAAAAGGAACAGCAATGAAGCATCATTTAGAAGCATTTAAATAACCCTTCAGCCTCCTTCCAGCAGATTACCTCATTGATACTATGGTTTCAAAGCTTTAGATAAAACAGTATGACAGAATCAGTAACGAAAAACCTGCCACGGTTCTCTTTTTTAAAAAATTATTGGTATTTCAGTGGTAATTTCCAAAATGAAAATTTGAACAATTTTCTATAATTAAATCACATTTCTAATATTACAATTCACCTACAATAAAATACATTTTCCGTAGTCATTCTTGTTACCTCCTTCAAAGCATTAGGCTCATTAATCATTTAAACAAAGGAAAAAACACTCCCTGCATTATTGAATATTTATACTTCACCTTATTAAAACACTTCCTTTCAGTAAATACAATAAATTTTCCACATATAGATGGAAAGAAGGAACATATATTTTTTTTAAATGAGCAGGCATGCAAACACAGTAAGGTAAATACCAACACGTTAAGAATCATACATGTCAAATATTTAATTATATGACAAACAAACAAACCACTCCATTTACCTGACCAGTACTGCCAGCTGCCACGTTGATTTCTGCTGCTCCTTGACCTTCATTCTGCCTCTCTGTATCATGGGAACCTGCATCATGCTTGCTTTGAGGTGCTCTCTGTTGATAGAAGAGTTTGGGAAATTACATACGGAAATGAAGTACACATTGTATCATTCCAGGCTTTCTGGACTGTGAACCGTCCCTGCTGCACCCTCACAAAGCCACCCAACAAACAGCACTTTGCATTTCACAACCCTGAGCCTCAAGAATTAACAGGCGAGACTGAGCGTCTTCAGGAGGCTGCAAGATGAAAGTGCAGCCCGTCCTCTGAGGATTACAGCCCTGCAAGACAAAGGATTCGCTGTGACACACACAACACCATTTTCCACCAGCTGTGCTCACATCCCTATCGGATATGTAACAGAACTGGAGCAAACAACTGTCTGCTCTGCACTGCCACGTGATCCCTGCATTTACTGGGGACTACGGACAGCACTGCTCAATTAAGCTGCACATTCAAAGACCAGTAATTTCTGCTTAGATAGAAGGATATCTGTATGTGAGAATCCTTCTAAATGTCAAGGACAAACAGTGCAGGAATTACCACTTTGACAGAAATAAAATTGATATAGCCTGATACTGATCCATCTAATATTCTGTCAAAATAAATTTAACTGATGTGGCAAGCTGGTACAGACAGGTTTCAGTTCCTTTAGGAAACCAGATTTTTATACATCTACATGAAAATTAACTTGGTGCCCCTGCTACTGACAGGGCTCATGAGAGCAACATGAAAATCAGGCCTTTAAATACAGTTTCTTAATAAAGCATTTAGAAAAAGTGAACAGTTACGAAATATGTGAAGTATCCAACATCATCTATTAATACGTTTAAAAATTTCAGGTTTTTAGAAAGACATGAATAATCCTGTCCATGAAACTGGCTGAAGTCTGGTGTAGAAAGCAGGGTTATTTTTTAAATATTAGTCTTGTTGCCAAACCTCGTTTCGCAGACAAGAGGCCACTACCTTAACAGACAAAACAATTAATTTCTTTAGCTACAATTGGCACATTACACAAAGTTATGGGCTCAGCACTGTTCTTGAGCAGTACAGGTTACACAGCACAGGCCTTACCTTGCTTTAAGGGCATTTTAATTTGATTTTTAGCAGGAATATACTGCTCTTCAAGGGATGTACACTGAAATATCTTTAGTTACCCAGTGACCAAACTCACACAGCATCACTGGCATAAATAATTGTTTTGTTCATACAGAGTCTCAAACCTAGAAAATATTTAATGTTGAAGAGAACTTCAGAAACCAATAATTAACTATAATACATGTGAAGTGATAACTTAGGGATAAACTTAAAAATTGAATCTATAAAGTTTAACTCAAGGAATAAGGTATGTCAAAGAATGCAATAACATTACACAAAGTAATGAGAAAACCAGAAAAAATTATGGGTAACATGTTTCTTAACATTGTATGTTCTGTTATAGAAAAGAAGTAACCCCAATAGGCTATTTTTTAAAATCTGCTCTGTATTTTTAAAGCTCACCATCTCTCACTGTGTATGAAATTATATGCTACTGATGCTCATACAGGAACTTTTCTGTTCCCACTGCAAGAGGGGAGGCCCCAGACAAGATCAGGCCTTGCTGCACTCTGTGCTGAATACAGTACAATTAATGCTGAATCTTTGCCTCACAACACTTTCAACTTTTTTTGAATAAACTGTAATTATGAGTTTGAAAAAAACTAGATCTAAGCCTTCAGTATAGCTCAGGACAGAATTTTTCAGTCACCAGGTGACATTTTCAATCCCATGAAGAAAGAAGCACTGAACATGCCTAGAGGGGAACAGCTCATTAGCAGGGCCTGGACCCACTGGCCCAGCTGAGGGAATAACACCCCTCTTCCAAAAACACACCTGGGGCTTGGGTGATATCTATTAAATATCTGTTAAATAGTTCTGCTACATCTACAGCACAGACACACAGGTATTTCATTCCCTGACCTTGACACTCTCTGCCCTTCTCCTGTTCATATTCTTTTGGTTGGCTAAATGCTGTTCAATGAGTTGGCTTCTCACTCCCACTCCCTGCCCCCATGTACTCTCAAAAATACACCATTACAAAAAGTAGTCTGTGTAACACACAAATTAATTTATAAGGCAATTTTTACCAGTTTCTATCTGGGCTTCTCTAACTTTAAATGCAGTATGTGCTCCCAACACCACACACACCTTACTGTCACATGAGTTATCACAGAATCATAGAATCAGTTGGGTTGGAAGAGACCTCAGAGATCATCAAGTCCAACCCTTAATCCAACCCCACTTTGATTCCCAGATCATGGCACTCAGTGCCATGTCCAGTCTCACCTTAAAAACCTCCAGGTTTGGAGAATCCACCCCCTCTCTGGGCAGCCCATTTCAATGCCTGACCACTCTCTCTGGAAAGAACTTCTTCCTGATCTCCAACCTAAACCTCCCCTGGCAGAGCTTAAGCCCGTGCCCCCTTGTCCTATTGCTGAGTGCCTGAGAGAAGAGACCAATCCCCAGCTGGCTACAACATCCTTTCAGGGAGTTACAGAGAGTGATGAGGTCTCCCCAGCAGGACCCGAACATCAGATCTGCAAGTTCACAGTGAAGAGTTCTTACCACTTCAGCTACTGAACACTTTGAAGTGAGCCGTTCTCTTCATGCAGACCAGCTCAAAGCAGTTACAGGCAGCAGATAAGTTAATAACAGAAAACTAAGTATTTATTATAGATATATGAAACTACTATGTATCCACACATCTATAATGAAAATGTATGTTTGTACAAGCTAGCATTAATGTAAATAAATTAATATTCATCTGACAGACTGCCAGGTAGTGGTCAGAAAGACAGTCAAACCACTGCAAGTGTGTCCCCTCTTCACAGTGTCCTTCAAAACTGAACACAGCACCTGTGGATGAAAATACAGAACCTACCAGGCATAACAGCAAAGAACCAGAGCATGGAGAGAGCAGCAGGCTCTGTGATCTCCACGTGAGGCATAGCAGCTGGAGAGTTGCACAGGGGTCCCCTGGGTTAAACAGCTCCACCTGTTTTGAAGTCTGGTTTTTGAGGAGGCCTAAGCTGCGTTTATAACACCTGCCATTCCTTAATTCTGGCATCACACCACCTAAGTCATTTTAACAGATTGCACTTGTTTGCTCTTGCAGCAAAATGGTGGGAGACGGCATGTGAAAACATTATGTATTACAGGAATATGGAGCCACTCCCTCTGTCTTGTTTGACAAAATTTCTAAGTGCTTCTGAAGTCAATGATAACTATAATTTGTCAATTATTAATTTCCATGTATTTACTAGTAGAAAATGACAACCTCTAGCTATTTATTACATTTGCAAGCATAGTAGGTCTTGATTATTTTTGCTAAGAAAACCAATTTTAAATGATTTCAGCTAATATTTTGTGAGCATGAGTTGCCAAAGCAGTTCCCTGTAGATTCATTGGGACAGAACGTCTTTTTAGGCATGAACCACTGTTTGTTTCCCCAGTATTCAACTACACTTTTATTTTTCTGTGTTGAAAACTAAATACCTTATTATTTTCTAGATACCAGAAAATGTGTCTTTCACCAATACTTCACATTAAACACAACATCCATATATGTGTTAAGTAACACATTTATAAGAAAAACAACACTGCAACAAACAAAATTAAGAAAGCATAAATTTGAAATATTTGGCTACAGTTGAGTATATGAAAAAATAAAGTCTAGTCACTGAAATCCTTGAGAACACTCCCGTCCATTACAGCTTAAAGCTTGCTGAGCATAATCTCTATAAAGATTAAATCCTTTACATTTTATCCACAGCAACATTGCCCAATGGAAATACTACACATATTTCAAATTACTGATATTCTGGAAGAAAGGCCTGTACCACTATAACAAAGTGAAAACTCCACACTGAACACTTGCCAAGAATTTGCTTTTTTCTTTTAAATAATTTCAGATTTGTACCTAAGAGCCAAAAATTGTCTTTGGACAGGTCTAACTCTACAGTTCATTTCAAACCTTATTATGAAAATCTTACAAAATAACTTGCAGAAGTTTCATGAAATTTGAAGGTACCATCACTTGCAGGTAAATCAACTTTTTCTAGAATAATTTAAAAGACTTAGCAATTTGTCAAACCTTAAAAATGTCCTAAAACTGTGTGCCACCATTTTGTCTGCTCATTGATTTCCAAAAGCTATTTTTACATTGCAGTGCTGTATTTGGTCTTATTCTTCAGGATACATTGCCCTTGGATTCCAGTGATTGGCATCACCACAGGCCAAAAGCATCAGCAGACAAGCTGTGAAGTTCATTATTGTTGTTACAGATCTTCATAAACACAAGAAGCACATTCAAGTTGGGTATCACTACATCGGGCACAGCATAAAAATACAGTAAATGTCTCATGTTTGTACTTTTCAATTATATGCCCTCTGCAATTTGAGTGCTACTATATTCCTCCTTGCCACCAGACAATCTCAGAATTAGATCCAGGTTAGAGCCTTTTTGCATAGGAGATGGTCATCACTTGAAAATCATTAAAACACATTATGAAGTATTAGTGTGTGCAGAGACTCCCTCCTTTGCCCCCAGCACCCTGGCAACCCTGTCCTAAAACATGCAACTATTCAACCAGCTGTCCAAACATTTTACAGGTAACACACATCACAACAAAATTTCAGTATATCAGAACTTCAGTGTATGTGGCAGTCACATAATTTGGTGAAAGGAGTGAAAAACTCGGACAAAAACTTCTTTTCTGTAGTCACATCTCAATGCTGGTTGAGTCTCTGAGCTTAAGTAAGTTTAAAATACAGGGTTTTTCTACCAGATTAAGAGATAAACACTCTGGGAACAGGAGCTATTTGACTACATGGGGCAAAAGTATCTGCTGAGAGGCTGACCAAGCAGGCAGGGAGAACTTTACACTGGAATGACAGGGGCCAGAGTGTTCCTCAAAAAAACGGGCAAAGTTGGAGGGGTAGGGCAGGCAAGGCAAGGGCCCTGGCTGAGGGGAACACAAGGGCAATCCACACAACTGAGGTAAGAGCAACATCCTTGAGCACAGACACATACAGAGCAAGCTGCAGCAGAACAGCCTTGCTGGGACAGCTCTCAATCCTGTGCTGGAGAATTGTCCCTGGGACACCTCTACACTGCATGGGGAACAAACAGGAGGAGTTAAAGAGAATGTAGTCACAAGCAGTGAACTCACTGGGATCACAGAGATGTCATGGAATAGCTCCTAGACTGCAACTGAGAAACACAGACATTTTAGGAGTACAGGCTGGGAAGGTTCAGGGGAGACTTCACTGAAACTTCAAAAGAGGCTGGAGCAAGGTGGGTGTCAGCTTCTTTCACATCACAAACGATAGGACAAGAGGCAACAGCCTCAAGTTGCACCAGGGCAGGTTTAGACTGCATATGAGGGAAAATGTTTTCACCAAAAAAGGCTGAACAGGCTTTCCAGGGCATTGGTGGAGTGACCGTCCCTGGATCTATTTAAAAGATGTGCAGACCTGGGGACATGGTTTAGTGGGGGACTTGACAGTGTCAGGTTAATGGTTGAACTCAAAGATCTTTTCCAACCTCAATGACTCTGGTGCTAAGTGAGGCAGGGAAGCTTTGAGGGATGGCAGCTCCAGTGCAGGGTGCTCTGCCTGCCATGAGCCAGGAGTCAGTCAGGCTCATGGGTGAAGATCAGCGGGCAGACCACCATGGGAGCTGCTGTGGTGGACATCTAGTGAAGACCTCCTGATCAGCAGAAAGGAACACAGACACCTTTTCCAAGAAACTGGAAGAAGCCTCATGTCTACAGGCCCTCCACAGGGCCTCTTGAAGTCTCTGGAGGAATAACAGCAGGAAGAAACATTCTAGGACATCTCCTGAGTGCTCCGATGACAATTTCCTGACTCAGGTGATCGAAGAGCCAAGAAGGAGAGGCCCTGTGCTCTATTTGCTACTTACAAAAAAGAACTTCACAGACTATTAAGATGAAAGATCACAGATTATTCTGAGTTGGAAGGGACCCACAAGGATCATCGAGTCCAACTCTTAAGTCAATGGCCCACATAGGGGATTGAACCCATGACTTTGGCATTATTACAACCAAGTTTTAACCAACAGAACTTGTTAAGGACATGAAAGTCAGAAGCAGCCTTGGGTGCAGTGACCATGAGATAGGTTCAGGATTCTAAGAAGAGGGTGAAAGGCAAACACCAGGACCGCACACCTGCACTGCAGGACAGCTGATTTCACCCTAACCAAAGTTTAAGGACCTGGAGCATCTCTCCAGTGCAGAGAGGCTGAGAGAGCTGGGACTGTTCAGTCTGGAGAGAAGGCAGCTCAGTGAGATCTCAGTGTGTACAGAACAACTGGATTGACTCATATGTCAAAAGACCAGGCAACTTTAATTTCACACACTGCTGCCTGCTTCGCCTATAAAAACAGATTTCCCCCAAATCCTGGAACTATGAAACCACTGGTTTTTGAAATGGAAAAATATACATCCCTTAGCAATCCAAATGCTGCTCTCAGCTTTCACTCCAGTTATTTTTGGGGAAGACAAACCATAAAATATTCATGTTCAACACAATTTATATTTAGTTTACCAATACAAGAAATGCAGTTGACATTTTAAGAGAATTTCCACTACGAGAGCAGTTTTTGCTAATGACAATTACTACTATGGACTGTAATTTACAGGAAACATCCTCTATTTCTTAATATAGAACACAGTACTTAAGCACTAAAAATATACCAGACTTCTTATAATGAAGTCTGATGGAAGCTGTATTGACTCTTTTTTAAAATTTATCTCCTTTAAAAGACAAGCACACTGTGGAGGTGCTTATCACAGATTCATATTTAGCAAGGTTTGTACAAACAAAAGTTGTAAGTATTTGCTAAAACCAAGGCTCGGCCTTTATCATACATTGCATATTTACATTTTTAATGAAATTTCAAGTTAAACTTTTAAATGATATATCATTATTGATTAAAGCTCCACAGTAGGTTTAAGACTAATCCAAGTACTCCATCCTCATGTCACTAGGAAGAGGGCAAGTAACACCTTAAGAATATTGACTAGTTCATTAATTGTGACATCAATAGCTGGTGGAAATAATCCTGCTTACCACTTAATTAAAATAATTTGGGGTTTTTAGCGGAAGAGATACATACACAATCAAAAAAGGCAAATAATTGCTCACTAACCTCTGCTTCAGCTGCTTGTGATTGCAGGAGCTGTCGAATACGAAGAATGTCCTTTTCTATTTGCTGAATTCTCGCCACTCTTGCCTGAAATGAATGGATTTTCATGTTTGACTTTTTTTTCAAAACCTCCTTTTACTTACTGTGCAGAGTGACAGTGTTAAGAGTTCTTTACAAATACTGGTGACTACAAAACAAACCTACTTGAGTAGGTACATGCAGTAGGTCCTACATTCAGTAATTCAGAGTGTTCTTCGTAACAGAAGACAGGCACGACGACAAGTGTTCAAAACATGGTGAGTAATCGGAAGTTTTAATAAAACTGATACTCATTTGGATGTAATAAGTTGTCACACAGGACAGGTTCAGGTATAAAAAACTGCTTCCATTAACTTGCACAATATTCCTGCTTCTGAAACTGACATTATATGCACATCTTTAGCAAATTATTTCACTTTTACCACAAATATTAGAATTCCACTTGTCCTACAGGGATTTGAGAGAGATTTGTGTTTGCAGAGTGTCTTGAAAGTAGGAGACCCTGACAGACTTCTGTTATATTCAGTTACTATAAAGATTTGGGATTTTTGCTTATGCTCAGCCTCTGAAATTTTCTGTTTCTACAAACCTCATAGAATTTAATAGGCTAAGCATAAGAAAAAAAATCTATGTACTCCTCCTTTGGTTTATTTGGGATGTTACAGACATCTCCAAATCAGTCTGTTACAGCTGCCTGTTTCCCACTGCAACCATTCCGTAGTTAAGTAAAGGGAATGCTAAAAGAACCCCAAACGTTCGACATCAATTATACAGTGAAACACAGGATGCCTTCTGAGCAAAATTATTATTATAACCCTGCATGAGGAGCCTCATAATTTATTGCCATTATTTGACTTAGAATGTGGACAGGACACTGAATTGATTAAACAGTATTTTTTTGTGTGATGGATAGATTAATAAAGTGGATACAGATGAAAGAAAAATTCTGATTCTTTTATATGATTAACATTTACAATGCTACATTAAGAAAATAATCAATCCAGTGGACACTACAAGGATCAGCATATAAACAATCTTATTTAACACATTTATAATCTAAAAAAGGAAATAAGATGCCAGGAGATAGGCATGGAATAGAATCACAGTGTCATCTGGAAAATTTAGAAACAGAGAAGAAATAATAATCACAAAATAGAACAAATTACTGAAACACACATCAGAGGCAGCTGTAGGAAAAGCATCATAAGCGTCAATGTTTAGTAGAGAAGATACAAACTTCAAGGAGTAATTTGATTTGAGTAAAGCAAAGATTTGAGTAAGACAGAGAATCTTCAGCATAGAAGCAAACAGATAATTCATCCCATGCTTTGTACTTAAGCATTAGAGAGGTAATAAAAATATATTTTTGGGAATAACTATGAATTAGTGACCTGATGCACAATTGACAAAATGTGTGTCTTGTCTTTAAGAATTACTTGAACTCTTCAGAATCACAGAATAGTCTGGATTGGAAAGGACTTTGAAAGGTCACCTACCCCAAGTTCCTTGCACGGGCTGGGCCATCCTCAAGGTTGGTGTCCAGTCTCACCCTGAATGTTTCCAGGGATGGGGCACTTCCTAACTCTTGGCAACCTCTTCCCTTGTGTCAATACCCTCACTCTAAAACACTTATTTCTTGTATCTAAACCTACCCTCCAGTAATTTACAACCACTACCTCTTGTCCTGTAACAATTATTCCCTGCTAAAAAGTTTCCTATAAACCCCCTTTAAGTACTCAAAAGCCACAGGGCTCCCAAGAATTTCCCATAAATTGAGTTTGTTTCTGTGTAACCAGCAATTTATCTGATGAAAGGCATCAAGAGAATCTGAGTATCTTTATATATACACCTAAGCACACAGGGGGAGTTTTGTGTAGATGAAAATAATTAAAATATTGCAAAATTTGCCAAGTATCACTGACTGAGTTGTCCAAAGGGAAAGGAATTCCATCCACCCTTTCCAATTTTAGTCCAGAGATTTAAACATCAGACCATTCTTCTTTCTGCTAATTCATTTTTGTATTACAGGGAAACTGGAGGGTTCCACTAACCAGGAGCCTATTTTGTACCAAACACTGTAGAAGCAGAAAAAAGAATAATATCACTTGCCACAAAGGGGCACAGAGTAATGGAAACAGGAAAAAATCTGAGACACACAATGGAACAAGCAACAGGAGTGTTTTTAACTTTAGAATCTATTTAACAAACATTACTTTTGATTTATATTTCTTCATAGAATATTCCCATTCATTGGTATATTCACTTGTAACCTTTATTAATATGAAATTGTTAGATAAAATAACATTTGAGGTTACAGTTATTTGGCTTTCACTGCTCCAGTAAGGCTTCTAACAAAAGGAAACAAAACTCCTCCATGTTCACAGTGATAAAAGAAATAGTCACTTTATCCAAAGTAAAAATAAGGAGTAACACTTTGTTTTAAAATGCTGTTTGGATTGTTTTTGTTTTTTTCCAAAATAAAGATAAAATAATAGACTAAATTATTAGTGTATTGGCCTACATTTACATACAGGTCCACTGTCTGAATAGAACAGTGATGAAATTTTCATCTGTGAGAGACTCCAGGATCCAAATTTTCTTCTGTCTTTAGTGGTCTGCTGTTTCAGCAAATTTTTAGAGATCCTGGGATAAATTCATATAAGAATGGTAATTTCTTGTGAGATTTTAAGAAACTCATAACCTAAAAAAGATTAGAGCCTTACTGTTCTGGTATGAAGGAAAAATGAATTCTATCTGAACATGAATTCAGTCTTAGATTTTTTTAATATATTTTACAGAAATTAAGTTTACTTCTACTTTATACTAGTAAGTAGAGGCAAACTTAATTTATACTATACTAAGTATTCAGGCTACAACATTTCATCAGTCCAAATAAGACATGGATATATATGCTTGTTTGCTTTTTCCAAGTAAGCACTACCATGTGAAATTATGAACTTCAGGGAACAGTACAAGCTAATGCACATAACTAAACAAGCTGAAATTAATTGCTAGCAGCCTTCTAGTACACCTTTCTGGATAACTGTTGGACACATGTTTATGTACAATCTTCACCAAAGACATCAGCAGTGAGCTGCTCTGAGATAACCTGCTTCAGAGAGAGGAGGTTCAAGGGAAACAAAGTCCAACCATGACAGGAAAATGGGAGAAGGCCGTTAGTTTAAAGTCCACAAGATACAGAAAAGTGCATGGACTCCTTGGGCAACTGCAGGTTATCAACTCTCTCACAGAGTAATCTTTGGGACTCTTAAAATTCAGAGGTGACTGCAATGCCAGCCCTCGTGCAGCTGAAACATTCTCTCACTTCAGTCTGTTTTGCACAGTATTGTATGTCCCAATCACTTAGGGTGGAAGGAAAATACAGAGCAGAAAGGAAGTGCGAAAATCAGCAAGCTGAATACACTTGCCAAATATCATTGTTCCATTTCTGCACATTTATACACTCCAGTGAAACAACGCAGAAATTGCTCTTATGTATTTGTACGCTGGTGAGTTTCTACACATTTTTGGCACTGCTCCTTGGGAGAATGAAACCAAGGGGAATTACCAGGTACAGTCACAAGAAGCACATAAAAGGCAGTTACTTCCTATTTTATAATCTTTATATAATCACAATAGGTACTGTAATTTCTCTAAGTATGGAAGTGTTACACATATATACAGAGAGAGGGTGAAAAAGCTGTGACAAACACTGCCAAACATTAATTCAGAAACCTATAAAATATTTCAACATCTTGACAGCATTTCCTCTCCTCCCAAAAAAAAATTAAAAAAACCAAGCAGGGAAGAAGCAAATTCAGGGACAGTTTAATTACTTTTATAGTGACATAACTACAGTTGTGACTCTGAATAATTTCTTCTAATCTCTGCCTGAGTGCATTTAGAATTTTGCCAGCAGCCTAGCCTACCTATTTACCTTAATTCACCTTCCTCTAGCTTAAGCCTGCTGGCAGCTGGAGAACCTTCCCAGAAGTCCTGCGGGGAATGCCGTAACACCTTCTTTTGCAGGACCTTCACTCAGCACAGGCTGGCACAGCTGAACTCGTACAGGGCATCGCCACTGCTAATAAACCTGGATAACACACGCTCACAGCCCTCAGGTCAGGGCCAGTTCCCATCCAGGCAGATTCAACGTGGGTCTGACCACATCTGCACACACAAATCCCTGCACAGCCTTTGCACACACAGCTCACAACTGCAGGGTGTCTGCTCTGCTAAATACTTACAACCACATAAACTTTCTGAAAAGCCCTACTAGATTTCACACTTTAAATTTAAAGCAGCTGTTCTGATTCCACCAAAACTAAATGTAAAATGAAATAGAAATGTTTCTTATGCAGCAAAATATTTTTGTTGAGTGAATACTGTGTGAAAAATAGAACCTAAAGAGATTACTTGTATGGAAAATACTTAATTTTTGTAACATTCACCATAAAAAAACCCCAAGTTGGTTATTTGACACCTGTGGAAATAAAAGGTACTAAATAATTCAAATTGTTCTTCTGCTACTGTGGGGGAATTGTTTTTATAACCTGCAAGAAACTGATTGTTTAATTTATGGGTTGCACACAATCACATTGTGATTTATACTTCCAAATGGGTGTGTCACGTGTTTAAGTCATGTACATGTCCTCATCACCAATGCAAAACAACTCCTGGTGAGAGCAAACAACTTTCAAATATGTATGTGGATTACATTTTACTTGAATACCTTGTTTTCAAAGATCATGCCCTGATATGTGGCCTCTGGTTAACAAAACGTAGGAACAGTAGCAGGATTTTATCCTAAACTTAAAAGCATGAAAAAAACTCCAGCACAATAGATACAAAATAAAGCAGGAGCAAATACAGGAACATTTTTTAAGCTAAAATAGTAGTAAATTATCAGCAGATAATCATTAAAAATATTTTCTTTTGAAGAAATTACTTACGTTTGATGAATCAAAAGGCCTATTTTGAACAGACAGAGTCGGATACTTTTTGCTGAGCAGTTATTTCCCATGTTCTGATTCCTGTTTTTTTATTTGAATGGCTAATTAAATACCCTATGGCATCATGTTTGCACACCATTTAAAGATACAACTACCAATAATATAATAAAAATGCTGGAAAACCTTTTCTCATCCTTTTAATAGTGGAAGACAAACTATACCTGTGCTCTCTTTTCCATGTCCTGACAAGTACCCAGCTGTTCTTCCATTGCAGCTCTGATTTGTCTTGCCTCATACTCCAGCTGCCTTCTGGTCATATCTGTTTGCAAAGAGAACTGAAACCAAAGCACAGAGAAGGCATTTTAGTAAATGTTTATGTAAACAATGTATTTCTGAGAACAAACCCAGAACAATTAATCTTCATAGAATCACAGAATCATAGAATCAGTTGGGTTGGAAGAGACCTTTGAGATCATCAAGTCTAACCCTTAATCCAACCCCCCTTTGATTACCAGATCATGGCACTCAGTGCCACATCCAGTCTCACCTTAAAAACCTCCAGGGATGGGGAATCCACCCCCTCTCTGGGCAGCCCATTCCAATGCCTGAGCACTCTCTCAGGAAAGAATTTTTTTCTGATATCCAACTTCCATTTCCCCTGGCAGAGCTTGTCCTATTGCTGAGTGCCTGGGAGAAGAGACCAACCCCCACCTGGCCAGAACTTCCCTTCAGGTAGTTCTAGACAGTGATGAGGTCACCTCTGAGCCTCCTCTTCTCCAGGCTGAACACCCCCAGCTCCCTCAGCCTCTCCCCACAGCACTTGTGCTCCAGTCCCTTCACCAGCCTCGTTGCTGTTCTCTGGTCCCACTCCAGCCCCTCAATCTCTTTCCTGAACTGAGGGGCCCAGAACTGAATACAACACTCAAGGTGTGGCCTCACCAATGCACAGTACAGGGGTCACTGCCCAGGGCCTGCTGGCCACGCTATTTTTGACAATAAACTTCATAAACAAAACAGAGTAACAGATTCTTAAAACATGACTGCATTATAAAAAGCAACACTCAATGTCATTCAACCAATAGACTCCTTGTGGGCTTTGTCAAATGACTGAATATAATAGATAAATATTGACAAAGTGTTATTCATCACAAGTCAAGAACATTTGGCTACTGCCAATGAAATTACTGTGTGCCACCTGAATGTGTATTTTGAAAAATATTCAGAGGTTTCTAACAACTGCTATCTACCTTACTTTTAACTATCTGTGAAAAAAGCACAAGTGTTAAACCCATGAGCAACAACACAGCTTAAGGTAAAACCCTCCAGATGATGGATTTTTCAAGACACCAGCAAAGCACTTCACTGGTTTTGGATTACTCAGGTTGTAAATCAATGAGGCTTCAAGACCCCTCCCAAAAGAGCCATCCCAGACTTCACCTAGGTCAATTTAGAGAGTAAAACTAAGACAATCATATGCAAATACTGAATGGGATCTGTCATTCTCCTGTGGCTGGACTAGGTAGTAACGGTACAGATTACACAAAAGGTGTTTAGTGTAGTTGTTAAGTAAGGCATTCTAATCACAGCAGCAGCTGAATGAACTCATTACCTATGAAGAGGTAACCTTAAAACCTGCAACAGAGTGACACAGATAGAGCTGAAGGTGTCTCTGGGAATGGGCTGCACTTTCTCAAGATCCTTTTCAGACCTTCTCCCTTGCTCTGCTAAGCTCAGCAATGACTCAGGGTTTCTTTTCCCTCCTGACAGAAGTGTTTGCATTGCCTCTTCCATTTTCAGAAGCCTGACTGTTTCTTCAGTGGACACCAAGTTGGGAGGGAGTGTCGACCTGCTGGAAGGCAGGAGGGCTCTGCAGAGGGATCTGGATAGACTTGAGAGATGGCCTGATTCCAATGGGATGAAGTTCAATAAGGCCAAGTGCCGGGTCCTGCCCTTTGGCCACAACAACCCCCTGCAGCGCTACAGGCTGGGCACAGAGTGGCTGGAGAGCAGCCAGGCAGAAAGGGACCTGGGGGTACTAATTGACAGGAAGCTCAACAGGACCCAACAGTGCCCAGGTGGCCAAGAAGGCCAGTGGGATCCTGGCCTGGATCAAAAACAGCGTGGCCAGCAGGACCAGGGCAGTGACCCTTCCCCTGTACTCTGCGTTGGTGAGGACACACCTTGAGTGTTGTGTTCAGTTCTGGGCCCCTCAGTTCAGGAAAGAGATTGAGGGGCTGGAGTGGGACCAGAGAAGAGCAACGAGGCTGGTGAAGGGACTGGAGCACAAGTGCTGTGGGGAGAGGCTGAGGGAGCTGGGGGTGTTTAGCCTGGAGAAGAGGAGGCTCAGAGGTGACCTCATCACTGTCTAGAACTGCTTGAAGAGAAATTCTGGCCAGGTGGGGGTTGGTCTCTTCTCCCAGGCACTCAGCAATAGGACAAGGGGGCACGGGCTCAAGCTCTGCCAGGGGAAATTGAAGTTGGATATCAGAAAAAAATTCTTTCCTGAGAGAGTGCTCAGGCATTGGAATGAGCTGCCCAGAGTGCGTAGATTCCCCATCCCTGGAGGTTTTTAAGGTGAGACTGGATGTGGCACTGAGTGCCATGATCTGGTAAAGGGACTGGAGTTGGACCAAGGGCTGGACTTGATGATCTCAGAGGTCTTTTCCAACCCAATCCATTCTATGATTCATCAGATATGACTCTTTGAAGATGGGCAACCAGGTCTTCCCAACACTGTATGTGTAAAGAATGCATTGCAGATACATCCAAGTTGCTGAGATCTAACAGGAAAACCTGTATTATCTAGGAGATCAGACATCCTCATTATCCCAGATAATCATGATAGCTTGGAGATGCTGAGGTGAAAGCTTAGAGCAACAATAACTGCATAGGCTACAGACACCACTTTACTGATTGGTATGATTGTGTACTCTGTCTCTTAGGCTAATATTGCTCTCAAAACTAGAAAAATCCACTAAACAACAGAACAGATTAAAAAAAAGACCTTTGAGTGACAGAATTTAAAAGTGTACTGCTGTGTAATTCATTTGTCATAACTTCTCAATGCTCCTTCCTTTTGTTATCACTGACATTTACACTGCTAGGTATAAATCTTGAATGTGTAAAAATCTACACAAAAATGCATTATTTAGGCTAGGTCAGCTTTACATAATGAATGAAAACACACTTTAAATTAAGATGATAGTAGAGAACATCACCAAATTAATAAAATACACACAGCATCTAAACAGAGACTGTAACACCAGATGAAGGACCAAGGACTCTGAAGATACTTACATTTTCAGTAAGGGGGAGACTATCAATCCTTTTGGTCAGGTTCTGAAGCTGGGCATAATACCAGTCCTTTTCTTTCTCTTCCTTCTCAAGCTCCGCAAGCAAAAGAGATCTGTTAAAAGCAGAAGGAAGTGTTTCACTGTGAACACCTCATTTCCTTATGTAGGTATAGAACAGGCACTGATAGACATAAAAAGGTTAAATGAGAGAGGAGGTTTGAAGAGGGGATAAAGAAGACATTTGAGAAGGTGAGTGCAGTTCCCCAGCCCAATAACCTGGTCCACATCTATAAAAGAGAAAAATATCTGTATTTCTCTAAAAAAACCACTTTGAAACCCAAAGCCAAAAGACCTGTTTTGAAAGCAAAACTAGTTACTAATTGTGTCTTTCAGACAATATGCCTTGTACAATGCAAACTACATTTAAGTCTAGATGTTACAGATGTTACAGAAGTGTGCACAACCCTCAATCACATCTCTGAACTGAAATATCTAGTTCAGTATCTTACCTCTGCAGTGCCCTCTTACTAATTTTGTCACCCATACCAAAACTAGGAGTAAAGTACACAAACCCAGGCTATTTCTGTGTGAGTCTAAAACACTTGAAATTAATATTTTCCATCAAATGTTGTAGATGGGATACATTTGCAGCAGTTTAAAACATTTTAAATGGGTATCATAAGCATGTGCATACCTGAGCAGGATATGGGAAAGACATATATGTAGACATATATACAGATTCCAAAGAAAAGATCTATTAGAAAATTTATATACTATTTTATGAATCTTTCATTAACTAAATTTTACACAACTCTAAATTTTATCAATATAGTTAATGTTCCTGGTTACAACAATTTTTAAAGTATGTATTACAATTTTCCAGCAAAATCTGGCTTGTAGAGTATACAGAAAAGCCACTCTATTTTTCTTTTAAATACAAGTTTATTAGTTTCTTTCTTTTGCTTTCTGTGAACATTTTTCCTCCTTCTAACATTTTAATATTCGTCATTAATGATAAAATCAATACTTAGCCAGAAGACAGAAAGCTGTGTACAAGTTTGCCCAGTATTATTTCCCATCCCTTAATTTTTGCATCCCTCTCAGGTTCTGGCCTTTCTGAGCAAGATAATATGAACCCTTATAAAGCACACAAACACTTATGGCTAATTACTATACATCATCAATAAAACCACTGCATACAACAAAAATACAGATTTCCCCTGACTACTTTGACAATGCATCTCAGTTGTGAGTTGAGAAGATAATCGAATTTCTACACAAGGAAGAACAGAAGGAAGAATTTAAAAGTATGTATTTTAAAGCATCTTTTTGACTTCGTTCCTGCTTTAAAAATGTTTCAAGTTAATTTTAATGATTTAACATTTATGCACCTGTGTAAGTGACCCGGCCAGTATTTAAATGGAAAATTGGAACAGAGAGGATCCCTCCCTTCAGCTGTGAGAGACTGAAAAACCACACGCGTCTGAGAGTGATAAATACTTGTAAACATGAATAGAATTGCATAAATTTCCATATTTGATCCAACAGTTATGTTGAAACAGCTGTTTTAAGAATGTCAAGGCTACACACCAAGTCATTTACTGGGCAGCTTTAATATCAGGCAGTTTTACAATCACAATGAGTGAAAAGCAGCAGCAGCAGCAACCAGCAATTACCACACCATGGCAGGTAACTACAGCAGGATTATAGGATGAGAGTAATTCTTCAGCCACAAGGATGGGCTTGCCAGAAATTCCTTAAGACCTTCAGACAGACCAAAAGAAAACCTAACAGATGGTGCTTGGGGAAAGCCTGTGAGAAAGTAATTTTATTTTCTCCCACATGCCCATTCTCTTACCATACACGCTGGGTGTGTCATCCCTGCACACACAGTTGTTCTGCATGGCAACCCTTCTACCACCTTGGGTGCCCGTGCACTGGTTGTGCCCAGTTGGTGAAATACAATTTGCAAAAGCACAACTAATGCAATCCTTATAAAACCTACTTTTACCATAGAAGGACTTGCGAATGTGAAGGGACAGACTAATTCTGCTTCTGGATGTCAAAGAACTGGTAGCAGAAACTGGAGGGATTACTTTCAGCTAAGTAAACATGTGATTAAGTTCCTCTTGTGAAATGTAGGCTATTCAGTTTGTGAGACACTGTGTCATTCAATCTGTTTTGACATGCACAGTGGGTGCCCAAAGCAAGAAAATAACTTAGGAACCATCAGTGCTCCACAAACAACATAATGTATAACCTGAGGGCAACTTGTTTAATGTAATATTGCCATTTTTTCTTTGAAGTAATGCTTTATTTGGGATTACTAGCTTGGTATCACTGCTCCATGAGAATTCGGGTTTTAATAACATTTAAATTCTCTCAGCACAAAATCTGAATGGTTGCTACAACCACAGCACTTCAGCTCCCTTAAAATAAGCAGCAAGTCTGTAGATGTGTCTGATAAGCTGTTCCCCACATTTAACATCACTGTCAGATACTACACCAACCAGAACCACAGCTTCTCCTCAGCCTCCTGGAACTTCTGGAAGTTATGAGACTATTTAAAGTGGAAGAGCTGCTACTGATCATGAAAAAAAAAAATAGAAATTATTGCATCTTTTTATACTCCAAAATTTTTTAGGACTTTCACACTATCAACAGAAAATCTTGTTCTCTGTCACACACTGTCAAGTTCAGTGAGAAGGGAGCAAAGCAGTCAGAGAAACTTTTGGAACTTTACACAGTTTTTATGAGTTAACAAAAAGTTTTCAATTTGAACTGTTTTTCTGAAGGGTGGCTATTTTGAAAGACCTCTCTAACGTGGTATGTTTGAAGCTCCCCAAAACAGATGAAGCTGAATGAATGCAGAAAACCTGTTTTTGGCTTTGGAAATCTTTTCTGCATAATTATGTCAATATTATTCCCAGTTAAAAGGGAGAAAGTCAAAAACTACACTATTTCTATTGGGTAAATTGCAACTATAATTAATACTTTTACCTCAACTGATAGGAGATAAAATAAAATCTTGAAAATGAGACAGTGCTGGTGCTGTAAAGACTTTGGTAAGTTGTACAGTCAGCCAAAGGGAGATGGGAATAAGGGAAGGAAGAAGTGATGAGATAGAAAATGTTCAAAATGACATTCAGGAAATAAAAAAAAATGGCATGAACCAGGAGGAGTAAACAAGGCACACAAATTTTCATATAAAATCCATCACAAGATTGTAATTTTTGGATTGGTAAATTACAGTATTTACAAATGTGAGATTATGAAATCTGTAAAACTGCCAGAGGTAAACAAACACAAAGAGCAACCTGCAGTTTACTCTGAAAAGTTTTGATGTTCACACAGTGTTGTACCAAGTACACCTGGAAACAGGCAGAGAGAAAGCAGGAGATACCTAATGAAGAGTGTATTCCAAACTGGCAAACTAAACCCACAGCACTTCCCCCTGACCTTCTATCTCTTTCTTTTTTTTTCACTTTGAAATTAGAGGAAAGCCAATCAAATGAGAAACAGGCCAATAATTTAATCTTTTTTCTGATAAGTGAATCAACTGATAAATTTTCTTCCCTTCAGAGATTCACTTGTAGCTGAGTGTGGTGGATTGACCCTGAGGGGACACCAGGCGCACCCCGAGCTGCTCTCAGAGTTTAACACCTCATTTAGTCCTCACCCAAACACTGTTACAGCCTGTGAGCAGCAGGTGTGGAGCCGGTGTGTTCAGATACTGAGTGGAACTATTCCTCTGCTGAAGGTTTACAGAAACTGTTACTTTGTTCTAAATTATTTTAGGCTTGCTGAGCGCCACAAGTTCTTTGAAAGGCTGTGTAGCGGCCAAAAAATTCTATTAGCAAAAAACATACGTTATATTTACATACTTAGAAACACAGACACAAGTTAAGTATGGCAAACAAATGCAGACACAAAGCACAGGAAAATAAGCGGTTTGTTTTCTTTCAGAAATTGTAGTGATTTCAGATGCACAGTCCAACACCACCCACTCCAAGTCCTGATTCATTTGGCTGCCCAGGGTTCACATCGGTGCCCTACACCCTCCTACACGTTCCCTGAAACACCCTAAAGAATGAAGCAGTTTGGATTATCCATCACTTCCCTAACAATGATGCCAAGTGCAATCTGGCCATGCCTCTACGGATCTCCACAGCACAAACACCAGCTGTGACAGTAACAGAGCCTGAGCTACCCTGAAATGAAAATACCCTAGTCTCTTTTTCTGGTGTTATTTGGAACACTGACCCATTCACTGAATAATCTGCCTTTACTGTCAAGAAAAACGTCCAAACGTCCTGGAATCCCCAGAGAGGGAAAAGATCATAAATCAGCTGTGCTAATCACCTTGAAGAAGTGCTAAAAATACTCCTTGCTCCAAGTGACCAAGAGTTCACTTGAACTGTAACTGAAATTCCTAAATACATTTCAAGAATTTAATATCACATGCAGTAAAAACCAGCACAAAAATACAGACAAATGCAGTTTATTAAGATGGAAAACAACAGACACATTAGATTCTTGAAGACTGGGGTGAGCAAGCGAGAAGACTGCAAAAAATCTAGATTCCTGAGGAGCTCTAAGTATTCTTAAGAATTTGGCAACAAAACAAATATCATTAGTGATCCTGGCCAGGAGAAGGATAAAAACAGGAGTGGCTGTCACAACAGGCTCAGGACAGACCTATAGGAATTCAGTTCCATTCTACTACTGGGACCAAAAGAAAGGCACCTGAACGTCGTACCTTGGAAAGAAAAGTGTGCTCATCCAGGTTTGGCTGCAAAGATTTTTCTGAATACCAGGAAATGCTGCTAAGAGGAGGGGTTTATAGCAGGCTGTCCACAAACCACTCATGACCCACAAAACATTTGTGACTCCAAAGTGAACTTTTTTTGCTTGTTAACGACTAACAGGCATAAAAATATTGAGTTTATTTGGTTTGGCAGCTCCCAGCTTGGTATCATATCCATTAAGAAGCTGCCAATGACCAAATCTTCAGGAAACCCTGTCTTGCCAAGAGGCTTCTGAAAACATCTGGTACTTGAGCTGGATTCATTTTAAGATACTAAGATGTCTTCAGTGGAAACAACTGCATGTCTCACTTTGCATTTCCTTTGTAAATGACTGATAAACTTCTAAAATTCTGTATTAGGACCTGAAGTATGTTCTTCCTATGAAATGGATACCACTTCCTTCCAAGAAAAGGACTTTGTCAGAGCACAACATCTAACAGGAACGACAACTTGAAGATAAGATTAAGTATTTTGTTTAGCTGACACCTTTCCTGGGAGAGCAGAATCACTGGGTAAATGTCTGGTAATAGTGAAAAACTCATAAACCAATTTTGGTACTTAATAACCGTTTTGCAAAAGAGAGAAAGAAGTTGGACCATCACATCGTTACAGTTTCAGCATTTACCAACAGTGGTGAGGAGATAAGGAAGCATTTGGGATGCCCCACTCTCTCTACCTAAATATATTTCAGACACTGACCAGCTCATCAAAATAAAATAGCCTTCCACCAACAAAGAGTAACAACAAAGTGCATATATAAAGAAGTAACAGAAGCTGAATGACGCTTCAAGATTTTTTTTTTAAATTTTTTTGTGTGTGTGCACATAAATATAATGTTTTTGCCTGATTTCCCACCTGTCAAGATAAATACACCAGTGATCAAAACCATATTCACAACAGCTTAAATACCAGATGTGTCAATGAACTGTCATGTTAGAATTATAAGTCAATCCATACTGGCTGAAAAAGTAAATAAATTTACCTCTCTTTTTCTAGCTCTTCTAAATAACCAGTGCTTTCTCTGCTTCCGTTCATAAAGCCTCTTCTTGGAAATGATCCCATGGGAACTGGACTGCCCTCTCCTGAACGGCTGGACACAGACCCTTCCCGGCTCCCATAGGAACGCACGGACACCTTTGGCCTCAACTTCACTCCAGGGAAGCCGGTCCCTTCCAAGTTCAACTCTGGATAACAAAGAGCAAACATTTCCAGAGCAGAGGTTCAGTAGCACAAATTTAAAAGATCAATTCTATCTTAAATGTCTTACTTCCTGAATAAATCTGTGGTTTTTATGGAAACACTGAATGGAAATCCACAGAAGGCGATGCTGTCACACTCAGAGAACAGTAATCTCAGCAGATGGTGGAACTGCAGTCCTGGCAATCAGAGCAGTATCCACACACAAGCCTGCCTGCCTCTTCCCCAGAGGACTTCAGAAACCAGAAACCTTCTGCATAAACATCATGTGAATTATCCCGTGGCCCCATTTTCTAACCATTTCTTTTTCAGAGATCCTGCAGATGCTACAATCATGTAACAGATGACTACTCTGTTCATCACGGGGCTCTTAATGTACCCATTCCCTATGGAATTTCTGGGTCAGTGGCAGGGATAATGGATGGATACAGGGAGACAGTGGTCTGGGCTTGCTTTGCACATCCCATACAATGGGATGATGGAGATTCCAGCACATGCTACAGGGAAGGGGGCATCAATTTGCAGCACGACAGAAACAATCCCAGTAATGTGACATGGAGAGAGCAGGACATGGAAACGGGCTTAGAAGGAACTGCTCCATTAACTTATATGTCTGTTTTTCCAAAGAACTGAATGAAATGCAAATTTTATCAAAAGCAATTCTTAAGAGTAGCAAAAGCATAAAAACAGTATAGGAATAGATATTTTTTTGAGAATGTGGCTGAAAATGTTTAGCAAAATAACTGACAGTGAGACTATGCCTAACCATCAAAGCCAGCACTAGAAAGAAGATGCAGCTCAGTTAGAAAATTTTATCCCAAAGAAAAACCAATGGAGAAACAAATGAACCTAGCTGAAACATAATTCTAGATTTACCTTTAAGTCGTTCCAGTAAGTCTATTTGTCCAGAAGATGCCATTGCCTCGTCTTCAATACTTCCTTGTAGCTGTTTCAGTACCTCCTGTAAGAAATTAAGCTAGATTAAGAAATCCTTGCAATAATAAACCACAAGGTAAATTATGTCTTACCCTGCTCTCCAGTGCCCATTCATGTAACAGCTACTGAGACACTGATGTAAACTACATTTCACATGAGCAGGGATCAAGTATCACAACTTTCACTGCCATCAAATAAATTCTACAGGATTTCCCCAAGCACTGTCACGATATGAACTACATCATGCATAACTCAGCCTGTCTAGTAGTTCAATCTGTTGGCTTGTCTCAAACATGTTCTCCTCAAAGTGAGTACCAGTTATCTCGAATTTAGAGATGGAGAAAAATTAAGCACAGAGAAATTAGTCAGTCTTGTAAAAATAAATTCTGGCTATGCAACCAGCAGAGAAGTATCTTGAACAGAAGGAGTCTCCAGGATTTATTTTCCTTGAGGCCTCACCACCTCTGTAAAGCCAGCAAGAAGAGTCATGTTGCCCTTACTACAAATGCTACCAACACCGTGCCTGTGAGCAAAAGATTTAAGTTTCCCTCATGGTGTCTATTATTTCTGTTGTTACCACTATTATTACCACCACCACCAGACTTACAAGACACAGATTTAGGACTGTGTCCTAAATGCCAAAGCATCAAACCCAGGAATACCATCCTGTGCTATTGAAATTATGTATAATAAAATTACACAGCTGAAGGAGCATAGTTCTGGTGCACAAAAAGGTTCACAGTAAACAATTACTCCTACACTAAGAGGGGCCTGTAAGCCCTAAGGTACCAAGTGCTCAGTGGCCTAAATTCAGGTACAGAATTAAATGCAAGTTAGTGAAAGCATTTCAGTATCATAATGGCAGACACATCAATAGTAAAAAAAAACAACAAATTAAAACACTGCCTACGAGGCAAAGAACCCTACTGGAATTTAAAGTATCATTTTTCCTGCTGTGGCACAGAAAGTATCTTTAGAAGCACCAATAATCAGGAGATGAAAACAATTCTGAGTAATGAAAGGTTACTGTGTAGTCTTCATACACAGATTCTGCACGCAAGAGTGTCCTTCTGAAAACCATTATAATAAATTCTAGACAATTTAAAAAGATGCCCACACCACTGTTTTGGTCTTTTAAAAGCCCAGCATACCATATTGCCAGTACTAATGGTTCTTGCAAAAGCACCTTATACAGAAAGTACCTTTTAAATCCATTTAGCTCTTTTCAAGGGAAACAACATGGTACAAGAAGTCAAGATGCTCTTTCAGCAGCACAGTGCTGAAGTTTTCTGTATTCAAAGTGTTGTCCCTTGTAACAAGGAAAGTAAAACAAAAAAACCCAACATAAATCAAAACAAAGCACCCCCAAACAAAACAAACAAATTAAAAAAAACACAGAAGGGTTTTGAGTGCAGAACTGCACAAGGTTCTGGGGAAACAAACTCCAAGCAGTAGACTCAGAGCAAATGGCAGCAGCTCAGTTGCTGCAGCCCCCATTGTGTAATGAGATGCTGGAGTTTCATGAAGAATTCTGGAGTAGACACACAGATTATATTTACACTGTTTCATGGAAATAATTCTGCAGGTGGATTTGAGGCCAAATTTCCCAATTCACACATTGCCTGACTTATGAAAGCAAGGTGTGTGTCCACATTCGTGTTTTAAAGACACTGAGGGGCTGGAGCGGGTCCAGAGAAGAGCAACGAGGCTGGTGAAGGGACTGGAGCACAAGTGCTGTGGGGAGAGGCTGAGGGAGCTGGGGGTGTTTAGCCTGGAGAAGAGGAGGCTCAGAGGTGACCTCAGCACTGTCTAGAACTGCCTGAAGGGAAGTTCTGGCCAGGTGGGGGTTGGTCTCTTCTCCCAGGCACTCAGCAACAGGACAAGAGGGCACGGGCTCAAGCTCTGCCAGGGGAAATTGAACTTGGAGAGCCGAAATTCTTTCCAGAGAGAGTAATCAGGCATTGGAATGAGCTGCCCAGAGAGGGGGTGTATTCCCCATCGCTGCAGGTTTTTAACCTGAGCTTGGCCGTGGCACTGAGTGCCATGACCTGGTAAAGGGACTGGAGTTGGACCAAGGGTTGGACTTGATGATCTCAGAGGTCTTTTCCAACCCAATCCATTCTATGATTCTAGTTTGTATCAGTGTGACCCCAGACTCCCATCTGCCCCACCAGCTGTACTTGGTTCAAATAAATGGATATCTCAGAGTACAAACCAAATTCCTTTCAAATCAAACCAAGCCAATAGTTCCACTCCAGAGGGCAAATGGGCATTCACTCCATGGGACAAGGCTGCAGATAGTCCACAACCAAAATCCCCTAATGTGTTTGGTACACATGCTGAGTCCTCAACACAATTATCTACAGATCTGCTCTTACTGCACTACCTGTTAATGCCAGTTTTGCCTTTGGGATCAAGCCTGGAGTGGTAAAATCTCTGCTCTTGGAAAGATCTTCCTTGTGCTTGTGCTCAAGGGCATCCTCACCAGCCCTATGGCTCAGCCATCTCCATACACAACACCTGCCTTGTCAGCAAAGTCAGACAAACAACTACCGTGGGGTTTTTCAAAGGGCTATTACACTCTCTAACAGAAGGGCAGATGAGATCAGCAGACAGCAGTCATGGCTTAGAAGTCTAAAGGGGAATGTGGGTACATGGAGTGGTCTTGGAAGTTTTGTAGCCTTGTGAAAGACCTGTTGACTCATAAAAATTTAGAAATAATTAATGAATCACTTTTCTCTGAGAACAGCACCTTTGAACAGGGTAAAAACCCAGACCAAAGATCCCAACTCACCTTCTGTTCCTTTCTTAGAAGCCTCTTTCTCATCTCTCTGCATGGCACATCTGCTATTTCAGTATGTTCAGGATACTTTCCTATATAATGACTCTTCCTGCTTCAAGAGCCAATATGAAAAGCTAAGGGAAATTACCATGAGCTTTTCCCTGAGCTACCAAAGGACATGACTGAGGAGTCCAGGCAGCGAGGGACTGCTCTTTATCTGAACACTGGCAACAGTTCAG
The DNA here is from genome assembly GCF_047495875.1 of Pithys albifrons albifrons. NCBI lineage: Eukaryota > Metazoa > Chordata > Aves > Passeriformes > Thamnophilidae > Pithys > Pithys albifrons. The sequence continues at coordinate 61,172,748 of NC_092497.1, read as the reverse complement.
CATTAGCATATCAGATCACCTTGCTCATTTTTTAATGTTTCAATTCATTAATTTCGATTTTAACTTGCATTTTTTAAAAAGTATCTCATTTTTTTTCCCAGCAGCACCTGCATTTTTAAGTTAGTAGGCAAAGTGCTCTTTTCTACATTTTTCTACATTTCTTTTCTACAGAACCATTATGAGCTACGACATGAACTTCAAACTCCATCATGGCACACTTTGAGATCTGACAATTAAATAAACAGGCAGTTAAATTAAGCAGACAAAGGTTAGAGAGGGATTGGCAGCCCCTGGGCAGGTACTGGTGGAAAATGCCACTGTGTGCTAAAATGACAAGTTGGGGAATTCACATTTTCACTTGAATAAAGAAGAGAGAAATTTTCTGCAATCACCTGCCTGGAGGAAACATGGCAAGTTACCTATTACTGTGCTAATGAAAATTTTAATTTATTCATCATTTATAATCCAGGATTCAACACTAATGCTGTTTACATGCACACATTCCTTTGAAATAGTACCTTTTCACAGTGATTTTATATTACATTTGACAAAATATCTGCTCAAGAGTCAAACAGTCTCCACAAGTAAACCTGAATCAACTTTACTGAAGTTAAATTAATATTCTGCTTAGTTACGCAACTTCCAATAAATAGATTAGCAGTGATTTACAGCATTATTCTAAACAAATTCTTTACTGACTTAGTGACAAATGCAAGTGTGTCTATAAGAAAGGCTGCAGGATTTTTTGGGTTCTTTTAAGAACACAAGTCAAACCACTTCAATGGTCACTAAATATAACCTGGTTTATCTTGTCCTGTGGCAGAAGTACAAAAGAATGCTTTGGAAATGGAGCAGGCCCTGTGACTCATCATCATTTAAAAGGGTTTCTCTCTTCATAGTCTCTGGACTGTGAAGAACTGACACAATGTCAATTTTTTGCTTCTTTGGTTGGTGGGTTGGTTTTTTTCCCCCCCAGGTTTTGTTGTTGTTGTTTGTTATGTTTGGTTTTTTTCCTTCTGGATTCTGTGAATATAGTCCTGACCTTAAAGTTAATTTATGGATAATTAAATACAAGGATCAGATCCACCAGCATGTGACTGTACAAATACTGAGAGGAAAAGCACCATAACTGACCATGTAAGTGGTAAGGATTGTGAATTTATTCAAGCTGCTAATGCAGAAAGGAATCTCAGAGGAACAACACCAACAAGGGCAGATTTAAAATCCCAAGGAGTTAAGATTTAAGGTGTATTCAATTTTTGAGAACTTTAAGTATAAATATTAATACTTAGGATTATTTCAAAATATGGTATCTGTAAAAATTAGACATTCTCATGTCACTTCAGACAAATCAGTTATGTTCGGTCTTCTGCAAAAGATATTTCTCTCCCTTATAAATACAAAGAGCTTTATTACTTGTATTCTCTTTTTTCAAAGTTTTGTGTATTCAGTGAATGCCAAAATTCATGAAAATCATAATGAAAATTAAATAAATGAAATTCCTGGAAGCAGCACACCAGATATACTCACAGACCAGTTGCCTTGGTTACCACTGTATGTACAACATTTGGGTATGAAACCAGGTCGAAGTGCAGAAATACAGAAAGCACTTACAATTTCAGACAGGAACTGAACATACATCTTGGCACCCCACAGGATGGGAATTCACACACTGACTGACCAGGAACTATGATTTTTAACCAAATGGCCAAATTTTAAAATGAGAGTATTTCTGACAGCATTTGTACTAATGTTTTTAATCCAATGTACTGGAAATTTAACATAAAATTCCTAAACTGAAAGTGATTTTTGACACCCAACAGGGTTGAACACCAGATTGTTTCAATTATTATTTGTTTAAAAGGGCAGGAATAAAGGTAACATACTAAAAGCATATAGAACCATAGAATGGATTGGGTTGGAAAAGACCTCCAAGATCATCAAGTCCAACCATTGGTCCAATTCCAGTCCATTTACCAGATCATGGCACTCAGTGCCACGGCCAATCTCAGGTTAAAAACCTGCAGCGATGGGGAATCCACCCCCTCTCTGGGCAGCCCATTCCAATGCCTGACTCCTCTCTCTGGAAAGAATTTTTTCCTGCTCTCCACCTTCAATTTCCCCTGGCAGAGCTTGAGCCCATCATGCCCCCTTGTCCTATTGCTGAGTGCCTGGGAGAAGAGACCAACCCCCACCTGGCCAGAACTTCCCTTCAGGGAACTTCCACCACTCAGATTCCACAAAATCATTAGATGTCAGAACAGTGTGGGGGACACACACAACGGAGTGTTATTTTTTTTATGCTTTTAGAGACAACATAAACATAAGCCCAGGGTTTCACATGACGTGTTGTAACTACATGAACTTGACAGAGCCTTAATTCTATCAGATGTACAACACTCACAGGGGCCAACGGAGAGCTTGGGAGAAGCCCTTTTCTACATTTTGGTGAATTCCACTGCTGTTCTTGATCAGGCTTTGTGGGAGCTTCTCTAATTGGGGCTGTGGTTGCTCAACCCTATAACCAGAACCACATGATCAAACCAACGATGACAGCACTGCTGACTGAGGTGAAACACTGGAGCAACTCAACTTTTAGCCTTCTAGAAAGAGGAGAGCATTGGCTGTGTGAAATGATGTTGTTCATTTTAATTTAAAACAATGTCATTTTCTGAAAGAAAAATATTCGCCTGGTGCCACCATGGTCAGGATCTGTCACTTGCTGTAACCACACACAGAAGACAGCACTAAGTTTTTCGTGCAAACACACTGGCAGGTCAGCTGATGTTATCTGATTTCATGCACACAAAAAAGGGCCATCTGAAGTACTGGCATTAACTATATACGTCACCAGCTCAACTTCACATAAATTCTAAATCAAAATGTTGAAAAATCTTTCATTTTTCAACCAATTTGGGTTGTGGTAGAATCTTTATAGTCACAAAGATCGAGATAACAGTATTACTTATTGTAAAATCATGAAAGACTGTGCTGGTTTAAAGGTAAACCAGCAGGAGAAATGAACCAACACAAAAGAGATTATAAGTCAGAGCTACAATTTAATAAAAATATTACAATAAATGCAATGACACAAAGAGAAATTGGTTTTAACCCACAAACCCCAGAACTATAACCCAGCACCCTGGGGCACAAACACAGTGGGGTTTGTTGGCCCCTGTGCTGAGCCCCACATGGTTCTCCTGAGTCCAAAGTAGAATGAAGTGAAAAACCGGTGGGTGCAGATGACGATTGCAGGTCTGGTCCAGAGTGGTGGTCTCCTCCTGTCGAGGTTCTGCTTCTCCTCTGGTTCCGACAAGTGGTCCCCTCAAGTTCCAAACCCCAAGATTATATCCCCTCAGGTCCAGGTGGGAATGCCCAGTCCCTCCCACAGGGCAGGGAGTTCCACAATGGGTGCTCTGACTCTGTGAGGGTGTTTCATGGGGTGTTTTGGAATCGTTGATGGCCCATTAGCAGACATGACCCCCCAAGTGGGTGTGGAAGTGCCAACGACTTCCTGGAGGGGAGTTATCACAACTCTTATCTCACAGGCTTCTTTCACACCCAGCTCACTTCCTGAGGGGTCAGAAGTGCCCTGGGCAGCTGCTGCAAATGGTCCATTATTAACAGTTCTTGGGAAATGAATAGAGGGTTTAGAATACACAGCTTTGGTCACACCCACACAGAGATAAACTGGTCCCACCTGCTGAACTAGGACAAAAACATAACCCCCCCATGATATAATGCCACTGCTGCTTCTTTGCAGCTTAAATAAATCCACTGGTATTTTAAATGTCTGTCTTGTAGGATGTTAAATGACTTTCTTAACCACATTTTTAGTTTATATGAACTTAGAAAGCTGTCTGACTGCATCAGTTGTGCAGTCACTAAAGAGAAGTATTTCCTAGATTCCCAGAATTTCCCAGAATTCATCACTTGATTCAATTTGTAAGGATCAGTTGAGCCTGTGACAGTTTCTTCCACTCACACATTAGAATTCATTAAATGACCAACGCGCACTGATGTTTCCAAAATTACTTTTGTTTTTAGAGGATCTATCAAGTGCACTATCCCCTGCCTACCTCCCATATCACCAATATTCTTCCTCACTGTGTCACTGTCCTGATGTAACAGACTCTCTTATGTGCCTTTAATGACATCACCTTTTGCCACCTGAAAGGCTGCAGTGTGTGGGCTGGCAGAAAAAACATTCTAAATATAAAAAATCCAACTGAAAGCAAGTGACATAATTTGAGAAGGAAAATGCAGGCTAACACAGGGGGATAAAAAATGAAGGATTAAAAAAGGAATTAAAAAAATATAATGTTTCCTATGCTAACCATGATTACTATTTTCCCTTGCAAGACTTCAGAAGTTCACGTGCTCATACACTGTGAAAGGATGTGCTGAAATCAGTGGAATCCAAGCACATACTAGAAGGAAAGAACTGGATGAATTAATACAGGACAGGTTACAGAAGCTGAGAATTTTGCATCTATTCCAGAAATATTTATATGATGCCGAAGAGGTTTCTGATTTTACATTTTTATAGATTTTAGGAACACAGTAACTCTAGCAAATGTAGTGTTCATATTTGTAACAGCTTAAGTTCATTGTTTATACATCCCAACCCCTACCACAGAGTAGTAGCTCAAATTCTCTTAGCTGTTTAGGGTCTCTTCAAGGCAGAAAAGCTGAAGACTATCAGAAGGGCCTGCAGAACAAAACCAAACATAAGCCAACAACCTTGAGTCTAAGAACACTGGAAGAACTCCAAAGCCCGAGGAAGAAGAGCTGATGAAGACAGAGGGTCTCAACGACCCCCCAGACCCAAATCCTGGGGGATGGCACAGGGGTAGAACCGGGGCTGGACTAAGATATGTGTAAAGTAATGATTGGAGGGATCATATTATAAAAGCCATGGAAACCAGTGTTTGGGGAGCAGGAAGATGTCATCATGTATTCCTAAAAGCCCTAAGCCTGGACATAAGGAATGTACCTTTTTATCTTATCCCACATTAACTTGGCTCAGAGTCCTGTTTTTGGGTTCCCTCACGGCATCAATCCAGGCAAGGAATGCTAATGCTGAATCAATGCCTTCCTCTTCTCCTTACTTGTTCACCAAACAACGTGTTTGATGAAACAAAAAAAGTGAAATTGTATTTCATTAGTTTAGCCTGAAAATAGGTACTGTCAGTATGAGCAGTGAGAAGAGAGCAGCTCTGCCCAAGAGTTAATTCTCCAAACGAACAGCCCTTGTGTGAGACTCGACACAGCTCAGTTCACTCTCCATTACCATGGACAGTAGGGCTGCTCATACGGGGAGTTAAACAAAGCAAATATGAAAAACCTTGAAAGTTCATACAGCTGCTCACAGAACAAAACAAGGTATCTCCACATTCTGTTCATTTTTATCACACCTGTTCTGCAGCAGGGGAGGAATACAAAAGTAAAAGAGGCTCCAGCTGAGAGCAGGGATGTATCTGTACCTGCTGTTCAAATGCCTGTATGGCCAAGCCTTGGGAACGGGACTTGGCTTTCAAAGTGTCGGATTCAACACTATTACTATGTCAGTGCTCTCCCTTCTTAAACAACTAAAATGCTTAATTTCTACAACTAGCTGATTCCTCACTGCACACAACAAATACAGCTGACATGGCACTTTCAAAAAATCTGTGTTATTATATTTAGGAATACAAATTTAGAATTACGTTTCAAAATATGAAACAATTTGGTTACACTGAAAGCAAGATATAAACTATTATTTAACTGAAATACTTCAGTAGGTTGTACTGAATATGACTGGATTTTGAGCACTGTCTGCCCAGTGCTACGTGAGGTGTCTCACAATCCTCACTGAATTCTCCCTTTCCAGCTCAGCCTGCAGACAACGTTTCTGACCAGGACTGTGGTGGTGCCATTTCCAGAACGTTGTGACCCACTCACAGTGAGACCACAGTCAGTCAAGGAGACACGATTTGGGTAAAAAATCCAGCTGACAAGATGATGGAGTCTTAGTTTTAATACTGGGGTGGGGAGGGGGAAGTGTTTTCTGGGGAAAAAAGTTCAATTTTTTCTGCAGACCCAAAGTCTGTAAATGAGTAACTTTCAAGAGTAATACTTGACTCACTGCACACAATTAAATACTTGAAAATATCTGTTTAAAAAGTTCTTTTGCAGAAGTAGATTAGAAAATAACACTGTTACACAAACATATAATTTCATCCATACTGGGAGCACTGATTATGCAGACTTGGGAAGGTTTATTTGCAGAATAGGTAAAATAGCATTTTAGGATGTACAGACCAGTTGGCAAAATCAGGATGGCATCATCTACCTTAAACCTGGCATTTCCTTGAGGTTTTAACGTGCAAACCCAAATAAAATGCATTTTTAATTCTCCTTTTGGTGTGCCTTCTTTTTAATCTAAAATTGAAAAAGAGTAATGATAAACTCTATTGTGTAAATTACTAGGATTTTTTTGAGTTTATCTCAAACACAGGGGTTTCTTTTGCCTACAAGCAAAGGACAGATCTGGTGGTCAAACTCACTGCAATGTATACAAACAAGAATTGCAAAGAATTTGTTTTTAATTTATACTTTTGATGCACTGGTTTCCTCACACAGCTTCCTTTTTAAAAGCAGGAAACTGATGCCTATGGGATTTCTGATTTTTTCATTTTTATAGATTTTAGAAGTACTTGTAACTGTAGTAAAATGTAATTTAGTGTGCTAATATTTCTAGCAGCTAAAGTTCATTGTTTATGTAGCCTAACCTCTGCCATTTATCAGTAGCTCAAATTCTTTTAGTTATTTAGACTCTCTTCAAGGTGGAAAGCTGAAGGATATCAGAAGGCTTGCAGAACGAGATATAAACACAGAATCATAGAATGGATTGGGTTGGAAAAGACCTCCGAGATCATCCAGTCCAACTCTTGGTCCAACTCCAGTCCCTTTACCAGATCATGGCACTCAGTGCCATGGCCAATCTCAGGTTAAAAACCTCCAGGGATGGGGAATCCACCCCCTCTCTGGGCAGCCCATTCCAATGCCTGAACACTCTCTGCAAAGAATTTTTTTCTGATCTCCAAGTTCAATTTCCCCTGGCAGAGCTTGAGCCCGTGCCCCCTTGTCCTATTGCTGAGTGCCTGGGGGAATATGAGACAATAACCTTGGCTCTAAGGACGCTGGAAAACCTGCAAGAGCCCTGTGTGTGCTGAGGAAGAGGAGAGCTGATGAAGAGGAGGTCTCACCAACCCCAGACTCAAATCCTGAGACGGTGGAACAGGGGCAGGACTGGGCTGGACTGAGAGATGTGTAAACTGGGGATTGGATGGATCGTATTATAAAAGCCATAGAAATTAGAGCTTGGGACATGTGCATGTCATCATGTATTCCTGTGTCCCCTCAGCCTGATATTAAAGGACTTTGACTCTTTATCTTATCCTGCGCTAACCTGGCTCAGAGTCCTGCTTTGCTGGGGTCTCTCATGGCATGAAAACTTACTACACAAACTCCCCATTTGTTACTGCATCTTGAGCTGCTCTTCAAAACACTGCTAGATCCTTCTGCATTTCCCTTTATTGTTGTCTGTAATTTATGTTCCTGCTTAAAGCTCCCCAGAAGCTGGGAACAACAAAATTCAGTGAAGCATCAGAGAAATCAGGACAAAGCATCTACTGTGTACCAGACAGAGTATGTATCGAGCTCTAAAAACACTGAAGTTTGGAGAAGAAAAGCAAGCTCTGTTAAAAGTCAGCAGAGCCCATTCAAACAACTCCTAAGGAGAACAGAAGTGTTAAAAAACCCAAACCCTTAACTTTGGACACAACGCAAAAAAATCAGTCAGATAAAGCGAAGTTGACTCACTGGATTTGGCTGGAAGCTGCATGGAAACAATGCCAGGACAAGGGCAGCTTCAACACAGGCACCACTTGCATGGCAACGAGCAAAGAAGAGCGTGCTGGAAGGTTCTCATCACTTGGTGACACGCTGGTTAATTACGGAGGGAAAATTTACATCCAACTGCAGCAAGGAGCCAATAAAAAAAGAAGCTTTTTTCACTACAGCCTGTATCCAGGTAAACAGGATTATCCAACAAAAAGCTGTAAGGAAAAACACAAAGGCACACACAGAATGACGTGAAACTGACAGATCTGAAGGGTACAGTAGAAGTGGTAAAGTCCTCACACCTCGTAGCAGCACAGTAATGACATCACAGGATGATTCCGGAATCACTGAATCATTTAGGTTGGGAAAAATCTTTAAGGTCAGCACTGCCAATACGCCACTAATCAAAGTGCCACATTTCCACCCCTTTTAAATACCTGCAGGGACAGTGACTCCGCCACTGCCCTGAGCTGCCTGTGCCTGATGACTCCTTTGGTGAAGGACTTTCCCTGATATCCAACATAAACCTCTCCTGGTGCAACTCGAGGCCATTTCCTCATTAACCTGACACTTGTTACTTGGAAGAAGGGCCCCCAAGTTGCCACAACCTCCTTTCGGGTAGTTGTAGAGAGAGGTCTTCCCTGAGCTTCCTTTTTCCCAGGCTAAACACCCCTAGCTCCCTTAGCTGCTCCTCATCAGACCTCTGCACTAGACAAGAACCAAGAATAAAAGCAAGAACAGAACCAAGAGCAAATGCTGTCCTTGACACTGAGACAGAACAAACATCTCCCCAAACCAAATCCCACACTCCAACAGCAGAAACCTACAGAGGATACAGGAACAAAATCTACTGTTCATTTCTGGTGTATGTGCTCTCATCAGCTTCCCTCTGGCCTTGACTCACAGACTTCTGAAACCACAGCTCCAATGCTCCCACCTCCCACAGCAAAGACACAGAATCATAGAATAGAATCATAGAATGGATTGGGTTGGAAAAGACCTCCGAGATCATCCAGTCCAACTCTTGGTCCAACTCCAGTCCATTTACCAGATCATGGCACTCAGTGCCACGGCCAATCTCAGGTTAAAAACCTGCAACGATGGGGAATCTACGCACTCTGGGCAGCCCATTCCAATGCCTGAGCACTCACTCTGCAAGGAATTTTTTTCTGATCTCCAAGTTCAATTTCCCCTGGCAGAGCTTGAGCCCATGCCCCCTTGTCCTATTGCTGAGTGCCTGGAAGAAGAGACCAACCCCCACCTGGCCAGAACTTCCCTGTGTGCAATGCCAACCACAAACCTTTTATCTGAATACAAAATGACAAAAGGAAAAGGTGAGATGAAGCTAAAACCACTTTCCACAGAGATGGAGAAGTGATGTATCTGACACAGCAAGTACCCCAGAAAAAGGTGTAATTTCTGTTGTTAGATTTCTGAAAATGTGATTGCAAACATGGGTAGTATCTGTTAAATGTATTTATCCCACATGAGGACACACACACACAGATAGATGTTCACCACACGTACACAGAACCTGACAAAGCATTAAGCTGTTTGTAGCAGACGTTTCTGTGAATGTGTCAGGCTTCAAATTTTATCTACAAACACACGGCTTACCACAGTAGACTGAACTGAAAATTCTTGTGCCAGTTACAAAAATATCCCCCAGCACCTTCTGTGCTTTATGGTGAGGGTCAACAAACACTGATTTTCAGAGACAGCTGATCAGAACAAAATAGGTTTTCAAACTTAAATGACCATAAAGTGAGGTTTGGCAATTTAAAAGAAAATGTGATCAGCTGCTTACCTAATGCAGGAGACATCTGATAAAAGCAGTTACTCATTCCCAAAGACAGAATCTCTCACAGAGACTCAGAAAGAAACCTTAAAATTTCATCAAGGAGGACAAAGGTTACAAACAGTATACAAAACCTGAGGCCTTCACAAGTGCAAATTCTTTTAAAAAGGATGAGATTAAGTCACTGCTATTCCTGATGTAAAGGATCAGCATTTTTTTTTAACTCTTATGGCTCACAGACCACAAAATGCTGCTTCAGTACAAGGCTGACAGAGACCTCATGTCCAAGAAGCGCTAATAGAGTGTCGAACACTGCAAGACAGTTAAGCTGATTTCTGGAACATTCTGAACATCAATCTTCTGTTTAAATAAACAGACGCAAACAATCTCAGGCTGGAAAACATTTTCCAGACTCCTTCTTTTTAATGAGACACACAAGCTACAATAACTTGTTGGTCATTGTGCTATTCCTGGTAACATTTGTATTTCATCCTTTTCAAGTGTCATAAAAAGGCCTAATGGGCAGTTGAATTTGCAGATAAAATAAAATATTCAGTTACAAAAGCACAGCTTATACTTGTTAGAACCAAAGTTTCTCACAATTTTTACAAAGCCATTATGACAGAAACAAGACGAAAACCGGGTACAGTGGCATCTTCTTTAGCAGACTTTTCACCTTTAGTTCTGCTCATTTGAGTCTTAATTCATTGAACTCACCGAGTATGCACAGAACTGCAACAAATCCGGGATATTACATTCTGCAGACCTAAAATTCCTTTTGTTACTACATTAAATTAACAATGTACAAATACATTCACAATATCAGAGTATCTTAGGCCTTGTTTTTTGTTTAGTGAAAAGACATTCCAACCCAACATAAAGGTTTAGTGCCCTGCTGCCTAATTAGCAGAAACCCCAAAACATTCAGGCACAAATTACTCTCTGGATCTGCAATGGACATTATAGTAAACAGCTTGCAAGGACTTTATCTTTTAAACATGAATTCCTTCCAAGAAACAAACTAAACAAAAGCCCCCCTGCCGCGAAAATTATTAAAATTAAAACCTTTATATGAAGAAAATGGTTTGCCAAAATACCACCTTCCACAAAAAACTGAAAGACCCCCATGAATGAACAGCTCATGATTTTCTGACAAGAGCTTAACCATGTTGGTATTTCTTTACTTTATATATTATTTGGCTAGAACAATCAAGAAATCTTAATCACTTCTAGTGACATTCTTCCTATTTTGTTTCTGATACATGTGGACACAGTGCAGAAGACCTTAAATAAACTGAAAAATCCTTTGTAGAATAAAATTCCAAGTGTACCACATAAGAGAGACATTTTGCTCACAGAGCATCACATATACTAAAAATGGATTTCTTAGACAGATATCCTGCATTGCTCACTTACTGTAAAATCCAGGCACCCACTGAGTGGGAATTGAGCGTGATGTCGCCCCTTTGCTACTTCTCAAGTTCCAGAAGTTAAATATACCTGTTCCCCTCCAGATTTTATACAGGGAAAATGGGACAACAACTAGCTATGACATTAGAAAAATATATATATGCCATTTACAAGAGAAAAATACTTGTCTTTCACAAGAATTAGGAAGGAAAGTCTCACAAAAAGTCTCCAACAACTGTGGGAGACACAAGAACCCGTGCAGAGAGTAGCACAGCTGATGCTGGACTGCTTTTTGTCTCTTCATTAATTTTACAGGTTTTGAATTCAAATAAAACTTGCCGATTTTCCAGATTCATCCACAGTCTGTGCTGACTGCAGTTACTCTTACATTTAGACACTGACACCATTTTTCATTTATTGGCCAGCACTGTTATTCCATCAACGATGAAACAGCATATTTGTTGATTTAGAGAGAACATTTTATCACACCAAACTGCTGCATTTCATCTGACAATAAGCCAATCATAACAACTGAATTTCCCAAGTTAGTCATAATACTCTGAGGGATTTCTTTTGTTTGAATGGTTAATCCCTAGGAAAACACAAATTAAAAAACTAAGTGGAGAATGTTTTACTAATCATATTGGCACCCCCATTATCACATTTCTCTCTGTTTACCCATCATGTTGTTTTCTGGTCAGTAAATGAACTTTTCACTTTCCAACATGAGATTTGGCTTTAAACATGAAGCATTCAGACATTGTTCTTATTTAGGTCAGTAGTAGTTTATAACAAATACATGTGCAAGATGAGCTCATGTTAAGCTTTTAATGCCTTACAATTCTGAAATGAAGGGATTATAAAGATGGGGCACACTTACACAACAACATTTTAACAGTACTACTTCCAAAAATCAAATTCTTTAAATACACAATATTGTCTTTAAAATGCCATTCCTAACTACTGCCTTTCCCAGCTGATTAAATAATACAAGGAAATGAGGAGACAAACAAACAGAGTGGCACCCAGGGAGTCCCTGTGATACGTCCCTGCTCTTGGGCACAGATGCAAAGTCATGTTACAAACCCAGGGATGTTTGGCACAGCACCACAGCTTGTCTTCCCAACTGCTGCTTCCCTTCCTCCACTAATATTTGGGATTTTACTTGCCTGGAGGGGTTCAAGGGCTCTGTGACATTTATATGCCCCCAAAGGATCATTTTCTCCAAAATAATTGGAAAAAATTTTAACTACATACATGGCAGCCAAAGGGCTTTCGATCTTGAGTGCTCCGGCTCTTCTAATGACTTTGCTTGTAATTATCCCTAATTATGGCACTGGAGCCACACAAACCATGCAGTTTCTTCCAGTAATACAAAGCCACCACATACTTTCTCCAAAGCTTGCAAAACTAAAATTAACTCCTGACTTAAGAGAATCCTGCAATGACCTCATCAAACTTCACCCACAGGCTCAAATCTGGACCCAAAATCATTCCCAAATCATCCTTCAGGATCAAGTCAAAGCTACGCTGGGACCCCTCCAAACCCATCTGAAATGAGCAAGGGAAAGAAACAACTTCTTGGCTCAGGTCAGGAGCAAACGATCCTGAGGAACACAGTTGATTAGGATTTCTTAAAGGAATGTGGACTTCTTAATAAAACATGATTTTTTAAAAAAAATCAAATTAATCAAAACAATCTCCTCTCCAGCCATCCCCCAAAGGAACATACCAAGTCTGACACTTGAGTCAGTTTTTTGGGGTAAATTCCTTAGATCTAGAAGGGAACTTCAGGACAGAAAAATATGTGCCCTCTCGAATGCGCTCATGAAACACCTCTCTGGAGTGTGAGAGAGCCATTTCTGTTTGGTGATCTGACAGATGTAAAGTAAGAACATAAAGCCATTCCACATCCCAAATTAAATGCCCTGGATCTCTAGATCAGTGGATATTTAATTATCTGTGCAAAAGCTTAGAAAAGACAAACAAACAATAAAAACCCCAAAGCACCTGAATGCAGACAAAGGAGGACATTTTCGCTCCTCTTTGTCAAAACTATCAGGAAGATCCCCTGTCCTGTTCCTCTCTCCCGTACTTCAGACTGCAATAACAGGGAGGGAAGGGGAGTTACTGACAAATTTGTCATAATGTCACCTTAGGAAAAACAGTATAAATGAGAGAACTAGTTTTCAGATACAAAACACAGCAAGCGGACATTTTTTCCTACAGCTGCCAATGCCAACAACTGTTTCAAGCAGCCGGAATAAAGGACTACAACTTCCTTTCAATGAGGTAGCAAAGCCATTTTCATTTTACAATGCAATGCAAGGATGAAATGTATCTGAAAAATCTCTGCTTCTTCCAGATGCTGTAACCACTGACATTGTTTCAGAGCCCAGAATTTTCCTTCTTACAGTGAATGTGTGTGCCACAGTGAATATATGAGGAGAAGGAAGTTCAGTTGAAGTACATTTAATTGCCATATCAATCAATTTACCATATTGGAAAGAAACCCTCTAAGATTAGTTGTAAAGGAACAGAAAGTTTGGATGGTCAGAAAGCAAGAAGACTGAGAAAAAAATGCTGTTTAATATTCAGATTATGCCTACCCTGCACAGGAGTATATACAGAAATACTGACAATTTCCAAGCCCATTTAACAGAGGCACTAAAAGCAGGTTGGCTTTGCTGGCTGTCAGCAAAAAGCAGCAGGATTTGTCAGCTTAGGAAGAGCACTACATCAATGCAGCTCTAATGCTTACAGAATTCTGCCTTGTTCACTGTCACATGGATGCAGCTTTGTATGGATTTTCCTACTGATTAAAATTCATCTATATTCCCCTTGAGCCCAGTGTTTGCTCTTGGACAGGTGTGTCTGAAGTTCTGCACCTTTGCAATAAACATCACAGGGGTGGCAGTGGGTGAAATTACACAGTATTAATTTAGGCTTTGGAACTGAAGCTGCAGAACTTGTGGTCTTATTTTAGTAAGGAACTTTCCTTTTGAGATCACAGAATGGATTGTGTTGGAAAAGACCTCCGAGATCATCCAGTCCAACCCTTGGTCCAACTCCAGTCCCTTTACCAGATCATGGCACTCAGTGCCACTGCCAAGCTCAGTGTAAAAACCTCCAGGGATGGGGAATCCACCACCTCTCTGGGCAACCCATTCCAATGCCTGATTACTCTCTCTGGAAAGAATTTTTTTCTGCTCTCCAACTTCAATTTCCCCTGGCAGAGCTTGAGCCCGTGCCCCCTTGTCCTATTGCTGAGTGCCTGGGAGAAGAGACCAACTCCCACCTGGCCAGAACTTCCCTTCAGGGAGTTCTAGACAGTGCTGAGGTCACCTCTGAGCCTCCTCTTCTCCAGGCTGAACAACCCCAACATTTTGTCACTGTAGTACACCCAAAACCCTTTAGACCTTCCTGAAAACACAGAAAACCTCCAGTCCTTCCCCTGCTTTCAGGGGCTGAACAACACTTGTTTTGTCAATGTGTGTCAGTGCTCTGGAACTCCAGTTCAGCTGTGATAAAGTGGTAGGGCTTATCACAGCATACCAGAAAAGAACTATAAAATCTAGAAGCTGTTTTCTAGAAAACGATTTTGGAATTAGAAAACAATAATATGAAAAAAAATCAGTAGATGTGACAGGTTTCCCTTATACAGCCTTTAAAAGGAA